>NC_136430.1:354807665-356036832 GCF_052849685.1 Lactuca virosa
CGAAGGAAGAAACTTATCTCAAGTTTGTTAAAGAAGGAGTCTCCAATAAAGATCGAGATCGTGACATGAAGATCATGATTGGAAGTCTAACATGAGATAGAGAGCGGGTCCAAGATCGGGCACCACCTGCAGTCAGGAAGTCTTAGAGTTAGATACTCGTTCGAAGAAACAAAGAAGTTACGATTATTACTTAGGATGAAGAGATAACTTATGGAGTCATCATGAGAGCCCTGTTTCGTTGATGATACTGGGACGTAATCATCCTAAGGGGGAGATAATTGTAACGTCCATAGATCCGGGCTAATCAGTTTAGGGATGATAGGGGTCGAAAACGACTTTTCGACAAAAATATTATTTAGAATAAATAATCTTAACCAAGTTGTAGAATATGTCTCAAGGTTTCCGTACATATAAAGAACGCCGAAATCCGAGTTATAACGAAGAAGTTATGAGCCGCCGAAGTTTTTCGGCAAAACCGGCACAGCACCGGGAGACGTAAAAAGTGAATTTACGATAGAGCGAATTTTAGCCTTAGCAATCTAAACGTAAGTTGTAGAAAACGTTAAACCGAGAGCGTCCATAAAAAGAACGCCCAAATCTGACTTCGTATGAGGAAGTTATAATTTTTCGAAGTTTCGGCTTACTAGTGTACAACCCGAAGTTCGAATATTAGATCAAGCGGTTTTTAGCCGACACAACCTAAACGAGAATCGAATATCTCGTTAATAGTAGCGTATCGATAAAAAGACAGACGAAAACGGACGTCGGATGAAGAAGTTATAAATTTTTAACGGACCAATCCTGTCCCGGCCTGTTAAAAATATAAATTTAAAATAAATTCTAAATTAGCCGACGAAGTCTAAACAAAAGTTGTAGAGTACGTTTCCGCCTACGCGTGGATATAAAGAACGTAAAAAATGGAGCTCGTATGCGAAAGTTACGGATTTTAGAAGATAATTAGTTTTTGGAGTAATGTGCGAGTGACACGTGGCACAATCTGGGCCACACCTTCTTCCCCACGGCTTTGCATGAGATCGCGACACGTGGCACATTACGCCCAGCGTAACTTTGAGTACGCTTAGCGTAACCATTAAAACCCCATTACACTCATCGTAACTTTTGAGTACGCTCAGCGTACTCGGTGCTAGCAGGCTATAAATAGAGGCGTTTTTCCTCATTTTTCTTCACACCTTTTCTCAACTTCTCTCCCAAACACCCCCAAAACCTCATGGCTTTTCTCTAGCCTTTCTTAGGAATTAGTAGCGAGTCCTGAAGCGCCAGAAGGCCCCGAGAAGAAGAGCTTTCGGCTCAGAAGTTCTGCCCGCGCAGAGCCCGGTTATTCGCTAAACCCCAATATAAGTGAGTTATGCTTACCCTACTTTAAGTATAGCTTATGATTAATATTAGTATTGTTGATAGGACCTTATAATAAATATTTGGGCTATTATTATGAGTTATATAGAGTGTTGTTTAACGCTTATATAATAATAATAATAGCTAGACTATTAATTAGTCGCGGTTAACGTTAGACTAAACAGTAGTGGTATTAATACTAGGTTTTGTCGAGGGAAATTTATTTTGAAGTAACAAAGCATTGTTCGAGTGCAGAGTCACCACCTTTCAGGTGAGTGCATAGTTACTTTCATCTTCCACATAGATATGAAGTATTTTATTTAAATTTCGTGCTATGTGTGCATATTGTCTGAATACTTGTTGTCTATGCTGTGTGAAATATTTTTATACATGTTTTAAATGATTTAAACTGTATATGTATTTTATATCTACAAATATGTTGGGTATAACATGGGTAGATGAATGATGAGGGACGAAAGCTGATATAGAGGAACATTGGTAGTGTGGATATAGTGCCCTATAGGTGGACATTAGCAGCAATGGACCTAGTACCCTATAGATGAGCATTGGCAGATGCGCCATAACCTGTAGATGTTGTTGGATCTACGAGGTACTCTAAACATCCTAGCAGCTGCGCTCTAAGGATAGTATCGGCAGCTGCGCCTAATAGAGGACATTATAACCGTGACAGTAGTGTTTAAAGGACAATACCGACAGAAGCGCCCCATAAAGAATGTCACAATTCTGGCAGATGCGCCTAAGTGATAATATTAGCAGTTGTGCTTGACAGATGTGTCATTAGCAACGATGGATTTCGTGCCTATTCCTTAGGATAATCCTTAGGAATGAATGAACGAGGAATAGCTGATTCTTAGGGTAGATCCTTAAGAGTAAAGAAGATAATGGGGATGGGTAATTGGGTTGATTGTTTGATGTTTAAACATAATAATTATATTATTGTGGGTTGAAAACCCTATGTACTCACCAGGTTTCCCAACCTGACCCACTCAAGCTTATTTGTATCAGAAGTGTCGATACGAAGTCACTTTACACTGAGAGATTAAAGAGATGTAGATCACTAGTGTAAATGAATGTAAGTTCTGTTTATGCTTATGTTTCTGTATTGACGATGACATCCCAAATGTTTTGAAAATGAATAAAAATACATTTCTTCGGAAATGCTTTGATAACGTATCTATCATGTTTTTCTGGGAACAAATTCCGCAACATTTTTTTATTAAAAGAGGTACTCTGATTTTTATAAAGCATAAACAAAAATCGGTCTTTTCTGGCCGTGAAAATGGGGATGTCACAGTTGGTATCAGAGCATTAGTTTAAGGGAACTAGGAATATGGATTTATTTCTAGACTTAAACTTAGAATGCTAAGCGATGATTGTGAGGAGTGTGTCTAATAAAATTTAGGTAATACACCTGAATAGACACAAACACTAGCTTATTTAGGGAAAATGCCTAACATGTGCTAAATGATTTGTGATGCTTTATGCTATCGTTTGATCGGATCTATGGTCTGTTGCCGACCAGATCTGGAAATTTTATGTGCTTAGGTTTCTAAACGTTTAATTACGTATTAGAACTGGCATGTAAATTTTCGGAGTAATAAGGAGGAATACGCGACTAAATCTTCCTTTATCTATATTCTGGTCTCAATACACCGAACGCCTGCTTTGGTGTATAGAATGTCATGATAAGGACTCATAGCAGACTGAGCAAATGGAGGAAATGAGAAGGCTTACGATATTGAATGATACCTATCGGAAGATATTTTAAGAGTGATATCTTGCCTTTAGAACGCGTCTAAGAAATAATACGTCTAGTACGGGAGAAGTACACTTTCGATTAGCAGAAAGAAAGATTATCCGTGAAGTTATCCCATCGTTTGACACTTCCATCACCAATCGAGTTGAAGCATAATTGATGATTGAAGATACGGATGGAAGAAGTCCTAGTAGAGTCTAGGGAAAATTATATGATTGTTTGGACACACTCGTATGTGTTAAATTGTTTTGTGATTTTAGGACTTGGGGACTGCGAGACAATACTTGGGACGAGTATGAGTACGTGTGAAAGGTAGTAGATGCATATACTTCCGGAAGCACAGGACTCACACTTGGATCAGGGAAAGTCACATGGTTACCAAGAAGCTAGTAATTGATTTCGTTTTATTCAAGTATGTCGTTACCATTGTTTTGGTAATGACTAAGAAGATGATTTTTGTTTCGACCCTAGTGGTCATATCAAATCGAGTCCGACTAAGATGAGTATGTTACGTGGTTCAGAGAACCAAGTTCGATGTAGCATCTGACTTAAGCCAGAAGATTGAAGTGAAAGATAATCGAAGCGATCAATAGAAGTATCGCGCTAGTTAAAGAAGCTGGTAGCTAGAAATTCTACCATTTAAGATATGATTAGAACGTAAAGGAAGGTATAGTATGTTCTGAAACTTGACTCTAAAAGACCTGAGTCCAAGCAATGCATCATACGATGAGAGGTCCTTAGAACACGACCCATGAGTCTATTATGATAATCGAAGGAAGAAACTTATCTCAAGTTTGTTAAAGAAGGAGTCTCCAATAAAGATCGAGATCGTGACATGAAGATCATGATTGGAAGTCTAACATGAGATAGAGAGCGGGTCCAAGATCGGGCACCACCTGCAGTCAGGAAGTCTTAGAGTTAGATACTCGTTCGAAGAAACAAAGAAGTTACGATTATTACTTAGGATGAAGAGATAACTTATGGAGTCATCATGAGAGCCCTGTTTCGTTGATGATACTGGGACGTAATCATCCTAAGGGGGAGATAATTGTAACGTCCATAGATCCGGGCTAATCAGTTTAGGGATGATAGGGGTCGAAAACGACTTTTCGACAAAAATATTATTTAGAATAAATAATCTTAACCAAGTTGTAGAATATGTCTCAAGGTTTCCGTACATATAAAGAACGCCGAAATCCGAGTTATAACGAAGAAGTTATGAGCCGCCGAAGTTTTTCGGCAAAACCGGCACAGCACCGGGAGACGTAAAAAGTGAATTTACGATAGAGCGAATTTTAGCCTTAGCAATCTAAACGTAAGTTGTAGAAAACGTTAAACCGAGAGCGTCCATAAAAAGAACGCCCAAATCTGACTTCGTATGAGGAAGTTATAATTTTTCGAAGTTTCGGCTTACTAGTGTACAACCCGAAGTTCGAATATTAGATCAAGCGGTTTTTAGCCGACACAACCTAAACGAGAATCGAATATCTCGTTAATAGTAGCGTATCGATAAAAAGACAGACGAAAACGGACGTCGGATGAAGAAGTTATAAATTTTTAACGGACCAATCCTGTCCCGGCCTGTTAAAAATATAAATTTAAAATAAATTCTAAATTAGCCGACGAAGTCTAAACGAAAGTTGTAGAGTACGTTTCCGCCTACGCGTGGATATAAAGAACGTAAAAAATGGAGCTCGTATGCGAAAGTTACGGATTTTAGAAGATAATTAGTTTTTGGAGTAATGTGCGAGTGACACGTGGCACAATCTGGGCCACACCTTCTTCCCCACGGCTTTGCATGAGATCGCGACACGTGGCACATTACGCCCAGCGTAACTTTGAGTACGCTTAGCGTAACCATTAAAACCCCATTACACTCATCGTAACTTTTGAGTACGCTCAGCGTACTCGGTGCTAGCAGGCTATAAATAGAGGCGTTTTTCCTCATTTTTCTTCACACCTTTTCTCAACTTCTCTCCCAAACACCCCCAAAACCTCATGGCTTTTCTCTAGCCTTTCTTAGGAATTAGTAGCGAGTCCTGAAGCGCCAGAAGGCCCCGAGAAGAAGAGCTTTCGGCTCAGAAGTTCTGCCCGCGCAGAGCCCGGTTATTCGCTAAACCCCAATATAAGTGAGTTATGCTTACCCTACTTTAAGTATAGCTTATGATTAATATTAGTATTGTTGATAGGACCTTATAATAAATATTTGGGCTATTATTATGAGTTATATAGAGTGTTGTTTAACGCTTATATAATAATAATAATAGCTAGACTATTAATTAGTCGCGGTTAACGTTAGACTAAACAGTAGTGGTATTAATACTAGGTTTTGTCGAGGGAAACTTATTTTGAAGTAACAAAGCATTGTTCGAGTGCAGAGTCACCACCTTTCAGGTGAGTGCATAGTTACTTTCATCTTCCACATAGATATGAAGTATTTTATTTAAATTTCGTGCTATGTGTGCATATTGTCTGAATACTTGTTGTCTATGCTGTGTGAAATATTTTTATACATGTTTTAAATGATTTAAACTGTATATGTATTTTATATCTACAAATATGTTGGGTATAACATGGGTAGATGAATGATGAGGGACGAAAGCTGATATAGAGGAACATTGGTAGTGTGGATATAGTGCCCTATAGGTGGACATTAGCAGCAATGGACCTAGTACCCTATAGATGAGCATTGGCAGATGCGCCATAACCTGTAGATGTTGTTGGATCTACGAGGTACTCTAAACATCCTAGCAGCTGCGCTCTAAGGATAGTATCGGCAGCTGCGCCTAATAGAGGACATTATAACCGTGACAGTAGTGTTTAAAGGACAATACCGACAGAAGCGCCCCATAAAGAATGTCACAATTCTGGCAGATGCGCCTAAGTGATAATATTAGCAGTTGTGCTTGACAGATGTGTCATTAGCAACGATGGATTTCGTGCCTATTCCTTAGGATAATCCTTAGGAATGAATGAACGAGGAATAGCTGATTCTTAGGGTAGATCCTTAAGAGTAAAGAAGATAATGGGGATGGGTAATTGGGTTGATTGTTTGATGTTTAAACATAATAATTATATTATTGTGGGTTGAAAACCCTATGTACTCACCAGGTTTCCCAACCTGACCCACTCAAGCTTATTTGTATCAGAAGTGTCGATACGAAGTCACTTTACACTGAGAGATTAAAGAGATGTAGATCACTAGTGTAAATGAATGTAAGTTCTGTTTATGCTTATGTTTCTGTATTGACGATGACATCCCAAATGTTTTGAAAATGAATAAAAATACATTTCTTCGGAAATGCTTTGATAACGTATCTATCATGTTTTTCTGGGAACAAATTCCGCAACATTTTTTTATTAAAAGAGGTACTCTGATTTTTATAAAGCATAAACAAAAATCGGTCTTTTCTGGCCGTGAAAATGGGGATGTCACAGTTGGTATCAGAGCATTAGTTTAAGGGAACTAGGAATATGGATTTATTTCTAGACTTAAACTTAGAATGCTAAGCGATGATTGTGAGGAGTGTGTCTAATAAAATTTAGGTAATACACCTGAATAGACACAAACACTAGCTTATTTAGGGAAAATGCCTAACATGTGCTAAATGATTTGTGATGCTTTATGCTATCGTTTGATCGGATCTATGGTCTGTTGCCGACCAGATCTGGAAATTTTATGTGCTTAGGTTTCTAAACGTTTAATTACGTATTAGAACTGGCATGTAAATTTTCGGAGTAATAAGGAGGAATACGCGACTAAATCTTCCTTTATCTATATTCTGGTCTCAATACACCGAACGCCTGCTTTGGTGTATAGAATGTCATGATAAGGACTCATAGCAGACTGAGCAAATGGAGGAAATGAGAAGGCTTACGATATTGAATGATACCTATCGGAAGATATTTTAAGAGTGATATCTTGCCTTTAGAACGCGTCTAAGAAATAATACGTCTAGTACGGGAGAAGTACACTTTCGATTAGCAGAAAGAAAGATTATCCGTGAAGTTATCCCATCGTTTGACACTTCCATCACCAATCGAGTTGAAGCATAATTGATGATTGAAGATACGGATGGAAGAAGTCCTAGTAGAGTCTAGGGAAAATTATATGATTGTTTGGACACACTCGTATGTGTTAAATTGTTTTGTGATTTTAGGACTTGGGGACTGCGAGACAATACTTGGGACGAGTATGAGTACGTGTGAAAGGTAGTAGATGCATATACTTCCGGAAGCACAGGACTCACACTTGGATCAGGGAAAGTCACATGGTTACCAAGAAGCTAGTAATTGATTTCGTTTTATTCAAGTATGTCGTTACCATTGTTTTGGTAATGACTAAGAAGATGATTTTTGTTTCGACCCTAGTGGTCATATCAAATCGAGTCCGACTAAGATGAGTATGTTACGTGGTTCAGAGAACCAAGTTCGATGTAGCATCTGACTTAAGCCAGAAGATTGAAGTGAAAGATAATCGAAGCGATCAATAGAAGTATCGCGCTAGTTAAAGAAGCTGGTAGCTAGAAATTCTACCATTTAAGATATGATTAGAACGTAAAGGAAGGTATAGTATGTTCTGAAACTTGACTCTAAAAGACCTGAGTCCAAGCAATGCATCATACGATGAGAGGTCCTTAGAACACGACCCATGAGTCTATTATGATAATCGAAGGAAGAAACTTATCTCAAGTTTGTTAAAGAAGGAGTCTCCAATAAAGATCGAGATCGTGACATGAAGATCATGATTGGAAGTCTAACATGAGATAGAGAGCGGGTCCAAGATCGGGCACCACCTGCAGTCAGGAAGTCTTAGAGTTAGATACTCGTTCGAAGAAACAAAGAAGTTACGATTATTACTTAGGATGAAGAGATAACTTATGGAGTCATCATGAGAGCCCTGTTTCGTTGATGATACTGGGACGTAATCATCCTAAGGGGGAGATAATTGTAACGTCCATAGATCCGGGCTAATCAGTTTAGGGATGATAGGGGTCGAAAACGACTTTTCGACAAAAATATTATTTAGAATAAATAATCTTAACCAAGTTGTAGAATATGTCTCAAGGTTTCCGTACATATAAAGAACGCCGAAATCCGAGTTATAACGAAGAAGTTATGAGCCGCCGAAGTTTTTCGGCAAAACCGGCACAGCACCGGGAGACGTAAAAAGTGAATTTACGATAGAGCGAATTTTAGCCTTAGCAATCTAAACGTAAGTTGTAGAAAACGTTAAACCGAGAGCGTCCATAAAAAGAACGCCCAAATCTGACTTCGTATGAGGAAGTTATAATTTTTCGAAGTTTCGGCTTACTAGTGTACAACCCGAAGTTCGAATATTAGATCAAGCGGTTTTTAGCCGACACAACCTAAACGAGAATCGAATATCTCGTTAATAGTAGCGTATCGATAAAAAGACAGACGAAAACGGACGTCGGATGAAGAAGTTATAAATTTTTAACGGACCAATCCTGTCCCGGCCTGTTAAAAATATAAATTTAAAATAAATTCTAAATTAGCCGACGAAGTCTAAACGAAAGTTGTAGAGTACGTTTCCGCCTACGCGTGGATATAAAGAACGTAAAAAATGGAGCTCGTATGCGAAAGTTACGGATTTTAGAAGATAATTAGTTTTTGGAGTAATGTGCGAGTGACACGTGGCACAATCTGGGCCACACCTTCTTCCCCACGGCTTTGCATGAGATCGCGACACGTGGCACATTACGCCCAGCGTAACTTTGAGTACGCTTAGCGTAACCATTAAAACCCCATTACACTCATCGTAACTTTTGAGTACGCTCAGCGTACTCGGTGCTAGCAGGCTATAAATAGAGGCGTTTTTCCTCATTTTTCTTCACACCTTTTCTCAACTTCTCTCCCAAACACCCCCAAAACCTCATGGCTTTTCTCTAGCCTTTCTTAGGAATTAGTAGCGAGTCCTGAAGCGCCAGAAGGCCCCGAGAAGAAGAGCTTTCGGCTCAGAAGTTCTGCCCGCGCAGAGCCCGGTTATTCGCTAAACCCCAATATAAGTGAGTTATGCTTACCCTACTTTAAGTATAGCTTATGATTAATATTAGTATTGTTGATAGGACCTTATAATAAATATTTGGGCTATTATTATGAGTTATATAGAGTGTTGTTTAACGCTTATATAATAATAATAATAGCTAGACTATTAATTAGTCGCGGTTAACGTTAGACTAAACAGTAGTGGTATTAATACTAGGTTTTGTCGAGGGAAACTTATTTTGAAGTAACAAAGCATTGTTCGAGTGCAGAGTCACCACCTTTCAGGTGAGTGCATAGTTACTTTCATCTTCCACATAGATATGAAGTATTTTATTTAAATTTCGTGCTATGTGTGCATATTGTCTGAATACTTGTTGTCTATGCTGTGTGAAATATTTTTATACATGTTTTAAATGATTTAAACTGTATATGTATTTTATATCTACAAATATGTTGGGTATAACATGGGTAGATGAATGATGAGGGACGAAAGCTGATATAGAGGAACATTGGTAGTGTGGATATAGTGCCCTATAGGTGGACATTAGCAGCAATGGACCTAGTACCCTATAGATGAGCATTGGCAGATGCGCCATAACCTGTAGATGTTGTTGGATCTACGAGGTACTCTAAACATCCTAGCAGCTGCGCTCTAAGGATAGTATCGGCAGCTGCGCCTAATAGAGGACATTATAACCGTGACAGTAGTGTTTAAAGGACAATACCGACAGAAGCGCCCCATAAAGAATGTCACAATTCTGGCAGATGCGCCTAAGTGATAATATTAGCAGTTGTGCTTGACAGATGTGTCATTAGCAACGATGGATTTCGTGCCTATTCCTTAGGATAATCCTTAGGAATGAATGAACGAGGAATAGCTGATTCTTAGGGTAGATCCTTAAGAGTAAAGAAGATAATGGGGATGGGTAATTGGGTTGATTGTTTGATGTTTAAACATAATAATTATATTATTGTGGGTTGAAAACCCTATGTACTCACCAGGTTTCCCAACCTGACCCACTCAAGCTTATTTGTATCAGAAGTGTCGATACGAAGTCACTTTACACTGAGAGATTAAAGAGATGTAGATCACTAGTGTAAATGAATGTAAGTTCTGTTTATGCTTATGTTTCTGTATTGACGATGACATCCCAAATGTTTTGAAAATGAATAAAAATACATTTCTTCGGAAATGCTTTGATAACGTATCTATCATGTTTTTCTGGGAACAAATTCCGCAACATTTTTTTATTAAAAGAGGTACTCTGATTTTTATAAAGCATAAACAAAAATCGGTCTTTTCTGGCCGTGAAAATGGGGATGTCACAGTTGGTATCAGAGCATTAGTTTAAGGGAACTAGGAATATGGATTTATTTCTAGACTTAAACTTAGAATGCTAAGCGATGATTGTGAGGAGTGTGTCTAATAAAATTTAGGTAATACACCTGAATAGACACAAACACTAGCTTATTTAGGGAAAATGCCTAACATGTGCTAAATGATTTGTGATGCTTTATGCTATCGTTTGATCGGATCTATGGTCTGTTGCCGACCAGATCTGGAAATTTTATGTGCTTAGGTTTCTAAACGTTTAATTACGTATTAGAACTGGCATGTAAATTTTCGGAGTAATAAGGAGGAATACGCGACTAAATCTTCCTTTATCTATATTCTGGTCTCAATACACCGAACGCCTGCTTTGGTGTATAGAATGTCATGATAAGGACTCATAGCAGACTGAGCAAATGGAGGAAATGAGAAGGCTTACGATATTGAATGATACCTATCGGAAGATATTTTAAGAGTGATATCTTGCCTTTAGAACGCGTCTAAGAAATAATACGTCTAGTACGGGAGAAGTACACTTTCGATTAGCAGAAAGAAAGATTATCCGTGAAGTTATCCCATCGTTTGACACTTCCATCACCAATCGAGTTGAAGCATAATTGATGATTGAAGATACGGATGGAAGAAGTCCTAGTAGAGTCTAGGGAAAATTATATGATTGTTTGGACACACTCGTATGTGTTAAATTGTTTTGTGATTTTAGGACTTGGGGACTGCGAGACAATACTTGGGACGAGTATGAGTACGTGTGAAAGGTAGTAGATGCATATACTTCCGGAAGCACAGGACTCACACTTGGATCAGGGAAAGTCACATGGTTACCAAGAAGCTAGTAATTGATTTCGTTTTATTCAAGTATGTCGTTACCATTGTTTTGGTAATGACTAAGAAGATGATTTTTGTTTCGACCCTAGTGGTCATATCAAATCGAGTCCGACTAAGATGAGTATGTTACGTGGTTCAGAGAACCAAGTTCGATGTAGCATCTGACTTAAGCCAGAAGATTGAAGTGAAAGATAATCGAAGCGATCAATAGAAGTATCGCGCTAGTTAAAGAAGCTGGTAGCTAGAAATTCTACCATTTAAGATATGATTAGAACGTAAAGGAAGGTATAGTATGTTCTGAAACTTGACTCTAAAAGACCTGAGTCCAAGCAATGCATCATACGATGAGAGGTCCTTAGAACACGACCCATGAGTCTATTATGATAATCGAAGGAAGAAACTTATCTCAAGTTTGTTAAAGAAGGAGTCTCCAATAAAGATCGAGATCGTGACATGAAGATCATGATTGGAAGTCTAACATGAGATAGAGAGCGGGTCCAAGATCGGGCACCACCTGCAGTCAGGAAGTCTTAGAGTTAGATACTTGTTCGAAGAAACAAAGAAGTTACGATTATTACTTAGGATGAAGAGATAACTTATGGAGTCATCATGAGAGCCCTGTTTCGTTGATGATACTGGGACGTAATCATCCTAAGGGGGAGATAATTGTAACGTCCATAGATCCGGGCTAATCAGTTTAGGGAGGATAGGGGTCGAAAACGACTTTTCGACAAAAATATTATTTAGAATAAATAATCTTAACCATGTTGTAGAATATGTCTCAAGGTTTCCGTACATATAAAGAACGCCGAAATCCGAGTTATAACGAAGAAGTTATGACCCGCCGAAGTTTTTCGGCAAAACCGGCACAGCACCGGGAGACGTAAAAAGTGAATTTACGATAGAGCGAATTTTAGCCTTAGCAATCTAAACGTAAGTTGTAGAAAATGTTAAACCGAGAGCGTCCATAAAAAGAACGCCCAAATCTGACTTCGTATGAGGAAGTTATGATTTTTCGAAGTTTCGGCTTACTAGTGTACAACCCGAAGTTCGAATATTAGATCAAGCGGTTTTTAGCCGACACAACCTAAACGAGAATCGAATATCTCGTTAATAGTAGCGTATCGATAAAAAGACAGACGAAAACGGACGTCGGATGAAGAAGTTATAAATTTTTAACGGACCAATCCTGTCCCGGCCTGTTAAAAATATAAATTTAAAATAAATTCAAAATTAGCCGACGAAGTCTAAACGAAAGTTGTAGAGTACGTTCCCGCCTACGCGTGGATATAAAGAACGTAAAAAATAGAGCTCGTATGCGAAAGTTACGGATTTTAGAAGATAATTAGTTTTTGGAGTAATGTGCGAGTGACACGTGGCACAATCTGGGCCACACCTTCTTCCCCACGGCTTTGCATGAGATCGCGACACGTGGCACATTACACCCAACGTAACTTTGAGTACGCTTAGCGTAACCATTAAAACCCCATTACACTCATCGTAACTTTTGAGTACGCTCAGCGTACTCGTTGCTAGCAGGCTATAAATATAGGCGTTTTTCCTCATTTTTCTTCACACCTTTTCTCAACTTCTCTCCCAAACACCCCCAAAACCTCATGGCTTTTCTCTAGCCTTTCTTAGGAATTAGTAGCGAGTCCTGAAGCGCCAGAAGGCCCCGAGAAGAAGAGCTTTCGGCTCAGAAGTTCTGCCCGCGCAGAGCCCGGTTATTCGCTAACCCCCAATATAAGTGAGTTATGCTTACCCTACTTTAAGTATAGCTTATGATTAATATTAGTATTGTTGATAGGACCTTATAATAAATATTTGGGCTATTATTATGAGTTATATAGAGTGTTGTTTAACGCTTATATAATAATAATAATAGCTAGACTATTAATTAGTCGCGGTTAACGTTAGACTAAACAGTAGTGGTATTAATACTAGGTTTTGTCGAGGGAAACTTATTTTGAAGTAACGAAGCATTGTTCGAGTGCAGAGTCACCACCTTTCAGGTGAGTGCATAGTTACTTTCATCTTCCACATAGATATGAAGTATTTTATTTAAATTTCGTGCTATGTGTGCATATTGTCTGAATACTTGTTGTCTATGCTGTGTGAAAGATTTTTATACATGTTTTAAATGATTTAAACTGTATATGTATTTTATATCTACAAATATGTTGGGTATAACATGGGTAGATGAATGATGAGGGACGAAAGCTGATATAGAGGAACATTGGTAGTGTGGATATAGTGCCCTATAGGTGGACATTAGCAGCAATGGACCTAGTACCCTATAGATGAGCATTGGCAGATGCGCCATAACCTGTAGATGTTGTTGGATCTACGAGGTACTCTAAACATCCTAGCAGCTGCGCTCTAAGGATAGTATCGGCAGCTGCGCCTAATAGAGGACATTATAACCGTGACAGTAGTGTTTAAAGGACAATACCGACAGAAGCGCCCCATAAAGAATGTCACAATTCTGGCAGATGCGCCTAAGTGATAATATTACCAGTTGTGCTTGACAGATGTGTCATTAGCAACGATGGATTTCGTGCCTATTCCTTAGGATAATCCTTAGGAATGAATGAACGAGGAATAGCTGATTCTTAGGGTAGATCCTTAAGAGTAAAGAAGATAATGGGGATGGGTAATTGGGTTGATTGTTTGATGTTTAAACATAATAATTATATTATTGTGGGTTGAAAACCCTATGTACTCACCAGGTTTCCCAACCTGACCCACTCAAGCTTATTTGTATCAGAAGTGTCGATACGAAGTCACTTTACACTGAGAGATTAAAGAGATGTAGATCACTAGTGTAAATGAATGTAAGTTCTGTTTATGCTTATGTTTCTGTATTGACGATGACATCCCAAATGTTTTGAAAATGAATAAAAATACATTTCTTCAGAAATGCTTTGATAACGTATCTATCATGTTTTTCTGGGAACAAATTCCGCAACATTTTTTTATTAAAAGAGGTACTCTGATTTTTATAAAGCATAAACAAAAATCGGTCTTTTCTGGCCGTGAAAATGGGGATGTCACAGTTGGTATCAGAGCATTAGTTTAAGCGAACTACGAATATGGATTTATTTCTAGACTTAAACTTAGAATGCTAAGCGATGATTGTGAGGAGTGTGTCTAATAAAATTTAGGTAATACACCTGAATAGACACAAACACTAGCTTATTTAGGGAAAATGCCTAACATGTGCTAAATGATTTGTGATGCTTTATGCTATCGTTTGATCGGATCTATGGTCTGTTGCCAACCAGATCTGGAAATTTTATGTGCTTAGCTTTCTAAACGTTTAATTACGTATTAGAACTGGCATGTAAATTTTCGGAGTAATAAGGAGGAATACGCGACTAAATCTTCCTTTATCTATATTCTGGTCTCAATACACCGAACGCCTGCTTTGGTGTATAGAATGTCATGATAAGGACTCATAGCAGACTGAGCAAATGGAGGAAATGAGAAGGCTTACGATATTGAATGATACCTATCGGAAGATATTTTAAGAGTGATATCTTGCCTTTAGAACGCGTCTAAGAAATAATACGTCTAGTACGGGAGAAGTACACTTTCGATTAGCAGAAAGAAAGATTATCCGTGAAGTTATCCCATCGTTTGACACTTCCATCACCAATCGAGTTGAAGCATAATTGATGATTGAAGATACGGATGGAAGAAGTCCTAGTAGAGTCTAGGGAAAATTAGATGATTGTTTGGACACACTCGTATGTGTTAAATTGTTTTGTGATTTTAGGACTTGGGGACTGCGAGACAATACTTGGGACGAGTATGAGTACGTGTGAAAGGTAGTAGATGCATATACTTCCGGAAGCACATGACTCACACTTGGATCAGGGAAAGTCACATGGTTACCAAGAAGCTAGTAATTGATTTCGTTTTATTCAAGTATGTCGTTACCATTGTTTTGGTAATGACTAAGAAGATGATTTTTGTTTCGACCCTAGTGGTCATATCAAATCGAGTCCGACTAAGATGAGTATGTTACGTGGTTCAGAGAACCAAGTTCGATGTAGCATCTGACTTAAGCCAGAAGATTGAAGTGAAAGATAATCGAAGCGATCAATAAAAGTATCGCGCTAGTTAAAGAAGCTGGTAGCTAGAAATTCTACCATTTAAGATATGATTAGAACGTAAAGGAAGGTATAGTATGTTCTGAAACTTGACTCTAAAAGACCTGAGTCCAAGCAATGCATCATACGATGAGAGGTCCTTAGAACACGACCCATGAGTCTATTATGATAATCGAAGGAAGAAACTTATCTCAAGTTTGTTAAAGAAGGAGTCTCCAATAAAGATCGAGATCGTGACATGAAGATCATGATTGGAAGTCTAACATGAGATAGAGAGCGGGTCCAAGATCGGGCACCACCTGCAGTCAGGAAGTCTTAGAGTTAGATACTCGTTCGAAAAAACAAAGAAGTTACGATTATTACTTAGGATGAAGAGATAACTTATGGAGTCATCATGAGAGCCCTGTTTCGTTGATGATACTGGGACGTAATCATCCTAAGGGGGAGATAATTGTAACGTCCATAGATCCGGGCTAATCAGTTTAGGGATGATAGGGGTCGAAAACGACTTTTCGACAAAATTATTATTTAGAATAAATAATCTTAACCAAGTTGTAGAATATGTCTCAAGGTTTCCGTACATATAAAGAACGCCGAAATCCGAGTTATAACGAAGAAGTTATGACACGCCGAAGCTTTTCGGCAAAACCGGCACAACACCGGGAGACGTAAAAAGTGAATTTACGATAGAGCGAATTTTAGCCTTAGCAATCTAAACGTAAGTTGTAGAAAATGTTAAACCGAGAGCGTCCATAAAAAGAACGCCCAAATCTGACTTCGTATGAGGAAGTTATGATTTTTCGAAGTTTCGGCTTACTAGTGTACAACCCGAAGTTCGAATATTAGATCAAGCGGTTTTTAGCCGACACAACCTAAACGAGAATCGAATATCTCGTTAATAGTAGCGTATCGATAAAAAGACAGACGAAAACGGACGTCGGATGAAGAAGTTATAAATTTTTAACGGACCAATCCTGTCCCGGCCTGTTAAAAATATAAATTTAAAATAAATTCAAAATTAGCCGACGAAGTCTAAACGAAAGTTGTAGAGTACGTTCCCGCCTACGCGTGGATATAAAGAACGTAAAAAATGGAGCTCGTATGCGAAAGTTACGGATTTTAGAAGATAATTAGTTTTTGGAGTAATGTGCGAGTGACACGTGGCACAATCTGGGCCACACCTTCTTCCCCACGGCTTTGCATGAGATCGCGACACGTGGCACATTACGCCCAACGTAACTTTGAGTACGCTTAGCGTAACCATTAAAACCCCATTACACTCATCGTAACTTTTGAGTACGCTCAGCGTACTCGGTGCTAGCAGGCTATAACTAGAGGCGTTTTTCCTCATTTTTCTTCACACCTTTTCTCAACTTCTCTCCCAAACACCCCCAAAACCTCATGGCTTTTCTCTAGCCTTTCTTAGGAGTTAGTAGCGAGTCCTGAAGCGCCAGAAGGCCCCGAGAAGAAGAGCTTTCGGCTCAGAAGTTCTGCCCGCGCAGAGCCCGGTTATTCGCTAAACCCCAATATAAGTGAGTTATGCTTACCCTACTTTAAGTATAGCTTATGATTAATATTAGTATTGTTGATAGGACCTTATAATAAATATTTGGGCTATTATTATGAGTTATATAGAGTGTTGTTTAACGCTTATATAATAATAATAATAGCTAGACTATTAATTAGTCGCGGTTAACGTTAGACTAAACAGTAGTGGTATTAATACTAGGTTTTGTCGAGGGAAACTTATTTTGAAGTAACGAAGCATTGTTCGAGTGCAGAGTCACCACCTTTCAGGTGAGTGCATAGTTACTTTCATCTTCCACATAGATATGAAGTATTTTATTTAAATTTCGTGCTATGTGTGCATATTGTCTGAATACTTGTTGTCTATGCTGTGTGAAAGATTTTTATACATGTTTTAAATGATTTAAACTGTATATGTATTTTATATCTACAAATATGTTGGGTATAACATGGGTAGATGAATGATGAGGGACGAAAGCTGATATAGAGGAACATTGGTAGTGTGGATATAGTGCCCTATAGGTGGACATTAGCAGCAATGGACCTAGTACCCTATAGATGAGCATTGGCAGATGCGCCATAACCTGTAGATGTTGTTGGATCTACGAGGTACTCTAAACATCCTAGCAGCTGCGCTCTAAGGATAGTATCGGCAGCTGCGCCTAATAGAGGACATTATAACCGTGACAGTAGTGTTTAAAGGACAATACCGACAGAAGCGCCCCATAAAAAATGTCACAATTCTGGCAGATGCGCCTAAGTGATAATATTAGCAGTTGTGCTTGACAGATGTGTCATTAGCAACGATGGATTTCGTGCCTATTCCTTAGGATAATCCTTAGGAATGAATGAACGAGGAATAGCTGATTCTTAGGGTAGATCCTTAAGAGTAAAGAAGATAATGGGGATGGGTAATTGGGTTGATTGTTTGATGTTTAAACATAATAATTATATTATTGTGGGTTGAAAACCCTATGTATTCACCAGGTTTCCCAACCTGACCCACTCAAGCTTATTTGTATCAGAAGTGTCGATACGAAGTCACTTTACACTGAGAGATTAAAGAGATGTAGATCACTAGTGTAAATGAATGTAAGTTCTGTTTATGCTTATGTTTCTGTATTGACGATGACATCCCAAATGTTTTGAAAATGAATAAAAATACATTACTTCGGAAATGCTTTGATAACGTATCTATCATGTTTTTCTGGGAACAAATTCCGCAACATTTTTTTATTATAAGAGGTACTCTGATTTTTATAAAGCATAAACAAAAATCGGTCTTTTCTGGCCGTGAAAATGGGGATGTCACAGTTGGTATCAGAGCATTAGTTTAAGCGAACTAGGAATATGGATTTATTTCTAGACTTAAACTTAGAATGCTAAGCGATGATTGTGAGGAGTGTATCTAATAAAATTTAGGTAATACACCTGAATAGACACAAGCACTAGCTTATTTAGGGAAAATGCCTAACATGCTTTTATGTGCTAAATGATTTGTGATGCTTTATGCTATCGTTTGATCGGATCTATGGTCTGTTGCCAACTAGATTTGGAAATTTTATGTGCTTAGGTTTCTAAACGTTTAATTACGATATTAGAACTGGCATGTAAATTTTCGGAGTAATAAGGAGGAATACGCGACTAAATCTTCCTTTATCTATATTCTCGTCTCAATACACCGAACGCTTGCTTTGGTGTATAGAATGTGATGATAAGGACTCATAGCAGACTGAGTAAATGGAGGAAATGAGAAGGCTTACGATATTGAATGATACCTATCGGAAGATATTTTAAGAGTGATATCTTGCCTTTAGAACGCATCTAAGAAATAATACGTCTAGTACGGGAGAAGTACACTTTCGATTAGCAGAAAGAAAGATTATCCGTGAAGTTATCCCATCGTCTGACACTTCCATCACCAATCGAGTTGAAGCAGAATTGATGATTGAAGATACGCATGGAAGAAGTCCTAGTAGAGTCTAGGTAAAATTATATGATTGTTTGGACACACTCGTATGTGTTAAATAGTTTTGTGATTTTAGGACTTGGGGACTGCGAGACAATACTTGGGACGAGTATGAGTAGGTGTGAAAGGTAGTAGATGCATATACTACCGGAAGCACAAGACTCACACTTGGATCAGGGAAAGTCACAAGGTTACCAAGAAGCTAGTAATTGATTTCGTTTTATTCAAGTATGTCGTTACCATTGTTTCGGTAATGACTAAGAAGATGACTTTTGTTTCGACCCTAGTTTTCATATCAAATCGAGTCTGACTAAGATGAGTATGTTACGTGGTTCAGAGAACCAAGTTCGATGTAGCATCTGACTTAAGCCAGAAGATTGAAGTGAAAGATAATCGAAGCGATCAATAGAAGTATCGTGCTAGTTAAAGAAGCTGGTAGCTAGAAATGCTACCATTTAAGATATGATTAGAACGTAAAGGAACGTATAGTCTGTTCTAAAACTTGACTCTAAAAGACCTGAGTCCAAGCAATGCATCATACGATGAGAGGTCCTTAGAACACGACCCATCAGTCTATTTTGATAATCGAAGGAAGAAACTTATCTCAAGTTTGTTAAAGAAGGAGTCTCCAATAAAGATCGAGATCGTGACATAATGATCATGATTGGAAGTCTAACATGAGATAGAGAGCGGGTCCAAGATCGGGCACCGCCTGCAGTCAGGAAGTCTTAGAGTTAGATACTCGTTCGAAGAAACAAAGAAGTTACGATTATTACTTAGGATGAAGAGATAACTTATGGAGTCATCATGAGAGCCCTGTTTCGTTGATGATTCTGGGACGTAATCATCCTAAGGGGGAGATAATTGTAACGTCCGTAGATCCGGGCTAGTCAGCTTAGGGATGATAGGGGTCGAAAACGACTTTTCGACAAAAAGATTATTTAGAATAAATAATCTTAACCAAGTTGTAGAATATGTCTCCAGGTTTCCGTACATATAAAGAACGCCGAAATCCGAGTTATAACGAAGAAGTTATGACCCGCCGAAGTTTTTCGGCAAAACCGGCACGGCACCGAGAGACGTAAAAAGTGAATTTACGATAGAGCGACTTTTAGGCTTAGCAATCTAAATGAAAGTCGTAGAAAACATTAAACCGAGAGCGTCCATAAAAAGAACGCCCAAATCTGACTTCGTATGAGGAAGTTATGATTTTTCGAAGTTTCGGCTTACTAGTGTACAGCCCGAAGTTCGAATATTAGATCGAGCGGTTTTTAGCCGGGACAACCTAAACGAGAATCGAAGATCTCGTTAATAGTAGCGTATCTATAAAAAGACAGACGAAAACGGACGTCGGATGAAGAAGTTATGAATTTTTAACGGACCAATCCTATCCGGGTCTGTTAAAAATATAAATTTAATCTAAATTCAAAATTAGCCGCGAAGTCTAAACGAACGTTGTAGAGTACGTTCCCGCCTACGCGTGGATATAAAGAACGTTAAAAAACGGAGCTCGTATGCGAATGTTACGGATTTTAGAAGATAATTAGTTTTTGGAGTAATGTGCGAGTGACACGTGGCACAATATGGGCCACACCTTCTTCCCCACGGCTTTGCATGAGATCATGACACGTGGCACATTACGCCCACCTTCTTCCTCATTTTGCTTCACACCTTTTCTCAACTTCTCTCCCAAACACCCCCAAAGCCTCAAGGCTTTTCTCTAGCCTTTCTTAGGAGTTAGTAGCGAGTCCCGAAGTTCTGCCCGAGAAGAAGAGCTTTCGGCTTAGAAGTTATGCCCGCGCAGAGCCCGGTTATTCGCTAAACCCCAATATAAGTGAGTTATGCTTACCCTACTTTAAGTATAGCTTATGATTAATATTAGTATTGTTATTAGGACCTTATAATAAGTATTTGGGCTATTATTATGAGTTATATAGAGTGTTGTTTAACGCTTATATAATAATAATAATAGCTAGACTATTAATTAGTCGCGGTTAACGTTAGACTAAACACTAGTGGTATTAATACTAGGTTTTGTCGAGGGAAATTTATTTTGAAGTAACAAAGCATTGTTCGAGTGCAGAGTCACCACCTTTCAGGTGAGTGCATAGTTACTTTCATCTTACACATAGATATGAAGTATTTTATTTAAATTTCGTGTTATGTGTGCATATTGTCTGAATACTTGTTGTCTATGCTATGTAAAATGGTTCATGGGGATCATAAGCTAAATCACATGTACTTCGAATATCGACAATTACAGCTCAAAGTCGTATACACTCTCTAGTCACCTCATAGAGTGCAAGTAGTTTGGAGTTATTAGTAAAAGATTCAACTAGAGGCTATTTACAGGACCTCCATGATATCGTCATATTCTTGATGGTAAAGACATATCTTGATTGGGAACATCCCTTATATAAGTCTTATAAGTAACCTGCATTGGCATAGATGACAAGGGTCATGTTATTTAGAATATCATTTGGGGTAGATCCACTCTATGGAACGTAGGGATAAAAAAACCATATACGTAGTACCTTTAAGGTAAAAAAAGATATCTTTAACACCATTCCAGTTGACGACGTGTTGATGTTGTTGGATTAGGTGTCTAAGCCCATAACTATAATTGGTATGTACTTGAATTGATAGCAGCACAGTCCTTTTGGGTTGCCCTCAACCTAGCAACTGGACAAGGAAATTATGAAAGGAGAGATATTAATTTATAAGATTAATAAATTAATATATATATATATATATATATATATATATATATATATATATATATAAATGATTTATTAATATGTTAATGGATTAATATATTAATTAGAAATCATTATGTTTAATTAATTGTTAGCCAGAAATTAATCAGAATTGATTTTGGGGTTAAAAGAATTAATTATAAGGTGCAGGGACTAGTTTGCAATTATCTAATAGTTGAGTGGAAGGCTCTAGAACCCCCTTGGAAGAGGGTGGACGAAATCTTTAGGGGAAACCCTAATAATTTCGTCCATAGGGGCTTGGATAAGGCCCTTGGGTCTTGCTTAGGCCCTAAGCAAAGGATAACTAGGGTTTTCCCTAAACCCTAGTTCCCTCAACTATTTAAGGAGCCTTCTGGCTCACATTTTAGTGTACTGATTCTTTGGAAGAATACCTTGGCCGAAATTGCATACTCCCTCTCCTCTCTCTTGCTAGTTTGGGTGTGACTCCATTAGAGGCATTACACTTGTGGTGCTAAAGCTTCCAAGAAGATCAAGATCAAGATCAAGGGAATATCAATTGTTTGCTATAACAATTGAAAGGTATGTAAACCCTAAACCCTAGTTTACTATTTTCGATAATAGCCTCTCTCCTCTAGGGTTCTTGTATTGCAATTCAAAGTTGTATGTTCAATAGTTAAAACATAGATCCAAAGTAGGTTGCATGTGAACTTAGGAATTGTTTTCTAGTTTATTTGTTGTACCTAAAACCCATCAGTGGTATCAGAGCCATTGTTGTTTTAAATTGAATTGCTACAATTGTTGAATTGCAAATTAGGGTTTATAGCTATTAAACCCTAAAGGCCAAATTTTCGATTTCTAGGGTTTTGGATCAAAGGGTTTTTTCGAAAACCCTAGCCTCCAAAGAACCCTAATCGAAATTAGGGTTAGGGTTTTGAAAAACCCTAGCCTCCTCCCTTGTAAATTTCGAAATATGCTAGAGGATAACTAGGGTTTCTTGTTTTTTGGATAATTGTTACTTAATTAGATTAATTGGATAATTATCCTTACCTTATTTTTCGAAATTAGAGGGATAAGGATTAGGATTAAATTAATTGATTAATTTAATTAGATAATCCTTACAAGATTTAATAATTTGATTAATAGTTAATTAATAGATAAATATTAAATCTAGTGAATTGGTTTATTTAAATTTGAATTTAACAGCTTAAATTTCGAAATTTATATAAACCCTTGAAGTTTTAAAAAGTTTTAAAACACACCTTATATATATATTATAATTAAAGGTTTAATATTATATGTATAAGAATATGGTCAGTCAAATCGCTAGTATGCCTCATTCACGAAGCTAATCTATAAGGGGGGTATAAGGAAACTGCCTATAAAATGGTAGTTGAATGGGTGTCCACTCTCACCCACCGCTTCCTTGATTAGTGGAGGGTCGTTAGCAGAACGGATTTGATAGGACAACTACTTCTCATTAAAAGTATAATGATATCAAAGAAAGTACTAGAACATTATTTTCAAAATCCCAACTCTAGTTACTTTAGGAAAAATGTGAAAAGTATGCTAATCCATGAAATTGCACATTATGCTTTATTGGTCGTTAGTGGAGCGTGTGTGGTTAACCAGCACACTAAAAGGCACTAATAAAGAGTAGCAATGGGTATCTCATAATTGTCATTTTGATGGAGCGTGTGTGGTTTACCAGCACATCAATAGTTAATGATAAAGACAATGAGGTTACCAAGCACATTTGCATGGTTATTCACATCTTGTTTGTGATCCTCGGCATCCCAGTCACAAATAGAAGAGCATAATCTGAGAATAAAACATGCCATTGAATAGTTTCAATGTATCTCAAAAGAATTAGGAATTTCACTTCGTTTGTTTCGTCTAATGGTGGAATTGGTGAATCGTCATTCACCTACCTTTATGAAATTTGCACTTGGATCTCGGCATCCCATTTCTAAGTTGTGAATCTTCATAGTTGGATCCTAACCTTGATATTATATCTTTGGGTTATTCTATTAAGGTATCTTGAAATCTAACTAAAACTTTCTTTCTTTTCAGATGTCTACTCCTGGAAACACTTCTACTTCATCCTCCTCCAACCAGAACTTCTCCTTGCTCAATATATGCTCCAAAGTCGTTATGGATGGCTCAAACTATAACGATTGGATGCGCAACATCAAGATGGCTCTTCGTTTCGAGAACAAAGAATATGTTCTTGAAAAGGAGCTCAAAGAGCTTGATGAGAATGAAGCTACTCCTGAAGATCTTGCTGCCTACAAGAAACATTACGATGATGCTACCAAAGTGGCATGCATCATGGTGGCAACTATGTCCCCAGAACTGCAGAGGTACTATGAGGACTACTGGCCTTTCGAGATGAACAAGGACCTTATGGAAAAGTGCCATAAGCGAGCTCGTCAAGAAAAGTTCGAAGTAGTCAAGTCACTCATGGCTTGCAAGATGAAAGATGGGGAGTCAGTTGTGTCACATGTGCAAAGAATGCAACGCTACATAGAGTGTTTGGTCAAGCTCAATATTCACTTTGATGAGGAATTGGCCATTGACATGGTCTTGAACTCACTTCCTGAATGTTATGGTCAGTTTATTCTAACTTACCATTTGAACAATACTGAGCAGACCTTGGCCCAATTGCACAACTTGTTGCAGACAGCTGAGGCAGGGATGAAAGGTAAAAGTATACCCTCCACACCTGCTAGTGCCCCTGTTTTGGCTATTGGACAGGGAAAGGGGAAAAAGAGGAAAGGTCCTCCCAAGCAAAACTGGAAGAGCAAGGCTCAAGCTGGGTCATCTAGTAATGGCCCAAAGGCTAAGCCCAATGGTTCCACCCCCCATGTTTCTGATCCAAAAGAGGCAGTTTGCTTTTACTGTAACTAAAAAGGGCATTGGAAGAGATCTTGCTCACAATATCTGCAAGATATCAAGGATGGCAAAGTGAAGCCATCTTCGGCAGTTATTTACACTATTTCTGCTAATAACTCATTATCTTCTCGTTCATGGGTCCTTGACACAGGATGTGGTTTTCATATCTGTTCTGATTTGCAGGGTCTAAAGGAAAGTGAGGAGATAGAGCGAGGAAGGATAAACCTGATCATGGGAAACAGAAAGTCTTCACCAGTAACCAAGATCGGAGTTTATCAGCTTCTGCTTAGTAATGATGTTAGATTAGATTTAATAAATTGTTGCTATTCGTCTGAGATGACGAGAAACATTATTTCATTTCATGCATTGTTCAGACAAGGTTTTACATATTCTTTTAATGATTTGAATGGTTCAATTTCTGTTTATAAGAATGGTGTTTTTATGTTTGAAGCTTTGCCTTGTAATGGTGTGTATGAAACAGTGACTTGTGTTGATAGTTTAGGAAATAGTGTACTTAATATTGACTTGTCTAATAGTGTAGACAAGGCATGCTTGTGGCATTGTCGTCTTGGACACATTAACAAGAAACGCATAGCCCAACTCCAAAAGGATGGAGTGTTGGAATCATTTGACCTAAAGTCAGATGATATGTGTGAATCTTGTCTTTTGGGAAAGATGACAAAATCACCATTCACAGGGTCTTGTGAAAGAGGTGAAGGTCTGTTGGATCTCATACACACGGATGTGTGTGGGCCCTTCAGATCAACTACAAGAGATGCTAATCGATTCTATGTGACTTTCATTGACGATTATAGCAGATATGGATATATCTACTTGATCAAGCATAAGTCAGAAACTTTTGAAAAGTTCAAAGAGTTTAAACATGAAGTCGAAAATCAATTGGGCAGAAAGATAAAGATACTTAGATCCGATAGAGGCGGGGAGTATCTTAGTATCGAGTTTAACGACTATCTGAAAGAATGTGGGATAGTCTCACAATTGACTCCTCCTAGGACACCACAGTTAAATGGTGTAGCTGAGAGGCGCAATCGAACCTTGTTAGACATGGTTCGTTCTATGATGAGTCGGGCTTCGCTTCCTATTCACTTCTGGGGGTATGCCTTAGAGACAGCCGCCCACATCCTCAATCTTGTCCCTACAAAGAAGGTTGCCAAAACACCTCACGAAATGTGGACAGGGAAAGTTCCCTCGTTAGCACATGTTAAAGTCTGGGGTTGTGAAGCTTTCGTAAGACGAGAGACTCACGACAAGCTAGCAGCTAGAAGTGAGAAATGTGTTTTCATTGGTTACCCAAAGCAGTCTTTTGGATATTTGTTCTACAGGCCTAGTGAGAACGTGGTCTTTGTAGCACGAAGAGGAGTCTTTCTTGAAAGAGAGCTCATATTCAAAGAGGACAGTGGGAGCACTATTGATCTTGAAGAAATTCAAGAGTCAGCCAATGAAGGAACCTTAGATGACACTAGCACTCAACCAGAGGAAACAGTTCCTGTTGAACCAATCGATAACTCATTACCTCTTAGAAGATCCACTAGGGTGAGTGTGCCATCTGAGTTGTATGGTTTTCATATTACTTCAGATGGTGACACATTCATAAGTGACAGAATACTGGTAAACTTAGATGAACCAGTCACTTATAAGGAAGCAATGGCAGGCCCAGAGTCTTCCAAGTGGAAAGAGGCAATGGACAGCGAGATTAAGTCCATGTATGACAACCAAGTTTGGAATTTGGTTGATAGTGCACCAGGTCGTAAGACAGTTGGGTGCAAATGGATCTTCAAGAAGAAGACAGACATGGATGGAAATGTGCACACATTCAAGGCTCGACTGGTTGCAAAAGGTTTCACTCAAACCCCAGGGGTTGACTATGATGAGACCTTCTCGCCAGTGGCTAAGATTAAATCTATTAGGATATTGCTCGCCATAGCTGCCTTTCATGATTATGAAATCTGGCAGATGGATGTCAAAACTGCTTTCCTTAATGGGAAGTTGGCTGAAGATGTTTACATGAGTCAGCCAGAGGGTTTTGTTGATGCAAAGTTCCCCAATAGAGTGTGCAAGCTTGAGAAATCCATTTATGGATTGAAACAAGCATCTCGCAGTTGGAATCTTTGCTTCCATGAGAAAGTCAAAGAATTTGGTTTCTCTAGAAGTGAAGATGAGTTCTGTGTGTATATCAAAGCTAGTGGGAGTATAGTAACTTTTCTGGTGTTGTATGTCGATGATATATTACTCATTGGTAACGACGTTCCAACCTTGAAAGAAGTTAAGTCTTGGCTTGGAAAGTGTTTTGCCATGAAAGACCTTGGAGAAGCTGCCTATATTCTTGGGATTAGAATATTGAGAGATAGAAAGAAGAGACTAATTGGACTTAGTCAGAGCACATACTTGGATAAGGTACTAAAGAGGTTTAGTATGGAAAATTCCAAGAAGGGAGAGCTACCTATCCAGAGCAATACCAAATTGAGTAAGACTCAATGCCCGAGTACAGATGTTGAAATAGATGACATGAGTCGTGTACCTTATGCTTCCGCTGTCGGATCGATCATGTACGCTATGACATGTACTCGCCCTGATGTGGCATTTGCTTTGAGCATGGTCAGTCGCTATCAGGGAAACCCAGGTAGAGCTCATTGGATAGCAGTTAAGAATATACTCAAGTATTTGCGAAGGACAAAGGACTGGGTCCTTGTGCTTGGTGGCAGTGATACTTTGAGAGTAGATGGTTACAGTGATGCCAGCTTTCAGACGGATAGAGATAACTTCCGTTCTCAGTGAGGCTGGGTGTTTTTACTGAATGGAGGAGCAGTTACTTGGAAGAGTTCCAAGCAAAATACGGTGGCTGATTCTACTTGTGAATCAGAGTACATAGCAGCAAGTGAAGCGTCGAAAGAAGCAGCTTGGTTGAGGAACTTCATCGGGGATCTCGGAGTTGTTCCAACCATCCAGGAGCCTATGGAACTTTTCTGCGATAATGAAGGAGCGGTTGCCTTGACAAAGGAACCAAGAGATCATGGTAAGACCAGACATATCGACAGAAAGTACCATTTCATCAGACATAGAGTAGAAGAAGGCCATCTTATAGTAAAGAGGGTGTCATCTGAAGATAACCCAGCAGATCCTCTCACAAAGGGTCTGAGTAGGGCTAAGCATATTCAGCATGCTCGGAGCATAGGACTGAAAGATGATATTAGTTTTAGTAGTTAGATTAGTTTTTGAAACTTGTAACAAAGTAAATGTAATTGACTTTTGGTGATTAAATAATAAAGTATTATTTATAAGTTTGGCTACTACCTTTTGTCAATTGTTTATTATTGTGTTTCATATTTTGCATGTTTTACTTCCTGAATAATGAGATTATTCAAACTCCACAGTCGCTCGTACTCTTGGAAGTAAGTAGTGAATTAAGACTGTCATGAATTGGATTGCAGATTGTCTAAGGATAGACATGGCAATAGAACTGCTGCAATGTTCATGAGTACTCAGAAATTGAGATTTGAGTATTGGATAAACCCACTCTCAGAGTATCACTTCATGGAATTCATCACGAGTAATACTGAGACGATAATATCTTATAATCTTGAAACGAAGATATATGAGTTGTAATTTACAAGTCGGTTGTGCATTGGTGATACGAAAACGCATCAGTAACTTGGTGTTATAAAACGTATTGTCATGCATAATTTGATGAGTAAAAGATACAAGCATATGAGTCAACATTTATTCGTTCCTTTTGCCCTAACAGGAAAAGCGATATCTGTGGGCCCCTCGATGATTTGGTGTTGACTTATGTGCTGGGCCCAGCCAGGACTAAATTGATGTGTTCGATTAGAAGTCCTACATCATCACAAATCAGGAATCGGGAAACATAGATTCTGGACAAACAGATTGATTACATTCCATGTCTTTTGTCTGGGGATATCAAGCAGAACGAAGGGTTATATGATCACTTATCTTAGGACACGTAACTGACTGGGTCAGAGTTCGGCAGCAGCTTTTGGAAGCTACAATTTGCTGGTCAAATTTAGAAGGCATACTAGCAATTATAGTTACAGACTTATCCAAGTGGGAGACTGTTGGATTAGGTGTCTAAGCCCATAACTATAATTGGTATGTACTTGAATTGATAGCAGCACAGTCCTTTTGGGTTGCCCTCAACCTAGCAACTGGACAAGGAAATTATGAAAGGAGAGATATTAATTTATAAGATTAATAAATTAATATATATATATATATATATATATATATATATATATATATATATATATATAATGATTTATTAATATGTTAATGGATTAATATATTAATTAGAAATCATTATGTTTAATTAATTGTTAGCCAGAAATTAATCAGAATTGATTTTGGGGTTAAAAGAATTAATTATAAGGTGCAGGGACTAGTTTGCAATTATCTAATAGTTGAGTGGAAGGCTCTAGAACCCCCTTGGAAGAGGGTGGACGAAATCTTTAGGGGAAACCCTAATAATTTCGTCCATAGGGGCTTGGATAAGGCCCTTGGGTCTTGCTTAGGCCCTAAGCAAAGGATAACTAGGGTTTTCCCTAAACCCTAGTTCCCTCAACTATTTAAGGAGCCTTCTGGCTCACATTTTAGTGTACTGATTCTTTGGAAGAATACCTTGGCCGAAATTGCATACTCCCTCTCCTCTCTCTTCTACTTTCCTTCTTGCTAGTTTGGGTGTGACTCCATTAGAGGCATTACACTTGTGGTGCTAAAGCTTCCAAGAAGATCAAGATCAAGATCAAGGGAATATCAATTGTTTGCTATAACAATTGAAAGGTATGTAAACCCTAAACCCTAGTTTACTATTTTCGATAATAGCCTCTCTCCTCTAGGGTTCTTGTATTGCAATTCAAAGTTGTATGTTCAATAGTTAAAACATAGATCCAAAGTAGGTTGCATGTGAACTTAGGAATTGTTTTCTAGTTTATTTGTTGTACCTAAAACCCATCAGATGTAGTGTTGTGTGAAGCAATACAGTTAACAATGAACAAGATGTCTAGTCTAGTACATTGGGCCAAGTACAAAAATGTGATTATTTCACCTATATATGAACACTGATTGCTCAATATCTCTCCATCGCCTTACTTTGGATAGAATGGTTCCGCTTTAATGTATAGAGAACAAACGATCATGAGAGTAAATGATGAACTGATGTCATGATGATAAAGCATCTCAAAACCTTATGGGTGTATGTTTATCGATGGAGTAAGATCCTATCTTCATGTTACTCGATCTACAGGTAGATGCAATACCGTGTCTTCCCAAGATCTTTCATCTTGAATTCTGTATTCAACATTTTAGTAGTTTTGAATAATTCTTTCATTGTTACTACGAGACTCATATAATCTGTGTACACTACAATAATAGTGTATCCTGAAATGAATTTCTTTGTAAACACACATGGGCATATCTTATTATTAAAACATCCCAATGATCAAGTACTCACTTAGACAGTTATTTCACATCCATCCATATTGTTTCAATCCATAAAGTATCTATCTCAGTCCTATCGAGAACATGTATTGTAGTTTAGAACTACTTGATTCAGGAAAATTAAGTCCATTAGGGACTATCATGTATATCTTTTTGTCCAAATCCCAATAAAGATAGGTTGTGACCACATCCATGAGTTGTATATTTAGTTTTTGGAAACTAATAAAATGACTAAGTAACAAACCGTTATAACATCTATTATGAGAGAATATGTCTCATCGTAATTAATTCCAGGGTGTTAAGAGAAGACTTTCACCATGAGGCGATCTTTGTATCTTATAATCTTAGTATTCTTATTATGCTTCCTTACAAAAACCCATTTATTACCAATTAGTTCAACATTGGGTGGTGTTGGGTCAAAGGTCCAAACACTCTTCTTTTCGCTAAGCAATCCAGTTAATCATGGATTGCTTATTTCTACTAAGGCAAGTTTGTTCTACATTGGGACTTAATAGCAATATGTGGTTTTATGTTATCATTTCTCAAAATACCAGTGGGCAATGCATATATGGAAACATCCTCGATGAAAATATAGTTTTGCTACAAAAATATTGTCTAAGCTGTCATAGTCAATAACATTTATCCTTTACTGAGGTAAAACATCCTTGGAACCAACTGATCTTCCTCTTTTCTTAGGAAGGGTGACGGACTAGACAGCCAATGACATCGTTCTTTGCACGGTGGGTACAACCGGTGCAACATGTTGAACCAAACATGGCATAACACTAGGACGTTTATCCTTGTAGGCATATTCGTAGCATATATATATATATATATATATATATATATATATATATATATATATATATATATATATATATATATATATATATATATATATATATATATATATATATATATATATATATATATATATATATATATATATATATATATATATATATATGGATATTTGATCTCATGACATTTGTTGACTCATTGATTGCGTCTGGTAGCTGATTAGAAAAATTTTGTAGACTTAGAATTTGTTGCACTTCGTAATCACCATGTTCAATATGAAGATCCATATGAGACAAATTTGATACATGCCATGTTATTACAGGTTGTTCCATATCAACGATAACATGCATATTTCCCCTTACGACGAGTATTTTGTTATATCAAAGTCACAATCCGCATGTACAACATTAAGAGATCGTATGTCAAGGGTTCTACATAGCATATGATGCACAAGGATTCATAACCAACATATGTTTCTTATCATTTATGAGGTCTAAAACTTGAATGCTTTGGAGGTTCAATTTGAACATTAACTAAGCACCCAAACACACATATATAAGACATCAAGCTTGATGTGACGTTGTTCCCTGGATTAAGTGTTTTTCTCGGAAACCTAATTGGAACCTGTTGTCACACTCATAAACAGAAAACATCAGTCACCTACCGAGAGGAGACCCCGGGAGGTTGCTCCAAAGGTCAAATCAGTGGTAATCAGAAAAGGTGTCTGAGAAGATGATTAGATTGTGAAGGAGGCGATCCCATAACTAAGTCATTCATACCCTTTTAAAGTTAGGGTTTTTTTCATACCTGGTAGTGAGGACCACTTCACTATATGGACCACCTGAACGTTCCTTGCCATAATCTCGAGATGCGGATTGGTCCACCTGTCCTCTGGAGGATCTTATCGAGCCTTGATTGGTGTAAAAGGAATCTCAGTTAGTGGCATGGACATTCCTCGACCTGACGTCTCTTCTGTATACTGTCAAATGTCCGTCCTACATGTTGCTCACACATTCATGGCATGCATATTCCGGGTAGAAGTGTTGTCTTGACAATCAGTTAATTCGAAATCCAACGAGTCCCACATGATGGGAATGAGGTTGTGTTGTCTCTCGCGTCTTGTCATGACATACCAAGAACGATACATTAGTAATCCCATAGTCTAGTACTTGTTACATAGGCGTAGTCTAGGCATGATGCTCTAGACTCATTCGACACGTGTCTACTTTGTAGGTTCGATGATCAGATACAAACAAGTAAGAACAATATGATTATCACAAAGATGTTTTCACTAAGAATAATTCTCACGAAGAGAACAAAGTGCACAAAGTGGCTGTTAGGGTTGAACCCTATTACCAGAATATATAGAAAGTCAATTATTGAAATCCCTACATTAATGATATTGTATCTAATGTATACTAATAACTGATCCTCATCACCAAGATATCAGATCAATTATCTAAAAACTATAGTTACTATAAATACAATTACAAACTAAGGAAAAATGTAAAAAGGTTACACACTGACGCTGGGCTTCATAAGTAAGTGAAGGAGCTGCCGCTGACACTGGTGGTCAGCGTGTGATAGTGTTTGACTCATCAATTGATAAGGTTTGACCTTACAATCTCCCCCAATCTGATGATGTCAAAACCAGCTTCAATAGACTATTTGTACAACCCCCCCCCCCTCAGGATATGAGTCATTTTGTACAAACTCCCCCTAAGGATAATTTATCTCCCCCTTTTTGATATCATCAAAGTTTTGTAGTGGAAAAATGGATGAGTTCGTGATGTCTCTTGATAGTATGTGGTGATACTATAGATCATTGACATAGTATTGCGAAATATCATCAATGTATGGTCTTATATGCTGATTCATTTACTTCTTTTATTATAAGAAAGGGATGAGAGAGGAATGATGTTTGTAATACACTCTGGCGTTTAAATGAATCCATCAGAATAGAGTGTCAAATTTTTATCAATGTATGGTTAATATAATGAATCATCAACTTATTTGGTAGAAGATTTGTAGCGTGAGAGTGGGTAGCTGGGTGTAATATACCACGATACATGATATATCCATCGGCATAGATTTTTCAGATTCTCATCAGTCTTTGGCATTATAAACTGAATCATAAAACTTTAAAGAAGAATAAAGGGTGAAAAGGAAGTGATGCGTGTGATAGATTATGATACATAGTCTAACCATCAGCACAAACCTTCGAACTTTTATTAGTGTGTGGTATTACATAATGAATCATCAAGTTCTTTGATAGAAGACTTGTAGTGAAAGATATAAAATGTCTCCATCACGCTAAGGTGACATCAGCGTAAATCATAGACAATGTGTAACTCATCAGCAATAAGTGGTTTAATCCTTGTGTCATGGAGTTAGTTGTAGTCTAGAATCAAAGATTCATCATCAGTTCATTTAATGGTACAAAAAAGAAGAAAAATAACACAGAATAAGAGATATTTTTGTGATTTTGTATATTTGAAAGCGACAAACAAATAAAATAATAAAAACTTTTTTTTGTATTTTTGTAAATTTGAAAGCTAAGAAAAAGCTAGTGTAAGAAGAAGCAAAATTGTTTGTAAGCAAAGAAATTTTTAAGTCATTGAAACTATGTTGAGATTAGTAATCAACTTGTTCAGGGTCTTATCATCCAATGCCTTAGTAAAGATATATACCAATTGATTAGATATTGGAATGTAGAGCAATTCCACTTTTCCTTTTGAACGATATCTCTGATGAAGTAATAACGAATATCAATATGTTTAGTCTTAGAGTGCTGGACTGGATTCTAAATCATAAGCATTCCACTGGTGTTGTCACAAAAAATCGGGGTTTTGGATAGTTTAAATCCATAATCCAAGAGCTGATTTTGAATCCTAAGGATTTGTGCACAACACCTTCTAGCAGCTATGTATTCTGCTTCAGCAGTAGAGCAGACTACAGACAATTGCTTTTTGCTAGACCAGCTTATAAGTATATTCCACAACAGTTGAGCTCCTCCTAAAGTACTTTTACAATCAATGCCACCTCCACCATGATCAAAATCAGTTCAAGTTTAAATTTCGAGTCCTGTAGATACCATAACCTAAGATTGGGTGTGTGCTTGAGAGAGCGAAAGATTATATTTACAACATGAAAATGAGATTCCTTGAGATTAATTTGATATCGAGCACATAGAAAGGTGGCAAACATTATATTTGGATGACTGGCTGTGATATAAAGTAGAGACCCTATTATTCCTCTATACACTATTTGCATTGACATCAGTGTCGTTTGGATTAGCTGAAACTGTCGCTGATGTAGCCATTGGATTTTTTTGCTGGTTTGCTATCAGTGACACCATACTTCTTCAATAGATCATTGATGAATTTAGTTTGGAAAATAAAGATCCCATCAACGATTTACTTGACTTGTAACCCTAAGAGAAAGGTTAGTTCACCCATCATGCTCATTTTAAACTTCTTGGCCATGATTTCAGCGAATTCAGTACTCAGTGTCTCATTGGTATATACAAAAATGATGTCATCTATGTACACCTGAGCAAGAATAATATGAGACCCTAACTGTTTGATAAAAGGAGTATTATCAATGGCCCATCGCTTGTATCCATTTTCCAAAAGATAGTTCGCTAACGTGTGGTACCAGGCACTGGGGGCTTGTTTTATGTCATATACAACCTTATCAAGACGGTACACATGATCAAGGAATTAAGAATTTTCAAATCTAGGAGGTTGCTTTAGGAAGACTTCTTGTTCAAGATCTTTATGCAGAAAAGAAGTCTTGACATCCATTTGATAAAACATAAATTTCATAAAAGAAGCATATGCAAGAAACAACCTTATTGCCCCAAGTCTTGCAACAGGGACAAACATTTCATCATAATCCAAACCATCCAATTGATTAAATCCTTGAGAAACTAATCTTGTTTTTTTTTTCTTGTGAGGATCCTTTCTTCATCGATTTTGTTTCTGAAGACCCAATGAGTACCAATGATGGATTTTCCTTGAGGATGAGGAACAAGATTCCAAACAGCGTGACATTAAAATTCATTCAGCTCGTCTTGCATTGTCGTGATCCATTCAACATCTTTCAGCGCATCCATCACTTTCTTTGGATCGATCATACACAAAATTAACAAACATGTAGAAATTGCTTGTGGCTTTGCTACGATTAAGGATTCTTGAGTTCACATCTCTAATGATCTGGGATTTAGTATGATCACGATGAAAATGAAGATTTGCATTATCAATAATAGGCTCATCACTAGAAGGTGATTCTTCGTGATTAGAAGGAGCATCAGGGATTGGTTCATCAACATTGAGAGATTGATCCTCAACATGAAGTGAGTGAGGAACAACATCAATGATTTGGACGATTGGCACAGTGAGAGAATCCTAGGAATTATGAACGAGTTCATTTAGAACATTTTCAGGATGATGCATTCGATCTTGAATATATGAGGCCTCGTCAAATGTGACATGGATAGTTACCTCCACAACTTGTCTTCAAAGATTGAATACTCTGAAGGCTTCAGCTTCACTTAAGTATCCCATATGGAAACCTTCAGCAGCCTTGTTAGGGCCATGATCCTCAAAGCATTCAGGATCCTCAAACCTCATCAGATATTCAGGATCCTCAACTATCTCAAGATCGCGACTATGACCGGTATTATTATTTACTAACATTTATAACAGTTATATTTCGTTCTTAACAAACACATGTGCAGAAATAGTCAAGAGAAGACTTATTCTCAACAGAGTTTCGTCTCAACTATGTTAAAGACCCGGAATACCAAGTCAAACAACGTTCACAAAACTTGCAACATCCCAAAAATACAGTCCAAAAATTTCGTTTTTAAACCATTAATAAAGCCATAAATATCTTCTTCATATAAAATCATAAGTCATGTATCACAGTCACATGTCAAAATATATCAGAGTATAAACATCCCAGGTTAAACAAATGTTGTGTGCACTGCAATCTTCCCGAGCTCCTCTTTTGAAAACTGAGTACCTGAAACCAAAACTGAAAACCGTAAGCACGAAGCTTAGTGAGTCTCCCCAATCTACCACATACCATCTACACATAGCATGCAACTAGGAGATACGGGCCCCGCCCACACTCTACTATCTAGGAGATACGGGCCTCGCCCAACTCCGCTATCTGGGAGATACGGGCCTCGCCCACACTCCACTATCTAGGAGATACGGGCCTCGCCCACACTCCACTATCTGGGAGATACGGGCCTCGCCCACACTCCACTATCTCTGAGGTACGGGCCTCGCCCACGCTCAGCTACTTCGAGATACGGGCCTCGCCCACACTCGACTACTAAACCCAACATACAAGTATCACACATGCAACATGTAAAGTTAATTTACTATTCATACATCATAATCAACTACTACTATGAAATATGGGCCCCGACCACACTCGACTAATAAGAGATACGGGCCCCGCCCACACTCAACTACTATGAGATACGGTCCCCGCCCACACTCACTAGTCATGAAAATGCATACAACCTCTAAACGAACAACAGATATCACTAGCATATAAATATATACCATATCAGCTATCTATGAGATACGGGCCTCGCCCACACTCAGCTACTATGAGATTCGGGCCCCGCCCACACTCGCATTCCTAACAACATATACAAGCATCACACAGACAACAAGTATAGCAATCCAATAATCTAATTGATATCTATACTCAGATAATAATGAGGTACGGGCCCCGCCCACACTCAAGTACTAATGCATCACATATACGGGCCGGCCTTGGTGCCTTAGACTCGTTCCTACTGGAAGAGGACTCACCTCACATTGCTGAAGTCTCGTAGACACAATCCCACACTGCTGAAGTCCCGCAGACTCCACCCCAGCTGCTGGATGACAGATTCCCGAACTGTCAACACCAAAATAATACCCAATTAATAATTGGGTTCTATCACATATCCATAATTCCATGCTTGGGGTAAAAGACTACTTTACCCTTCACTTAGCTTGACTCAGTCCCAAGGCCCAATCCAAAGGCCTAAAGTCCAACTATGGCTCAAAGCCTAACCTTTGGCCCAATTTTTCAAATTGGGCCCAAACCTCTACATGGACTTCCCTTAAGGCCCAATTGTTCAGTGCGGTCCAACATGTCTCATTCTAGGGGCCTAATATCATACAACCATCTAGGCCCAAACTATGGCCCATCTATGGCCCAATTTTAAAATTGGGCCCAATCTATCACATGGGCCTTACCCTAAAGCCCAACTAATTACTCTAGTCCATTTGATTATTCTTGGATGGCCCAACACAAAGCCCAAGTGAAATTAGGGTTTCACATAAAATGATGATTAGGGTTAAGTGTTTCTTACTTAACCCATTAAGGACTTAATCCATTAAGTCCTTTACTCTACTAGATCAAAGATATGGAGAAATTGGGCTTAATACACAATCGAATCTCAATAGCCAAAAAGTGGGTCCAATAAGTCTAAGGCCCAGTTACTCACAATTAGGGTTTTCACCCAAACGTGGCCCAATAAGCCCAAAATTAATCGTTAAGCCCATTAGGGTTTTGGCTAGGTCCATTAGGGTTTTGCTTGTGGGGCACCACCCACTACCACCCCGGGTAGTGATGGTCAATGGCGGCTCACGGCGGCGGCCACCACCTTACGGTGGTGGTTACTATTATTATTTTCATTATTTCATGATAATTACAATTACAAGGGTTTTATTCAAAATACACACACTAACTAATACACACACATACAGCCACACCATGGTGGCCGGCGGTGGCTCGTGGTGGCGGTGGCTCTTTTGTGGACTCCGGCTACCCAAAACCCCCAACAAACATACAACTAATAAAATACAACCACACATACAATCTCTTAATTGTCGGAATAGTAACAACACATGAATACATACGCAAAACTACACCCACAACCACCTTGAGGCGGCCGTCGACGGTAGAGAGTGGCAGAAAACGATTTCAGGGCTACAACCACCATGGTCGGCCGCCATGGTGGGTTTTTCTCTCAATCTCAGGCTAGGATATCCCGCACACACAAAAACATAATCAGCAACAGCATCGCAAGTTAATTTGAACGAACCACCCACCTGGTGGCGTGAGTAGACGGAGGTCGACAACGGCAAGGAACAACCGCTGAGGCGGCGGTGGCGCGAGATGGCGGCAGCAACTTATCTTCTTCAACGGTCTCCGTTAACGAGGGTGGCGGCTAGGGTTAGCGGTCTCGGCTGGCGAACGGCAGCAGCAGCAGCAACGGACGAAGTTGGCCGTCGAACTAAAGAGTGGATGTCGGTGGTCCCTGTCGTCATCGGTCTCCGGCAGCAGCGGTTCACGGCTACTTAGTCCCGCAGTCACGGTGGCGGTGACGCTTCGATGGCGACTCGTCTGATCGGAAACAATGAAGAAAAGAGGAGGCGGCTGGAGGTGTCCTTGGGAGGGTGACGGCTGATGAGTTTATGTTAGGGTTAGGGTTTGGACTAAGAAGCCATCGGCTCTATATATACCCCGATCATTTAACAACTTTTCCATAATTACAATCCTGGTCCATCCCCATGGGATCTTTTCAAATTAGATCCAATATTTATCCTTTTTGCCCCTGATTCCATAATTCCCTTTCATAATAAGTCTTGATAATTACCAAACATACCCCCGCTTCTCATATTCTTCTCAAATCAACTCCGTAATTTACTAAACAGCCCCCACTATCAAAAATCTTCACAAATTAGTCCGGGAATTATATTTATTAATTTATTTAAATAAACGGGGCGTTACAACTCTCCCCCACTTAAATTAGATTTCGTCCTCGAAATCATTTCTTACCATTCGTTACACGATAAAGCACTCTAGCAACATGGTCACCATCCCGGGCACATCCTAGTCCTCCCAGGGTAACCGTGACCAGCCTTTTCAAGGCAACCATAACCCACTCTAATAGGGTTCTAAAACCTGAAGATGAATGAATTCCCTACAACTTGATCACATCTACTCCGTCTGGAATCTGTTGTCTCGAGATGGTCTGATTCCCGGACAGACTACTCATACTAAATCATTATGGATAAACCCTGAGACTAAGCGTTACTCAGCAATTTGTTACGCTTATCATCCATGAGATCCTCAAATACCATTACTGTTGGAGACCCGAAACTGTCTGAATCACTGATCTGCCTGAAAACACTGAACTGCCTGAAACACTGACTGTCTGAAACACTGAACTACCTGAACACTGAACTGCCCGAAACATTGAACTGTCTGAACACTGAACTGCCTGACACACTGAACTGCCTGAACACTGGACTGTCTGAAACACTGTATCGCCTGAAACACCATGCTGCTACATGGCTGCTTTTCCAACATCTATCGAGATCTTCCTGGTCTCAATTCATTCGTCAGTCATCTGAAATATCGGGTTCCAGCCCGGCTGCGGAGCCAAAGGACTCCCTATCTGGTCGCCTCACACGACTTCTGAACAAAATCCTTCTCTGGAACTAGTTGCCACTAGTTATCATGTCACTGAGGCTCTAACAACCTCCTGATCCAACCGATCGGGTTCGTACGTCGAATCCTGACGTCACCAAATACAGGCTAAAAGTGATTGCTACCTAACCGATGGTAGCCCTATATCACAAGCAATCTTATATAGTCCATTGCTTCCCTGATCCCACAACTACAGTGGCACTCCTGCAGTCGTATCAATGACTCAACCTGATCTAATCCTTCTGGGTAATTCCGAAATCCAATCCGTGGATTTCCATATCCTTACTGCTACACCCGAACTGGTGGGTACTACTGTTCCTTTCGCGTCCTAACAACACGATCATGCTATCTACCAACCAAGTGAAGGCTGCGGCTACACCCACAGACTTACATCACTCAAGCACTATCTGCTGCTAGTGAATGCTACGGCTACACCCGCAGACTTACAACACTCTAACACTATCTGGCTGCTAGTGAATGCTACGGCTACACCCGCAGACTTACAACACTCTAACACTATCTGGCTGCTAGTGAATGCTACGGCTACACCCGCACTCAGCTGAATTCATGTCCTGACTGGAATCCCCAACCTGATTCTCTAAGGCTTGCTAGCAAACATTACGGGAAAACGATCTCCTTATTGGCAAGTTTTTCCGAACTTCCCTCTCACACTATCCTTAAACCATACAGCCGCTTGAGTTGTCTTCCTTCCTGACCAGGATGCGAAACTTATCCCAGTTTCAACACTGCTCCTACTTCTGAATCCTTGGATGATTCTCCCCCACTTTGGTTCAACTAACGTCTTACAGCACACAATACCGGAAGGATTCTCAATCCTTCTTACCATTTTATGCCCAATCTGCTAAAAACCACGTTTGCCATTGCTAGTGTTTCAATACTAGCCAGTCCAAAAGATCACACCACTTCCAAGAACCCGAATAGATCTCCGGTAATAACCCGCTAGACCCAGGAAGCTCCGAATCTCAATTGGAGACCTCGAAATCTCCCACTGCATCACGGCCTCTATCTTGGCCAGAATGACTAGAATACCCTTCTGATTGACAAGGTGCCCAAGAAATTGCACCTCGCGCAACCAGAGCTCACAATTTGAGAACCTTGAGAAAATTCTCTCCCTGCTCAAAGTCTCTAGCACCTCCCTCAGGTGCTTCTCGTGCTGCTCCTCAGTCTTGGAATAAACCAAGATGATGTTGTACTTTCCCAATCCCGTTCCCAAGCTCTAGAAGTCATACCATTCAGGGTCTTGCACCCCGAGATACTCATAATATCCCTGCTATCATTCTACAGTATGTTCTGATAACTTACCTTCTTTATTTCCTCATCTGCTGCATACTGTGGTACCATATAAGCTCTTTCCCGAGACTTGGCAGTGATCTCTGCCACAGTCTCAGTCGTCTAGTGGAGATCTAACAACTCTTGCGCCAACTGCTGTGCCTCAATCACCTGGGAACACTCTGCCCATAATCTGGTCTGGAAGTCATCCCATGACATAGCATCAACCACATCATCACTCAACTCACTACCAACCTCTTCCTATCAATCTCGTGCTCTATCCCTCAGGAGATAGGAAGTAAGTCAGATCTTGTCTCCTTTCGAGACAACGTATGGTACGAAAGTGTTGGTGACATCTGCCAACCATCTGCTACTAAAAATGGGGTCCCTAACCCCCATGGCAATCTGAAGCCTCACAAACTCTGAATTCCTGGCCTGCTATCTCTGTGCGGAAAACACTCGGCCTCTCCTCACAAATCTCTATAATTTCCTCCTTGATCACACTGAGGATCACATGATTCTGGTCAATGATACTGCGCATCATTCTCAGATGCAATGAACTCCCTCACCTGTCCATCAATCTTCCCGGCTACAGAGTCCGAGCCTGATCCCTTGTCGACACCAGAACTACCATCTGGTCTACCACGTAGCGCCACTATACTCGGCAACACACGATCACTAACATCACAATACTCATCCAAACTCGAGGGATCTCACACACTACAAGTTCCCTGGTCTTATCTCAGCCTTCCTTGATTCGAGTACGGATCCTCTGCTTTCAGTAGTACGGGCCCATACTACCTTCCACATTTATCCGTACTTTCCTCAAGAACTGCCTTGACTCCACCAAGTCCCTTTTACTGCTACTGCTCTCTACTACTCTCATCCTAGGCTTACTCCAAGGAAATCTTTGACCCAAACCAGTCCTCAGCTGTTGAAGGCCTCCTTGTAATTCCAATTAGCCATCACCTGAATACCATCACATGTGACGAGGCTCAGATAATCCTTCGAGTAAAAGACTCGTCCCCACAACGGTTAGACTCAGACAAGAGCTGTGCAATAGGGCCAAATCCAGCACTCTGAGATTATTCAACCCTGGTCACATGTGACGTGACGTATTCACCTAATGGATAACTCCCATCACTCAAAGTCCTACAAAGCACAAAGCAAGCAACATTCGGACAAAGGAGACTACTCAAGCAAATCTATTCTTATAACGAGAAACTGTACTAGCATACAATGCTAAGCTCATACTATCAGGCACAACCTAAACAGGCTATCTTACTACTGTCTACTCAATACTAGCATGAAATTCTCATAAAGCTGAAACACATATAGCAGGCACATAAGGCATACTCCTAGATCCTTAGTCCTATTCTAGCATGTTGTTCTACTGAAACTAAAACTGATAATCATAACATAAACTTGTATGGGTAATTTGGGAGTACTTACTTGAGCTCGGCTGATTGCATGCACCACACCCTTTTCTTTTTTCAAAATTCCTTTCGCTTTTTCTAAAACTCTTTTCTCTATACTTTTCTAAAATTGTTTTCTTTTCTCAAAATCCTTTTGTAAACATGGTTTTTCTCTAGAAAACTTTATACCACTTCCTTAGTTTGAGTTCAGACACACCCGAAAGTGTGCCCGAATCCCTCAAACCAAGGCTCTAATACCAACTTGCAACATCCTAAAAATACAGTCCAAAAATTTCGTTTTTAAACCATTAATAAAGCCATAAATATCTTCTTCATATAAAATCATAAGTCATGTATCACAGTCACATGTAAAATATATCAGAGTATAAACATCCCAGGTAAAACAAATGGTGTGTGCACTGCAATCTTCCCAAGCTCCTCTTTTGAAAACTGAGTACCTGAAACCAAAACTGAAAACCGTAAGCACGAAGCTTAGTGAGTCTCCCCAATCTACCACATACCATCTACACATAGCATGCAACTAGGAGATACAGCCCCGCCCACACTCTACTATCTAGGAGATACGGGCCTCGCCCAACTCCGCTATCTGGGAGATACGGGCCTCGCCCACACTCCACTATCTAGGAGATACGGGCCTCGCCCACACTCCACTATCTGGGAGATACGGGCCTTGCCCACACTCCACTATCTCTGAGGTACGGGCCTCGCCCACGCTCAGCTACTTCGAGATACGGGCCTCGCCCAAACTCGACTACTAAACCCAACATACAAGTATCACACAGACAACATGTAAAGTTAATCTACTGTTCATACATCATAATCAACTACTACTATGAAATACGGGCCCCGACCACACTCGACTAATAAGAGATACGGGCCCCGCCCACACTCAACTATTATGAGATACGGGCCCCGCCCACACTCACTAGTCATGAAAATGCATACAAGCTCTAAACGAACAACAGATATCACTAGCTTATAAATATATACCATATCAGCTATCTATGAGATACGGGCCTCGCCCACACTCAGCTACTATGAGATTCGGGCCCCGCCCACACTCGCATTCCTAACAACATATACAAGCATCACACAGACAACAAGTATAGCAATCCAATAATCTAACTGATATCTATACTCAGATAATAATGAGATACGGGCCCCGCCCACACTCAACTACTAATGCATCACATATACGGGTCGGCCTTGGTGCCTTAGACCTGTTCCTACTGGAAGAGGACTCACCTCACACTGCTGAAGTCTCGTAGACACAATCCCACACTGCTGAAGTCCAGCAGACTCCACCCCAGCTGCTGGATGACAGATTCCCGAACTATCAACACCAAAATAACACCCAATTAATAATTGGGTTCTATCACATATCCATAATTCCATGCTTGGGGTAAAAGACTACTTTACCCTTCACTTAGCTTGACTCAGTCCCAAGGCCCAATCCAAAGGCCCAAAGTCCAACTATGGCTCAAAGCCCAACCTTTGGCCCAATTTTCCAAATTGGGCCCAAACCTCTACATGGACTTCCCTTAAGGCCCAATTGTTCAGTCCGGTCCAACATGTCTCATTCTAGGGGCCCAATATCATACAACCATCTAGGCCCAAACTATGGCCCAATTTTCCAAATTGGGCCCAATCCTTCATATGGGCCTTACCCTAAAGCCCAACTAATTACTCTAGTCCATTTGATTATTCTTGGATGGACCAACACAAAGCCCAAGTAAAATTAGGGTTTCACATAAAATGATGATTAGGGTTATGTGTTTCTTACTTATCCCATTAAGGACTTAATCCATTAAGTCCTTTACTCTACTAGATCAATGATATGGAGAAATTGGGCTTAATACACAATCCAATCTCAATAGCCCAAAAGTGGGTCCAATAAGTCTAAAGCCCAGTTACTCACAATTAGGGTTTTCACCCAAACGTGGCACAATAAGCCCAAAACTAATCCTTAAGCCCATTAGGGTTTTGGCTAGGTCCATTAGGGTTTTGCTTGTGAGGCACCACCCACTACCACCCCGGGTAGTGATGGTCAATGGCGGCTCACGGCGGCGGCCACCACCTTACGGTGGTGGTTACTATTATTATTTTCATTATTTCATAATAATTACAATTACAAGGCTTTTATTCAAAATACACACACTGACTAATACACACACACACAACCATACCATAGTGGCCGGCGGTGGCTCTTCTGTGGACTCCGGCTACCCAAAACCCCCAACAAACATACAACTAATAAAATACAACCACACATACAATCTCTTAACTGCCGAAATAGTAACAACACATGAATACACACGCAAAACTACACCCACAGCCACCTTAAGGCGACTGTCGACGGTAGAGAGTGGCAGAAAACGATTTCAGGGCTACAACCACCATGGTCGGCCGCCATGGTGGGTTTTTCTCTCGATGTCAGGCTAGGATATCTCGCACACACAACAACATAATCAGCAACAGCATCGCAAGCTAATTTGAACGAACCACCCACCTGGTGGCGTGAGTAGACGGAGGTCGACAACGGCAAGGAACAGCCGCTGAGGCGGCGGTGGCGCGAGATGGCGGCAGGAACTTATCTTCTTCAACAGTCTCCGTTAACGAGGGTGGCGGCTAGGGTTAGCGGTCTCGGCTGGCGAACGGCAGCAGCAGCAACGGACGAAGGTGGCCGTCGAACTAAAGAGTGGATGCCGGTGGTCCCTGTCGTCGTCGGTCTCCGGCAGCAGCGGTTCACGGCTATGGAGTCCCGCTGTCACGGTGACGGTGAGGCTTCGATGGCTACTCGTCTGATTGGAAACAATGAAGAAAAGAGGAGGTGGCTGGAGGTGTCCTTGGGAGGGTGACGGCTGATGAGTTTATGTTAGGGTTAGGGTTTGGACTAAGAAGCCATCAGCTCTATATTTACCCCGATCATTTAACAAATTTTCCATAATTACAATCCTGGTCCCTCCCCATGGGATCTTTTCAAATTAGATCCAATATTTATCCTTTTTGCCCCTGATTCCATAATTCCCTTTCATAATAAGTCCTGATAATTACCAAACATACCCCCGCTTCTCATATTCTTCTCAAATCAACTTCATAATTTACTAAACAGCCCCCACTATCAAAATTCTTCACAAATTAGTCCGGGAATTATATTTATTAATTTATTTAAATAAACGGGGCGTTACAAAACTGGTCATAGATGATCCTGAGAATATCGAACATCTTGTTAGCTAGCTTAGACTATAAATTGACACATGTATCTCACACACGACACACACTAGTAACTCTGAGCTTACTCTACGGATTTTTTCACTTGTTCTTACTAAAATTCTCTCTGTAATCACCATTTTATATTAATAAAATAATCAAGGAAGGTGATCATTATCACCTCCGAAGGTCTTGTGCCAGAGATCCTAGCAAGGATCAAGAGCTTTCCTTATAAACAATCGTTTCATTCTCTTTACCTTTTTCTATTGCACAATTCGAACATCACAGCCTCTCATTCAATTTGGTTGATTTATACTTGTGTAATTTTTGACCAAAACAATTTGGTGCCCACCGTGGGGTCGTGGTGTTCAGAATCCTCGAAAGATCATGTCTACACAACTGTTCCTTTCTTCATCCTCCGCTCCTTCCATTCCAACCAAAAACCTACCACCTCCTCCGAGTGGACCCCCTAGTCAGAGGAAAGCGTCTGACACTTCCAAGAGAAACACCCCTCCGGTCACTAGCCAAGGAAGTTTGGGATCTTCGGGACTCCAGGATCCGACAGCTTCGGTCACTACTGCTGAACTTTTCGCTATGATGAGGAAAATGACGCAACAGATGACTCAGCTGCAAGATGAAAATAGAACACTACATAGAGAAGTGGAGAGGATGAAGGCGAAATTTCATAGATCCCAGGAAACGATGCCCACAGTTGTACAACCAAGGATCCTGTGCAAGATCCTCAGGAAATCATCAGGAGAACACAGCTCCTACTACTGTTGCGTCGCCCTGGGGGACAACTATAAACAATCGAGCATCTATGCTCAATAATCTCAATGAGCCTTTCAATACTCCTAGAAACCTTGATTCTAGTAACTTCTTAAATAGCAATATTATCAATACAAACTCTACAAATGTTGATGCAGGAATAGGTCCAAATATGGCTAGGGAACTTCAGCAGTTGAGACAGATGATCTCAAGCGTACCCGGAGTAGTTTAACCCATACCAGAAGCATCTCCAACAAGTCACATGATATTGAGATTTGCTCCTGCGATAGCCAATACCAAAGTTCTTAAGTTCTTCTAGATTCCTAGCATGAAGCCTTACGATGGAACTAAAGATCTTGAAGAGCACGTAGCACAATACCGAGAAAGGATGGAGATCATTCCCATCCCATTGCACTTGAAGGAAGCTTGCCTATGCAAAGGCTTTGGTTCAACCCTTACGATATCAGCTCTTAAATGGATGATAAACATTCCTCCCTATTCTATTACTTCATTTGCACACTTAGTCAATGTTTTCAATAACCAGTTTTCTTGTAGCAGAACCTTCGAGAAGATCACTAGTGATCTCTGTCGGTGGTTCAGGATCCCAAGGAACGACTTAGGGATTTTGTTAATGGGTTTGGTAGGGAAGCTCTAAGCATCCCCAACATTGACATGACGACTGTTGTAGAGGCCTTCAAGATGGGTCTAAGGAAGGATTCACCCTTCTATGAAGATCTTGTGATGACCCCATGCAAGAGATTGGACGAAGTTAGGTGCCGAGAATTGAGGTTTATAAGGCTTGAAGAGGATAAAGAAGTTTAGAAGAGGAGAAACCCTTCAAGTCAATATGAGAATCCTAATAGGAAGGCTGAATCCTCGGCCCCAAGATCCTACAAATCGAAGCCCTATTCCAAAGCAGATCATCACAGGGTTAATGCTCTCAAAGATGAAGGAGAGGAAGAGGAACTTCCTAAGATCACTGACTATTGTTTTTCTATGGATGTTTCAGGTTTAATCCATGCTATGCAGGATCTTGGAGACAAAGCAAGGTGGCCAAAAAAGGATAACAAGTCCACCAGTTGGAAAGACAAGTCCAAATGGTGTGCTTACCACGAAGATTTTGGTCACATGACGGATGATTGTATAGCCCTAAGAAAGGAGATCAGCTACCTCCTTAGCAAGGGGCATCTCAAAGAGATCCTCAGAAGAAAGAAAGAAAATTCCAAGGAGAGCAACCATGATGGTCTCAAGATACCGAAGAAACCAGGATCTCCACCCCCAAACGCCAAGATAATTAACGTTATCTTAGGCGGATCTAACATTTGTGGTACTTCTTACTCTCATGCTAAAAGACACGCCAAGGTCTCTAAAACAGAAAAGGAGGATAGACCACAGAAGAATACCTTGGTTAGCAATGAAAAGGAAATCACGTTTGACGAGACGAACAGGGAAGGGATCCAGGATCCTCACCATGACGGACTCGTGATAACACTGTACATTGCCAACCATCCTTGTTGACGGAGGATCCTCAGTCAATATCTTACTCTTGGACGCACTAAAGAGGATGAACATCTTGGAATCAGAGATAATCAAAAGATCCTCTATCGTCATAGGATATAGCGGAGAAACGAAACACACTAATGGGGAGATAAAGCTACCAATATACATAGAGGGGGTAAACACTATACAAAATTTATGTGTTATTGACACTTTATCTTCTTATAATGTGATATTAGGTAGACCATGGATCCACGAGATGAAAGCGGTTCCATCAATATATCATCAATGTGTAAAGATGCCTACTCCATGGGGAATAGTGAAGATCGTGGGAGATCAACAAGAGTCGAAGGAATGTTACAAAACCTCTATGAAGCCTACGACAAAACCCCAACAAGCATAGCAATTAAGGCAGGGGCGCGACATGTTCTAGAAACGAAGGAGCAAGACGTGAAGGAAGTGCCCCTGAGCATCGAGGATCCTAAAGCCAAAGCAATCATCGAGTTGAAATATCCATCTTCAACAAAAGACATCCAAAGGCTAACCGGAAGAGTAGCGGCACTCAACTGATTCATTTCAAGATCCTCGGAAAGGTGCAAGCCCTTCTATGACATCTTGAAGAAGAAAAAAAAGTTTGAATGGACCGAAGAATACAAAGAAGCTTTTCAGGAACTCAAAAGATACTTAAGTTCTGTGCCACTACTGGTGAAGCCTATAGATGGAGAACCACTTATCCTCTACCTCTCGGTATCCTCAAGTGTGGTAAGTGTTGTCCTATCCAAGGATCTTAACGGAGACCATCATCCTATCTACTATGTAAGTAAAAGTCTTATGGATCCTGAGACCAGGTATTCCCATCTCGAAAAATTAATTATTGCATTAGTAACTGCTTCTACTAAGTTAAGACATTATTTCGAGACACATACTATACATGTGAAAACTAATTATCCTATTAAGAATGTGATGAGAATACCAGAGATGTCAGGAAGGATGGAAAAATGGTCAGTGAAGTTAAGCACGTTTGACATCAAATATGAGCCAAGATCCGCCATAAAGTCACAAGCATTACTAGACTTTGTGGCTGACTTTAGTGATGATCTACAAAGCGAAGTAGACATTGAAGCTAAACAACTCCTAGAAGATGAGCACTTGGTAAAATGGACATTATTCACGGATGGAGCTTCATACCAAAAAGGAACTGGGCTAGGTATCATACTAAAATTGCCACAGGGGGACATCCTACCCCAGGCAGTTAGTTGCGAATTCAACGCAGCCAACAACGAAGCGGAATATGAAGCACTCATCATGGGACTACAATTGGATAAGGATCTTCATATCAAGGATCTTCAGGTATTTGTTGATTCTTTATTATTAACCAGCCACTTCAATGGATCTTATGCAGTGAAAGGTGAAAGATTAGCATTATACCTCAAGGTCCTCAAAAAATTAGCCTCTGATTTTGAAAACTTTAGCCTAACCCAAGTTCCCAGGGAAGAAAACACAGAAGCAGATGCCTTAGCCAAATTAGGATCCTCCCTAAGGACCCCACCAGAAATGAAGATCCCTATAACCCACATAATAACTCCAGTTATACAAGCCCTTTTCGACAAACCCGATGATCCTGAACAATCAATAAGTGTAGCAGCCATCAGAGATCCTGACCCTCTGATCCCTCCTCAAAGGGATCCCGACGAACAGGATCCTCGAAGAAGTCCACGATCATGGATCCAACCCATTATGGAGTATCTCCAAAATGGCACGATTCCAACAGAAGAAAAAAAGGAAAGAACATTCAGAACAAGAGTCTAGAGATTCGTAATAATCCAAGGTAAACTCTATAAAAAGTCTATAGCAGGTCCATACCTCAGGTGCTTGGAAGATCCTGAAGCTGCAGAAGTCTTGAAGGACATACATGAAGGAGACTGTGGCAATCACACTGGGGGCAGATCCCTATGCTGCAAGGTATTAAGAACAGGATACTACTGGCCAAACATGAAGAGAGATTTTTTTCTACATGCTCAAAAGTGTGATGCTTGCCAAAGACACAGCAACATCCTACATCAACCAGCATAACCTCTACATCCTATTATCTCTCCAGGGCCATTCATGAAATGGGGAATGGATATACTGGGAAAATTTCTAATAGCTCCAGGAGGAAAAGTATTCATGTTGGTGATGACTGATTACTTCTCGAAGTGGATCGAGGATGAAGCCTTCGTACGGGTAAGAGACAAAGAGGTAGTCTCATATATTAATCGTAATATCCTGAATAGGTTCGGGATCCCTGCTGAAATCATAAGTGACAATGGATCCCAATCATAAGCAATAAGACAAGAGACTTTTGTACGAGTTAGGGAATCAAAATGATAACGTCCACTCCTATTCATCCCCAAGCTAACGGTCAAGCAGAATCTAGCAATAAGATCATAGTAAACAACTTGAAGAAATGGCTAGATAAAAAGAAAGTAAGATGGGTAGAAGAGCTCCATTTCATCCTATGGGAAGATATGACTACTTCCAAAGTAGCCACAGGTCACATCCCCTACTCCTTGTTGTTTGGGACAGAAGCAGTGATCCCTACCGAAGTAGTGATCCCGACGGCAAGATACTTTCTCCAAAACCAAGAAAACAATGACAGGATCCTAGCCCAGGATCTTGACACTGTTGATGAACTCATAGATCTTGCCAAGATATGCATTGCTGCTCATCAACAAAGGATCACCAAGGCTTACAATAAGAACATAAAAGTCAGAAGATTCCAAACATGAGACTTGGTATTAAGGAAACATTCCAAAACATAAAGGATCCTAGTGAAGGTAAATTAGTTCCTAAGTGGGAAGGACCATGTCTCATAGATGTTGAAGCAGGAAAATGAGCATATTGGCTAGCAACACTCGAAGGAGACATTTTGCCAAGATCCTGGAATGCTATACATCTCAAAGCATACTATATGTAAATAAGATCGATTGATCTTCAACAAGACCAAGGTGCATATGTTCTTTACCTTAAACTTTTCATCATTACTTATTTTCTCCTCAGATACATTACTAACTTAAGCATCGGAGGGGCGTTAGCTAGAAAAACTCCCACCCCTAGCTAACGTTTGCTATGCAGAACAACGTACATCTAAGGATCTCCATAAGCAATGATCCTGAAACATGAGGATCCTCAAGGTCGAAGATCCTGAAACATGAGGATCCTCAAGGTTGAAGATCCTGAAATATAGGGATCTTGACACACGAAGATCTTAGCATCTTGACACTTGAACAATTCCATTAGATTAATGATATGATCTTTAAACTATCGTATACACAAGCTAGAGAGTGATCATCTCTTCTACGCTTAAGGGTACTTAATCCCCTCTAAGGTTTAAAGAGTTAATTACCTCTTTCACACGAACTAAGGTTTATACACCTCGCTTGAACGCACAATATCTAACTATGAGATATGAATAAGGGGATCATTTAACGATACAATGACTTAGTAACCCTCGTATCTTTGAACATAAGTTAAGATCCTTACGGGTTATAACATTTTCATGTTATCTAAAATTGGGATTTTACCCTAGAAATTACATAAGGTTTATAACATTTCCATCTTATCAAACATTAGGATTTTTCCCCTGAAAATACACATGAATCATAACATTTTCATATTATCATAAATAAGGATATTTCCCATAAGATACGTCACAAGTTGGGATCCTCCCCAGTATATAATATTAACACGTTATCAATTGAATTTATGGTATTACCCAAGAATGTTGTCAAAGTCTATTACCTAAACAGGTTATCCTAAGAAGGGAATTCCCTCGTATGATCCTCATCATTAAGGATCCTCATCATTAAGGATCCTCATCGGTATAGATCCTCATCAGTGAAGGACCTTATCTGAAACATCCCAAAAATACGGACCAAAAATTTCGTTTTTAATTATTAATAAAACCATAGTTATCCAAAACCCATGTCATAATATCTCAAACATCATATCAATGTATATCATAACATCAGAGTAAAAAGATCCCAGACTGAACGAATGGTGTGTGCACTGCAATCATCCCAAGCCCTTCCCTTTGCTACCGACGAAGTCTAAATGAAAGTTGTAGAGCGTAATTTTACCTACGCGTGCATATAAAGAACATCAAAAACGGAGCCCGTATGCGAAAGTTATGGATTTTAGAAGTTTTTGCACAAAAATCGAGAAAAAAATATCAAATCCGAGGAATTTCGCATGGTGGGACTTCGGCCACGTCACCCGGAATCTCGCATGCATGCCACGTGCTCGCTGCTGATTCGACCGAAGGGAGGGCCAACCGAAGCAGTCCGCGTGTCGCCCCGTGTCCGATCTCGTGTGTCATCAGAAGCGTGTCCGACCTTCGTATGGTGTGCCATGACCGAAGCCTCGGACCTAGACCTCGGTCCAATCAGAAGGCCACAGCAAGACCCCCGCATGTGCGACCCACGTGACTTCGCTTCGGATCTGATGACTTATGGAGGCTTCTCATCCCTTTGATCAGGAGCCTCGCCCCTATAAATAGGAGGGTGCGAGCCCTCTCGGGGATACTTTGAAAACTTTTCATTTTTAGCCCCTTTTTCAATATTTCTTTCATTCCAACTTCCCCCAAAGCCCCGGTATTATACCAAACACCCGAAATACGCCCCGAAGTGCCCGAGAAGCCCGAGAAATTTATCTTTTCGGTTTCGAAGCCCAACCTTCGCAGAGCCCGGTTTCTCAATAAAACTCTCGGTTTTATTAGAAACGATCGTTTTAGGAAACGAAGTGCTGCCCTATTATCATCAAATCAAGTGAGTGTGTAGCCACCTTCATCTTACACCTAGATATGAAGTATTTTCTATAAAATACGTGCTATGTGTAATTATATTAATTGCTTAATTGAGGTGACTGTTGAATAGATGTTTTATACAAGTTTTAAACTGTATATGTACTTTTATCTACAAATATGTTGGGTAAAACATGGGTAGATAGTTGATGTGTGATGAAATAAAATGATGAGAGGCCTCGATGTGATAATGATCCAGTCATCTAGCGGAGTATGGATGACAACCACAGACTTTTCTAGACAGTCCAGTGGAACGCTGGCAGGGTCGCAACCTGTAGGTGTTAATGAACTTGGGTGTTCATTTGCTGTACTCCATCCCCCTCATGGTTTCCTTTAGGACATGTATGGTTGAGGAGTCCCCTTAGCAGTAGTGTCCATCTCGATGATATTCTTTAGGCTAGGTCCCTTGTGATAAGTGTTTAGGGACGTAAAGTGAGGATAACGGGAATGGGTAATCAGGGTTATTGTTGATTGATGAACTTAATAAGTTTATTATTATTGTGGGTTGAAAACCCTATATGCCCACCAGGCTCCCAAGCCTGACCCACTCAGGTTTTTATGTTACAGGTAGTGGACCCCGAGCTTAGTCGGAGGATGATGAGAGATTTTTGGATTATAGGCCAGTAGTTGTAAATAACTGTTGAAAGGCTTATAATGTCTTGTTTATGCTTTTGATCTGTATCGGAACATGACATCCCGAGGCTTTGATATGAAATGAAATTATATATTTCTTAAAGAAAGGTTTTGACAAACTTTTATCATGTTTTGTTTTGGGGACCAATTCCGCAACATCTTTTAAAAGGATTTCTCTGATTTTATTTTAAAAAGCATAAATTAAATCGGTCTTTTCTGGCCGAGAAATTAGGGGATGTCACAGTTGGTATCAGAGCATTAGTTTAAGCGAACTAAGAAATTGTAGGATTTCTAGACTTAAACTTAAAATGCTAAGTGATGATTGTTGGATGAGTGTCTACCATATTTTAGACACGAGCACTAGTTTATTTTAGGAAAGGTGCCTAAAATGCTTTTATGTGCTAAATGTTATATGTTTGCCATATATGCCATTATTTGTTCGGATCTATGGTCTGTTGCCGACCGAATCTGGAAACCTTATGTGTGTAGGATTCTAAGCGTACAATTACGATATTAGAACTAACATGTAAACGTTTCGGGGTGATAAGGGAATTTAAATACCTATCGAGGATAAAGACCTAAATTCGCCTTATTCGGTATATAGATTATAATGGCAAGAACTCGCAGTGGAGTTGCAAATGCAAACGGAAACAGGAATCAACAACCTCAACCCCAAGTAGTTGAGCAAGTACCTGTTGTAGGAGCTGCACCTGAGCCAATGACGATGGCTGGGGTACAAGCAATGATGCAGATGATGTTAGATCGCCAAATGAAGGAGACAAGTCGATTACTACAACAGAATAGGGAAGAAACTACGATACCTGTTGAACAGCCCGAATTAAATGAAGGGCAATCAGTAGGAGGGAACTACAGTGGGAGTCTTGGTCAAGCCAACCCACCGATAGTTAGACAAAACAACCAGGATGGAGGAGTTGATGGACGCGGATGCAAATACAAAGATTTCATGGCATCCAAACCACCGTGTCTATCTGGAAGTCCGACACCGGTGGAAGTCATGAATTGGATCTCCGAAATGGAGACGATGTTTGAAAGTTGTGAGTGCAGCAACAAACAAAAGACCGCACTTGCAATTCCTCTGTTAAAATCTGGTGTATTGAGCCGGTGGAAGTTACTAGCTGATTCGATGCCCAAGGCCGAAGCTAGCAAGATGTCTTGGGAAGACTTTGTGGAACAAATGAAATTGCAATACTGCTCTGAGCAGGATCTTCTGGAAATCAATAATGAGTTCCAGAATTTGAAGAAGGGAAAGATGAGCGTTACTGAATGCGCTGTTAGTTTTACAGAAAAGATGAAGCTTGTTCCTTATTTAGTTCCAACTGAACTCTCCAAGGTCAACAAGTTTGCCCTCGGATTACCAGCGGACTTTGGTCCGATGGTCAAGCAAACAACCACTTTGAAAGCCGCCATCTGGGCTGCTAAGAACGTTGAGATTCAGATCAGAGAGAAGGGTCTGGAGAGGGTAGAAGTTGGTGAAAAGAGAAAATTTGAAGGAACATCAGGTTCCAATAAGAAAAGCAAATTTTCAAAGTGTAAGAAGTTTCGAGGAGGAGGAGGCGAAGCGAAATGGTGTGAGAAGTGCAAGAAAAAGCACTCTGGGAAATGTAGTGAGGGGGTGACTTGCTACAAATATGGAAAGACTGGGCATTATGCCAACAAGTGTCCGTCCAACAAGAGGGTATGCTTTGGATGTAACGAAGAAGGGCACGTTTTAAAAGACTGTCTGAAGAGGAAGGATGCAGCAAAGCCCAATATTCAACCAAAGCCAAAGGCGAGAGCCTTTCAAATGACACTTGAAGCTGCGAAAGAAGAAACCGATGTCGCTTCAGGTACCTTTCTCGTAAACGAATTGCCTGCCCAAATTTTGTTTGATTCTGGAGCTAATTACTCCTTTATTTCGCATGAATTTGGTAGAAAACTAGCTTTGCCTGTAGATAAACTAGTTAATGCTATAATAGTCGAGATTGCTAGTGGCAAGTTTGTACCTGTTAGCCATCGTATGAAAAATATCCTCTTTGACTTGAATGGGAATAAGTTCCACGAGGAATTATTACCTATCGAGTTAAATGGTTTCGACATAGTTTTAGGAATGGATTGGCTTAGCGCCAATGATGCCGAAATATTGTGTAGGAAGAAGATAGTAAAAGTAAACCCGCCAGGGAAAGAGTCGTGTATGGTGTGTGGAGACAAACGCAGAGGAAACTCTGGAATGATTTCCCTAATGAAAGCCAGAAAGTGTTTGGCCAACGGATGTACATCATATCTAGCATTCGTGATCGATGCTAAGAAGGAAAAGAAGCAGGTGCAGAATATTCCGATGGTGTGTGATTATCTGGAAGTCTTTCCCGAAGATCTTCCCGGATTGCCCCCTGATCGACAAGTAGAATTTCGTATCGACTTGTTACCAGGAACGACGCCGATAGCAAAAGCACCATATCGATTAGCAACAACAGAGATGAAAGAACTTATGACACAACTTCAGGAGTTATTGGACAAAGCTTTCATTCAACCTAGTTCATCACCCTGGGGAGCCCCGGTGTTATTTGTAAAGAAGAAAGACGAGAGCATGAGAATGTGCATCGATTACAGAGAGCTAAATAAAGCGACAATAAAGAACAAGTACCCGTTGCCGAGGATCGATGACATGTTCGATCAGTCACAAGGTTCGAGCTATTTCTCGAAGATCGATCTTTGGTCAGGATACCATCAGCTAAAGGTGAGAGAGCAGGATATCAAAAAGACTGCGTTCAGAACAAGATATGGACACTATGAATTTTTGGTTATGTCGTTCGGACTAACCAATGCCCCAGCAGCTTTCATGGATTTGATGAACAGGGTTTGTAAACCATACCTTGATAAATCCGTGATAGTATTCATAGATGATATCTTTATTTATTCGAAAAGCAAGCAGGAGCATGATAAGTGTTGAGAGAAAAACTTTGAGACACACTTGAACAAACGTTAGAACAAGTATATTGCGGAATAGTTTATCTCGAAGGATCTAAAAGCTCAACAATAATATTAATAAGTTAGAGTTAGAAGGTTAGAAAGTCAGTTGCGGAAAAGTAAAGAAATGTAAATGACAACAATTGTTATATCATGTATACACATAAGTTGATTCATAACGAGGAATGCATTCAGACCAAGTTAGTAAGTGAGATCAAACTTAGTGATTAAGTCACAAGTGACTTGCTCCAAAGAGAGATTGTATTCAGTTATGTTCTAGTGAATTTGAGAGTAAGGAGAGATGCGTAATTAGATAGAGAGATAGAAATGATAGCACCAAGAGTTGTATTGAATAAGTGAGAATGAGCTCTATTTATAGAGTCTCAAGAGTTACACTAGATTACGTCTCTAAGAGTAGTCATGCAAGGCATACTGGACAATAGAGAGAATTACATAAAAATTAGACAAAGTAAAGTAATCTAGTAACTAAGAGTGACTGCGGTAGATGATGACTTCGGGTGAGGTTGCTGATGAAATTTTTGTATGACAACCCGAAATTTCTATTATGTACAACCATTCACTTCAATAGGAGTCAAAACTGTTTCTGCTAATTTTCAAGCTTTTTGGAATAAGTTTGAGTATTTTAAGATTAGTACTTCAGGAGATATCAGGAGAGAGGATGCCCTAGGGTTTATTGTGCATCAATAATGTCCCAAAACTCCAAGAGTTTCGAGTTTACGGCCTAAACAAAGGTGTTTACGGCCGTAAACCCTAAAAGAGGGTATAAATATAACACGTAGTCATTATTTATCACTTTTCACAATTTCAAGATCCAAAACTCAATTCTCTCTCAAGTATCATCGACTTTTCTTCTTGATCTTCAACATTGTAAGTGTTTCTAGCCCTAAAAAGTTGATATCTTACTTAATCTAGTGATCTAACATGATTCCATCCGTGAAATCATTCCAAAAGTGTAGATCTTCAAGTTTCACCAAGAACACCAAGAACACACACTAGTGTTCTTGGACTTTTAGCACCTTTTCAAGCTTCTACTTGTAAGTACTCTTACCCTAGTATGTTATAGGGCTTGTTATACTTCTTAATCAACTAGAAAACACCAAGAATCAAAGGATCAAAGGTGTTTACGGTCCAAGAACACCTTGGACCGTAAACCCTAGTAAGGGTGCCAAAGTGTGACCTAGTTCCTTCTAAGCCTTGGAAACTAGTCTAGACCCTTTCCTTAATGTGTTTAGTACTTGAAAACATCAAAAGACCATAAATAATTTGGGTTTACGGCCGTAAACCCAAAGACAAATGGTCCAAGGACCGTAAACTCCCTAAAGGAGTGAAATGGTGCCCTAATCTCTTCCTAAGGCTTATACATGAAGTAGGAATGCTTCTTAGGACTTGTAAAGCTTCAAAACTCAACATGGTAAAAGTACCATGAGTTTACGGCCGTAAACTCATGGGTTTACGACCGTAAACTCGATGAGTTATGGTTATAAAACCGTAAACTCCAATAAAGGGTCCCCTTGAACCCTAAACTCAATAGCAATGTCCTACAACACTTAGATGCAATCCTTAGGACTTATAGCACTTAAATAAGGTGTTTTACATGTCCTAGGATGTCTTAACTTTGTTAATTAGTTGTTTAAAGACTAATTGGATACATATATGTGATATTATATGTTAACTAGGATCATTGTGTGTGTACAAGTCTTCACTTGACACTTAGCATCTTATACATTCCGTTCATCCAAACCACTCACTACAGGTGAGTTCATACCCCTTAATTAACCTTTTAAATGTTTTTAAATGCTTTTATGGGGGGGAATACAAGTTGAACTATTATAGTTATTATATCAATCACATGTGATTAATAACTACCAAACAAGTGGATTTCTTACTTTTCAAACTGTGTTATCAAACTGTTTTACTTCAAACTGTTTTACAAACTCTTTTACATATCAAATACTTTTATTAAACTCTTTTAACTTATATTCTGTGTATCTATATGGATATAATTATATAAGTAGGATTGAAAGGACTTAGGACTGATAGCTCACCTTACTTCCTGTTCCTTGTTTGGTTGTGGACTTAGGGTATTCGGGTTATTTGTCCGAAGGTCGTTTAAATCCTAGTTATATATCATGTATATGTGTATAGATATAAAAGGTTACTTCTTTCATTCAGTTCAATGCCTTTGGGTAGCAAAGGTATACAAACATGTTCATATACACAAACAACATTACTAGTAAACTGTAATAGGTATAGTTTAGGAAGATATTATTACTAGAACAATGAAACATACAATGAGTCAGTTCATTCATGAGTAATACATAGTGATGAGAAACAAACATAATACATAGTGATGAGAAACAAACATAATACATAGTGATGAGAAACAAACATAATACATAGTGATGAGAAACAAACATAATACAGTGATGAGAAACAAAACATAGAGGCTAGATAGAGAAAGAACACACAATACAGCTAGCACATATATATACATATACATATACATTACTTACAGTTATGTGAGCCACTTAACGGGGGCATGGCACTACCTGTCATGACCCGTTTTGTATCCAGAATCTCCTTAAGTGGAGAGCGTATGAGTTTGTGTATAGATCTATACTGGATTGACTATCCTACACCTTGCTGCTCGCTACAGTGGGACTTGCAAGTCTACGGGTGCCAAACGTCATTTCTTACGACGTCTTACATCGTCGTTTTTCTATAGAGTCGGTAGCAGGATACAGGCCGATCACATGGTACTTTAAATAACAATTGGTTTAAAGTAATTAGTAGAGTAGTAGTTACTTAATACAACACTACAGTACTATTTCATTTTCCCTTTACATTTACTTTGTGATATTCACACAATAAACAATAATGTAAAAACTATATTTTTGGTTAATGATAGTCAGATTTGGGAAAATACACACTCTTACAAGAGACACACACACAGAGATACTAGATGCCTTGGTAGAAGGCTACTTTTAGTAGGAAACATAGGGTTTTCTAGGAGAGTTCAAAACAATTACAAACTTTTACAAAACTTATACATTACAGACTTACAAACACTTTCATACAAATACAGACACTAATATACTTATGATCTCACCAGCTTTAAAGCTGATAAACTCTTTCAAAATAACTTGTATTCTCAGGTCGCCAGTAGACAGGTATCGGAGCCAGGTTTTGAGAAGAATGAGCTCGTTCAAGACTCATCTTTTATTTTGATGTATATTTTTGGTGTCTATATAACTTGACAGAACACCCTTGTATTAAATTATATTATTAATGCAATGGATGATGTTGTTGCTTGTTTACTACTTTACATTGTTGTGATACTGTACATGACGTCCTCCACCCCCGAACGTTTCCGCCGTTCCGGTGTTGGGGTGTGACACCTTGACTGCGGATCCTTGTGGACTGCGGTAGCTGAAGTTGAAGAGGGTCACTTTTCATGATTCAACAATTTCCCCCTAAGTGACCTCTTTAACTTTTCTTCAGTTGTCAAGTTTTAGAAACTTGATCAGTATCCACCAAAATTTTCTGATATTTTCCAACCATGTGATCCTTCTCAAAATCTCGAACTTGACTTCGGCAGTTGTGTGTTTTGATCTTTCAACTGCGGTTCGACAAATTTCAAGTTGCTTCCTTGTGAGGCGATTCATTGCAGTCATAGGAATGAATTATTTAATTTTATCGGCCTTCCTCTTGAAAATGACTCTGAGTTCAGGGAAGTTTGTTGCACCTAAGGATCTCTCTTGATAACCTTCGGTAGGCATCGGTGCAGGATCAAGTGGTGGTAGATCGAACTTTTTAGCACTTGTGGGGTAGATGTCTGCGTCGATTTTTGCAAAGACACATACAGTTTCCCTCAGAAACGTGCTTGCCCTTTCAAGTGCTATCTTCATCTTCGGATGCTTCTCGCTTTTGTTTTTGAACACCTTTGCTATCAGGAAGACTTCTTCTGGATTCATACATGGGAAGTCAGCTTAGGTGCAGACATAGTCCTGATTCCTTCTAGTAAGCGTGTACTGAATGAAGTCAGCTTTCATGAATTTTCGGGGCTTAAAGTTCTTGACTGCGGATGGTCTATCATTAGACCAGATTTTCTCTATGGAAGAAGCATGTTTGGCATAGAAACGGTTAAGTCTTTCGAATTCCATAGGCAGTCTTTTGTGATCGGGTATGCTACGATCGAACTGCTCAAATACAGTGAAGCATTTAGCATTTGGGGAGATTGGAACATCCCAGTAGCCATCAGAAGGGGGTTCAGCATAAGTAAGGTAAGGTTTGTAGTCATCATCCAGCAGTCTTCGATGGGGATTGATCCAAGAGTTGATTAAGGATTCATCCAGGGTGATGTCGAGTCCGTTCTCTCTCCAGATAAGTTCAACAAACTTGGCTGCTTTTCAATCTGCTTTCTTCTGTTTTGTTGTGGGAGAGTCGTTGGAGTGTTCGGATGACATATTGGATGCAAGATTTTTGAAGTGGGGAGGGGTCTCTGGTCGCTCAGGAGAAGGGGTTTTTTGACTGATCTCCTTTTGCGGTGGAGACAGATGCGGTGGGGTTTGATGCAGTTGTGTTTGATGAGGAGATGGTTGCGGTGAGGGAATTTTTTCAGTTATGATGGGGGGGGCTCCTTTGGTGAGAGACGATGTTCGAGTGATGGTCTTCATCACTTCCCCCTCTTGAGGAATGCAACACCGGGGCTTCCTCAAGCCATTGTCTGAGACCATCGACCTTGGCATAAACCTCCTGGAATTGTGCTTTAAGAACATCAGCCAGTTGTTGATTGTTGGGAATGTCGGTGTTGAAGAGAAACCTGTGAATCTCCTTTGTCAGTTGAAGAATCTCCGGGCCATGAAAATTTGAAGAGAGAGAGCGTTGGAATCTGTTGATGGTAGATTGGAGGACTGAGATGGTGGACTCAAAAGCAGTGTGGGTCTCTGCTATCAGCTTTTGGGAGTGAGTAGATTGATCCGCAATGGCAGTTTGTAAGTCTGCCTTGATTGCGGATACCTCAGAGATGAGGCGCTCTGCAGTATCCATGAATTGCTTATGATCAGCTTGTCTACTTGTGTCGAGAGATCGAATTCCCATTTCAACTTTCAGGGAAATACGCTCTGCAGCCAATTGTTCACGAGTTTCCAATCATTCGATTCGCTCAATCAGTGACTGCAGTCCTGGCAAGTCTTCAGGTTGCGGTTGAGTGGGCTTGACCGCAGCCAGGATCTGGTCGACTTTTGCTTGAAGACTCATAAATTCTTTTCTAGTCACCGCATTCTTCTTCTTCTTCTTCTTTTTCTCTTTGGGCTTGGAGGTCGAATGGTGAGAGCCACTAGATTATTCTTCTTCATCAAACATCATTAAGTCATCATCAGAAGGATTAGGTTGATTTACCTCATTGAGATCGAAATCGTCGAATCCGAAGGTAGGAGCAGAGCTAACTTCGATTGCGGTTCCGTCTTCTTGTGAATCTCTAACAGTTGGAGTTGGAGTTTGAACTGGAGTTGGAGTTTGAACTGGAGGGACCTTAGATGTACCTTCACCACCATGAGTGGACTGAGCTTTGAGGATCGTCTTAGCCATTTCGGTCATCCAATCTTGTACTTTCAGGATGGTGGTTACGGTATTGGCATTGTTGATGGCGTCCGCCCAATACTTGGCTACGGATTAGATCTCCTGTTGTTTTTGCTGAAGTTGCTTGATTTGTCGTTCCTTCCTTGCTTGAAATGACCTACAGAAAGCGGCATATTTCTTGATGTCGGCCTCAGACACAGGAGTGTAATGTAACCATGAATCATCAGACTCATCTCCGTCAAATCTTTGGAATCGCACCGAAGTGTCCTCCGGGTTCACGGATCCTTGCACATTAGTGCTCACCATGCCTAAACCACCTGGAACAGATGTAAGCAGAGTAGGATTTCCTGAGCTTCCTCAGTCTCCTTGACCGGTGGTCAAGTCTGGCCTCGGCTCAGTTCTGGCAAGGGCGAAAAAATTGCCCTGCGGTTGGGAAAGTGTTTGCAGTGTTTGGGTGACAATGAAAAGTATGGAGTTCAACTCCTCAGAAGAAAAGAAGTGCAGTCGGGAAGCCCTGGAGACCTTAGGGCGAGAACTAGTGTCATCCTCTTGGGAGTGAACAGGGGGTGAGTCTCCACGATGCGTTGAAACAGACTCACTTTCTGAGTCTGAGTGGTATTCGATTGTGGTGTTGAATGGGTCTGCGGCCACCCCAAGGACTACCGGAGCCTTTTGAGAGGCTGAGGTATCAGTCCGGTCACGCATTTGGCCAGTGGGATTGGTTTTCTTTTTCTTAAGGATAGCTATGGGTTGTGCATCCTCATCAGAATCACTATCATTTGAGGGTTCATTTTGGGTGATTTTGTGTTTCTTTGAGGGTTCGGTTGGTTTGGGATCAACTTTCTTTGGAGTTCTTTGTTTCTTGGAAACGTTGTGGGGGCCTTGATGGGCTGAGACTAATTTCTTTCGTCTTTGAGAAAGATTGGAGAGAGTAGTGGAAGAAGGGACTGCGGTACTACCAGGGATGGTGAGTGCGGATGTGGCTTGTAGAGGCGGGGTAGAAAGGTATGTGCTAATACCTTCCGTAGCCTCCATATGGTCTGTGACATCAGGGGTTTCAAGTCCAAGTGATGTCAAAATGTGGACCGGTAGTCGTCTTATAGGTCCGAAGTTAGATTGATCCTTGGAAGGATTGTACCTTTTGAGGTCTTTGGTGATGAAGAGATTGGTGTCGTTGCCCATGCTAATTCCTGCATCCGCATGGAGATCTGAGATGCACAGTCACCAGAACCTTGCAAATGTGAGTTTGGTGGGGTTTTCTCTTGGGCTCTCCTTGGGAATGTACTGTAGGAAATCATCCCACAAGATCTGAGCGTAGTTGACGTCGTGGCCAGTGAAGATGCTCCATACCAGTTCCAAAAGCTTGAGACCCATATTGTTAGTGCCTCCGGTTCGGCCTGACAGGCTGCGGATGACGAAGTGGCAAACGAATTGCCACACCGCAGGCAGTTGATTCTTCTTGAATTCGCCAATTCCTTTGATCTTTTTCTGGTAACCCATTTGGTAGAGAGTTGAGAGGACGTCAGCCATACTTGGAGTAAAAATCTTGGTTGAAGGATGAATCAGCAGATTAATGGCGTTGAGAAACTTTTCTTTGCTCAGAATGACCAAAGAATCGTTTAGTAAGTGCAGATGCACCTCTTGAGGATTCTCGAGGGGTCTGTAAGCAGAGAATGCATACTTGAACAAGGTTGAAAGAGGAACGACGTCTGTGAATGCATCGAAGGGGCCAAATAGAGGGTGATTGGTCAAGAACTTGATCATTAACTTGATCGGAGCATTGTAGGATGAATGATCTTCGAACACAGCCCTAAAATTGCTTGAAGCAATCGTAGGCATTGGATTTCTTGTTTCAGAATCGGACCCAGTTGGGTTTGCAGAGGCAGAAGCCTTGGAGATTTTCTTCGAGATGCCTAATTTCACCATTGTTGAGTGCTTGAGAAAGGTTGCAGAAACAGAGGGTAAGAAAGATGGAGAGAAAGTTCAAGGTTCAGAGAGCGTAAACTGTTCTTGGGGAAGAAGAAAGGATTTTATAGTAATAGATTTTGAACGGTAATTGAGTTTAACCTGGGTGAAAGTAAATAAGGTAAAAAAACGTTTGGGGGTTTTTCTGTGATTCGGAAGATGAAATCACAGCCACATATTATGAAAACGTTTAAAGTTTTTTTTAGATTAACTAAAAAGGGTTGCAATTAATGAAGTGTCAGACGTAAAACATCACGTCTGTGATCGTGTGGTGAGGGTGGAGTTAATCCGTTGTATAAAAGAGAAGTTGTAATGGATTACACGTGCTGAGGAAATATGAAGGGACAGGTTAAACGGATTAGTTATGGGAAAACGCTCTTTCTGTCATCATACCTAAAATAGGTCTGACACAAGGTTTTTCAAAAGGAGAATGAGACAGTTACTCAAAGAATGTTTTTTGTTAATGATTTTCTTATTTAATTAAGGATCATTAAATAGCACACCATGAATCAAGAATTAATGAAACAGTTGAGAAACTATCAATGTGGTTGTGGATTGAAACTTCATTGCGGATGGATCAATTGTCATTGCGGATGGATCAGATGTATGACTGAAGTGGAAGAACTGAGGAGAGCACTTGAACAAAAATTAGTAATAACAGACAATAAGGACCATTGAGAGATAAATATGATATATGGTTGCGGTACATAGACTGCGGTACACAGAATAAACCAAAACCATCTATCATAAGTAACTTCAGTTAGGACCGCAACAGAGACCAAGGATGGTCTGCGGTACCTATCAATTCAGAAAGAATTGTGGGTCCAGATTCATCATTCCTAACATTTGTAAGAAACTGTTGAGCTTTGTAGAGTCAAGTGCCTTTATGAACACATGAGCAATCTCTTCATGAGTATGGACAAAGATGAGTTCAATGTTACCTTTAAGGATGTGGTCTTTGATGAAGTGATACCGTAGTTCAATATGATTTGTCTTGGAGTGCTGAATTGGATTGTGTGAAATAGCTATAGTACTTTCAGAGTCACAGTAAATTGGTATCCGCAGCATTTTGTATCCGTAGTCCATAAGTTGTGTCTTCATCCATAGGACTTGTGAACAACAGCTGGCTGCGGCCACATATTCAGCTTATGCGGTAGACAGAGATACACAACTTTGTTTCCTTGATGACCAGCTGACGAGTCTTCCACCCAGAAATTGACATCCACCTGAGGTGCTTTTTCGATCTAGTCTGCATCCGGCATGATCCGCGTCTGTGAATGCTTGAAGGCTGAAGTCATTGCCTGCGGGGTACCATAATCCAAGAGACTTACTTCCTTTCAGGTATCGTAGAATTTGTTTGGCTGCGGTCATGTGTGACACTTTTGGGTCAGCCTGGTACCTTGCGCATACACCTGTTGCAAAGACAATGTCTGGTCGGCTTGCGGTGAGGTACATCAATGAACCAATGATACCTCTATAAGTCTTGTGATCCACTGATTCGCCCAAGGGATCAGCAGATATCTTATATCCGAAGGCCATGGGTACCTTAGCCGAAGAGCAGTTGTCCATAGAATATTTCTTTAACAGTTCAGTGGTGTATTTCTCCTGATGAATGAATATCCCTTGCGGAACTTGTTTCACTTGAAGTCCTAGAAAGAATTTGATCTCTCTATTCATGCTCATTTGGAACTTGTTGGTCATGAGCTTAGCGAATTCATTCACCATCTTTTCATCAGTTGATCCGAAGATGATATCATCCACATATATTGGTACAAGCATAAGGTGATTACCATTTGCTTTTCTAAATACAGTGGGATCAATCACTCCTCTTTTGTATCCGGACGAGACAAGAAATTCAGATAGAGTCTCGTACCATGCTCTTGGGCTTGCTTCAGACCGTAGACTGCTTTTTCAAGTTTGTAGCAGTAGTCTGGGAATTCAATACTTTCAAAGCCTGGAGTTTGCTGAAGATAAACCTCTTCTTTTAATTCCCCATTGAGAAAGACACTTTTTACATCCATTTGGTGTACCTTGATGTTTTTGTGGGCTGCGTATGCTAAGAAGATTCGGATGGCTTCCATTCGTGCCACCGGAACATACATTTCATCATAGTCAATACCTTCAAGTTGACTATAGCCCTTTGTAACTAGCCTTGCCTTGTTTCTGACTACCGCACCAGATTCATCCAGTTTTTTTTTAACACCCATCTAGTACCAACAATTGTATGACCTTGCGGCTTCGGGACAAGCTGCCATAATTTGTTTCTTTTGAATTCTTTTAGCTCTTCTTGCATTGCGGATATCCAGTCGGGTTCTAGTAATGCTTCTTTGATCGTTCGGGGTTCGACCGAGGACATAAATGCTGCGTAGTGACAATGATCAGATAAGTCCTTGGAAGATCGAGTCTGGATACCTGCGGATGGGTTGCCAATGATTTGTCCTGGTGGGTGGTCCTTCGTCCATACGTGTAGACGGGGTTGCAGATGATCAGCAGCTGCGGTAGAGGGAATATCTTCGATATCGGACAACTCTGCGGTTGGAGATGGCAGTTCCCCCTGGACTTGAGAACATCCTGCTGAATTATCTTGAACTGGGAAGGTGGGATTAAAGTTTTCTTGGGCAGATGGTGCTGGTTCCCCCTGGATTGCAGAAGGGAGTTCTCCTTGATCCTTAGAAGGTTCCTCCTGGATTGCAGATGGGAGAGTGATAATTCTTCAGTCTGTTCTTGTGTCAATGTTCTCTATGTTTTCATCATCCGAGTCGGAAGAAACGTTGGATGGTAATGATACTCTACGGTTGGAAACTTGAACTTCATTAAGTACTGGAACCTCGATGGTTGTTGCCTGATCCGGAGTAGAGCTTTCCCCCTCAACCGGCGAGGTGGAAGTATTGAGAGATGCTACTTCGGATAGAGATGGACCAGATACATCAGCATGCTACTGTTGAGCTTCCTGAGACACAAGAACTTCGGATAATTTGGCTGTTTCGACCGGGTCGAAGAGATCGTCATAGTTGACTTCAACTAGGTTTAAAGGACCCGAAGAGGCAGGAATATCACTTTCTAGGATTGCTGTGGTTTCAGTCGATGGAGCGGTGTTGCGGATGTGATAGTCATCAAATTTCACATCGAAGCTTTCAATGATTAGCCTTGTACGTCTAATGAGAACCCTGTAAGCAACTTTGTTTGTGGAATAGCCAAGGAAGATGCCTTCATCAGACTTCGGTGCAAACTTGTTAAGATGATCTATGTTGTTGATCACAAAACATCTACACCCAAAGATATGAAAGAAACGGACATTTGGCTTGCGATTGTTAAGGCCCTCATACGGTGTTTTGCTGAGACGCTTGCATACAATACTATGATTCTGCACAAAGCATGTGGTGGCCACTGCTTCGGCCCAGAAGTAGAGAGGAAGGTGTGCGAAGTTGAGCATGGATCTGGCTGCTTCTACTAGAGTGCGGTTCCTTCGTTCTACTACCCCATTTTGTTGCGGTGTATAGGGAGCAGAGAAGTTGTGAATGATACCCTTAGAAACCAAGAAACTATTGAGGAGAAGATTAGTAAACTCGGTTCCTTTATCACTTCGGATGCGTCGAACTGGCAGCTTGATCTGGAGTTCTATCTCCTTGATGAAATTGATTAGAATCTGCGGTGTTTCTGATTTGATTATAAGAAAGAAGACCCATGTGAAGCGTGTGTAATCATCTACTATAACCAGTATGTATTTCTTGTGATGGAGACTGGCTACGGTAGATGGACCGCAGAGATCAATGTCCAAGAGCTTTAATGGTTCAGAAATTGAAGAGTCAATCACCATGGGGTGACTTGCTTTGGATTGCTTTCCACATTCACATGCAGGACAGAGAGTATCATTGCTGAACTTGAGAATAGGGAGTCCTCTGACTAGTTCTCTAGTGACCAAATTGTTGATGTATCTGAAGTTGAGGTGAGCTAGCTTGCGGTGCCATAGCCAGCTGACTTCGGATACTGCTTTGGATAGGAAGCATAACTGCGGTTTGCCTATGATCAGAGAGACATCCAGAGGATACATAGTACCTTCGGATCGGGACTTGATCAGACATGTGTTCCTATCACTTGTCATTACATAGCAAAATTGATCATCAAATTCAACTCGATGGCCTGCCTTACATAGTTGGCCAACACTGATGAGATTGTGTTTAAGGCTTTCTACATAAGCAACCTTTTGAATAGAGAAGTTTCCCGTAGTAAGAACACCATAACCTCGGATTATCCCATTCGCATTGTTGCCGAATGTAACATTTCCACTGTTGCAAATTGGCCTGAAATCCCGATGGTATTCTAACCTTCCGGTCATGTTCAACGAGTAGGCACTGTCAATTCACCATTCATCTTCTTGTTCCTCCTTGCACAAGGCCTGAAAATTACACGGTTAGTTTAGGCATCCAAACTAGTTTGGAGCCTGGGACAAAAGGTGAATTTCTGATTGATGCATGAACCGAGGTTGCAGGGACGGGTTTCGTGTCAATGTTGAATCCTAGTCCTGGGTGTTTGTGAGATTTTGGAGTGTTGTATCTTTTTGAAAAAATACGAGGTTTCTGAATCCAACTTGATTTGACATAGGATGAACCATTTTGGCAGCTACATTGACATTGACAGGTTGAGGTTTTATCTTTTGTTCTGACACCTTGTTTGGTCAACGGTCTAAAGGATGAGTTGGGCTTGTGACCGGTCCGAGGTCGGTAATATTTGACATTGGTGCTTTTGGACTTCTGAAAAGTTTGTTTTGGAAAAGGTTTAGCACGTGTAGATCTTTGGGACTTTTTTATTGGTTTTGGTAAAATACCCTTCCACTTGTTAAAGTTCTGATGTGATTTTAAAAGTGTTGGAGTGGGTAAGATACCCTTCCATTTTGGATCATCTGAGGAATAGATTTGAAAGCCATTGCTTCGAAAAGACCTTTCTTTCATTTGGGTTATGTCAGAAGAGTTTGGAATGACTGATGAAACTGTACATTCCTTTTTGCAAGTTTTCTTGATGGGAGAGTTTTTTGAAAAGTAGTGTGAGAAAACAAATTTTTCTGGACTCTTAGATTTTGGCAATCTGACATGCCTTTTGTTTTTCGAAAAATTTTGTCTGTTTGTACCTTGGGATCGAATTTCTTCTTTGAAAGCCTTTTTCGCTAAAGTTTTTGGAGAACCGTAGTCATTAGTGTTCAGATGCGGTTTCCTGGAAGTCTTTGAAAATTTTTGAAAACGAGGGCTCGAGTCATTCGAACTCGAAGATTCATGGGTTTGAGAGCATTGACCCACTTCAAAGTTCTCTATGGGTAATTCATGATGAATTGGCTGAAGAGTCACATATCCTTTTAATGAGGACTGCGGTAGGGATGAATTGACTACCGCAGAGTAAGTCTGAGTTGGGACTTCAATGGGACTTTTGTGGGACTTCTGTGGTTCATGACTACAGTGAGAGACACTGCGGTCTGAGGGCAGAGATGGGAAGTCTTGCGAGACTTCAGGACCCTCAATAACAATTACTTCATCAACTACGGATGAGGTTTGAGAATTTGGGTAGATTGTGCCACAGATAGGAATTTGATCACTTGTGTGACCCGAAACCTCAGGCACAATTTCCTCAATGACACAATTATTGCTTAGATTATGAAGTCTACCGAAGTGTGTTTTGATGTCTTCGGGAAAAGTCTTATCAGTGACTGGGAAATGAAATTCTCGGTCAGGAGGGACATACAGTCGATCTTTGTTAAACCGGGGTGAGGAATCCATTGCGGTAGGATATCCATTTGACCAACCCCAATTGTATGTATTGTCCACGGTTCCATTATTTACCAAATTTTCAATAGCTTCACTTTCATTGAACAATTTTTCTATTAAAAGATTTAAGCGTACAATTTCACTCTGAGCTAAATCTCTCTAGTTCAAAGTTATCTCTAATTGTGTTTCACTCAACATTCTTGCATCTTTTTCTAACTCTAAGTCCTTTTCTAACATAGCCATTTTGAGTCTTTTGTTATCCAATCGTCCTCTCACATGGAACATCTCTTGGGACGCAATGTTCTTCTCATCTAAGGCTTTGTTATAGTCTGTAAGGACGGCAGCACACGTGTCATTAAGATTATCTATGAAGGGTTGACAGTCATGCATGTTATAGTTTAGAGTTTGGATCATGAGTTTTACCTGTTCGACGATGCTTAGAGTTCCATCCTTAGCCATGTAGCAGTAATTCTTTTCCAGCTTTGAAGACCCATCGTCATCCGCAGTTGCCAGCATGCAAATTTTGCCCTTTCCTTTGATACTGTTGATGGTTTCTTCTTCATCTCCAGATGACCAAACTTGGTGGTCTCTTTTGACATGGGCTATGTATGCCCTTGCCTTTTCCTTATCTTCCAACTCTTGAGCCATTCTAAGGTAAAATGCTCTGTCTTTTACTACATTGGCCTTACAATCTCTTACAAAATGATTCTCTTTGTTGCATTTGTGACAAATCACAACATCAGTTTTGTCTTCTGAGGGAGTACCGGAGTCAGTGGTTTGAGTAGACTGCGGTGCCTCCTTTGGTTGAGTATTTTGAGATTGCGGCGGTGGATGAGAACCTTTGGGGTAACGAGAATGGTTATTCTGTGGGTTGAAGTTACGGTTGAATGGAGGTTTGTTGAACTGCTGATTCTTGCAAAAGGAAGGAGGTGGTAGTCGATTGAACTGTTGGCTAACTAGAGCAATAGCCTTCTGAAATTCTTCTTCATCATCATACTCTGAGTCAGCTTCGTATGACTGCGGAGGAGTGTCATACGAGGGAGAGTAGGGTTGATTATGTGGAGCTTGTGCTATGAGAGCAAGTGGTCCTCCGAAGTCAGCACAATCTTTGAGTACAGTGGATTCTTGTGCTTGCAGTTCTCCGTAGAGCTTGTAGAGAGACAAAGAATGAATTTTTCTATCTCCTTGGACTATCATCTTAGCCGTAGTCCAATGTCTTCCCAAACCATTAAGAAACTGAAGATTTGTTTCATGGTTACTGCAGATGGTGCCTTCATTGGATAGCTTCGTGACTATCAAGTTAAACCTTTTGAAAGAATCCTCCAAACTTTCTCCAGTAAGAGCTTTGAAATTGTTGAACTCATTGAGTGCAGTTGTAAGCTTCTTATCTTGTGCTTGTTCTGAGCCTTCGTACAGATTCTTGAGAACTTCCCAGATCTCTTTTGCTGATTTACAATTTATGATAATATCGAAGTTGTCAGGAGCAACTCCACAAGAGATTTCATAAAAAGCAACAGCATCATTTTTCATTTTATCGAGATCATCCTTGGTGGGACGGTTCATGACTGGTTGACCTCCTCCTAGTCTGGCAGTAGCACCATCAGTTTGGACTGGTGTAAGAACTGGGACATGTGGTCCTTCTTCTACTGATCACCATACATCTCTACCAAGTCTCCTTAAGTATCTTTCCATTCTCTGAGACCAGTGATGATATTCATTTGCCACCAATATTAGGGCTCGATTAGAACCACCAACACTGTTAGAGACATTCAGAGATAACGATTGTGCCATGTTTCTTTTTTTTTTGTGAGTTTGTTTTTTTTTTTTAAGAAATGAGCTTCAGTGGTATAGAAGGCCCTTTGAAAATCAGAGTTATGTTTTTCAAAAAGCAACCATTATGGCTCTGATACCAATTGTTGAGAGAAAAACTTTGAGACACACTTGAACAAACGTTAGAACAAGTATATTGCGGAATAGTTTATCTCGAAGGATCTAAAAGCTCAACAATAATATTAATAAGTTAGAGTTAGAAGGTTAGAAAGTCAGTTGCGGAAAAGTAAAGAAATGTAAATGAAAACAATTGTTATATCAAGTATACACATAAGTTGATTCATAATGAGGAATGCATTCAGACCAAGTTAGTAAGTGAGATCAAACTTAGTGATTAAGTCACAAGTGACTTGCTCCGAAGAGAGATTGTATTCAGTTATATTCTAGTGAATTTGAGAGTAAGGAGAGATGCGTAATTAGATAGAGAGATAGAAATGATAGCACCAAGAGTTGTATTGAATAAGTGAGAATGAGCTCTATTTATAGAGTCTCAAGAGTTACACTAGATTACATCTCTAAGAGTAGCCATGCAAGGCATACTGGACAATAGAGAGAATTACATAAAAGTTAGACAAGTAAAGTAATCTAGTAACTAAGAGTGACTGCGGTAGATGATGACTTCGGGTGAGGTTGCTGATGAAACCTTGACTGCGGATCCTTGTGGACTGCGGTAGCTGAAGTTGAAGAGGGTCACTTTTCATGATTCAACAATAAGCATATGCGTGAAGTGCTAGAAGTTTTGAAAAAGGAGAAGTTGTTTGCAAAGTTCTCCAAATGTGAATTTTGGATTCAAGAAGTCCAATTTATAGGTCATGTGGTTAACCAAGAAGGAATAACGGTTGACCCAGCAAAGATTGAAGCTATGATGAAGTGGGAACAACCAAAAAGTCCTACGGAGATTCGAAGCTTTTTAGGATTAGTCGGATATTATCGCCGATTTATCCAAGGCTTTTCTTCAATCGCGACTCCATTAACAGCTTTGACCCACAAAGGAACTACTTATACTTGGAATGAGAAGCATAAGGAAGCCTTTGAGAAGTTAAAGAAGAGATTGTATGAAGCACCGATTCTTTCGTTACCTGAAGGAGTTGACGACTTCGCAGTTTATAGTGATGCCTCTGGAGTTGGGTTAGGTTGTGTTCTGACCCAAAGGGATAAAGTGATCGTGTATGCATCGAGGATATTGAAAGAGCATGAAAAGAACTACCCCACTCATGATCTGGAGTTGGCAGCGGTAGTATTCGCCTCAAAGATATGGAGGCACTATCTTTATGGTACTAAATACAAACTTTTCACTGATCATAAGAGTCTTCAATATCTCTTTAATCAGAAGGAATTGAACATGAGGCAACGGCGCTGGCTAGAATTACTCAAGGACTACGACTGTGAGATACTTTACCACCCTGGTAAAGAAAATGTTGTTGTTGATGCTCTCAGTCGGAAGGTAAATCTTCAAAAGAAAAGGCCAAGAGCGTTGAGAATTGAAGTTGTCTCGACAATTGTGGAAAGTATAAATAAAGCTCAAGAGGAAGCTTTAGAGAAAAATGACCGAAAGGAGGAACGTTTGGGTAAAACGTTGGTGTTTGATACAAACGGTCAAGGACTGAAGGTATTCAAAGATAGAATTTGGGTACCTAAGACGAGAGGAGTAAGAGATCTTCTGATGGAAGAAGCTCACAAGACCATGTACTCGATTCATCCCGGCAGTACAAAAATGTATAGGGATCTAAAACCCTATTATTGGTGGCCGACGATGAAGCTCGATGTTGCTAAGTATGTGGCCGAGAGTGTAACTTGTGCTAGGGTTAAGGCACAACATCAGAAACCGTATGGGAGTTTAGAACCTTTACCGGTACCCATGGGTAAATGGTGTAAGGTCCTGAAAAGGATCTTTACCAATGATCAAGCAACAAACAATCACAAAAAGAAGAATAAGATGAAAAGAAATCGAGCTTGCACACATTTATATTCAGAAAACCGTCACGTACAACTCGATGGAACACTCTGTAAATGCAATGGCATCAACAACCACACAATGACCTACACCTCCACTATTTATACTGAACAAGACCGGAAACAGGGTTTACGACCCTAAACTGGGTTTACGGCCGTAAACGTGTTTACGGCCGTAAACGTGTTTACAGCCGTAAACTCTGTTTACGGTCGCAAACACATTTTCTGACCAAAGACACATAAATACATTTTCCTATAAAAGCAAAGTATAAACCATATTTTTGACCCAACAATCTCCCCCTTGGTTTATAGCTTTCTTTTCTTTTCTTAAATGACCCAACAAGCTCCCCCTAAAAAGTAGTTGGCTTTCTTGTTCATCTTCATTGTAAGCTTGGCTTCAGCATTTAACTTCAATGAATGACTTCATCTTGAGCACTTGGGCATTTCTTCAAGATTTGAAATTGAACACACATTGGGTGAGGAGGCTTGACGTACTGATTCTTGAAAGATAGCGCTTTCAGCTTGAGAATCTTCAGAGAGAACTAACAGAGAGAAATAATCTTCTGGATCACTTCAGCAGGTTCAAGATAGCAGCAGACTGATTGAGGAGGCTTCAATGCAATCCGTCACATAATCTTCAATTTCAGCTTCACCTTGCTTCTGGGGTTGAAAGATTGAATGTCCAAAGAATAATCTTCATTTCTTGCTCCTTCGAATGAGAATTCTTCGATGATCACGGATGAAGCCTTGGCTCAGAAATCTTCGACACAAACTTCCATGAGTTTCATCTTCACCTGAATTCACTATTCAAGACAAAACAAAACTAAAAGAAAATTTTAGCACACAATATTTTTGGATTTTTCATATTTTCTGAAAAAGAAATAAAACAGAAATAATACTATTTTTGGATTTTTATTTTCTGATTTTTGTTTGGTTTTTAAAATTTTTAATTCTCCCCTAATATTTAAATTAGAAGAAAACTATGAACAAATTTAACAAAAATAAAATGATATCTAACTTTAAGAGTGATTTGGGATCAAAGTTTTTAGACAGCCTTTATCCGTTTATCAGTACCTCTCCCTTCATGAATAGATCTGGTCAATCGCCGGTATTGTGTTCCACTTAAACACGGGAGATTGTAACAAAATTAGGACATACTATAAGTGACAAGACAATGTGATCCTAAGTTCCTAGATAATATTCCTTAAGGACCATTCAGCTGACGACGACCAAAGATATTGTTGTCCACCTAAATTGAGCAGCGAGATCTATAGACAACCTAGTGATTGTTCAATTTTAAATGTACTAGAACATGTTTCCCGCTTCCTGACATACCCTAATAATTAGGAACTTCCAAAGTACTCCTTACTTTAGGTGAGCAGACAATTATTATGAGAGAAGTCAGATTTGGAATGCATATTCTATACACCCAGGTCGGATCTCTTCCAATCATGCAAAGGGTGAAACATATGACTAACCAGATTTAGAGGGATTGAGAAGTAGAATGGTGCATATGTTGTGTACCAGGTCGGATGGTTAATCACGCAAAGGAGACAGCATATGGCTAACAGATAGAAAGAATTGCATAGATAAAAGATGCATAGAAATAGAGTTGCATATGTTGCAGTCCAGGTCGGATCTTTCGATCACGCAGAGGAGGCAACATATGACTAACAGATAGAAAGCAAGAAAGTAATTTCCTACCGACCTACTTTATCGGAATTCCCCAGTCGCCCCATCAATACCGGAATTAAGGATAAAGTCCGTACATCGAGGAAGAGTTAAACCACGGTTCTAGATACAGATTATTTTAGTGTGACCGGTGGATTATCATGTATATCTCCCTGCTCAACCTATCTGAGCGTCGTATTGTCAGGCTAAATGGATCTATCTAGGTCAAGATTTTTCAAGTCTCTAGATTCCTTAAGTTTATTAATGCCTAGTCAAGTCCATTTTAATCTCTCGTGCCTACCAGCGCATCGAACACAGAGCCTAGACAATTCAGATTCAGTCCCTTACACAGATTCAGATTGCCTGTTATCACATGATTATATCACTTCCCAAAACATCTCCCTCAAGCACATTCCATTAACAACATATTTTTGATTTTCTGATTTTCTAATGTTTTTTTTTTTGGATTTTTTTAAACTTTTCTAATTTTTGTTTTGTTTTTATTTCTCCCCCTAAATTTGTGCATAGGAGAGAAACGAAAGTAAATGCACAAATTTAAACTATCCTAAAACAAAAATTAGTCTTTAAAGTGAATCAGCTTAAGAAAAACTCAGGAGTATAAAGAAGAAAACTCAAACCGTAAGTCACCGATTGAATTTGCATCCAGAAGGTCTGAGAACAGCACGCGTAATCTCAGAACAGATCCAAAAATTCTTCACATCGTTAAGCACTAACCCCATGAGTGATCCCTTCCTTTCTTCCTTTCCCGCAAAGGACACATACTCTCAAACAAAGGTCTGAATGTTGTACAGTTGAGAGATGTCCCCTATCATGTGCCTGGAACAGCCACTACCAACAAACCAAAGTCTGAAGATATGCCTCCATAGCTGCTCCGACACAGAGCGGGATTAGTTGGTCTTTGGAACCCAATCCATTTTGAAACTGGGTCGACCTTTGTCATCTACACAAGATACATTCTCCCACGACATGTCCTGTTTATCACAAACAGAAGATGTAGAAATATTAGAATCGTTAGAAGATTTGGGAGATTGAACCTTTGGAACCCATTTGTAGTTGGGTTTAACCCATTTCTTTTTAGATCTGATGGGTGGCTCAGTACTTGCTTTTGCGCTTGATGTCGGCCGTTGAGATGACTTTGACCTAACCGGTCTTTGTTTCACTGGAGCATCTCTTGGATTGGGCTTCTTGGCCGACATTTCCTTTTTGCCCTTGGGATTCGGATTCTTGGCCTTGTAGGTTTGATTCTTGGCCTTCTGCGCGTTCCAGTCACCATGGTCTGAACGTGACTTTGAGGGGTTTCTTTTGAAGTATCTCCCTCTTGGCGCGTTCTGCCAGCCTTGTGCGTAGTAAGGAACGTATGCGCGATTAGGACAATTTCGGGCAATGTGACCAGGTGTTCCACAGTGAAAACATATCTTTTTCTTCACTGTGAAGTTGTTTCTTCCTGCCCCTGGTGGTGTATCTTTGCCTTGTTTCTTATTGTTCCCACAAGCACAATTTCAGGACGCACTCTGTTTCGCTGGAATTGGTGGCCTGTATTTCTCAACAGCAGGTTTATCAGAAGCAGCTGAGTTCGAAGCAACAGATTCAGGGCTCAAGGAGATGTTGGTTTGTTCAGTGGTGTTCTCCTTGTTCTCATCCTCTACTACTTTACCTGCACATGAAGTAGATGTGCTAGAAACAGGAACATCAGTATTTTCAAACAAATAATCAAATATGTCAAAAAAATTAACTCAACCTGATCCGATGCAAAAGCATCAAAATCATCACAAGATGTATCATCAACTTTAATATCAGAAACAGAAGGTTGTTCATTGGAAACAGAAACATCAGGATTAGAAACAGAAACAGAAACAGAATCTCCAGCTTCACGCTTTGCCTGATCTAATGGTTGATCTGCAGGGGAAGTAGAAATGTTAGAACTTTCAACGTTAATAAGTCCGCCTGAAACGAAACCAGATGGCTTGCCATAAACCATAAATGGTTCATTGGCAATCTCATCCTTGGATAGGGGTTGATACTGATATGTATGATTATAAGGAGGAGGTATACTATCATATCCTAAACCCTTTGACTGATTTCGTTTGAACTGCATGCAGTGATCAATCATGTTGGCAACTACCTCGCTTGATCCATCAAATTTTCTAAAATTAAAATTTGCAGTTTCAAATTGTCTTTTCAATGTATCAAGCTCGGTAATTAACTCATCATTTTGTCTTTTAACATAATCATATAGTTCACATTTCTCACTATATTCTGCCTGAATTCTTCTAAAATCTTTTATCTTAGTTTCTAACTGGGCCTTAAGGGGCTTTTGTCCTTTCCTAAGTTAGTAGCCCTCATATCTAAGGTCCTCTACTTCTCTACGTAATAACTGAATTTCATCATGAAGAAGTTTAACATATTCATTACAGGCCTGAGAACAAGACGGTAGATTTACCTCACTTTTCCTGGGCTCGGAAGTAGTAGACACCATTAGAGCAAACTGCAGCTCCATCATTTCTGCTTCGGGATTAGCTGCATCATTCTTCAAGGAAGCATCATCAATCTGAGCTAGGTGAGCATTTTCTGGCCCTGACATATTCAAAGCCTGAATCTGGTCCTCCCAGTCAAAAGACTGAGCGACCATAGCAGTCTCACCATTGACCGCAGCACCTGCACGGTTGTTTCCCACTGCAACCATCGTCCTGTTGTTGTTCGTCCTACGATCTGGCTTTGGACACTCACGAGCAAAATGACCCGGCTCGTGGCAGTTGAAACAGCGCATCATGCCTTTGTTGAATCCCACCTTCTTGTCAGCATTCATGCCCCAGTTTCTCTTCCCTGTCTTCTTAGCAAACTGCTTGGCCCTAAAGACAGCCATAGCAATCTGCCATGTGATATCCATCTCCTCCACGTCTTCTGGATGAATCTGATCCAGATCAGCAAATGACAGCTGAGGTGGAAGCTCTCCAGCTACGAAAGCATTGTAGCAGTTAACAAGCCCAGTGGTTAGAGCCAGATTTTCATCAGTGTCCTTTGTGTTTGAGGAAGATGCTACAACTGGTACATTTGGATGGGGAACAGCTTGTGGAGTGACAAATGGTTGACTTTGTGGAATAGATGATGCAGCAGCAAAGGTTTGAATCTGAGGTTGTTGAGCAGCAAACACTTGGCCTGAGGAAGTCATGATTGATGAGAGAGCATTGTTGGATGAGATTCCAAGATTCGCAGTAGAGTACGAGTTCACATGGTTGATTTCTCTCTGCTTGTCATCAATATCACAAGCTTTGATGATTGCCATGATTTCAGCAAGAGTAAGGCGGTTTAGATCCTTGGTCTTCTTAATCACAACAACATTCATATCCCATGATCTAGGAAGAGCATTTAGAAGCTTCTTGTTAATCTCTGACTTGGTCAAGAAAATCCCAGATATATTCATGTCAGTGGTGAGAGTTGTGAACCGTTGCAGCTGTATCTCAAGAGTCTCTCCGGGAATGTAGTTGAACATGTTGAACTTTTGTCTCAACATGTCCTGGCGACTCTCCTTCATATCTTCATTGCCCTCATATACCTCAATTAGGGCTTCCCACAAATCTTTAGCTGATGTGTACTCTCGGAAACCTTGAGCAATATCAGGAGATAATGCCATGGTTAGAGTGGCTAAAGCCCTTTCCTGTTCTTCCACTTTTTCAAACTCCTCATCTGTGTAGTTTTCAACAGCCTTGTCAATCACCTGTCCTCCAACTGTAACAGTGATTCTGACAGGTCCTCTAAGTATGCTTCTCCAGACTTTAAAGTCCTTCATTTTGATGTACTTTTCAATTCTATACTTCCACTCAGGGAAACCATCTGCAGACATTAATCTTGGAATGTGCATGGTAGTGCCCATGACAGTATCAAGTTCGTGAAAATGATTTTGACTTTGAGATTCCATTTGAAATTGAAGCAAATTAAAGTCACAAAGGTGTTTACGGTTGATGATGATTACGACCGTAAACTGAGTTTATGGTTGAAGGTTTACGACCGTAAACTTGGTTTACGGTTGAGCAGTTTACGACCGTAAACTATGTTTACGGTTGATGAGTTTATGGTTGGTGAGTTTACGGTTTATGTGTTTACGGTTAATGAAGCTTGGTTTACGGTTTTTGAAGATTCACAGATTACGGTTCTTCAAGATCTTGAGTTTACAACCGTAAACAGGGTTTACGGTTGGCAGTAAACTCCAAGAAAACCTTCAAAAACACATTTTTGCAGTTGATTCAGTTCCTTTAACCACTAAAACACTAAAACCAGGCTCGAACAATAAGAATATCAGTGTAAACAGCCCAAAAAACGATTGAATGAAGCTTTGACATCGGTTTTTGCTCTGATACCAATTGTAAGGTCCTGAAAAGGATCTTTACCAATGATCAAGCAACAAACAATCACAAAAAGAAGAATAAGATGAAAAGAAATCGAGCTTGCACACGTTTATATTCAGAAAAACGTCAGGTACAACTCGATGGAACACTCTGTAAACGCAATGGCATCAAAAACCACACAATGACCTACACCTCCACTATTTATACTGAACAAGACCGGAAACAGGGTTTACGACCGTAAACTGGGTTTACGGCCGTAAACGTGTTTACGGTCGCAAACACATTTTCTGACCAAAGACACATAAATACATTTTCCTAGAAAAGCAAAGTATAAACCATATTTTTGACCCAACAAATGGGAAGACATCACCATGGATTTTGTGACTAAACTGCCCAGAACAAGGAACGGTCACGACATGATTTGGGTGGTCGTTGAACGCTTCACTAAGAGTGCGTATTTCATAGCAGCCAACGAGAAATGGTCTATGGATAAACTTGAGAATTCTTACGTGAAGGAAATTGTGAGGCTTCACGGTGTTCCGTTAACGATTGTATTCGATCGTGACAGCCGTTTTACCTCAAGGTTTTGGAGAAGTCTACAAGAGGAATTGGGTACCAAGTTGTGTTTGAGTACAGCTTACCATCCGCAAACCGATGGTCAGAGCGAACGAACAATTCAAACATTGGAGGATATGTTGAGAGCATGTACCCTAGAATTCCAAGGTAACTGGGATGAACACTTACCTCTAGTAGAATTTTCCTATAATAATAGTTTCCACTCAAGCATCAAGATGGCACCTTATCACGCTTTGTATGGAGAAAAGTCTCGAACGCCGTCATGTTGGCTGGAGGTTGGGGAAAAGCAGTTTGTGGGGCCTGAAATAGTTCATCAGACTGCTGAAAAGTTAAAAGTGATTAGAGAAAGGATGTTGGCAGCTCAAGATCGGCAAAAGAGTTATGCTGACAAGAAAAGACAACTGATATCCTTCGAAGTTGGAGATTCGGTTTTACTTAAAGTCTCGCCGTGGAAGGGACTTATAAGATTTGGTAAAAGGGGAAAGTTGAGTCCAAGGTTTATTGGACCATTTAAAGTTCTTCAGATGATCGGGAATCAAGCTTACAAGCTAGAGTTACCGGAAGAACTAGAGGGTATTCATAACACCTTTCATGTGTGTTATTTGAGAAAGTTCACGGGGGATGTGCCCGACATAGTTCGCATTTCTGAATTAAGGTTGGATGAAAACAAGAGGTTGATTGAAGAACCTGAGGCAATCGTTGACCGTAAGACTAAGAAGTTGCGATGAAAGATGGTCGATTTAGTGCTTGTGCGATGGAAACATACGAATGGGCCAAATCTCACCTGGGAAACGGAGAGTGACATGATAAGTCGCTACCCACATTTGTTTGCTGATGTGTGATTCTGGGGACGGAATCATCCTAAGGGGGAGAGAATTGTAACGCCCGCGTTTGTAGGCTACGAATTAATATTGACGTTATATTCTAGGTTAACCTTTGTAACTCATTTTGAAGAAATGAAAGCGAATTATGTGAATATTATGTGAATTATGTGTTTAATGCTTAATTATTAGGATTTAATTAATTAAGAATAAAAATGAGCGTCGAAAATAAATATTAGATAAAGCCGATATCTATTAAGAAAGTTGTAGTGGTCGTGACAAAGATTACGGATATATAAAGAATACCGAAATCCGAGTTATAACGAAGAAGTTATGACCTGTCGAAGTTTCGCGACAAAACCGGCACGGTGCCGAATGACGTAAAAAGTGAGTTTTTGATAAACTACTTTTTAGCCTTAGTGATCTAAACGAAAGTCGTAGTGTTCGTTAAACCGAGAGTATGTATAAAAAGAACGTCCAAATCTGACTGCGTATGAGGAAGTTATGATTTTTCTAAGTTCCAGCTTAGAAGTAGACAGCTAAAAACTCGAATTTTAGATCGAGTGATTTTTAGCCGACACAACCTAAACGAGAATCGAAGGTCTCGTCAATAGTAGTACAATGGTAAAAAGACAGACGAAAACGGACGTCGGATGAAGAAGTTATGAATTTTTAACGGATTTCTTGTCCCAGTCTATTAAAAATAATAATATAAAAATTAAAGTCAAAATTAGCCGACGAAGTCTAAACGAAAGTTGTAGAGCGTAATTTTACCTACACGTGCATATAAAGAACGTCAAAAACGGAGCCCGTATGCGAAAGTTATGGATTTTAGAAGTTTTTGCACAAAAATCGAGAAAAAAATATCAAATCCGAGGAATTTTGCATGGTGGGACTTCGGCCACGTCACCCGGAATCTCGTATGCATGCCACGTGCTCACTGCTGATTCAACTGAAGGGAGGCCGAACCGAAGCAGTTCGCGTGTCGCCCCGTGTCCGATCTCGTGTGTCATCAGAAGCGTGTCCGACCTTCGCATGGTGTGCCACGACCAAAGCCTCGGACCTAGACCTCAGTCCAATCAGAAGGCCACAGCAAGACCCACGCATGTGCGACCCACGTGACTTCGCTTCGGATCTGCTGACGCGTGGAGGCTTCTCAGCCCTTGGATCAGGAGCCTCGCCCCTACAAATAGGAGGGTGTGAGACCTCCCGGGGATACTTTGAAAACTTGCCATTTTTAGCCCCTTTTTCAATATTTCTTTCATTCCAACTTCCCCCAAAGCCCCGATATTATACCAAACACCCGAAATACGCCCCGAAGTGCCCGAGAAGCCCGAGAAATTTATCTTTTCGGTTTCGAAGCCCAACCTTCGCAGAGCCCGGCTTCTCAATAAAACTCCCGGTTTTATTAGAAACGATCGTTTTAAGAAACGAAGTGATGCCCGATTATCATCAAATCAAGTGAGTGTGTAGCCACCTTCATCTTACACCTAGATATGAAGTATTTTCTATAAAATACGTGCTATGTGTAATTATATTAATTGCTTAATTGAGGTGACTGTTGAATAGATGTTTTATACAAGTTTTAAACTGTATATGTATTTTTATCTACAAATATGTTGGGTAAAACATGGGTAGATAGTTGATGTGTGATGAAATAAAATGATGAGAGGCCTCGATGTGATAGTGATCCAGTCATCTAGTGGAGTATGGATGACGACCACAGACTTTTCTAGACAGTCCAGTGGAACGATGGCAGGCCCGCAACCTGCAGGTGTTAATGAACTTGGGTGTTCATTTGCTGTACTCCATCCCCCTCATAGTTGCCTTTAGGACATGTATGGGTGAGGAGCCCCCTTATCAGTAGTGTCCATCCCGATGATATTCTTTAGGCTAGGTCCCTTGTGATAAGTTTTTAGGGACGTAAAGTGAGGATAACGGGAATGGGTAATCAGGGTTATTGTTGATTGATGAACTTAATAAGTTTATTATTATTATGGGTTGAAAACCCTATACGCCCAACAGGCTCCCAAGCCTGACCCACTCGGGTTTTTATGTTACAGGTAGTGGACCCCGAGCTTAGTTGGAGGATGATGAGAGATTTTTTGGATTATAGGCCAGTAGTTGTAAATAACTGTTGAAAGGCTTATAATGTCTTGTTTATGCTTTTGATATGTATCGGAACATGACATCCTGAGGTTTTGATATGAAATGAAATTATATATTTCTTAAAGAAAGGTTTTGACAAACTTTTATCATGTTTTGTTTTGGGGACCAATTCCGCAACATCTTTTAAAAGGATTTCTCTGATTTTATTTTAAAAAGCATAAATTAAATCGGTCTTTTCTGGCCGAGAAATTAGGGGATGTCACACCCACACTCAACTACTAACATAATCATATTGCGGGTCGACCTTAGTTCCGTAGACCCATTCCTACTAAAGGAAACTCACTCGCATGGCTGACTGCTGCTCCGGCGCATCCCCGGCTATCAATTTCATAATAACACTTAATTAAAATCTGATAATCCTTCTCAGGGTAAAATGACCATTTTACCCCTGGTCAAAGTCAACGTTTGGGTCAAAGTCAACCTTCTGGTTGACCTAACTCGTTGAGTTGCTCCATCAACTCACCGAGTCCTAGATCCTGAAATTGCGATCTAACTCGTCGAGTCTCCCCCTGACTCGTCGAGTTTCCAGGCTACTCATAGTCATGATCTACCGATTTAACTCGCCGAGTCCCTTCACCGCCTCGTCGAGTTCTGCCTTAAGCTAAAATGGGACATACCAAATCAACTCGTCGAGTCCCTCTATGGACTCGCCGAGTTCCCCTGTCTGATTGAGCCATCTCAATGGATTAAGCTCCTATTCTTCAGATCCATGCTCCAAACTTCATCTACCTCCTGGGAATACACTTTTAAGGGTAAAGTTTCCAACTTTACCCGCTCTTAGTCCTTCTTAATGGGTTTAGCTCAAACCCTAACTCTCTAGAACATAGATCTTGGTCCACAAGCCATAATACCCTAAACCACGGCACACTATACTAGATCGAGGCTCTGAACATCAGTTGGACACGTAAAGTTCCTAGCTTTCCTCCCATGCATGGCCTCTTAGGGCTAAAAAGTCCATATTAACGCTTATAAGCTTGCATGGGGCTTCCATGGTCATAAAGTTTGCACCTTTATGCCATGGAACCCCTTCTAGATTTCAGATCTGAGATATCAGTCACTTGGGACATCCAAATCCCAACGACCAAGGTTCTTGAACCAAAACCCTCATAAAATGGAAGTAAATAGATCTAAGAAAAAAATGATCAAGTTAGAGACTTGATTACCAGAAAATGTAGCAAATGGAGTGTAGCTTCTGGATCTACTCCTTCCCTCTTGAGCCTTCTGTCTTCTTATTCTTCCACAAGCTTCAAAAGTGCACAAAGATCACTCAAAATGGCTCACACACTCAAGGAAAGCTCTAGGGTTTCGTGGATTAGGGTTTGGGACAAGGAGGCTGTAAATGAGGCCATGGGTGGGGATTAAGATGCTTAAATAGGGTGCAAAACCCCGAAATTAGGGTTTCACTCTGCCAGGCCTACTCGCCGAGTCCAGAGCTCTTGACTCGTCGAGTAGGTGGCTGAATCCCACGTCCAAGACTAACTTCTACTCGACGAGTTTGGGGCTTCCAACTCGTCGATTAGCCTTTCAAACAAGAATAATTTTTAAATAAATGTGTACCAGAGTCCGGGCGTTACAATTCTCCCCTACTTGTATTAGACTTCGTCCTCGAAGTCTGATGCGTCTGAAAACAACTTCGGGTAGTGCTCCCTCATCTCCTCCTCGGGCTCCCATGTCCACTCTGAACCCTTGCGGTGCTGCCACTACACCTTCACTAACTGAACAACCTTGTTCCTCAAGGTTTTCGTCTTGCGATCCAGAATCGCCACCGGTCTCTCGATGTAGTTTAGGCTGTCGTCAAACTGAATATCCTCCACGGGCACAATCGCTGAGTCATCCGCTAAGCACTTCCGCAACTGGGAAACATGGAAAGTGTTGTGGATCTGACTGAGCTCTGCCGGTAGATCGAACCGATAAGCCACCCTACCCACCCGGGCTATAATCCTGAAAGGAATAATGTACATGGGGCCCAGCTTGCCCCGTTTCCGGAACCTGATGACACCTTTCCAAGGTGACACCTTCAGGAGGACCATATCGCCCACCTGAAACTCTAAATTTGAACGCCGCTTGTCGGCGTAGCTCTTCTGCCGACTCTGAGCAGTCTGGAGCCTACTTCGGACCTACTGGATCCGCTATGTAGTCTTGATTACTACCTCAGTACTCCCCATGACTCTCTGACCGACCTCACTCCAACATATTGGGGTCCTACACTTCCTCCCGTAGAGCATCTCGAAGGGAGGCCGGTCTATGCTGGCGTGGTAACTGTTGTTATACGAAAATTCCGCGAACGGAAGATACGTATCCCAACTGCCACCGAAATCCAAAACACATGCGCGTAGCATGTCCTCGAGAGTCTGTATCGTCCTCTTGCTCTGTCGTCTGTCTGAGGGTGGAAAGCGGTGCTGAAGTGGAGACGAGTACCCATCTCCTCGTGCAACTGCTTCCAAAATCTGGAAGTGAAACGGACATCTCGGTCTGACATCACCGAGATAGGCACTCCATGCCCTGCCACTATCTCAGGCACGTATATCTCGGCCAACTTCTCGGCCGATATGATGTCCTGGATCAGGATAAAATGAGCACTCTTGGTCAACTGGTCCACGATGACCCATATCGAATCTACTCCACGTACGGTCCTGGGAAGCTTGGTAATGAAATCCATGGTGATATCCTCCCATTTCCACACGGGAATGTCTAATGGCTGCATCTTGTCATGTGGTATCTGGTGCTCAGCCTTGACCTTCATGCAGGTCAAGCACCGCTCCACGTACCAAGCAACGTCCCGCTTCATGTATGGCCACCAGTAGTCAGGGCGAAGATCCTGGTACATCTTCTTCGCCCCAGGATGGATGGAGCACCTCGACTTATGGGCCTCATCCATCAGAACCTGCCGCACTCCGCCCCAGTACGGAACCCATACCCTCCCATGAAGGGTCAACAATCCTCAGTTATCATAATCAAACGAGGCCACCTGGCCTACAATCCGCTCACACTTCTGGCACTCTTCCTTCAGGCCCTCAACCCGCACCTCTCTAATCTGCTCTAGAAGTGGAGTAATCACTGTCATCCTCAAACATATATCTCTAATCGGAGTTGCGACCGACTTGTGGCTCAGGGCGTCGGCCACCACATTGGGCTTGCCCGGGTGGTAAAGGATCTCACAGTCATAATCCTTCACCACATCTAACCACCGACGCTGCCTCATTTTCAGATTCAGCTGATCCATGAGGTACCTCAAACTCTTATGGTCCGTGTAAATGGTACAACGGACTCTGAAGAGGTAATGACGCCAAATCTTGAGGGCGAAAACCACATCCCCCAGCTCTAAATCATGCGTCCGATAGTTAGCCTCGTGAGGCTTCAGCTGCTTCGACGTGTAAGCTATCACATGACCCCTCTACATCAAAACTGCACCCATGCCCATAATCGACGCGCCACAATAAACTACGAAGTCATCAACTCCCTCGGGCAGAGTCAAAATCGGTGCCTCGCATAACCGCTGTCTAAGAGTCTCGAAGGCTGCCTGCTGCTCAGGCGCCCAGCGGAATGTCACCGACTTCTTGGTCAGTCAGGTCAAAGGAACGACGATCTTGGAGAAATCCTGGATGAATCTCCGGTAATAACCTGCTAGACCCAGAAAACTCCGAATCTCAGTAGTAGACCTCGGAACCTCCCACTGCATCACGACCTCTATCTTGGCCGGATCGACCAGAATACCCTTCTGGTTGACGAGATGCCCAAGAAACTGCACCACACTCAACCAGAACTCACACTTGGAGATTTTTGCAAAAAGTCTCTCCCTCCTCAGTGTCTCCAGCACCTCCCTCGGGTGCTCCTCATGCTGCTCCTGAGTCTTGGAATAGACCAAGATATCATCGATGAATACTATCATATACCGATCCAGCATCGGTTTGCACACGCGGTTCATGAGGTCCATGAACGCGGCTGGAGCATTGGTGAGCCCAAACGGCATCACCACGAACTCATAGTGACCATAGCGAGTCCTAAAAGCCGTCTTCCGTACATCCTCCTCTCTGACTCGCATCTGGTGATAACTCAATCGTAGATCAATCTTGGAGAACCAAGATGCACCCTGTAGCTGGTCAAACAATTCATCGATCCTCGGGAGGGGATAACGGTTCTTCACCATTACCTTATTCAGCTCCCGGTAGTCTATGCACATCCGATGCGAACCATCCTTCTTCTTCACAAAAAGGATGGGTGCTCCCCATGGCGAACTACTCGGACTGATAAATCCCTTATCCAGAAGCTCTTGCAGCTGCATAGACAACTCATGCATCTCGGGAGGAGCCAACCGATATGGTGCCTTGGCTATCGAAGATGCACCAGGGACTAAGTCGATCCTGAACTCAACCTGTCTCTCCGGAGGTATCCCAGGCAAATCCTCCGGGAATACATCTGAGTACTCTCACACGACTGGCACATCATCCAATGTCGCCTTACCATTATCCCAGGTATCCATCACATGAGCGACATAACATGCACAACCCTACTGAAGGTAATGCCTCGCCCTCGCTGTTGAACATAAAACCGGTCCGCGCTGTGGCCTCTCCCCTTGAATCACTAACCCTCCCCCACTGGGAGTCCGAACCCTCACTAGCTGCTGCTCGCAATCGATCACTGCCCCATTAGGGATCAACCAATCCATACCCACTATAACCTTATTCCCTCGCAGGGGAATAGGAACCAGATCTACTGAGAACTTCTCATCGAATAACTGTAGTAGACAACCTGTGTGAACCCTCGCAACCCTAACGGTCCTGTCATCTGTTATCTCCACATCAAGTAGGCAATCAAGCTCTCCTGTAGCTCCTACAAATCTCTTGCTGAGTGCGAGCAACACAAAAGATCGGGTGGCACCCGAATCAAACAGTACCAAGGCAGATATACCTTTCACTAAGAATGATCCTATAACAAACACATAAACATAAGCAATAATTATTACAACTAAAGAGATAAGGAGAAGGTACACACTGTAATGAAATCAGGAGCTGCACGTGCCTCCTCTGCTATCAACTGGAAGGCTCTGCTCTTCGCCACTGGCGCTTCTGCCTGGCCCTGACGGCCATCTATAATCCTCAATGTAGCAGGGGCGGGTACCGCCACCTTCCCTGCTAGTGCCAAACTCGGACACTGGGACCTCTTGTGGCCCCTCTGATTGCACTGAAAGAAAATCAGATCAGATAATGTGGTGGTAGTGGTGGTAGAAGCAGCAGTACAATCCCTGCTCACATGTCCAGTTCGGCTGCACTTGAAGCAGCCCGAACTACCCGCCCTGCACGTCCCCTCGTGCGACCTACCGCATTTTCCGCAGCAGCCTCGGCCCTGCTGGCCCTTCCCTCGGGAATCTGTATTGGGCTTCTTGCCCGAGCCCTCCATGCCAGACACAGACTCTGGCTTCCTCTTCCTCTCCATCTCTAAATCAATCTCTCACTCACAAGCCCTAGCAATCATGTCCTCCAGCGTCTTGCAGCTGGAGTGGCTCACAAACTGGCGGATATCACTCCGCAACATCTCATGATATCGGGCGTTCTTCATTTCCTCGTCTTCCACGTACTGCGGAACGAGAAGGGCCTTCTCCCTAAACTTGGCGGTGCTCTCCGCCACAGTCTCTGTCATCTGGCGGAGATCTAATAACTCTTGCGCCAACTACTGCGCCTCAATCGCCTGGGAAAACTCTGCCCAGAATCTGGTCGAAGAGTCATCCCATGGCATAACATCGACCGCATCATCACCCCACTCACTACCAACCTCTTCCTATCTTTCTCGTGCCATGTCCTTCAGGAGGCAGGAAGTAAGTCGGACCTTGTCCTTCTTGAGCAACGACTAGTACGAAAAGCATTGGCGACATCTGCCAACCATCTACTGCTAGCAATGGGGTCCCTAGCCCCATGATAATCTGGATCTTCACAAGCTCTGAACTCCCGAAACATTAACATACGCGTCCCTATCATGGCTGCTATCTTAGTGTAGAACGCACTCATCCTCTCATCACAAATCTCCAAATGCCCTCCTTGACCATACCGAAGATCATAGGAGTCTGGTAAGTGATACCATGCATACTATTAGATGGAATGAACTCCCTCATCTGATCATCAAGCTGCCCGGCTCCAGAGTCCGAGCTTGATCCCTTGCCGGCACCAGATCTGAAATCTGGTCTACCACGTAGTGTCACCATACTCAAGTATACTATAACAATATCAGAATACTCATCATAAATCAAGGGATCACACACACTACAAGTTCCATGGGTTCATCTCAGCCTTCCTTGATTCGAGTACGGATCCTATGCTTTCAGTAGTACAGGCCCATACTACCTTCCACATCTATCCGTACTTTCTTCAAGAACTGCCTTGACTCCACCAAGTCCCTTCTACTACTACTGCTCTCTGCTAATCTCATCCTAGGCTTGCCTTAGGTTAATCACCAATCCACTATCTGCCATCACTTGCATAAGAAGTCCCTCCTATCTCCCCCTAACTAGTTCGCGAATACTATTACATATCACTAAGACTAGATAATTCTTCGAATGATGGTCCTACCCTACAACGGTTAGACTCAAACAAGAGCTATGAAATAGAGCTAAACCTAACCTTCTAAAATTATTTAATCCATGCAATATGTAGCTTAACATATTCGTCTACTAGTTAGTTAGGGATAACTAGAACTCCTAAAAGCACAAAGCAAGCAGCATTCAAGCATCAAGTAAACATAATCAATCATATCTCTCTCAGGCTATCCCTGACTAATCTGTACTAGCATGCGGTTCATAAAGCTGAAATACATAATACAGGAACATAAGGCATCCTTCTTGGATCCTTAGTCCTAATCTAGCATGCAGTTCTCATAAACATATCATAACATAAACTTGTATGGGTAATTTGGGAGTACTTACTTGATCTCGGCCGATTGCATGCACCACACCCTTTTTCTCTTTTCATAGTTCTTTTCTCTTTTCAAAATTCTTTTTGTAAAAATGCTTTTCTTTTGAAAAATTTTATACCAAGTCCTTAGTTTGAGTTCAAACACACCCAAGAGTGTGCCCGAATCCCTCAAACCAAGGCTCTGATACCAACTTGAAACATCCCAAAAATACAGACCAAAAATTTCATTTTTAATTATTAATAAAACCATAGTTATCCAAAACCCATGTCATAATATCTCAAACATCATATCAATGTATATCATAACATCAGAGTAAAAACATCCAAGGCTTAACGAATGGTGTGTGCACTGCAATCATCCTGAGCCCTTCCCCTTGCTACCGAAAGTACCTGAAACCAAAACTGAAAATTATAAGCACGAAGCTTAGTGAGTCTCCCCAAACTACCACATACCATACACATAACATGCAACTAGGAGATACGGGCCCCGCCCACACTCATGGAGAGACGGGCCCCGCCCACACTCCGCTAACTAGGAGATACGGGTCCCGCCCACACTCTGCTAACTAGGAGATACGGACCCCGCCCACACTCAGCTACTACAAGATACGGGCCCCGCCCATACTCAGATGCTATGAGATACGGGCTCCGCCCACACTCAGCTACTAAACATACATACAAGTATCACACAGACAACAAGTATAACTTATTTTATCAATCAGGCACATATCCATAATGAAACTGGGCTATGAGATACGGGCCCCGCCCACACTCAGCTAACTCGGAGATACGGGCCTCGCCCACACTCAGCTACTAATTTAATCATACAACAGGCTGTCCTTGGTGTCGTAGACCCGTTCCTACTGAAGGAAACTCACCTCGCAAGGCTGACTGCTAAAAACTCGAGTGAGGAATTTATGACTACTGCTCCGGCGACTCCCCGACTATCAATTTCATAATAACACTTAATCAAAATCTGATAATCCTTCTCAGGGTAAAATGACAATTTTACCCCTGGTCAAATTCAACGTTTGGGTCAAAGTCAACCTTCTGGTTGACCCAACTCGTCGAGTTGCTCCATCAACTATCCGAGTCCTAGATCCTGAAATCGCGATCTAACTCGTCGAGTCTCCCCCTGACTCGTCGAGTTTCCAGGCTACTCACAGTCACGATCTACCGATTTAACTCGCCGAGTCCCTTCACCGAATCATCGAGTTCTGCCTTAATCTAAAACGGGACATACCAAATTAACTCGTCAAGTCCCTCTATGGACTCACCGAGTCCCTGTCTGATTGATCCATCTTAATGGATTAAGCTCCTATTCTTCAGATCCAAGCTCCAAACTTCATCTACCCAATGGGAATACACTTTTAAGGGTAAAGTTTCCAACTTTACCTACTCTTAGTCCTTCTTAATTGGTTTAGCTCAAACCCTAACTCTCTAGAACATAGATCTTGGTCCACAAGCCATAATACCCTAAACCAAGGCACACTATACCAGATCTAGGCTCTAAACATCAGTTGGACACGTAAAGTTCCTAGCTTTCCTCCCATGCATGGCTTCTTAGGGCTAAAAAGGCCATATTAATGCTTATAAGCTTGCATAGGGCTTCCATGGTCATAAAGTTTGCACCTTTATGCCATGGAACCCCTTCTAGATTTTAGATCTGAGATATCAGTCACTTGGGACGTCCAAATCCCAAAGACCAAGATTCTTGAACCAAAACCCTTATAAAATGGAAGTAAATAGATCTAAGAAAAGAATGATCAAGTGTAACGCCCGTATTTCTAGGCTAGGCATTAATATTGACATAATAGTCTAGGTTAACCTTTGTAACTCATTTTGAAGAAATGAAAAGGAATTATGTGAATATTATGTGTTTTATGCTTAATTATTAGAGTTTAATTAATTAAGAGTAAAAATGAGCATCGAAAATAAATATTAGATAAAGCCGATATCTATTAAGGAAGTTGTAGTGGTCATGACAAAGATTACGGATATATAAAGAATACCGAAATCCGAGTTATAACGAAGAAGTTATGACCTGTCGAAGTTTCGCGACAAAACCGGCACGGTGCCGAATGTCGTAAAAAGTGAGTTTTTGATAAACTACTTTTTAGCCTTAGTGATCTAAATGAAAGTCGTAGTGTTCGTTAAACCGAGAGTATGTATAAAAAGAACGCCCAAATCTGACTTCGTATGAGGAAGTTATGATTTTTCTATGTTTCAGCTTAGCAGTAGACAACTAAAAACTCGAATGTTAGATCGAGTGATTTTTAACCGACACAACCTAAACGAGAATCGAAGGTCTCGTCAATAGTAGCACAACGGTAAAAAGACAGACGAAAACGGACGTCGGATGAAGAAGTTATGAATTTTTAACGGATTTCTGTCCCGGTCTGTTAAAAATAATAATATAAAAATTAAAGTCAAAATTAGCCGACGAAGTCTAAACGAAAGTTGTAGAGCCTAATTGTACCTACGCATGCATATAAAGAACGTCAAAAACGGAGCCCGTATACAAAAGTTATGGATTTTAGAAGTTTTGGCACAAAAATCGAGAAAAATTGCCAAATCCGAGAAATTTCACAAGGTGGACTTCGGCCACGTCACCTTCACCACATGCGTGCCACGTGTCCAAAATTGTCGTGTCATCAGAAGCGTGTCTGAACCGGAGAGCCATACGAAGTGGTCCAATAAGAATCTGACGCGTGTCCTTTCTCGGGTGTCCGACCTTCGCACGGTGTACCAGGACTCCGAGTCTCGGACCTAGACCTCGGTCCAATCAGAGGCCAATAGCTCACCCCTCTCACGTGCGAGCCATCTGCGTGCCTTCGCCTCCTGCTGCCACCTTCCCTCGCTGCTGACTCAGCCTTCTTAGCCGACCTTCGGACTCGCCTATAAATAGAAGGCTTGCGAGCCTTCCCGGGTAGTTTTGGAGATTTTGCCATTTTCACCCCTTTTTCAATATTTTTACTATTTTGACATCCCCCGAAGCCCCGGTATCAATCATAGCACCCTAAACACGTCCCGAAGTGCCCGAGAAGCCCGAGAAAATTATATTTTCGGTTTCGAAGCTCGACCCTCGTAGAGCCCGGTTTCTCAATAAAACTCTCGGTTTTATTATAAACGATCGTTTTAGGAAACGAAGTGCTGCCCGATTATCATTAAATCATGTGAGTGTGTAGTTACTTTCACCTTACACATAAATATGAAGTATTTTATATAAAATACGTGATGTGTGAATATATATTGTTTGTTTATTTGAGATGGATGTTGAAGGAATGATTTATACAGGTTTTTAAATAATTTAAACTATATATGTATTTTTATCTACAAAAATGTTGGGTAAAACATGGGTAGATGAAATAGTGGGTGTGTGATGAAAGGTGAGTTGGATAAATTAGATGATCAGTGATATAGATCATGAGTTGACGGTGAGTGGTGAAATATGAGAAAAGCCCTTACCCAAACGTTGGCCCCCGTCATTCAGCAGAGTATCGATGACAACCATGGATTATTCTAGATGATCTGTGGAACACTAGCAGGCTCACAACCTGTGGGTGTGTGAACTATATGTTCATCAGTTGTACTCTAAAAACCCATTGACATGTATTACAGGGGGGATTCCCATGAATAATATTGTCGATAAATAAGAGCTATGGACTTAGCACATGTTGAATAAACCTTGGCAGCTATGAACTTAGTGCCTGTTGTATAAACCCTGGCGACGATGTGACTTCATGCCTATTCCTTAGGATGAGTCCTTAGGAATGAGTGATAGTTGAATCTTAGGGTAAATCCTTAAGAAATAAATAAGATAATGGGGTTGGGGTAATTTGGTTTATTGATTGATGTTTAAGTATAATAAATTTATTTATTGTGGGTTGAAAACCCTATATGCTCACCAGACTTCCAAGCCTGACCCACTCAGCTTTTTATATTACAGGTAGTGGACCCCGAGCATAGTCGGATGATGATAATGAGAGATTTTTGGATTATAGGCCAGTAGTTGTAAATAACTGTTGTAAGGCTTATAATGTCTTGTTTATGCTTTTGATCTGTATCGGAACATGACATCCCGAGGTTTTGATATAAAAGGAAATTATATATTTCTTAAAGAAAGGTTTTGATAAACTTTTATCATGTTTTGTTTTGGGGACCAATTCCGCAACATCTTTTAAAAGGATTTCTCTGATTTTATTTTAAAAAGCATAAATTAAATCGGTCTTTTCTGGCCGAGAAATTAGGGGATGTCACAGTTGGTATCAGAGCATTAGTTTAAGCGAACTAAGAAATTGTAGGATTTCTAGACTTAAACTTAGAATGCTAAGTGATGATTGTGAGATGAGTGTCTACCATATTTTAGACACGAGCACTAGTTTATTTTAGGAAAGATGCCTAAAATGCTTTTATGTGCTAAATGCTATATGTTTGCCATATATACCATTATTTGTTCGGATCTATGGTCTGTTGCCGACCGGATCTGGAAACCTTATGTGTGTAGGATTCTAAACGTATGACTACGATATTAGAACTAACATATAAACGTTTCGGAGTAATAACGAAGATTTAACGTCTATCGAAAATAAAGATCTAAATTCACCTACGATTTGTGTATATATCGAAATGGCGAGTACGCAAAGTGAATTCGGAAATGATAACCTGCAGCCTGAGCCAATCACGATGGTTGGGATGCAGGAAATGGTGCGTACGATGTTGGATCAACAGATGGAAGAAATAAAACGTTTACTTCAACAAAGTAAGGATGAACTTACTGTGCCAGTACGTCAGGCATCTGTTCTTGAGGTAACTATCTGGATTGCTAAGTCTATTGAAGAAATGATCAATGACACGACCGCCAACAAGGTTGAAGTTGGCAAGAAGAGGAAATTTGAGGGGTCTTCAAGGCCCAACAAGAGCAACATATTCTCAAAGTCTGGCAAAGGAGGAGGTAAAGGAAAATGGTGCGGGAAGTGCAAAAATAAATACTCTGGGAATTGTGGCAGGAAGGTGAATTGCTTTAGGTGTGGAGAAATTCGGCATTACGCCAATGAGTGTACGATTCCCAAGGGGGTGTGTTACAGATGTAAGGAAGAAGGCCATATTTCTAAGGACTGCCTGAAGAAAAATGAAATAACAAGGCCAAGTGCACCGCCAATGCCAAGGGAATTTCAGAATATCCTTGACGAAGCAAATAACAACGCTAGGAATTAGAAGTAAAGACTTGATACCCAAAGATCAAGTTATGAAGTAGTAATGTGAATAGTAACAAGTGGTTTAGCCTATTAGAGGCATAGTATAAGGTAAACTTGAAGCTCTATGTAATCGTTTCAAGGAAATAATATAAACCCTAGTTTTGTCATCTGCTGAATTGAATGACTATGTGAAATTCTTGTATGGTGATTTGGGGAACTGCGAGACAATACTTGGGACGAGTATGAGTAGGTGTGAATAGTAGTAGAGGCCTATACTACCGGAAGCACAGGACTTGTACTTGGATCAAGGAAAGTCACAAGGTTAGCAAGGAGCTAGTAATTGATTCCGTCTTGTTCTAGTCTGTCGTTACCATCGTTTCGGTAATGACTAAGAAGATAATTGTTATTCTGACCTTAGAGGTCATATCGAATCAAGTCCGACTAAGATAAGTATGTCACGTGGTTCAGAGAACCAAGTTCGATGTAGCATTTGACTTAAGCCAGAAGATTGAAGTGAAAGATGATCAAAGCGATCAATAGAAGTATCGCACTCATTGTTAAAGAAGTTGGTAGTTAGAAATGATACATGTTGAACTGTGATTGTATCACATTAGAACATGAAGGAAGGTATAGTTTGTTCCGAAATTTGTCCCTAGGAGATCTGAGTCTAAGTAGTGCATTATACGATGAGAGATCATTAGAACATGACCCATCGGTCTGTTACAATAAATGAAGGAAAGTACTTATTCTAAGAAGAAGAAGAAGGAGTCCTCAATAAGGATTTATTTTGTAACTTGAAGGTTACGATTGAAAGTCCTATGGAGATCTGAAGCTTTTTAGGATTAGCTGGATATTACTGAAGGTTTATCCAAGACTTTTCTTCGATCGCTACTCTATTAACAACTTTGACCCACAAAGGATCTGTTTATACTTCGAATGAGAAGCATAAGGAAGCTTTTGAGAAATTAAAGAAGAGATTGTGTGAAGCACCGATTCTTTCGTTACCTGAAGGAGTTGATGACTTCACAGTTTATAGTGATGCCTCTGGAGTTGGGTTAGGTTGTGTTCTGACCCAAAGGGATAAAGTGATAGCGTATGCATCGAGTTAATTGAAAGAGCATGAAAAGAACTACCCCACTCATGATCTGGAGTTGGCAGCGGTAGTATTCGCCTTAAAGATATGGAGGCACTATCTTTACGGTACTAAATGCAAACTTTTCACTGATCATAAGAGTCTTCAATATCTCCTTAATCAGAAGGAATTGAACATGAGGCAACGGCGCTGTTAGGGCGTGTCAGACCCAACAAATAATAGGGGTACGATATACTCCAAAAGAATCCCACTATATTGCACTAAAAGGTAGTAAAAGGCAAGCAGGGTCGATCCACAGAGACACGGGATAATTAGTTTATACCTCTTTGCGCAAGGTACTATGGTCACCAACAGTAAAGAGGGGGGGGGGGGGTTGAGTGTAATGATGTAGCAAATCAATTTAAAACACGAGTAAACAGCTAAACCAATGAATTAAGTTCAGATTTTGTAAGGACTCCAACTCCATGTATGAAAATCTAGCAATGTGAATCAAAGATGACAAGACATTTGTTTCATTCTATCTAAGTTGGTACTTGAAAGTGTTAACAAGCTCTAACACTTTCCATTCACCACATTAATCAATCAAAACAAGCTCTTTGATTAATCCGAACCTTACTAACCTAATCTAAACAAGCTCTCAGAAGTAGATTAAAAGATTGCATTAAGCTTATTGTGAATGTTCCCAACAACACCCAATACTCTTCACAAGCTCGGGAGTGTAAGAATGTGTGAAAAGATTTACACTAAATTCATTCATAAGAAATCAATTTAATGCTTGTTACTTAGTTCAATTCAAAAAAACAATTACGTATTTTGCAAAATGAATAACTTGAATGACCTAACCCTAATTCAAATGGCCAATAAGAATCATTATTAGAGTCAAATATTCGATTGAAGTAAAATCAGTTTCACTAGATAGAAATTAAACACAAACATCAGGTCATATGATTTGATTCACTACCAAAAAGTCAAAACATGAAATTGGAGAAACTAGGGTTCTAGCCACACATGGCTAGGACAAGATCACAAGTCTAAAAGATGAAATTAAGTGTAATTACAACTTACAAAAACGAGAATTAATGTTTCCAAATGATTAACGGACAAACCCTTGCAAAAACCTTCGAATTCTCCTCTCCAATGGTGCTCTGATATGTTGTGTGTCTGTAAAAATGGCCCTCAACCCGTAATATGAAAGATAGGAAAAACTGCCAAAAGTTGGTTTTTGGGTCGAACACGGCCCGTGTTAAAATAGGCTAAACTGACACGGGTCGTGTTCAGCAGCCAACACGCCCCGTGTTGATTTGCACTAAACTGACACGCCTCGTGTCAGCATGGTCAACAGCTCCCATTTTGGTCAAACACGCCCCGTGCCCACTTTTCAGTGTAAATTCAACACGCCCCGTGTACCTCTCTGACTCCAATTCCAAACTTGATTTTTCCAACTTTTTCATTCTTCGCCCGATCATCCCGAAATCTTCACCAATGCTTCCCGGCACTTCCCAAAGCGCGTTCCAACCTCCGGTTTACCTGAAAAAGACATGAAAGTGTGCAAATAAGGTTGTTCTAGAGACTAACATGAATATGATGAAATGCAAGAAAAAGGAAGAACAATTATGCTAAATAGATGCATGAAATGGGACTAAAAGGTGTGCAAAAAGGTGCACAAATAGCACCTAACAAATCTCCCCAAGCTTAGACCTTTCTTGTCCTCAAGAAAAAACAAGAACCGGACAAACAGGACGATTTCTAGATGGCAAAGAGAAACATAGAAAAAATGTGGACAGAAAGATCCTAAAAGCTAAGAATGAATGCATGCGATGAAAACCATGAAAATGAAACATATGTACAAAAGATACTTAAGGAACAAACATTGAACCAACGAAAGATTTAAGAACACAGGTAATCTTTTTATTTATTTTTATAAATATGGACATATACGATCAAACCTTACATCAATGGGGCTCCAATCATTAATACCTAGGCGACCATCCTGCTACCTTCCACATATCACAGACTCCCAAAGTGAGGAAGACCACGAAACAGTGTAATCCAATAATCCAACCATAGTTTTATTTAAACTTCATACCTTAATTAGCTTTTGCGAGCGAAAATAACACAGTTCGGGATCTCATGTCCTTAAGACTAGATAGTCAAGAATCAGAATCGACGCATCCTTAAGAACCCGTCACGGCGAATCAACTTTCTTTGAAACAGTGAGCCCACCCGAAGGGGCCCAGCTCCTATGCTTTCACTTTTTCGAGAGCCACAAGTATCATATCACACAGTTCTTCATTCGCCAGATTTGACTTTGAGATGGCTTTTGATTTTTTTTGATTGAACTTGGATTTGTATCTTCGTTTTGAGCTTGAGTTCTTCAATCTTTTGAATTTCTGAAAATTTCTTCGTTTGAGTACTTGAAATTCTGATTTGGGTACTGAATATGACAGTTGTACCCTTTCTTCCTTCTTGACTGTGTGGATCTGATACTTAAGCTCTCTGTTACCGTGAGGGTAACACGTGTCAACAAATAGGTCTGTGTTCTGTGGGTTCAGAGTTGTCGATAAGGATTCTTTTTAAACATTCAGAAGCAAATCATCCTAAAGTTGTTATTACCGCCCACAAAAACGTTTCAGTATGCCATTTTTTTTTATTATCTAAGGCTGGGGTCTCGAATTACGGTGTTTGGGCCCCCTAGTTATGACAGCTGATTCTACACTTCCGGTAACTATCCGGTCGCCTCATAATTTTTTTCATTTGAATTCTCATTTTCCCACTTCATGGAGCTATTGTATGTAAAGATTGTATTCATCTCATATTAATTTTTTTTTTTTGGAAACAATGAATGAAAATGGGATGCAAAAACTAGAAAATATTTTTGGGTTTTATAGATTTTAAAATGAAGAATGCAAGAAAAAGAAAATAAGAAGGCTAAAATTTTTTTGAGTTTTTTTTTATGCATGAATATGAACATGAAATGCATGGATAAACCTAATGTACAACTCTACCCCTCCCCAAGCTTAAAGATAAGCATCGTTCCCGATGCTCGGAGAGGGTGGAACAACCTAATCACAGGAAGGTGGTGCGGGATGGTAGTCGGGTCGGGTAAGGTCCAAAACAGTCATAAGTGCACACGAATTGAAATTTTAAGCAAAATGTGGATGATTAAAGATATGGAAAGAATTTACCGAATCGTTCTTAGAGTCTAACAATTGTGGTGAGAACCTTCTCTTCATCTTCCCCAAGCTATTCGTGAAATATTTTTGGAGCCCGAGAGTCATTTTCTAGGCAAAAACAAGTTTATAACCATTTGGGACATTAAAATTTTGAAATTTACCAAAGACTAAAAAGTTTTAAAAGAAAGGACAAAAATAACCCCGGGTTGCCTCCCGGTTAGCCGCCCTTTTTTAAAGTCGTTGGCTCGACATGACCCCTGAATATGCATCAATCTAAGTATGTGGGGCTCTCCAACTTACTAAACTTTTCGCCACCTCCTTCAATGGAACACTTATCTTGTACTTGACTTTCTTTTTGCGTGGGAACCATGTTGGACTTAGACCCTTAATGAAAAAAATCGTCCAGTCGACCCCTTTCTTGTACTTGTCCGGTAAGGTGGTCAAATCTTCCTTCTTTGATAAGGTGGTTGATTTGATGACTGGTTGGGTGTCTTCCTTCTCAGGGTACATATCCCTTGAAGGGTCCAGCAAATTTGTCGTTTTCGGCTCTTGTGGTTGGTCTACCGGTGAAAGGAGTTTCTCATTGGTAGTGGGTGGCTCAGCCTCTTTTTTGTCAACCTCCAACACCTCCTCTACAACTTCCATGTCATCCTTCTCCATTTCTACTTCTTCCTTGACAACCTTCTCCACTTCTACTTCTTTTTCCTCCTCCTCCCAGTCTTCAAATTGCAATCTTGGGTCATCAAAATTTTTCCCATCGTTCAAGGTAATGGCAGAAACGGTATGCCTTGGGTCCTCTTCAGTCTGCGATGGTAATTTGCCTTGAGTTTCCAATATACTCACAGATTGAGCAAGTTGTGCAATTTGTTCCTCTAAGCTTTTGAGGCTAGCTTTGGTTGTTTCCTGGAATATTTGGGTAGTAGTGGCAATACTTTTCACAATGTCTTCCAAGGACATGCTCGAAGTTTCAGCTTGTTGGGGAGGTGCAGACTATGGTGGTTGGAACTGTGGAATTAGTTGGTATTGGTCATTTCCCCAAGCTTGGTATGGGTTTTGGCATTGGTTGTTTCCCTAAGCTTGGTTGTTTTCCCACCATTGATCATGTTGAGGTTGATCATAACTCCATTGATTTGGCCAGTAATAGCTTCCCCTTTCCTGCACTTCTTCCCATTCCCTTTGTAAATATGGACACTTGTTGGTGTCATGTCCATTTTGAGTGCAAAAATCACAAGGAATAGGTGTGGGCTGCATACTTTGGTCATTTTCAATCATCATAACAATTTGTGCTAGCTCAGAAAGTTGGTCTTTAATGTAAGGAGTGTTCATCTCCGAGCCACACTTTTTGTTTTTTCTATTGTTTTTTATTGTTTTTTTTATAGAGATGTACCTGCTCACAAAAATCTTGGTATAAACAATTAGTAACACCGTGTCCCCGGCAACGGCACCAATTTGTTAGGACGTGTCAGACCCAACAAATAATAGGGGTACGATATACTCCAAAAGAATCCCACTATATTGCACTAAAAGGTAGTACAAGGCAAGCAGGGTCGATCCATAGAGACACGGGATAAATAGTCTATACCTCTTTGCGCAAGGTACTATGGTCACCAACAGTAAAGAGGGGGGGTTTGAGTGTAATGATGTAGCAAATCAATTTAAAACACGAGTAAACAACTAAACCAATGAATTAAGTTCAGATTTTGTAAGGACTCCAACTCCATGTATGATAATCTAGCAATGTGAATCAAAGATGACAAGACATTTGTTTCATTCTATCTAAGTTGGTACTTGAAAGTGTTAACAAGCTCTAACACTTTCCATTCACCACATTAATCAATCAAAACAAGCTCTTTGATTAATCCGAACCTTACTAACCTAATCTAAACAAGCTCTTAGAAGTAGATTAAAAGATTGCATTAAGCTTATTGTGAATGTTCCCAACAACACCCAATACTCCTCACAAGCTCGGGAGTGTAAGAATGTGTGAAAAGATTTACACTAAATTCATTCATAAGAAATCAATTTAATGCTTGTTACTTAGTTCAATTCACAAAACAATTACGGATTTTGCAAAATGAATAACTTGAATGACCTAACCCTAATTCAAATGGCCAATAAGAATCATTATTAGAATCAAACATTCGATTGAAGTAAAATCAGTTTCACTAGATAGAAATTAAACACAAACATCAGGTCATATGATTTGATTCACAACCAAAACGTCAAAACATGAAATTGGAGAAACTAGGGTTCTAGCCATGTGATCACAAGTCTAAAAGATGAAATTAAGTGTAATTACTGTTGGATTAGATGTCTAAGCCCATAACTATTATTGGTATGTACTTGACCCGAGAGTAGCATGGTCCATTTGGGTTGCATATCATCAGGACAATATGTTAGGATGGACTTTTGAGAGAAGGTTATTTATGGTTTATTAATATATTATAAGTTATAATATATTAATATGAAATCATATGTTTTAATTACTATCGATCAAGAATTAATTTGGAATTAATTTAGTGATCAAAAGAGACTAATTAAATCTATGGGGACTAATTATGATAATTAGTTATATTTATATGTGTTGGGCTTATGATCCATGTTGGACCAAGTTTATGTATGGATACATAAAGAGTTGGGCCACATGAACCATGGATCATAAAACCCATGGGTATGGATTATGGGTTATACCCATGACCCTTGGAATCCTACATATAAATAGGTTACTCCATAGCCAAAATCACCACTTCTTTTCTTAGAGAAATATGGAGGTGTTTTGGTGCATGGAATTCTCTCTCAAGAGCCACCTTTGTCCTAGGTGTGTTGTGATTCCATTTGAGGCATTTCATACTATTGGTGCTAAGCTCTTAAGGCCAAATACATCAAGACTTCAAGCCACATAAAATGTATGTTTCCCTAACTAGTATATTATATGGTTTATGTCAAATGCATGCTAGTTATAGGTTTAATGCCTTGGAAACCATTTGCATGTATAATAGAGAAAACATAGATCCAAGGTATTTAGGGTTGTATGTGCACCATAAGATGTTGTAGTATACTAAAACCCAACAGTGGTATCAGAGCCATGGGTTGTTTTCTATTATATTTGATGCAAATGTATTTTTTTTTCAAGTTGAAGGAAAAAAAAGAAAAAAAAAACATGAAGTTTGTCAAATTTTATGATAATTACTTGATTTTATGAAAAACTAATTATTTATAAAATTTGAGTCACTTTACTACAAGAGTTGAATTAGGCCAATTTATTAAAAGATAGAATGATATGATTATTTTATTTGTTTTAAAAGTTTGATCTAAATGGTTTTAAGGAGTTACAAATTTTGTCATAAAATTTTGGAACTTAAAAGTTTTTTTTAAAGTTATGATCTTAAGAGTTTTGAAACATCCATAAGTTATGGATGTGAAATGTCTCATTTATTAACTCTTTAGGTTATGAATTCCAAGAGTCTTCAAAGGATAATTGTCAAAGTTTCAAGATTTGTATTAGTTTATATGATTATCTAATTTCTTGAAAATTGTTGATGTGAATTATCTTTACTTATGAGTTTAATCTAGATCATAGAAAAATTATTTGATTATTGTGTTAATTGGAATATTTGATCTTAATGGTTTTTATGAACTCCATAACTTGTCCTCAAGTTATGGAAAGTGAAGAGTTTTTCTTTTTAAAGTGTCATTAAGTCTCATAGGTTATGGTTACTTCACACCTTGTTTTGTGATCCTCGGCATCCCAATCACAAAACCTGAAGGGCACACTCGAGATTGAGACACGCCATTGAAAAGTTCAATGAATCTCAAAAGAATCTAGGAGTTTCAAAACCAATTAAAACCTAATAATACATTTCGTTTATCTTGGTGGAAATTGGTGAATCGTCATTCACCTACCTTCAAATATTTTATAGCTTGGATTACGGCATCCCTCTTCCAAGTTATAAAATAGTTTGTTGGGTCCTAGCCTTAATATATCATATTGGGTGTTATATTAAGGACTTAAATCAACTTTACGTGAATTTCTCCCATTGTTGATGTCTGGTTTAGACAACAATGATCTTCCCAAACCAAGCTTTCCTAATGAATATGACTTCCCGAGTTTGGCTCCTGGAAGTCATACTTCTCTTCCTCCACCTCCTCCAATTATTCTCCCTAACCCACAAGTTCAAGGTCACTCAAGCTCTAATGGCAAGCAAGGTCTATGTGTGATCACATCTTAGAGATGAAGTCACATATTGACAAGCCGGGAGAGTTGGGTGTCAAAGTCTTGAGAAAGTTGGATGTTCAATCACTTTCTAAGTCACATAGTGAGTTCCTTTGGGACTACTATGAAACAGACTATGACATGAACCTTAATGATCATATCTATTTGCTTGGTGCTGCTGAATCAGCAATGATTTGGAACGATAGTAAAGCAAATTTGATTAGAAGATCAACTTCCCAAAAACTTTATGGACAGTGATAATGGTGACACTGGAAATCCAGAAAAAGCATTCTCTTCCCAATGGAAATGGATTGGCCATAGTCAACCCGGTTGACCAAATGGTAAAGAGAAAGGCTAAGTCTGAGATAGTCCCATTACCAAAGGGTCCATATGTTTATTTTGCCAAAGGAAGGGGCGTTGATTGCAAAGCTGCCAAATTTACCTAAGGATGTTAAAGTCAATAAGTTTGACTCTACATCAGGTAGAGCCCATTATCTAACTCTGTTAAGTTCTATTCTGAGATCCTCATTACATGATGTGACTGGGTCACATGTTGATGTTTTAAGAATCAAAGAATAGAGAGAAATCTTAAAGGAAGTATATGCTGATTCTGATCGCGAAGGTGGATTTCGATCGCATCAGAATTTTGAGCAGTTGCTTAAGAAGTTATGATATATTGCTAAGGAATAGATAACAACAATTTTCCATGTGGATTGTAAGGATAAGTTTTTCCGCAAAGTTTTAAAATAAAAGAAAATTGTTTAATTTTATTTATTTGAAGTATCCTTACAATGGCATTTGTGGAAAATTGTTGCTTATATGATTCCACTGACAGCAATATTGGAAAATGGATTTGATTCTTTCATTTGTGGTAGTGTCTAAATTTACCAAATCAGGAAAGTTCCTCATCACCCAAGTTTCAATTGGACCGAAACTTGGAATCATGCAAGTTGAATAGTATGATGAATGAGAACTTTCAAGCATTGGAAAATCAAGACTAATTACTTGTTCACATGGATGTGTGAGTCAAGTGAAGGACTAAAGGGATCGAGTACACATTCTTGTGCACTGGTCATGTCCACCACAAAGCTCGTTAAGACTATTTGATTTACTAAAGTTTAGTAAATATGGTTATACTTACAAGTTTAAGTATAATTCTGAAACATTGGAAAAGTCTCAATGTATGGCAGAACGAATGGGAAGAATCAAATTAGGCAGAAAGATAAAAGTTTCTCAAATCTGAAAAGATGGGAGAGTACTTTAGTATCATGTTTGTGATCATCTTAATGATTTAGAAATCATATCACAATTAGTCCTCTAAAGGTCATCTTAGTGCATTCTTATGACTAAGAAGAGGAGTCATGAATTGTTGAAATGGTTAGATCAGGAAGATGAGTCATACTTCGTTCCAAAACAATTCTTAGAGTCATAGTCCAAGATTGTAACTTGAGTGACATATCTTAAAGAAAGGTTTAAAACACTTGTCAAATGTAAGAGTAAAAGTGTCCTACTCTTGTACATTTGAAATTGGTAAGTTGTGATGTTTTGGATAAAACAAAGACCAACTAAGGCCAATTGTGTGAAGTGTTTGTCTTGATAAAGAATCCGCACTGTCTCTTGAATATTTGGCAAGATAGTCTTATATGTCAAGAGGATAGTGGGAGTCTTAAAGATCCTAAAAAGAATTTCAAGAACTAATCAAGAATAAAACCTGAGGTTCTTCACTCGCACACGACTTGAGGTTTATAACCTATCATGTTGACATATTCTGTGCCCATTCCAGTTAAAGTTGGCTTTGCATAGGAGTTCTGAAAGTTCTCAATTGGTTGCATAACAACTTGGAAGCACTGGCAGGCCCTGTACTGCCAGGTGGCAAGAAGTTAAGATTGCATAAGTTCAGTCCATATGAGTTTGGATTTGTCATTATCCTTGTCTTGTGACTATGGTTTTGAAGATTCACATGGATAAGAACACATACACCATAAAATCTAAGGGTCATAAGGTTTCTCTCCGATTCATGAAAATGATGGTGAGGAAACACTTCCACCAAGTAGATTTGAAGCAGATGACAAAAGGTCTAAACAATTGAGACTATGATTACGGCATCCCTTTTCATAGTTCTGAAATTTTTTAGACACACATGCATGCTATCTAAGGAAAGGTGTATGATTTTGATAAAGTTTTATCAAAGCATCTCGTATCAGAAATCTAAACTTTGGTAAGAAAGTCAATAAAGTATTGATTTCTAGAAGTCCACTGATTTCTGAGTACATGTCAGAGCTAGTGGGAGCATAAGTGTTATGCTAATAATCATCATGTTAGTGGGAGCATGATAATTATTCTTAGTGTTGCAAGTTAGCAATGTTAATTATAGAAAACAAAAGTTTCAATTCGTGAGGCTGCAGGGATTGAAAAAGTTGTTTTGCTATAATTAAGGGAGAGGATATACTTCATTTCAGTTCTAAAGGCTTAGATTGAGACCTTAATCATCTTTAGTCAAGAATATATATATATATATATATATATATATATATATATATATATATATATATATATATATATATATATATATATATATATATATATATATATATGAATTTCATGTTGGATTGGTTCAACTTAAGGAAATTCTATATATTGCGTTCTCAAAATTCGATTATGATTACGGCATCCCTCTTCATAGTCAAATTTTGAAAACATGGCAAATAAAAATATTGTAGCAAAAGACTGGTCTAGAATCATGTCTTTATGTGAGACATCATGAATCGTGTACCATTTGCTTTGGGTACAGGATCGATTGCATGTGCTATAATATTTGTCATTTCTAAAATTTTCCAAATGCCCAGAGGCATTAAGAAGGGAAAAGGTCTAGAATTGGATATGACTAAAATGATTAAGCAATTATCGAGGACAATCTGAGGTTTACCAAAGATTGGTTGCTCAGGGACAGTTGGAAGTATAGTGCTAATTTTGGAAGGACCATATTGACAAATTCTGAAAAGAGGCATCTCTTATTCAGAAGTGATAGTCAAAATGAGAATATGGAGTTGTCTCCATAGGTGGAAGTTATCTGTGTAAGATTAGAAAACTTAATGCAAGAAGCATGTCCAAAGCAATATACTTTGAATATGAGACTTAGTTTCCATGGAGTTGATCTCCATTAGAATACCTTATAATGATTGTTGATAAGTCTTTGTGACTTTGTACATATTCATTACAGGAGGGTCAGTGCATATAAGTTTAAAATCTAAACAGATTTCGATAAATGATAGGAATTTGAAATTCTCACATTTTTCGATAAGGATTTGGGAGTGTGAAATTAGAATCATTGAAATTATGTTCAATTGGTTTATTTCACAAAGTAAGGATCATAGACAAACATAGAGTGCATACTTGGTGTATGGCAAAGCTATTGTTTAAGAAAAACATAGTGTACATGCTTGGAGCATGGGACAACTAGTGTTTTTAATTCAAGTATAAAGTTGATAAAACCGAAACAATGAATAATGAGTAATCAGTATGGTGATAAATAAAAGTGTTTATTTATATTCATAGGGTTTGATACCATATTTGATTCATTTATTCTTGTGTTTCACTTTGCATGTTTTGACTTCCAGAATAACTAAGTTGCTCTTCCTGAATGATTAAGTTATTCAAACCATCCACAGTCGGTCATATGTTGGAAGTAGATATGAATCAAGACTGTCATGGGTTGGTTTGTAGAGGTCCAAGTTGGTGGACAAAGCGGTGCTACAACACTCATGAGTGCTCATAAGTTCTGAGTATTGGATTCAACCCACGCTCATTTGAATCACTTCATGGATTTTATCACGAGTGATCATGAGACGATAATATCTTATATTCTTAAAACCTAGAGATATGAGTTGTTACTATGAGTTGGTTATACATTGATTGCACGAAAACGCATTTGGTAACTCAATGTTATAAAACGTGCCTTTGTGTATGATTCAACAAGTAGTAGAACAAGCCATATTAGTCAAAGTTTATCCATTCCTTTTACCTTCGGGATAAAAGCGATATATGTGGGCCCCTCGATGATTTAGTGATGACACCCTAAGTGCTTGGCCAAGCCTGGACTGATTTGATTTGTTCAATTAGTCGGTCGTCATAAATCGGAAATCGGGAAACAACAAATGGACAGAGAGAATGATTATAATCCATGTCTCAGTCCATATGATATCTGAATGGAGGAATATATGATCCCTTATCTAATGGACGCGTCATTGATTTGTTCAGAGTTCGACAACGGCTTTAAGAGCTACGATTGCTAGTCGGGTTATGAAGTCGTACTTGCAATAATAGTTTTAGACTTATCCAAGTGGGAGACTGTTGGATTAGATGTCTAAGCCCACAACTATTATTGGTATGTACTTGACCCGAGAGTAGCATGGTCCATTTGGGTTGCATATCATCAGGACAATTTGTTAGGATGGACTTTTGAGAGAAGGTTATTTATGGTTTATTAATATATTATAAGTTATAATATATTAATATGAAATCATATGTTTTAATTAGTATCGATCAAGAATTAATTTGGAATTAATTTAGTGATCAAAAGAGACTAATTAAATCTATGAGGACTAATTATGATAATTAGTTATATTTATATATGTTGGGCTTATGATCCATGTTGGACCAAGTTTATGTATGGATACATAAAGAGTTGGGCCACATGAACCATGGATCATAAAACCCATGGGTATGGATTATGGGTTATACCCATGACCCTTGGAATCCTACATATAAATAGGTTACTCCATAGCCAAAATCACCACTTCTTTTCTTAGAGAAATATGAAGGTGTTTTGGTGCATGAAATTCTCTCTCAAGAGCCACCTTTGTCCTAGGTGTGTTGTGATTCCATTTGAGGCATTTCATACTATTGGTGCTAAGCTCTTAAGGCCAAATACATCAAGACTTCAAGCCACATAAAAGGTATGTTTCCCTAACTAGTATATTATATGGTTTATGTCAAATGCATGCTAGTTATAGGTTTAATGCCTTGGAAACCATTTGCATGTATAATAGAGAAAACATAGATCCAAGGTATTTAGGGTTGTATGTGTACCATAGGATGTTGTAGTATACTAAAACCCAACAATTACAACTTACAAAAACGAGAATTAATGTTTCCAAATGATTAACGGACAAACCCTTGCAAAAACCTTCGAATTCTCCTCTCCAATGGTGCTCTGATATGTTGTGTGTCTGTAAAAATGGCCCTCAACCCGTAATATGAAAGATAGGAAAAACTGCCAAAAGTTGGTTTTTGGGTCGAACACGGCCCGTGTTAAAATAGGCTAAACTGACACGGGTCGTGTTCAGCAGCCAACACGCCCCGTGTTGATTTGCACTAAACTGACACGCCCCGTGTCAGCATGGTCAACAGCTCCCATTTTGGTCAAACACACCCCGTGCCCACTTTTCAGTGTAAATTCAACACGCCCCGTGTACCTCTCTGACTCCAATTCCAAACTTGATTTTTCCAACTTTTTCATTCTTCGCCCGATCATCCCGAAATCTTCACCAATGCTTCCCGGCACTTCCCAAAGCGCGTTCCAACCTTCGGTTTACCTGAAAAAGACATGAAAGTGTGCAAATAAGGTTGTTCTATAGACTAACATGAATATGATGAAATGCAAGAAAAAGGAAGAACAATTGTGCTAAATAGATGCATGAAATGGGACTAAAAGGTGTGCAAAAAGGTGCACAAATAGCACCTAACAGGCGCTGGCTAGAGTTACTCAAGGACTACGACTGTGAGATACTTTACCACCCTGGTAAAGCAAATGTTGTTGCTGATACTCTCAGTCGGAAGGTAAATCTTGAAAAGAAAAGGCCAAGAGCGTTGAGAATTGAAGTTGTTTCGACAATTATGGAAAGTATAAAGAAAGCTCAAGAGGAAGCTTTAGAGAAAATGACCGAAAAGAAGAACGTTTGGGCAAAATGTTAGTGTTTGATACAAACGGTCAAGGACTGAAGGTATTCAAAGATAGGATTTGGGTACCTAAGACGGGAGGAGTAAGAGATCTTCTGATGGAAGAAGCTCACAAGACCATGTACTCGATTCATCCCGGTAGTACAAAAATGTATAGGGATCTAAAACCCTATTACTGGTGGCCGACGATGAAGCTTGATGTTGCTAAGTATGTGGCCGAGTGTGTAACATGTGCTAGGGTTAAGGCACAACATCAGAAACCGTATGGGAGTTTAGAACCTTTACCTATACCCATGGGTAAATGGGAAGACATCACCATGGATTTTGTGACTAAACTACCCAGAACAAGGAACGGTCACGACATGATTTGGGTGGTCGTTGATCGCTTCACTAAGAGTGCGCATTTCATAGCAGCCAACGAGAAATAGTCTATGGATAAACTTGCGAATTCTTACGTGAAGGAAATTATGAGGCTTCACGGTGTTCCGTTAACGATTGTATCCGATCGTGACAGCCGTTTTACCTCAAGGTTTTGGAGGAGTCTACAAGAGGAATTGGGTACCAAGTTGTGTTTGAGTACAGCTTACCATCTGCAAACCGATGGTCAAAGTGAACGAACAATTCAAACATTGGAGGATATGCTGAGAGCATGTACCCTGGAATTCCAAGGTAACTGGGATGAACACTTACCTCTAGTAGAATTTTCCTATAATAATAGTTTCCACTCAAGCATCAAGATGGCACCTTATCACGCTTTCTATGGAGAAAAGTGTCGAATGTCGTCATGTTGGCTGGAAGCTGGGGAAAAGCAGTTTATGGGACCTGAAATAGTCCATCAGACTGCTGAAAAGTTGAAAGTGATTAGAGAAAGGATGTTGGCAGCTCAAGATCGACAAAAGAGCTATGCTGACAAGAAAAGACAATCGATATCATTTGAAGTTGGAGATTCGGTTTTACTTAAAGTCTCGTCGTGGAAGGGACTTATAAGATTTGGTAGAAGGGGAAAGTTGAGTCCAAGGTTTATTGGACCGTTTAAAGTTCTTCAGAGGATTGGGAATCAAGCTTACAAGCTAGAATTACCAGAAGAACTAGAGGGTATTCATAATACCTTTCATGTGTGTAATTTGAGGAAGTTTACGGGAGATGTGCCCGACATAATTCCAATTTCTGAATTAAGGTTGGATGAAAACAAGAGGTTAATTGAAGAACCTGAGGCAATCGTTGACCGTAAGACTAAAAAGTTGTGACGCAAGATGGTCGATTTAGTGCTTGTGCATTGGAAATATACAAATGGGCCAAATCTCACCTGAGAAACGGAGAGTGACATGATGAGTCGCTACCCGTATTTGTTTACTGATGTGTGATTCCGGGGACGGAATCATTCTAAGGGGGAGAGAATTGTAACGCCCGTGTTTCTAGGCTAGGCATTAATATTGACATAATAGTCTAGGTTAACCTTTGTAACTCATTTTGAAAAAATAAAAAGGAATTATGTGAATATTATGTGTTTTATGCTTAATTATTAGGGTTTAATTAATTAAGAGTAAAAATGAGCGTCGAAAATAAATATTAGATAAAGCCGATATATATTAAGGAAGTTGTAGTGGTCGTGACAAGGATTACGGATATATAAAGAATACCGAAATCCGAGTTATAACGAAGAAGTTATGACCTGTCGAAGTTTCGCGACAAAACCGGCACGGTGCCGAATGTCGTAAAAAGTGAGTTTTTGATAAACTACTTTTTAGCCTTAGTGATCTAAACAAAAGTCGTAGTGTTCGTTAAACCAAGAGTGTGTATAAAAAGAACGCCCAAATCTGACTTCGTATGAGGAAGTTATGATTTTTCTAAGTTTCAGCTTAGCAATAGAGAGCTAAAAACTCGAATTTTAGATCGAGTGATTTTTAGCCGACATAACCTAAACGAGAATCGAAGGTCTCGTCAATAGTAGCACAAAGGTAAAAAGACAGACGAAAACGGACGTCGGATGAAGAAGTTATGATTTTTTAACGGATTTCCTATCCCGGTCTGTTAAAAATATTAATATAAAAATTAAATTCAAAGTTAGCCGACGAAGTCTAAACGAAAGTGGTAGCGTAACTTTACCTACGCATGCATATAAAGAACGTCAAAAACGGAGTCCGTATGCGAAAGTTATGGATTTTAGAAGTTTTGGCACAAAAATCGAGAAAAATTCCCAAATCCGAGAAATTTCACAAGGTGGACTTCGGTCACGTCACCTTTGCTGCATGCGTGCCACGTGTCCGAAATTGCTGTGTCATCAGAAGTGTGTCCGAACCGGAGAGCCATCCGAAGTGGTCCAATAAGAATCCGACGCGTGTCCTTTCTCGCGTGTCCGACCTTCGCACGGTGTGCCACGACTCCGAGCCTCGGACCTAGACCTCGGTCCAATCAGAGGCCAACAGCTCACCCCTCACACGTGTGAGCCATCTGCATGCCTTCGCCTCCTGCTGCCACCTGCCCTCGCTGCTGACTCAACCTTCTTAGCCGACCTTCGGACTCGCCTATAAATAGAAGGCTTGCGAGCCTTCCCGGGTAGTTTTGGAGATTTTGCCCTTTTCACCCCTTTTTCAATATTTTTACTATTTTGACATCCCCCGAGCCCCGATATCAATCATAGCACCCAAAACACGTCCCGAAGTGCCCGAGAAGCCCGAGAAAATTATCTTTTCGGTTTCGAAGTCCGACCCTCGCAGAACCCGGTTTCTCAATAAAACTCCCGGTTTTATTAGAAACGATCGTTTTAGGAAATGAAGTGCTGCCCGATTATCATTAAATCATGTGAGTGTGTAGTTACTTTCACCTTACACATAAATATGAAGTATTTTATATAAAATACGTGCTGTGTGAATATATATTGTTTGTTTATTTGAGATGGATGTTGAAGGAATGATTTATACAGGTTTTTAAATAATTTAAACTGTATATGTATTTTTATCTACAAAAATGTTGGGTAAAACATGGGTAGATGAAATAGTGGGTGTGTGATGAAAGGTGAGTTGGATAAACTAGATGATCAGTGATATAGATCATGAGTTGAGGGTGAGTGGTGAAATATGAGAAAAGCCCTTACCCAAACGTTGGCCCCCGTCATTCAGCAGAGTATCGATGACAACCATGGATTATTCTAGATGATCTGTGGAACACTAGCAGGCTCACAACCTGTGGGTGTGTGAACTATATGTTCATCAGTTGTACTCTAAAAACCCATTGACATGTATTACAGGGGGGATTCCCATGAATAATATTGTCGATAAATAAGAGCTATGGACTTAGCACATGTTGAATAAACCTTGGCAGCTATGAACTTAGTGCCTGTTGTATAAACCTTGGCGACGATGTGACTTCATGCCTATTCCTTAGGATGAGTCCTTAGGAATGAGTGATAGTTGAATCTTAGGGTAAATCCTTAAGAAATAAATAAGATAATGGGGTTGGGGTAATTTGGTTTATTGATTGATGTTTAAGTATAATAAATTTATTTATTGTGGGTTGAAAACCCTATATGCTCACCAGACTTCCAAGCCTGACCCACTCAGCTTTTTATATTACAGGTAGTGGACCCCGAGCATAGTCGGATGATGATAATGAGAGATTTTTGGATTATAGGCCAGTAGTTGTAAATAACTGTTGTAAGGCTTATAATGTCTTGTTTATGCTTTTGATCTGTATCGGAACATGACATCCCGAGGTTTTGATATAAAAGGAAATTATATATTTCTTAAAGAAAGGTTTTGATAAACTTTTATCATGTTTTGTTTTGGGGACCAATTCCGCAACATCTTTTAAAAGGATTTCTCTGATTTTATTTTAAAAAGCATAAATTAAATCGGTCTTTTCTGGCCGAGAAATTAGGGGATGTCACATCAAGTTAGAGACTTGATTCCCATAAAATGTAGCAAATGGAGTGTAGCTTCTAGATCTGCTCCCTCCCTATTGAGCCTTATATCTTCTTCTTCCTCCACAAGCTTCAAAAGTGCACAAAGATCACTCAAAATGGCTCACACACTCAAGGAAAGCTCTAGGGTTTCGTGGATTAGGGTTTGGGACAAGGAGGCTCTAAATGTAATATCCCAAAAATACCAGCTAAAAATTTCATTTTTAAATTAGGTTAATACATAAAAACATCGTTACAAAACATTCATAATATTAATTCATGTCTGAAAACCGGTAACATCATAGTAAAATATTCAGAGTACATCCCAGAAAATCCATAGTACGGAAACAAGAGTGTGTGTGATATGCCGCTACCGCGCCGGCTCCTTTCCCCTAGCTGAAGAGGTACCTGAAAACAAAACTATAAAACGTAAGCACGAAGCTTAGTGAGTTCCCCCAACGAAAAACTCTAAGTAAAGTTTAAGGTTCCTAAACTTTCTAGGATCCTAAGCGTAAATCATTTGGTTATCAGAATTCAAGTATACTAAAAATAATTCACTAAGAAAATTTTGTCTCAGGATTGTTTGCAGGAACCAAGTTTTCCGGGATCCTGATTATTTAAGGATCCTAATATCGTAACAGTCATGTAGAAAAATCAAGAGAGAGATATAAAAGGAAAACACAACCATTGCATTCAAAAGGAGTTGCACACCAACCCAACCAAAAGATTAATTGTTTTATATTACTGATAAAAAACAAAAACTACCTAAACTAATTTCTTGCTGGCCTAGACCTTAGTCTGGTCATCATCGGCCGCACCCTTCTTCTCCCCACCTTCGGTCAGCCGCAATATAGGATCCTGATTGGTGGTAGTAGGCTTGCCAGTCAATTTGGCCAGTGCCTCGCGCCAACCGTCCACATCCCAGGAACCTACATGCTCCACATCCTCCACAAGATGGATCTTGGCCTTCCAAACAGCCACCGCAACACTGACCTTTGCATCAGAGATCACTTCCTCCATCTCGAGCAGGTGATCCTCCTCCTTCTCCGCCTTCTCCTTGTTGAGCAAATCCACTCTCCTCAACAGATCTTCGTTGGTCGCTTTCCACATCATCTCCTGTCCCTGAAGGGCTTGTTCAGCCCTCTCCACTCCGATCCTTAGATCATCAGAAACATGATCAGAGACCTAAAACAAAGACACAGTGGGTCAGAAAAAGGTAGAATAAAAAATAGAACAAGAATAGAACCAACACTTACAGCTTGGGAGTCGTCAACCTGGATGTCCTCCAAAGGTACCACCGCTGAGTCGTCCACCAGGCACTTCCGCAGCTGGGAGACGTGGAAAGTGTTGTGGATCTGACTGAGTTCGGCTGGCAGATCCAGCCGGTATGCCACCTTGCCCACTCGGGCTGCAACCCTAAACGGTCCAATATACCTGGGACCCAACTTGCCCCGCTTCCTGAATCGGATGACGCCCTTCCAAGGCGACACTTTCAGGAGAACCATATCCCCAACCTGGAACTCCAAGTCTGATCGGCGCCTATCGGCATAACTCTTCTGCCGACTCTGAGCAGTCTGAAGCCTGCTCCGGACCTGCTGAATCTTCTCTGTCGTCTTGAGCACTACTTCGGTGCTCCCCATGACTCTCTGTCCAACCTCGCCCCAACATATCGGGGTCCTGCACTTCCTCCCGTACAACATCTCGAAGGGAGGACAGTCAATACTCGCGTGATAGCTGTTATTGTATGAAAACTCGGCTAAAGGAAGATAGGTATCCCAGCTACCACTGAAGTCTAAAACACACGCCCGCAGCATGTCCTCCAGAGTCTGGATGGTCCGCTCGCTCTGGCCATCCGTCTGCGGGTGGAAGGCTGTACTAAAATGCAGACGAGTGCCCAGGTCGTCATGAAACTTCTTCCAGAACCTGGAAGTGAACCGCACATCCCTATCCGAAATCACTAAAAATGGCACCCCATGCCGTGCCACTACCTCTCTGATGTAGATATCGGCCAATTTCTCGGCCGAGATGCTCTCCTGAATCGGGATAAAGTGGGCGCTCTTGGTCAACCGATCGACGATGACCCATATCGAATCCACTCCCCGCGCGGTCCTAGGAAGCTTGGTGATGAAATCCATCATGATGTCTTCCCATTTCCACAGCGGGATATCCAACGGCTGCATCTTGCCGTGCGGTCTCTGGTGTTTGGCCTTGACCTTCCTGCAGGTCAGGCACCGCTCAACGTACCATGCTACATCCCGCTTCATGCAGGGCCACCAATAGTCCAGACGAAGATCCCTATACATCTTCGTTGCCCCTGGATGAATGGAGAATCGGGATTTGTGCGCCTCCTCCATCAGAACCTGGCGCACGCCTCCGAGGTATGGAACCCACACCCTGCGGTGTAATGTCAATAATCCCCTGCTGTCATGGTCGAAGGAGGAAACTTGTCCCACAATCCGCTCACTCTTCCGATGTTCCTCCTTCATAGCCTCCTGCTGAGCCTCCCGGATCCGCTCCAGAAGCGGAGTCACCACCGTCATCCTCAAACAGATATCCCTGATCGGTGCTGCCTTGCGGCTAAGCGCATCGGCCACGACATTGGCCTTCCCTGGGTGGTAGAGGATCTCACAATCGTAATCCTTTACCACATCAAGCCACCGACGCTGCCTCATATTCAGATTTGGCTGGTCCGTGAGGTACCTCAAACTCTTGTGGTCCGTGTAAATCGTACAACGAACCCCATAGTGGTAATGACGCCAAATCTTGAGGGCGAACACAACGGCCCCCAACTCCAAATCATGCGTCGGGTAGTTCGCCTCGTGAGGCTTCAGCTGCCTCGACGCGTAGGCGATGACATGCCCTCTCTGCATCAATATTGCGCCCAAACCTGAGGTGGACGCATCGCAGTATACAACAAAATCCTCCATGCCCTATGGCAAGGCTAAGATTGGCGCCTCGCACAATCTCTGTCTCAGTGTCTCGAATGCTGCCTGCTGCTCAGGCCCCCAACGAAAGACCACGGCCTTCCTCGTTAACCTGGTCAGGGGTAGTGCTATCTTGGAGAAATCCTGGATGAATCTCCGATAGTAGCCAGCCAATCCCAGGAAACTCCGAATCTCAGATGGAGATTTCGGAACCTCCCATCTCATCACGGCCTCACCTTGGTCGGATCCACCGAAATCCCGTTCTGGTTGACAAGGTGCCCCGTCTTGTCGTACTTGTAGCAGCCTGACGATCCTAACCTGCATGGTCCCTCATGCGACTTGCCGCATTTCCTGCAGCGGCTACGACTCGGTGGGCCTTTTGGGCCCGGATCTGATCCCTTGGGCTTCTTCCCCGAAGCCCCAGTCATCTGTCCCTCCTCAGCCTTTCTCTTCAGAATGTGACCCAGATCAATCTCCCTCTCCCTTGCCCTGGCAATCATGGACTCCAGGGTAGGGCAAGCTGAAAAACTGACATGCTCCCAGATGTCGGCTCGGAGCATGTCGTGGTAGCGGGTCCTCCTCATGTCCTCATCACCCGCGTACTGAGGTACCAGTAACGCCCTCTCCCGGAACTTGGCGGTGATCTCCGCCACTGTCTCTGTCGTCTGTCTCATATCCAAGAACTCCCGTGCCAACTGCTGGAGCTCCACCGCAGGCGCGAACTCCGTCCTGAATCGTGTCACAAAGTCCGGCCATGTCATAGCCTCAATGGTCGCGGCTCCCAAAGAGTCACAAACTGACTCCTACCAATCTCTAGCTCTGTCACGTAGACACCCTGCTGCAAATCGTACCTTCGACCCCTCGGGGCAGAAGCTGATCAGCTGTGCAGACTCAAGGTCTGCAATCCATCGTCTGGCAGCAATGGGGTCCTTCGCCCCATGGAAATCTGATGCACCACTGCCCCTGAAGTCCTTAAAGGACAGTGTGCGTGGTCCTGACTGGCTAGCCGCCATATCACTCCTGAACGCCCTGAGACGATCCTCCATCAACTCTACAATACCCTCCTTGATCGACCCGAAGATGATGGGAGTCGACTCAAGGATGCCCCTGGTAATCTCTGACGCGATGAACTCGCGTAGACCCCCATCAACTGGTTCGGACCCTAAACCCGAACCCGATCCTGATCCTGAGCCTCCCGCTCCCTGTCGTGTGGTCACCATACTGCAAAACATAGCATAACCACCATCAAACTATATTCCACTAACGAGGCTCACATACATATCACAAGTCCCCGGTCTCGTCTCGGCCCTTTTTGAATCGAGTACGGATCCTCCGCTTTCAGTAGTACGAGCCCATACTACCTTCCACGTCTATCCGTACTTTCCTCAAGAATTGCCTCAACTCAGCCAAGTCCTTTCTACTAATACTGCGGTTCTCGTGTTACTCTCGCCCTAGGCTTGCCCTAAGTAATCGCCATCCCACTCTCTGCCATCAGCTGCACAAGAAGTCCCTGCTTTCTTTCCCTAACTAGCTCGCGAATATTATTACATATTACTCAGACTAGATAATTCTTCGAATGAGAGGTCCTACCCTACAACGGTTGGACTCAGACAAGAGCTGCGAAGCAGGGCTAGACCCAACCTTCTGAAATTATTTAGTCATTGCAATATGTAACGTAACATATTCGTTTACTAGTTAGTGAGAGACAACTAGAACTCCTAAAAGCACATAGCAAGCAACATTCGTGCATTGAGTACACATAATCAAGTATATACTATTATGGCTATCATACTGACTGATCTGTACAAGCATGCAATTCTCATAAAGCTGGAACACATAAAGCAGGCACATAAGGCATCATTCCTAGATCCTTAGTCCTATTCTAGCATGTTGTTCTACTGAAACTGGAACTGATAATCATAACAATAACTTGTATGGGTACTTTGGGGAAAACTTACTTGAGCTCGGCCGGTCGCGCACATCACACACCTTGTTCTTTCTTTCTCGAAACTCTTTTACTTAGTCTTTAGAAAAATCATTTCTTTATAAAAATCTTTTAATCCCTCGATTTGAGTCCAGACACCCCCGAAGGTGTGTCTGAATCCCTCAAACCAGGGCTCTGATACCAACTTGTAACATCCCAAAAATACCAGCTAAAAATTTCATTTTTAAATTAGGTTAATACATAAAAACATCGTTACAAAACATTCATAATATTAATTCATGTCTGAAAACCGGTAACATCATAGTAAAATATTCAGAGTACATCCCAGAAAATCCATAGTGCGGAAACAAGAGTGTGTGTGATATGCCGCTACCGCGCCGGCTCCTTTCCCCTAGCTGAAGAGGTACCTGAAAAAAAAACTATAAAACATAAGCACGAAGCTTAGTGAGTTCCCCCAACGAACCTCATACCATACAATCACATAGCATACATGTCTGCTGGGCATTTCTGGGTGCCCGACCTTCCCCTTCGGTCCTGTCGACCGGATACTGCCTAGCATATCTGGGTGTTGGCCTACCCCTTCGGTCCTGTTGACCGGATCGGGGACTGTTTCACCCCCTACTACTACTACCACATAATAACATATCACATAACCCATACATCATAATCTGCTAGCACATAAAGCATATCAGATAGTAACAAACCTAGATGATTATCACACAGACAGTCATCTATCACACGACTCCTACTAGTGGGCCGGCATTGTGGCCTTAGACCCACTTTTACTGGAAGGTAACTCACCTCGAGGGTAGCTGCTAAAAACCCGCTCAACCTACGCCTGGCTGCCGCACCGGTAACCCTCTGGCTATAAATCTGTAATCATGGATTAGGTACTCATAAATACCCCTTAGGTCAAATGACTGGTCAAAGTCAACTTCTTGGTCAAAGTCAACTCTCTGATTGACTGGACTCGCCGAGTCCATATAGCGACTCGCCGAGTCCTTCTACGTCTAGCCCGACTCTGACTCATCGCGTCCCTGTTCCCACTCACTGAGTCAGCCTGACTCGCTAAACGGGGACAACTAACAAACCCGCGACTGGACTCGCCGAGTCCAAGGGGGGACTCGCCGAGTCCGACGAACAGATCTCACAATTCGCTCCAATCTTCCATCAGAACATCAACCTTGGAGATTTGGAGATTCTGGGACTATAGCTACACGTTAAATTGCTAATTCCACGTGCGACTACGAAGGGTTGGACCTCCTACACTTAAACCCTTCTTATCCTAGTGACAGTTCATATGACTCGCCGAGTTTGAAGAACAACTCGCCGAGTTCAAGGCTATATTCAAGGGACTCCCCGAGTTTGAAGAACGACTCGCCGAGTACCAGGAAATCTTCATAGGACTCGCCGAGTTGTTCATCCAACTCGTCGAGTCTAAGGCCATCTTCATGGAACTCGCCGAGTGCACTTTGGCACTCGCCGAGTTCCCTTCGACTCTTCACCCAATCTGGCCAAATCTGAGACATGCAACTGATCCAACTCATGGGTCTCAGTTCCTAGGGTCTGGTTATCACATATACACACGAAATCTGGGGGTTTTAAGGCTTGAAGATCAACCATTGGGGACAAAAAGGAACCTAAGAGCTAATGAGCAAAGTGAGGGTTTTATTACCTGATTTGATGCCTTCCCCAGAGTAGATTTCGGATCTACCTTCACTTCTGGAACACTCCAACTTCCTCCTTCTTCTTCTAAGCTCCAAAACCTTCTTTGGAAGATCAAAATCACTCAAGAACACTAAAGGAGCTAGGGTTGTTCTCTACTGCTCTCTGGGAGGAAAATGGGACGAAATGAGTGTTTTAGAATGGGTAAAATAGGGTGCAATGTCTGAAAATAGAGTTTCATCCAGACAGGTGGACTCGCCGAGTCCATATGTCGACTCGCCGAGTTCCCAGCTTAAATCCCGTGTCCACCTCGCTGCTACTCGGCGAGTCGGGACGCAGACTCGCCGAGTTCATGGCAAAAATTTAAGAAAATACTTAAATAAAATCGTACCAGGAATCCGGTGTTACACTAAATGAGGCCAAGGGGTGGGGATTAAGATGCTTAAATAGGGTGCAAAACCCCCGGAATTAGGGTTTCGCTCTGCCAGGCCTACTCGCCGAGTCCAGAGCTCTTGAATCGTCGAGTAGGTGGTTGAATCCCGCGTCTAAGACTAACTTCTACTCGACGAGTCTGGGGCTTCCAACTCGTCGAGTAGCCTTTCAAACAAGAATAGTTTGTAAATAAATGTGTACGAGAGTCCAGGCGTTACATTATCATCAGAAGTCAATAGCGATCCTAAGTTCTTTTCTAAGTTGAGATTTATCCTCAGTAAATTCTAAGGTTGAAGAGCTTATGAAGCTTAAAGAAAAAACTTGAAGACAATCAGGTACCATCTATCCTTATTCTCGGAAAACTCTAAGTAAAGTTTAAGGTTCCTAAACTTTCTAGGATCCTAAGCGAAAATCATTTGGTTATCAGAATTCAAGTATACTAAAAATAATTCACTAAGAAAATTTTGTCTCAGGATTGTTTGCAGGAACCAAGTTTTCCGGGATCCTGATTATTTAAGGATCCTAATATCGTAACAGTCATGTAGAAAATCAAGAGAGAGATATAAAAGGAAAACACAACCATTGCATTCAAAAGGAGTTGCACACCAACCCAACCAAAAGATTAATTGTTTTATATTACTGATAAAAAACAAAAACTACCTAAACTAATTTCTTGCAGGCCTAGACCTTAGTCTGGTCATCATCGGCCGCACCCTTCTTCTCCCCTCCTTCGGTCAGCCGCAATATAGGATCCTGATTGGTGGTAGTAGGCTTGCCAGTCAATTTGGCCAGTGCCTCGCGCCAACCGTCCACATCCCAGGAACCTACATGCTCCACATCCTCCACAAGATGGATCTTGGCCTTCCAAACAGCCACCGCAACACTGACCTTTGCATCAGAGATCACTTCCTCCATCTCGAGCAGGTGATCCTCCTCCTTCTCCGCCTTCTGCTTGTTGAGCAAATCCACTCTCCTCAACAGATCTTCGTTGGTCGCTTTCCACATCATCTCCTGTCCCTGAAGGGCTTGTTCAGCCCTCTCCACTCGGATCCTTAGATCATCAGAAACATGATCAGAGACCTAAAACAAAGACACAGTGGGTCAGAAAAAGGTAGAATAAAAAATAGAACAAGAATAGAACCAACACTTACAGCTTGGGAGAAAGAGACCAATTTCGGAGCGCTTCCTCAGCCTTAAGGCTCTCCAAAGATAGACCAGCAGACTCAACGGTTTTCCTTTTCCGGGATCTCAGGGTCTACCCTATCAAGTGAATGGTCAATCTTTTTGGAGGAAGAGAAGATGAGCTCTTCTCCTTTTTCACCATCAGATGATCCTTCGACATGGTTGTGTCAAGATCAGCGAGTGTGAAGCGAGCACTGGAGCGAGTGGCTTTGGATCCTATATAAATATATAACGGAAAACTATTAATAACCTTCATCACAAGCGAAAGGAATCAAGGACCCTTGCCTGTCGACATGAGGTCAGTGGCAGAAGAGCTTTCTTGCAGAGTGGCTTGATCAAATTGAAAGGATCTCTCAGCTTCAGACAGGGCTAAGAACTTCTCGATCTTCTCTTCATATCTCTCAGCAACAGGGACGAGCTCTTCGATTTTGAAAGCTGCAAAAAAGCAAACAAAATAAGAAGATGTGAATTCTAGGATCCTTATATTAATATAAAAGAATCCTACCCTTCTTGACCCAGGCATCCGACAGGATATCCCCACTAGGAACAGAGTCACGTTTCACAAAAAGGTACTTTTATTTCCAAGCTCCGTCATTATGTTTGGTTTTCAGGGCCAGAGGAGATCTGTGGGTTTTGACTTTAAGGAGAAAGTGAGAATTCCCAAAGGTTGTGAGATCATACATGCAGGCCAGTTTAGGAAGACCTATATCAAGGCCTTTTGACTGATTTACTTGGTCAATCCAGTATAGGATCCTCCAAACAATCAGCATGGCCTGAATATATGAGATCCCAGTCACCCTAAAGAATTCGGAGACAATCCCAGGGAAAGGGAATTTCAAACCCAGGGAGAAGGGGTATTCGTGGAAACATACCCAGGCAGGAGAAACAAAGTCAGGTTGGATGAGGGGTCGAAGGGCATAAAAATGGCTTTAGGAGGGAAGGCTCCATTGAGTCTCAAAGACTCAACATCATCATAGCCGAAGGAACACGTCTCCTCGTAGGAGAGAATCCCTTGGTCGGTGAAGTCATCTTCAGGGAGAGCTAAGATGTTTTTGCGCGAAATGGCCGTTTTTCTAACCATGATGGAAGAAGTAAAAACGTGGAAGAAAAAGAGATAATTACCTTCTAATAAATCACCGGTAATCGAAAGGCAGAACAAGTAAAGAAAAGAAAATTGAGACGAGTAAAGAATTGTGGAACTTATCACATCTATTTATAGTGAGGATTTGAGGCTGATTTGACCATTAACGACTAGTTATCCACCCGTTGGATTTCAAAATTACCTAGTCGTTAAGGGTTAATCTTGAAAATTACTTTTCTCTCTCCTTTTTACCTCTTTAATTTAAGTTATCCCTTTAATATTCTCGAAATTAACTCCTATATTTTCAGGAATAACTTGGGGGCAATTGTTAGGGCCAGGATCCTCAAAGCATTCAGGATCCTCAAACCTCATCAGATATTCATGATCCTCAACTATCTCAGGATCCCGACTATTACCATTATTATTATTTACTAACATTTATAACGGTTATATTTCGTTCTTAACAAACACATGTGCAAAAATAGTCAAGAGAAGACTTATTCTCAACAAAGTTTCGTCTCAACTATGTTAAAGACCCGGAATACCAAGTCAAACAACGTTCACAAAACTGGTCATAGAGGATCCCGATAATATCGAACATCTTGTTAGCTAGCTTAGACTATAAATTGACACATGTATCTCACACACGACACATACTGCTAACTCCGAGCTTACTCTACGGATTTTTTCACTTGTTCTTACTGAAATACTCTCTGTAATCACCATTTTATATTGATAAAATCATCAAGGCAGGCGATCATTATCACCTCCCAAGGTTTTATGTCGGAGATCCTAGCAAGGATCAAGGGATTTCGTTGTAAACAATCGTTTCATTCTCTTTACCTTTTTCTATTGCACAATTCGAATATCACAACCTCTCATTCAATTTAGTTGATTGAAACTTGTGTAATTTTTAACCAAAACACTTGGTATGTACAAAACCCTCTAGCTGACTCATGTAGACGATCTCAGATAGTTTCTCATTAAGGAAAGAGGTTTCAACATCCATCTGCCAAATTTCATAATCATGAAATGCAGCTATAGCAAGCATAATCCTGATAGACTTTACCTTAGCTACTGGTGAAAAGGTCTCATCATAGTCAATCCCTTGGGTTTGAGTAAAGCCCTTTCCAACTAGCCTAGTTTTATAGGTGTGTACCTTCCCATCCATGTTAGTCTTCTTCTTGAAGATCCATTTGCACCGACTATCTTTTGACCAGGCACATGATCAACCAAGTTCCATACCTGGTTATCATACATGGACTGAATCTCACTGTCCATTGCCTCCTTCCATTTAGCAGCCTCAGGTCCTGCCATTGATTCCTTGTGGTTAGCAGGTTCATCCAAATTTACCAGTGTACGATCACTGACAAACATGTCACCATATGCAGTAATATGGAAACTATAGAATTCAAGTGGCATGCTAACCCTACTGGAACGACGAAGGGGTAATGAGTTGTCAATTGGCTCAACTGGAACCTCTTCCTCACGTTGAGTGCTAGTGTTGTCTGAGGTTCTTTCGTTGGATGATTCTTGAATTTCCTCAAGATCAATAGCACTCCCATTGTCATCTTTGAATATGAGCTCTCTCTCGTGAAAGACACCTCTTCAAGCTACGAATACCATGTTCTCACTAGGTCTTTAGAACAAGTATCCAAAGGAATTCTGTGGGTAGCCAATTAAATAACACTGCTCGACTCTGGGTTCAAGTTTTTCATACGTATCTCGTCTTACGAGTGCTTCACAACCCCATACCTTGATATGTGCGAGCGATGGAGCTTTCCCTGTCCACATATCATAAGGTGTTTTGGCAACCTTCTTTGTTGGAAGAAGATTCACAATATGGATGGCTGTCTCTAAGGCATACCCCCATAAATGAATAAGAAGAGAAGCTTGACTCATCATGGAACGAACCATATCTAGTAAGGTTCGATTACGCCTCTCAGCTACACCATTGATTTGTGGTGTTCTGGGAGGTTTCAATTATTAAACGATTCCACATTCCTTGAGATAATTGTGGAACTCGATACTAAGATACTCACCACCTCTGTCAAATTTGAGCATCTTTATCTTCCCGCCTAATTGATTTTCGACCTCGTGCTTAAACTCTTTGAACTTTTCAAAGGTTTCATATTTATGTTTGATTAAGTATATATAACCATATCTGCTATAATCATCTGTAAATATCATGTAGTATCGATTAACATCTGTTATGGGGCCACACACATCCGTATGGATTAGGTCCAACAATCCTTCACCTCTTTCACATCTTCCAGTGAAAAGTGATTTTTTCATCTTGTCCAAGAGACAAGATTCGCATTATTCATCTATCCTAAGATCAAATGATTCCAACACTCCATCCTTTTGGATTTGGGCGATGCGTTTCTTGTTTATGTGCACAAGACGACAATGCCACAAACATGCTTTGTCCATGCCACTGGACGAATCAATATGAAATACATTATTACATAGGTTATCAACACAAGTCACAGTTTCATACACGCCATTACAAGGTAAAGCTTTAAACATAAAAACATCATTATTATAAGCAGAAATAGAACCAACTTCATTATCAAATGAATATCTAAAACCTTGTCTGAATAGTTCATGAAATGAAATAATGTTTCGCGTCTTATCTCTTATCTGACCAATAACAACAATTAATCAAATTAAACCTAACACCACTACTAAGCACAAGCCCATATGTTCCAATTAGGTTTTTCATTTCTTAGATTTTTTTATAATTCCGCTTCTAGATAAACTTTATCTCCATCTCCATGAAAATCAATTCACGACAGCTTGTAATTAAATCCGTTGGAACTTATGTTTGGAATTAATGACATTTTTTATCTTCAAACAATGATATTTTAAAAATATCGAATTATTGCATATATTCCCTATAATAATGAATTACTTACTTTTTCTTTACTTGAATTCCCATACTTTTAAAAATCCTTCAGCTGATGTCGACCTCTTCAACTAAATGTGATGTTAGATGTTACTTTTTGGTTGTTTATATTGTTATTAAAAAATGTTTTAATGATTTTTAATGAAATCATTATTTTAAAAGAAATTTAAATTAATTTTGTTAAAAATCTGTAGTTTTATCAAGTTCTATGGGGAAACTCATGAAAAAGTTAATATTGCAGGAATTAAGCAATATTTTCTATTATACATATTAAGATCTCTAATCCAAATCCTACATCGAATAAAAAAAAAACTAATTTTCTCCAATCCATGGTCGCTTTGTCTTCCTCACCAGCAGACAACAACAACAACAAACCCCTTTATGCAACGAAGTTTGATGAAGAAATATCTAAAGTCAATACGATTGATATGGAAAAAAGGAAGCTAGATCATTGCATTTGCAATTTGAGAAAAAAAAAAAGTCTTCGGCATGAGAAGAAGAGGGGACAAATATAACAGTTTGAGGGGTGTTCTACAGTAAAACACTGCATTTCTCTATTTCTCTATGTTGCAACTATATGAAGAAAATGAGAGACTTAATGAGGTTTTGGGTAGAGTGATGCTGTGATGAGAAAAAAGAAAAACTGCAAGTTGCAAATTATTGGAAACTTTTTTCTTAATTATAATTATTTAAATTAATGTCTTTTTCAAAACATTTTCACACGGGTTTATCCCTTAATTAAAAGTATTTAAAAAATCATTATCTTTTTTTTCCTGCTAAATTAGATAAACAACTTAAGTGGACTTGCTAATTTTTTTTTTTTTAAATTATTGAAAAATCACGTAAAGCGTGTCTAAAAAATCTCAATTTTTTTTTAGCTCACTTATGCGTCCCCTGTGTCGGGTGTGGGGTGAGCTGTGTTACGACTTTGACACCGTCATTTGTATGTGAGATTCGGAAAGTCGCTTAAATATCAATCTTTCATATTCCCGTTTCAATACCAACGTTCCTCTCTCTCTCTCTCTCTCTCTCTCTCTCTCTCTCTGGGTTGCATCTTCTACTCCACTGTAGCCCCATTTTCCTTATTTTACGTGGTCCAAATCAACGAAAAGATATCAAATTTTTGAATCTGTAGCTCCAAAAGTCATGTTCCGCACCAGAGTCAGCGATTCCAAAGAAATGAACACCGGCAGGGTTATCGTTGAAAAAGGATTTGTATACGAAAAGGAAACGCATCTGACAGTTATGAAAACCTCTCTGTTCTTCGCCGGCGATGGCTTCGCCGTTTACGATTCCAACGGCCAAGTCGTCTTCCGTGTTGACTCATACGGTCCAGACAATCGTGACGCAGGTGAACTCGTTCTCATGGATTCCTCCGGTCGTTGCCTCCTCACCGTTCGCCGGAAGGTATGTTACATGTTAATTGTGTGCTGTTGCTCCGATTAGATTTACTTTCCATATGTCAAGGATTTCACTAACCTATTGATTGACAGAGACCAAGTCTACATCAACGGTGGGAGGGTTTTATAGGTGAGAGGATGGAAGGTGATAAGCCGATATTCAGCGTGAAGAGATCTTCGATCATCGGGAAGTCAAACATGACGGTGGAGATGTTCGGCGATCGATCGGAGGAGTACCATATCGAAGGATGCTTCTCTCAGAGGAACTGCACGATATATGATTCGGCGAAGGAAACAATGGCGGAGATTAGACGCAAAGGGGATGCTTCGACAAATGTAATGCTTGGAAAGGACGTATTCTCGCTCACACTGAAACCAGGTTTCGATGGTGCGTTTGCAATGGGATTGGTTCTGGTTCTTGATCAGATCAACGGTGATGATGGAGGTGTTGATTTAGACCCTACCGCTGAAGAATGCAGTTTGTCTTCTTAGTTAAATTTTATTTAATGTTAAAATGGAAATAAAGTTTGAATTTCTCAAGTATATTGGTGGTTTTGAAAAAATTGGTACCATTAAATATCAACGGCGTGGATAGGGGTCGCAACGGGTGGGTGTAGCTGATTCTACCTCACTTCTCGCCTCATTCCACGTTATAGTAGTGTCCAAAATTAAATTATAGTTTTTTACATACAGTTTTGATGTGGTAAAGTTGTGGGCCGGTTATAAAATATGTGGTTGTCAATCCTTATTAAATTATATCTTTTGTAGGGTTAATTCAAAAGAAATACATAAATGCTTCTAGAATTTCTTTAAATTACATAACATATTTTATCACGTCTCTAAAGGGTGTGCGATATGGACTACCATATATGATCTATGTCATAAAAAGGTCCAAATATATTAACGTATATATAAGTTTAAATTTAATGTACACATGAGTTTTGATGAAAAAAACGATGCTAAAATACATGGTGAAGCTAAAATGCTGGCAAATAATGAGCTTGGTAAATTTGTGTTTTTAGTACCAATAGTCATTTGGTATCAAATACAAACTTGGTCAACAAACAGTTACAATTAAAGGATATGTATCGATCTCAATGTTGCTAATAAAGAAATAACTATCTTGATTGAGTTCTTCAAGGAGTTTAGAAAAAATAGGGTTTTCTAAAACGATTGATGATGTTAAGAAACTTTTGATTAAAATGAATATTGATCTAGTGTTCCCTCGAAAGAGTCTTGTTCATAAGAAAAAACAATTTGATAAGAATTCTAGTAACCAGGATGGTGTACCTTCAGCCGAGAAGAATTTTAAAGTTAGTTATATATATATATATATATATATATATATATATATATATATATATATATATATATTATTGATTAAGCGAAAGTTTCCTTTAAAACAATATTTGAACAATACAAAGAGTATGAAAAGAGTGTTAGTTTTTGTTTCTAAAAAATTTGAAGGAATTTGATGCCAAATGTCTTAACTTGTGTTGTAGTCGTCCGGACGCCGCACTTAGATATGATGAACCATTGATGTCAATTAACTTTATTTGGAGTTAAGCTTCTTTACTGGCTGAAACTACAAGCCCACAATCTTTTAAAATATATATAAAAAAAATTGATTGTTTTCTAATACAATTATTGCATACAGTCTTTGTGGCAATTACAGTAACAATGACATAGAGAAAAAAGTTTCTTAAAGCTGAAGTTGTTAAAGTCATACTTACATTCTAAAATATCGTAATAAATACTTAACGGATCGATCGACAACAATAATTCTTGAGAATGGTATATAGGAGAGTATTGATTCTTAAAACTTGGTAACCAACTTTGCTTCAAAAAATGTTATGAGAGGCTTGTGATTTATGTAACTATGAAAGATTATATATCGTATTATCGATTTTTTTATCGAATTTATCAATTTATCGTAGCACGAATTTTTTTTGTTTATATATAAAAAGATATATTTATGACCCATTTTATTTTTTGCATAAGGTCCTTAAAATCAATAAGACGGTTATGTAGTTTAGCTACAATGAGTTTAATAAAATTGAGATTTTCTAATACATGTCGTAAAGGCACAAATAAGAAATATTAACTATGAAAAATATTACCGTAATTAAACGTGAGATACGTTAATTTTATGTAATATTTCTCAATTAAAAGTGTGAAATACATTAATTATGAAAAATATTTCGTATAATTATTGTATTTCACATTTAACTATGGTAATATTTTACAAAATTAATGTTTTTTATAGTTGACCTTAAAACACATATTAGAAACTCTAAAGTAATATTTCATCATTACGTATATCACTGTACGTAATGTTATCATAATATTGAGAAATTTCACGTTCGAATATGAACAAATATGTTACTCCCTCCGTCCCAAAATAATAGTCCACAGATAAAAAACATACAGTTTAAGAAAACATTAATTACCATTAACTTTATTAAATGAAATGACAGTTTTACTCTTCTGTTGCATTTAATTTTATGGTAGTTGCATTTAATTTTATAGTAACTTAACTAATAATGAGGGGTATTATGGTAAAAGACATATTTATTTTTAGAATTAGACAATTATTTTGGGACAAACCAAAAAGGAAACATGGACTATTAATATGTGACGGAGGGAGTATTATATAAATTGTTAAAAAATATTTCTTTTTATTTCCCTTTTATATAATAGGAGCATGGAAAGTTCAACGTCAACGCTAATTAATGTTGAAATCTAGAGTATGGTCGCATCCTGAAATAAAGTATACGTATAAAATCCAGAGTATTATTTAAAGAATATTCATTAAGATCATACATTATGTAACGTGTTACATGAGGTATATATATATATATATATATATATATATATATATATATATATATATATATATATATATATATATATATATATATATATATATATATATATATATATATATATATATATATATATATATATATATATATATATAACCCGTAGCAACCACGGTTATAAAATAAATTAAACTTTCATATCAAAAAATCAAAATTATTAATTAATTATTTTAAATAAATTATTACTTAAGAGATATTTTTTTAGTTATATAAAATTATAATCGTTGATTTAAATAAATACGTGAAATTATATCATTTTATAATATGTATTAATTTTATTTTATTTTTCAATCTAATGTTATTAATTTAATATAATTAGAGTGAGAAAATTTAAAATTTGAAATTTGAAATGAAGAATCAATTATTAAATTAATGTAATTAGAATGGAAAAAATTAAAATTTGAAATGTATAATCAATTATTAATTTAATGTAATTAGATTGGAAATTTAAAATTTGAAATTTGAAATTGATAATTAGTAGGTTGACAAGTGGCATGATAAGTGATATATAACATTAATGAGGAGTTCTAATTGTATGACACTTGTCAATAGTAGATTAAACATATTCTTTTATTAAACTAGGAAGATATATATATATATATATATATATATATATATATATATATATATATATATATATATATATATATATATATATATATATATATATATATATGGTGAGGTTCAATAGAGAACCATAATTAACCAAGGAACCAATGAACCAATCTTTTTTTCAATTTTTAGAACTTATTTTTTATCAAAAAAAAAAACTAAAAATACAGAAATTCATAACTTTTTATCCTTTTTCTAATGATATCAAATTCGAAAAAAAAAATCGTCAAATTCACAATGTGAATCTTTGAAAATTCACAATGTAAATCTAAATTCACATGGTAAATTCGAAAAATATATTTAACATTCACAATGTTATGTTATGAATTTAGATATTTTTAGTTTTTTTTCGATAAAGAATAAGATCTAAAACTTGAAAAAAAAATTGGTTCCTTGGAGAACCAATAATTATGGTTCTCTATTGAACTTTTCCATATATATATATATATATATATATATATATATATATATATATATATATATATATATATATATATATATATATATATATATATATATAGGGTTACGTTATTTTGTTTTATTAACTATTGTGTGCTATAGAATGCATAGATCTGGACCAACGGATGAAATTAATCAATAGACATGATTTGAAAGTGTATGATACTACAATGGGATAACATGTACCATATAATCACACAAATTTTAGCAAAAGGGTATTTTGGACATTTAACTATATTTATAAAAGGAAATTTTCGGATTTAGTGATAATAAATTCTCCTAATTTTAAAAATCTGATTTTTTTTAATTAAATCAATTTTAATTCTAACGTAATTTGTAAACATAACGGATTTTATTCTGTCAGGATATTTTTTGTTAGAATGATGTTCTTTTAGAATTTTATTCTATTAGAATATTATTGAAGAATAACAAAATTCTTGATTCTGAGGTTGAATAATAACAACATTCTAATATATTCTTATACATCTGAACTTAAACACAAATTCATACATATTCTTACAGACTAAAAGTCTTATACATTTTAATATAATTATACATATTCTAAAAGAATATCAACAAAATTGAATAAATTTTTTAAAATATAACAACATTCTGCTAGAATACTCTTGTTCTCCATGTTTTCTTCATTTTCCACATCAATGGTAGCCCATCAAAATCTAAATCCAAAAAAAAAACATAATAAACTTTAAAATATTATAACTTTCAGTATATTCTAAAAGAATAAAACTATAAATTCTAATAGAATGTGTTAGACATTAAAGACTTTTAATTTATTCTAACAGAATGGCATTGGACACCCGACAAATTTGTGACCCGAAACACTCACGGATCCAATCGATTTCTTGAAAGATACCTTTGGTGCCTGATTGTACACGAAAAAATACATACACATTATGAAACTTATACAAAAAGATTGTTCCCTTTTTCGGACTGAATGAACTGAATAGACTATATATACTTACAAGTTTAACAAAAGGCATCATTAGTCCAATCAAAACCCCATCACAGTGGATATAAAATCGGTCATGTGTGAATCTGGTTTCTTCAAGGGTCTTTATGACCAGATCAAGATCATCCAAAGCTCCTTTCACTGTTGTTCCTGTAAATTCGTTTGAAAAAAAAAGTTAAATAACAGGATAGACAAGCTTTTTAGGACTATTTCACAATCCATTCAATACATTCTTGCTGCTTTAAAAATGGAATAATGTGATTCGGATGAAGCATACAAAATCCCATCAGGAAACACTTCTCTCCTGTTACATTTACATAATATATAAAATATTGAAGTTTTAAAAATCCAAGAAATGAGCTAAAAGCCTAAATTCATACAAATTACCCGACTAGTATGCCATGAAGATTGCCCTCTGTACCACAATTTGTAATGTAACCCCAATATTCGTTCTTTTCCAACTCCCATAAACGAGCAAACCAGTCTAATACACCAACCACAAACTACCTGGAATGGACACCATAATTGCTCTCGATGAATGGGTCCCCAAGGTTGTTAATGGAGAAATGTTACAACTGAGACAACGCAGCATAATCGAAATCCAGATTATAAGGATACCCTATTAAAAAAAGTACAACTTTCAGGAGCAAATTTGACATCAATTGTGTAGCCAAATTGGGGTTTTGAATATAGAACAAGATCATAAACATAAAGTTAGATTAAATAAGAGGCAAAAAGATTGTTAACCAAATGATGTTTTGTCCTTTCGAGCAAGGATTTTCTATATCTGGCCAACACGCTGGCCATATAAGCTTTTCTTTCTCTAGTAACCTCATCATCGACATCAGGCTCTGTTACCTCAAGGCAAGTAGTGTGCACATTTCTTCCAAGAATTATTTCTCTCGATTTATCTTTCCCATTAATCGATTTTACACCGTTTATGTGGGAAGCATCATCAGCAATCAGCGGCGGAGGATCATTGACCAACGTGATGGAACCGGTGGAAGAAAGGGAAATAAGCCACAATCGATTGCAGTGGGGTTGGACATTAGTCGACGATCGGAGAAGACAATAGGAGAAGTAAGGTGGCTAGGTTTAGAAGAGGAGGATGACGAATAAAGGGATCTCTCGGTGATTTTGTAGTGTTTATTAACAGAATTTCCATATTTAAAGATTATTAATGATTTTAATTATTTACCATATTTATCATAAATAAGATTACTATTATACCCTTTTATGATTTATTATTGAATTTATTTTTTCTTAATTCTGATTGGTTGTTAGAGGCACAAAATACTTGTTGGAAACATTTGAACATATCTCTTTCTCTCTCTCTCTTTATATATATATATATATATATATATATATATATATATATATATATATATATATACAAGGTATAAAACCCGTATAATACACGGGTTGATTAAAAAAAAGTATATATCAAAGTGTAAACAATAAATATTTATTAAAATACAATTTTTAAATAAGGGATGAACAACATATTAATTACAATTATTATCATATTTATTACATTTAATACTTTACATATATATAAGTATAAGTATTATGTGGCTTTAATTTTAAAATTTGAAAAATCTAGAAATTGACATGTGAATATTATTTTATTTTAAAAATATCACAAAATGACAAGTGTTAAAATTTATGAGAGATTGACATGTGGCAAAATTAATCTTCATTTATTATAGTAGATACATATATATATATATATATATATATATATATATATATATATATATATATATGTAGAGGTTCATTTGAGACCATGTTAATTTTGTAATAATGGGGACGCGATCCTAACCATTTATTTTGGAGATAAAAAATAAAATATATATATAAATTGCAAAATAAAAGGAAAAATCCAAAATTTCTTTTTTTAAATATTATTTTCGTTATATAATTTATCCAAAAAAAATTTTTAAAAATAAAATAAAATAAAATAAAATAAAAAAAAAACACCGTTTTTTCGAAATATGAATGAAATATTCTAATAGAATATTACACTGTAAATAATCAAATCGAATTTTTAGAATGTTATATTATTCTAATATTCTACTAAAATTGATAGATATGTTAAAATATTTTAATATTTTACTTGAATTGTTAGATTTATTAAAATATTATAATATTCTATTAGAATTTTTTGAATATTTATAATTTAATATTCTAGTTGAATATTCAAACATTCTAAAAATTCGATTTGAATATTTACAGTATAATATTCTATTAGAATATTTCACGTATCTTTTGACAAAAACGACAATTTTTATTTATTTATTTATTTTTATATTTTTTGATAAAATAAATGACGAAAATAATATTTAAAAAAATTCAAAATTTTCATTTATTTTGCATTTTAAAAATATTTTTTTTTATCTCCAAAATGAATGGTTAGGATTGCGTCCCCATGTCTCACAAAATATGATGATCTTATGTGAACCTAACCCTATATATATATATATATATATATATATATATATATATATATATATATATATATATATATATATATATATATATAAGTTCAATTGAGAAAATAAAAAAGGTTGAGAATGAGGGAATCATTCTCAGCCACTCATTTATTTTTGCCGCAAAAGCCTCCGTTGTACCAGCATAAATGGATAAGGAATACACATGTATTTCCAACAAAACATGTTTCCTTAAACTATGCTAATCATTACCTTAATATATACAAAAACATAGTTTTTTTTTCCTTTTTTTAATTTTTAAGAAGCTATTTTTATCGAAAAATGATTCTAACTTTACCAAAATTCATGATTTTTTATTCTCTACAAATAGACATCCATATTGATATACTTTTTAGATAAAATAATTTTTTTTTATAAAATAATTTTTTTTATAAAAATGCATCAGATTTTTGCTACAGTACATTCGTTATTCACTTATGAATAAAAATATATAATTATTTTTTTTTACAGTTTAAGTATCATTTATAGTACTTATTCATATACGAATAACAAATTAACTGTAACAAAAATCTGATAAATGTTTTATTCATATATGAATATAAAATATGACGACAACTAATACACGTTTTATTCATATATAAATATAATATATGACGAAAGATGATGTAAAAAATATATTTTAAATAAGAAAACTATATGACGTGTCATATTCATATATGAACGATACTTAAACTATAAAAAAAAAACATACATTTTATTCATAAGTGAATAACGAATGTACTGTAATAAAAATCTGATCAGATTTTTATTCACTTATAAATAACGAGAGCTGAAACACTAAAAAAAATAAATTTTTTATTTTATCTTAAAACTATATCAATATGGATGTCTATTTATAGAGAATAAAAAATTATGAATTTTGATATATTTAAAATAATTTTTCGATAAAAATGGCTTTCTAAAAATCAAAAAAACAAAAAAATAGTATGTTTTTGTGTATATTAAGGTAATGATTAGCATAGTTTAAGGAAACATGTTTGGTTGGAAAACACATATTTATCCGTTATCCATTTCTGCCGGTACGTCTAAATGTTTTGCGGCAAAATAAATGTGTGGCTGAGAATGATTCCCTCATTCTCAACCTTTTTTTTCTCAATTGAACTCTCCTCTCTCTCTCTCTCTCTCTCTCTCTCTCTCTATATATATATATATATATATATATATATATATATATATATATATATATGTAAAAGTTCAAATGAGAACCCCCTAAAAGGTAAGAACCATTTAAGAACCATTTTAATAAAGGGCATTTTTATCAAAAACTCTTTCTATATTCTGACTTCTCTAACATTATAACTATCAGACAAAAAAACAACTAATCTGATGCACTTGCACTCTCTCATTAAGCTTCATGAACTCAAAGTCTAACACCACTTCTGCCACCTACCTCCACCACTTACCTCCGCCACCTACCTCCGCCACCGCATTTTTGTACCACCGTCGCTACCAGGTCATTAGATTTCAAGCATCCTGTTAGGTGCATTTTGTGCACCTTTTTGCACACCTTTTAGTCCCTTTTTATTCATCTATTTAGCATAGTTATTCTTCATTTTTATTGCATTTCATCATATTCATGTTAGTCTCTAGAACAACCTTATTTGGACACTTTCATGTTCTTTTCAGGTAAATCGGAGGTTAGAACGCGCTTTGGGAGGTGACGGGAAGCATTGGTGAAGATTTCGGGATGATCGGACGAAGAACGGAAAAGTTGGAAAAATCGAGTTTGGATTCGGAGTCAGAGGGGTACACGGGGCGTGTTGGATTTACATTGAAAAGTGGGCACGGGGCGTGTCTGATCAAGAAGAAGTTGTTGACCATGCTGAACACGGGCCGTGTCAGTTTAGTGCAAATCAACACGGGCCGTGTTGACTGCTGAACACGACCCGTGTTAGTTTAGCCTATTTTGACACAGGTCGTGTTCGACCCAAAAACTAACTTTTGGCAGTTTTTCCTATCTTTCATATTACGGGATGAGGGTCATTTTTACATACACACAACATATCAGAGGACATTTTGAGAAGGGATTTCGAAGGTTTTTGCAAGGGTTTGATCAGTAATCATTTGGAAACATTATTTCTAGTATTTGTAAGTTGTAATTGCACATTATTTCCATCTTTTAAACTTGTGATCTTGTTCTAGCCATGTGTGGCTAGAACCCTAGTTTCTCCAATTTCATGTTTTGACTTCTTGGTAGTGACTTCAATCATATGACCTGATGTTTGTTCTTAATTTCTACCTAGTGAATTTGATTTAGCTTTAATCGAATGTTTGATTCTAACTGTGATTCTTATTGTCCATTTGAATTAGGGTTAGGGCATTCAAGTTATCTCTTTTACAAAATCCGTAATTGTTTTGTGAAATTGAACAAGTAACAAGCATTAAATTGATCTCTATTGAATGAATTTAGTGTAAATCTTATTCATACACTTTTACACTCCCGAGCTTGTAAGGAGTATTGGGTGTTGTTGGGAACATTCACATAAAGCTTCATGCAATCTTTTAATCTAACTCTAAGAGCTTGTTTAGATTAGGTTAGTAAGGTTAGGGTTAATCAAAGAGCTTGTTTTGGTTAATTAATGTGGTGAATAGGAAGTGTTAGAGCTTGTTAACACTTTCAAGTACCAACTTAGATAGAACTGAACGAATATTGTGTCATCTTTGAATCACATTGCAAAGTTGTCATACATGAAGTTGGAGCCCTTACAAATTCTGAATTTAATTCACTCATTTAGCTGATTACTTGTGTTTTTAATTTGTTTGTTTAATCATTGCATTCAACCCCCCCCCCCTCTTTAATCCTTTGTGAACAAGTACCTTGCGCAAAGAGGTATAAACCGATTGTCCCGTGTCTCTGTGGATCGATCCTACTTGCCTTGTACTACCTTTTAGTGAAATATAGTAGTGTTATTTTGGAGTATATCGTACCCATTTGTTTGTTGGGTCTGACACACCTAACAATTGGCGTCGTTGCCGGGGACACGGTGTTACTAATTGTTTATGCCCAGATTTTTGTGAGCAGGTACATTTCTATAAAAAAAAATAAGTGTCGCTCAGAAATGAATACTCCTTACATTGAAGACCAACTTTCTGAGCTAACTCAGTTAGTTATGATGATTGGAAATGACCAAAGTGCGCAACCCACACCTATTCATTGCAATTTTTGCACTCAAAAAGGACATCATTCTGATATGTGTCCATATCTACAAGGAGAATGGGAAGAAGTGCAAGAAACGGGAAGCTACTACTGGCCAAACCAATGGAGTTATGATCAACCTCAACATGATCAATGGTGGGAAAGGAACCAAGCTTGGGGAAATAACCAATGCCAAAACGCATCCCAAGTTTGGGGAAATGACCAATACCAACTAACTCCACAGTTCCAATAACCATATCCTGCACCTCCCCAACAACCTGAAACGTCGGGCATGTCCTTGGAAGACATTGTCAAAAGCATTGCCACTACCACCCAAATCTTCCAAGAAACAAAAAAAGCTAGCCTCAAAAGCTTAGAGCAACAAATTTGAAAAACTTACTCAATCTGTGAGTAAAATGGAAGCTCAGAGCGAATTACCATCGCAGACTGATGAGGACCCAATGACTATCGTTTCTACCGTTACCTTGAACGATATGAAAATTGTTGATGACCCAAGATTGCAATTTGATGACGAGGAAGAAGAGGAAGAAGTAGAAGTGGAGGAGGATGTCAAGGAAACTATAGAGGATGTGTTGGAGGTTGAAAAAAAAGAGGTTGAGCCACCCACTACCAATGAGAAACTCCTTTCACCGGTAGACCAACCACAAGAGCCGAAAACGACAAATTTGTTGGACCCTTCAAGGGATATGTACCCCGAGAAGGAAGACACCCAACCGGTCATCAAATCGACCACTTTATCAAAGAAGGAAGATTTAACCACCTTACTGGACAAGTACAAGAAAGGGGTCGGCTGGACGATTGTTGTCATTAAGGGTCTAAGTCCAACATGGTTCCCACGCAAAAATAAAGTCAAGTATAAGATAAATGTTCCATTGAAGGAGGTGGCGAGAAGGTTGATGTGTTGGAAAGGCCCACATACTTAGAATGAAGCATATTCCGGGGCCAAGTCGAGCCAACGACTTAAAACAACGGGCGGCTAACCAGGAGGCAAACCGGGGGTATTTTTGTCTTTTCCTTCAAAACATTTCTGTTTCTTTGAAGTTTTTAGTTTTTAATTTTCCAAATGTGTTGCAACATGTTTTTATGACAAGAAAATGAATCTCGGGCTCCAAAAATATTTCACGGATAGCTTGGGGAAGATGAAGAGGAGGTTCTCACCACAATTGCATAGGTTCCAAGAACGATTTGGTAAATTCTTTCCATATATTTAATCGTTCATATTTTGCTTAAAAATCAAATTGGTGTGCATTTGTGACTATTTTGGACTCTTACCCGACCCGACTACCATCCCACACCACCTTTCGGTGATTAGGTTGTTTCACCCTCTCCGAGCATCGGGGACGATGCTTATCTTTGAGCTTGGGGAGGGGTAGAGTTGTACAATAGGTTCATCCATGCATTAAAAAAAATTTAACCTTCTTAGTTTCATTTTTTTCTCTCTTGCATTTTGCATTTACAAAACCCAAAAATATTTTTAGTTCATATTTTTGCATTCCATCATTTTCATGCATTATAAAAAAAATTACGAGATGAAGACAAACTTTACATTCGATAGCTCCATGAAGTGGGAAAACGAGAAATCAAATGAAAAACAAAATACCCAAAGCGACCGGATAGTTACCAGAAGTGTAGAATCAACTGTCATAACTAGGGGGCCCAAACACCGTAATTCAAGACCCCAACCTTAGATAATAATAAAAAATTTGCATACTGAAACGTTTTGTGGGCGGTAATAACAGCTTTAGGATAATTTGCTTCTGAATGTTTAAAAAGAATCTTTATCGACAACTCTGGACCTACAGAACACGGACCTATTTGTTGACACGCGTTACCCTTGCGGTAACAGAGAGCTTAAGTATCAGATCCACACAATCAAGAAAGAAGAACGGGTGCAACTGTAACATCTAGCACTCAAATCAGAATTTCAAGTACTCAAACAAAGAAATTACCAGAAATTCAAAAGTTGATTGAAGAATTCAAAGCTCAAAATGAAGATACAAATCCAAGTTCAATCAAAATCAAAAGCCATCTCAAAGTCAAATCGGGAGAATGAAGAACTGTGTGATATGATACTTGTGGCTCTCGAAAAAGTGAAAGCATAGGAGCTGGGGCCCTTCGGGTGGGCTCACTGTTTCAGCAAAAGCTGATTCGCCGTGACGGGTTCTTAAGGATGCGTCGATTCTGATTCTTGGCCATCTAGTCTTAAGAAAATGAGATTCCAGACCGTGATATGTGGAAGGTAGCAGGATGGTCACCTAGGTATTAATGATTGGAGCACCATTGATGTAAAGTTTGATCATATTTATATATATTTATAAAAAATAAATAATTTACTTGTCTTCTTAATTTTTTTTTCTTTTGTTCATTTTGTTTCTTAAGTATCTTTTGTACATATGTTTCTTTTTCATAGTTTTCATTGCATGCATTCATTCTTAGCTTTTAGGATCTTTCTGTCCCCGTTTGTTCTATATTTCATTTTGCCATCTAGAAATCGTCCTGTTTGTCCGGTTCTTGTTCTTTCTTGAGGACAAGAAAGGTCTAAGCTTGGGGAGATTTGTTAGGTGCATTTTGTGCACCTTTTTGCACACCTTTTAGTCCCTTTTTATGCATCTATTTAGCATAGTTATTCTTCATTTTTATTGCATTTCATCATATTCATGTTAGTCTCTAGAACAACCTTATTTGGACACTTTCATGTTCTTTTCAGGTAAACCGGAGGTTAGAACGCGCTTTGGGAGGTGCCGGGAAGCATTGGTGAAGATTTCGGGATGATCGGACGAAGAACGGAAAAGTTGGAAAAATCAAGTTTGGATTCGGAGCCAGAGGGGTACACGGGGCGTGTTGGATTTGCACTGAAAAGTGGGCACAGGGCGTGTTTGACCAAGAAGAAGCTGTTGAACATGCTGAACACGGGCCGTGTCAGTTTAGTGCAAATCAACACGAGCCGTGTTGACTGCTGAACACGACCCGTGTTAGTTTAGCCTATTTCGACACGGGCCGTGTTCGACCCAAAAACCAACTTTTGGCAGTTTTTTCTATCTTTCATATTACGGGATAATGGTCATTTTTACATACACACAACATATCAGAGGACATTTTGAGAAGGGATTTCGAAGGTTTTTGCAAGGTTTTGATCAGTAATCATTTGGAAACATTATTTCTAGTATTTGTAAGTTGTAATTGCACATTATTTCCATCTTTTAAACTTGTGATCTTGTTCTAGCCATGTGTGGCTAGAACCCTAGTTTCTCCAATTTCATGTTTTGACTTCTTGGTAGTAACTTCAATCATATGACCTGATGTTTGTTCTTAATTTCTATCTATTGAATTTGATTTAGCTTTAATCGAATGTTTGATTCTAACTGTGATTCTTATTGGCCATTTGAATTAGGGTTAGGTCATTCAAGTTATCTCTTTTACAAAATCCGTAATTGTTTTGTGAAATTGAACAAGTAACAAGCATGAAATTGATCTCTATTGAATGAATTTAGTGTAAATCTTATTCATACACTTTTACACTCCCGAGCTTGTGAGGAGTATTGGGTGTTGTTGGGAACATTCACATAAAGCTTCATGCATTCTTTTAATCTAACTCTAAGAGCTTGTTTAGATTAGGTTAGTAAGGTTAGGGTTAATCAAAGAGCTTGTTTTGGTTAATTAATGTGGTGAATGGGAAGTGTTAGAGCTTGTTAGCACTTTCAAGTACCAACTTAGATAGAACTGAACGAATATTGTGTCATCTTTGAATCACATTGCTAAGTTGTCATACATGAAGTTGGAGCCCTTACAAATTCTGAATTTAATTCACTCATTTAGCTGATTACTTGTGTTTTTAATTTGTTTGTTTAATCATTGCATTCAAAACCCCCCCTCTTTAATCCTTTGTGAACAAGTACCTTGCGCAAATAGGTATTAGACAGATTGTCTCGTGTCTCTGTGGATCGACCCTACTTGCCTTGTACTACCTTTTAGTGCAATATAGTAGTGTTCTTAGGAGAATATCCTACCCCTATTATTTGTTGGGTTTGACATGCCTAACACATCCAGATTTACCAACTCATCATATATATTCAAATCTGGTTGGATTTTCACCGGAAGCCTCAAGATCCGCCATCAACGACCACTGTCACCTTCATCTCAGTGTTTTGAATGTGTTTTCGTACCACACTACTACCGTAAACCACCAGTGTTTGCAAGATCTGATCTCTTCCTCCATCGTCGCTCATAACCACAACCTTCTTTCACCATCGATGATGACCGCCACCAGCCTCTATCATACCAGATATGTGTAGATCCGGTCTGATTTGCATAAATCTGATTAGATCTGACATTTTGAGCGATTTCATAAAGTTTTTTGTTTTCCGGTGAGCTTCCTCACACCAGATGGTCGGAAAAGTCACCAGTCGCCATCAAATTCTCGGATCTAAAGACAAATATGCAATGATTTCTCGGATCTGGTCATATCTGATGTATTTGGTGCATGTTCAGATGCTAATATACTCGTTTTTTGTTCCAGAACTCTTGGACTCGTTTTTTTCTTTTGTAGTTCCATCATCGGAGAAATCTCAGTCGCATCCTTACCAGATCTGTTTTTTTTACCACCTTCCCCTTCTCTCCAACTCGCATTCTTCTATTTTTCTCTGATCTTTAGTCAAAACCCACCTGATTGTAATCAAATCTGATGTGTTTATCTATTTTCAGGTTAGATTTGGTGTTTGTGTGTGTTGTATTTCACGATGGCCGACGACGGCTTCATCACCGCATCAAATCTGGTCTCCGATGATGATGTTTACATAAGACAGTTCGGCAAAAAAAGATGCACACAAGGTGCTTGATGAAATGCCTTAATGAAATTAGGTAAGTTATTAAGTTGTGAATGCTATAGTGAAGTTTTTTTAGAGTTTAAAAAGTCAATATGGTAAATTAAGCGATGAATGAGTGAGAAACTATTAATATAACATTGTCTTATATATCTGATCAGATTTGGTGTTTTATGGTGATTATACATCTGATGTGTGTGATGCACACAAAGTGTTTGATAAAATGTCTCAACCAAATGTCGAAAGTTATTAAACTATGAATATGTGTTTTCAATGTATTAATTTGTGAATATGTAATTTATTAAGTTGTGAATGTGTATTTTTCTGATGCACTAAGTTGTGACTTAGTGTCTGAAATATTGAATTAAGTTGTGATTTAGTGTTTGAAATATTGTATTAAATTGTGAATTATGATTTTTTTATCTAGATTTAGTTTTTGAGGGAAGGATGTTGGTGTTGTTTTTACCGGTGGTTGGTGGTGGCGATGGTTGATGGTGACATATGCTAGTTGGCGGTATTGATGTTGGTGGTGGTGGTAGAGTAGGGATATATTTCTATTTCTCACTCTTCTTCTTCGCTGATGATTTCAGATAAGTTATCCTCTTTTATGATTCATGTATATGTTTTTCTTTTGATGTTGGCTTCTGAAATATAAGATAATTTATGCATGTATTAAACTATGAATGGGTTGTTTAGTACACTAAAATATGATATTATACTTGTAAATGATTTGTGACTGTATTGTATTAAACTGTGAATTTTATGTATTAAGCTATGAATTTTATTTACAGCTTAATATAATAAATTCACAGTTTAATACACATAAATGTCTCCAGATATGAACGTATAAATGTAAGTTTTAGTTGAGAATATGGTTGTGAATATATATAATTTTTACATATTAAACTGTTAATTTATTGTATTAAACTGTGGATTTTGTATATTAAAATTTGAATTGATTTCATTAACCTGTGAATTTTTTATGAATATTCTATTTGCTTCTTTGAGAAGAAAGAAGCATTATACACATATATGATTTTCTTTAAATTTAAATAAATTATATAAAATTTAAACTATGAATATTATGTAAATTAAACTTTAAAATAAGCACTAGCCTCTAGATCTAAATGTTTAAATGTAAGTTTTAAGTTAAGAATATGGAATTATATGTACTAAATTATTAATTTATTATATTAAGCTGTGAATTTTATGTATTAAATGGTAATCGTCTGTATTAAGTTGGGAATTGCCTGCATTTGCTGCTAATTTTTTATAAATTTTGTGTTAAAATATGAATTATTGATGTATGAATTTTTGTATTAGTTGCCTTTTGACTATATTTATTTTTTATGTGTATACGTATGTAAAAATGCATTAGTTTTTACAATTGTTTTGCATTAAATTCAAAATGAGTGAATTGATAAGTTTATTAAATTGTGAATGTAGTATTTAAGTTTTTAATGTTTGACTTTATGTACATATCTGTTTTTGGAAAGAAATATGGTCGCGATGCTGACACGGGTGGTTGGTGGCGGTGTGTGGTGGTGGTGGTGGTAGAGTTTGGGTTTGATTTCTCTAAAATTGTAAATTAGTGTAAAATGGATTGTATTAAGCTGTGAATTCTGTGTATTAAACTATAAACAGACTACATAAAGTGGTATTTCATAAAAATTTTGTGTTAAAATATAAATGAATATATGAATAAATATATTAGACTATAAAATTACGATTTTGCCATTTTTTACCAAAAAGAAAAAAATCGGGATTTTAACATATTGAATAATACTCACAATACATGTTTACTAAGAAAAAGGAGGGTTCTTAGGGTTCATAAAATTTTTTGGTTCTCATTTGAACTACTTGCTATATATATATATATATATATATATATATATATATATATATATATATATATATATATATATATATATATATATATATATATAAACACACACACACTAGTCGTTTGTCCGTGCAAAGCGGCGACAACGAATAGTTTTCGGACAACAATTAATTCATTTCAGTGAATAATTTCTTTGCGGCTATCAGATCAAACCATAAAAATCATTAAGTATTAACCATGGTACAAAATATTGATAATTCTTTAGTTTTTACAATCCTCAAACAGTGTCACTTCCTTGCAAAATTTAATTAATCACTTCCTTACAAATTGTAATAATTTTAACTCCAAATAACTGTAACAACTTAACTTATTCCGGAATTTTGACCCATTTGATGAGATGTGGGTTTGTAATATTCAACGAAGTCAATGCGACGACAACAATTAGTTTCATTTCGGTGAATAGTATATGAACTGCAAATATAAATACATTCTTCTTTTCTTGTTAAAAATAAAATTTTATTGTTTTTTAGGTAAAATGAATAAATATAAGTTGCTTTAGGTTAAAAATCAAAGTATGTTGTTTTTTATTCAAAATGAACATACATTGTTGTTTTGGATTAACAACCGTTCAACATTGTGAAACCCAAACAAATAATTTTTCCCGTAGTGTATATAGATAATCCATGCTAGAAAATTTTGTAATTTGCTACATAATATGACAGGACTTGTTCTATATTTATTTATTCAATGTTGTATAATATACTTTCAATCAGTGATTGTTTATTGTGGTTTTGTTTATTTGCAAGTATTTAGAATCATTGTTGGTAAAAAAAAAATAATAACTGTTAATGTTTAATTATATTTTTATAGAATAGCAACAAGGATATTCTTTTGTTCAACTCCCAATTTACACCAAAAATATTTCTTAATTTGATAAAGGGTAATTTTAAAGATCCCATGTACCAATGGTAATTTCAAAGTCATTAATCTCTTACATAGCTCCAAGTTGACAGAAAACAAAGAACCCAAAGTGAAGGGGTTCTGAATTATTTAGAAATAAATATTATTAAAACTAAACTAAACAATAAACAAATAAAATAAGGTAAACATGAGATATGAACCTAGGACCAAATGACCAATGGTGTACCACACGCATTCATTACCAGCAACTTATACCCATTTCTCAACAATCTAGTTTCATTCTTGACCTGGTTACTGAAAACCAATATGACACCATTTTTTTTTGACAAATTTCATATTTCAAAGCTTCGATTTGCTTATTTTAAATCATTTAATTAGATCTAAACCATATATCTATTCAACACTAATGTTCATAAGTAAACAATTCAAATGAAATCATATGAAAAATTAGTAAGCTTATTTTTAAATACATCTACAAGTATAGTAATCATCCATTGTTCTCCTAGACTTGTTACAACCTTTTTCTACTACTAAATTTGGAGGTGGAAAAAAGACATCCAAGCATCATTCGCTTTAAAAATGTCTCAAAGTTCATGGGTCCTTTCCTTTCACACATACACACATACACATCTTTTATTTGATTTTGAAGAGTAGCAACCACCATTATGTCAAATACGTTGTGTAGGAATATTAACAGTCAAATGCCTTAACATAGTCATCTGTATTTATACAAGAAACATAAAAATATTACTATGAAATTATAATACAAATTTACATGGATAGGGTATGCTTCTGGTGATAAAGATGAGAATTTTACAAAAGAAAACCATTATCTCTAAACTGAATGTAAATAAGGTTTCATTGCTCATACCTCATTCCAAAAAAACGGTATTCAAAAGCTTAACATCAGTAGGATGCTAAAGCCAGATCAGACCCAAGTTAGAACAAAAACATAGAAAAAAAAACTGAATACAGAGCCTTTAAAACGAATGAGTTAATTCTAGTCTTGGATGCACCATAATATGCCAATCAGAACAGTTAAAAGGGACTCAAATTAGCAACAACGCTGACTAGGAAACAAAGGAGCTAAACATCAATATCAAGTACGAAACAAATGTATGAAGTACCTGAACGGACTATTCTACGGTTCCAAACTCCAGTGGCATCAACATGGACACTATGGAATGCAATATCAGATTCCAATTCTATTAGAATCCTTGAACTGTACATTCTATTATAGTCAATAATATATGATTGGGACAAATCACGAAGCATGTTCATATAAGAGAGCTGATTACTGAGATATATGCAAAATTACCCAACTACCCTTAGCTTTAAGCAACAAATTAGGAACTTACTTTCCATTGAGCAAAATTAACTGGATATCTTTCCTGGAGTTAATTTTCACTTGCTCACCGGCATGATTATTTTCCAAATTCCTCCTAGAAAGTCATCACTATTTAGGAAACAAATCAACTGAAAAGTATGCATCACCTTTAACTCTGTAGGCACGGCCATTATCAGGGGTCTGTGATAGATGTAAATGTCAATCATAAATGGGAAGTATAATAAATGGCAAAGTACTTTCATTTCATATAATTTTTTCAGTCACTTCAAGGAACATTAAAAAGATATATGGTTATGCATATCAATGATTTGGGGCATGAGATCAGAAACACATGATTCAACATTAGGAGAAAAGCAATGAATATATACCATGCCTCGATGAAATTCCTTCACAAAATTGTCTACTTAATCCAACCATTCCCAAATGTCGATCCTCTTGGGTTTCCATCTCTTCCTGGTCGTGGAAACCACGGTGCTGGGTGGTTGAAGAGGTAACAATAACAAAGTGAGGATGACTAAATGGCCAATTCAAAGATGAAGAGGTCGACCATGGACATTCAAAGTTCCAACTCTTCAATTAAGAAGAAGCTTTTATGTATTGCTTGAAAATACAATGATTTAATAAAAAAAACATAACTTTTTTTAAAATCAGAATTATAAATAAAATTTTGATGCTATATTTCACAAACAAAATGGAAGTACGTTGCTATATCCTGCATTTAACCTTCATCGGTCAAGATGCAACCAATAGTAATGTACTTTTATCTCTTTGTGTAATTATATCATTTAAGTTTCATATGTAATTGTTCACTTTTACATTTTACAGGGAAGAAAATAGTTAATGGCACATTTGGAAATGTGATGATGAATTATTTGTCAACCAAATGCAAAAATTGGTAGAGGTGGAGACTATATTGGGTGGGGTATGATTGAAGTCTAAAAGAGGCTTTTGGGTTTTGAGCAACAAACTTTGTTTCTACTTATTGAATGCAAACATGTAGGCAGAGTTTAAAAGTATCCATACTATGCACCATAATTGTCCTTCATGTGCTAACTATTAGATGTGTGATGAAAGAAAACTCATTCATTTCATATGTATATATTTTTTTAATAACTATTAATAATGTCAATACGCATTCATTTCATATGTACACTAGGAAAGAAATACAATAATTAAAAAGATATATCATGTTGATTTGAAAACATAAAGGATGGTCAGTGCACAAATGAGGATTTGAATAATTAAACATTTTATAAAACCCAAAATGTATTTAAATGATCAAAATTCTAACCAAAAAACAAATAGTATGAAACAAAGTCTTAAAATTCTAAACCGAAAAACCAAATAGTATGTAAACATAATATGAAATCAATAGTACTCAAATCACCCAACTACTCAAAAAAAAATCATGAAAATCATATATTATTTTTCTTGCTTTAGAATTAACAGTTTTAGTTTGCCTTCTCCAGAAGTAGGATCCGCCGATAAAACGTTAAATGAATCGGATTTTAGCACCTACATTTGTAGTACATAAAAATGTTAGTTGATCAACTAAAATATAAAAAATAAAATTTAATAAGTGTAGTCTTTGTAGTATTATTCGTAAAAGAATGTTACCTGATCGATGTAATTTTTTTTTTCCAATTCAGCAATGATTGTATTATCAGCAGTGAACTTCGAGATTGCACAACCATCAACTTTGTTCTTCAAATTATCATGTGAAATTTGAATTTTGAACGCCAACTTTTTATCCAAAAGTACCTTCAAAGCAGATGGATAAATTTCCATATTACCCTCCTAAAAAAATGAACGGTTATAAAAATAGATAGAAAAAAAAAGTAAAGATTAGTTTTGTGTAAATGAAGTTAATATCGATAACCTCATTAAACTTTTGAAGCAACTCTTGTGCGGTTTTTTCCAGAAGTTTCTTTGCGTCACGATCAAATTATATAAGTGACACCACACTGGTAAAATCTTGTACTTTAATGGTGATTTTGAAACTAAAACCATTGATATAAACAATTTCAGTAATATAAAATTAGAAAATTTAACAGAAGATTATAAAAAAATATATAAAATAATTATTAAAAACCTTGGAACAATAGATATGTCTTTGTTTGTCCAAGTTGAAGTGTAACAATAAAAAAAAATTCTTGCTTTTGTTCCTCATGCATTAAAACGACTTTTATGACTTTCTCTTGACATTTAGTACAAGCCAAATAGTATCATTCCACATCAGTACACACATGCTTAATCATACCGACAACAATCAAATTTTTTTTTTGAGAAATATTAATGTATGTTTAAATTATATAATAAAAAAAATAAAATGAAATATGAGGGTAAAAATAATCCAAAAACTATTTAACATAATGTATATTTCATAAATGAAAGTTAAGTATATAAACCTCATCTACTTGTTGGAGATCAACAATAGCATGAAAATCAAACTTATGAAGGAAATCGTTATTTTTATAGTAGAGGATGGAGGACGAAGCGTTGCTACAATTAGCAGATGTGTTTTGAACCATCTTTCTGCTTGTGAAAAAACTAATGATTATTAAAAACATGTGACTCAACCAAGTAATATGGACCAGGTAAAATAGGCAAAAAGGAACAATTCAAACTCGTAGGATCAAAGTGAATAAAGTGTGATTTAATAAAAAAGTAAAGGAGTAGACAATTTTTGTTTTATTTACTATATTAATAAAATATATCTAAATTTTTAATTATTTTTTTCAAAGATTAGCATATGTAGTAATAACATAAAAACTTAATGATTTTTTTAATTAAAATCCACATATAAAATAAGTATTTGTTTATTAATTGTCCATATTTTTATAAAAAAAATCAATTAATAAATATTTACATTTAAAAATAATGTAACAATCAAAATATGGAATTTGTTTATATTGTTTAATGCCTCATTGCAATGATCCTACCAACACCATAGAAAATTTTAAGGTGTCCCGGTCCATATTGAGATAGGTGTCCGCTTCCTTTTTCCGAGCCGCACTTCCAAACTCACATTTCCTTCACTACCAGCCCCACCAGCTGCACTTGCAACACGTGAGAGTGCGGCCCGCTCCTCTAATTTGACAATCAATATGTCAGTGATCCGACCAATGATACCAGGCAATCCCTCGTGAAGGGCTCGTGAAATCTCAGCGACAATCCGATCACGTGGTTGACTCTCCTGAAGACACGACGCACAAATCTCCTTCGATCCCGAATGACTAAAGCTAACAAGAGGATCCCCCTCCCTGAAGGATCCTAGGGATCCACAAGCCTTGGGCTCCAGATGAGCCCCTAGCTGCCCTGCTATAGTCTCAACCCGAAAGGTCATGAGACAACTATCCAATACTTCCAAAATCCCTTCCTCGACTGACCCCAATATCATAGGAGTCTGCTCCATCATACCGTGGGTAATCTCCGATGAGATGAACTCTCGCATCTGCTCGTTGATCGACTCAACATCTGCACCTGTGTCGGAACCCGACCCATAACCACCTTCCTGAGTGCTCATCTCCAAACTGAAAAACCACGAACCACTGATCAAACCATACTCAAGGATTCTCCTCCCCTAAGCTTATTAGATTCTCCAATACTCTCACCGATTTGAGTATGGATCCTGTGCTTTTAGTAGTACAGGCCCAATACTACCTTCCACACCTATCCATACTTTCCTCAGTAATCCTACCGAATCCTCTAAGTCACTTCCTCAAACCAGAGTGCCAACACTCACTAAATCGCACCACTAACCCACTGAAGCATATCCTAGGCTTTCCTAGGTTCCCGACCTCACCCAGCCCTCAGCTGCTGAAGGATTCCCATTAATGTCAACTAGCTACCTCATGAATATAGTCACATGCAACAAAGATCAGATAATCCTTCGAGTAAAAGACTCAATCCTAGAACGGTTGGACTCAGACGAGAGCTGCGCAATAGGGCCAAGTTCATCACTCTAAGATTATCCAGCATGTGCCACATGTGACTTATCATATTCACTTAATAGGTAGCTCACATTGCTAAGAGTCCCACAAAGCACAAAGAAAGCAGCATTCAGACAATGGAAAAACTAACCATTCAAGCCATTCTATCCTCTTATCAGGAGTCTATACTAGCATGCAATACTAAAGCTCATACAATCAGGCATATAAAGGCATCTCTCCTAGCATGAAATACTGAGCAGATCCTTAGCCCTAATCTAGCATGCAATTCTCATAGTCATATCATATCACATAATAAACGTGTATTGGTACTTTGGGAACCACTTACTTGAGCTCGGCCGATTGGTACTTTGGGAACCACTTACTTAATAACTTTGTTCCAGACACTAATAACATTTCAATTAAAACTAAGATCAGAGTCTAATCCCAAAGATCACATATTGCGGAAAAACATGGGTGTATTCACTGCGATCGTCCCGAGCTCCTTTATTTAAAAACTGGAGGTACCTGAAACCAAAACTGAAAACCGTAAGCACGAAGCTTAGTGAGTTCCCCAAATATCACATACCATACATATCAATCATATCCACACATGCCATACATAACCATGAGCCATACATATCAATCATAATCATATAAGATGCTATGTGCCGCACATAGTCTTGCCGTTATGCCACAGGCCCCCTCGTGGTCTTTCTTGTCAAGCCGGGGGCCACCCCCTGGGTCTTACAGACAAGTGCCAGGAGCCACCTCTGGGTCTTCCATGCAAGTATCACAAAGACAACTAGCATACAATCTACTCTACTTAGCTAATATCATACAGTATGCCAGGAGCCGCCTCCTGGTCTTTCATACATAGTGGCAAGGGTTAACCCCCCGAATCTTCATACAATACATAAACCAAATGCGTCGGCATTGGTGCCTTCGACCCATACAAACAGTGAGGAGACTCACCTCGAATGCTGAAGCTCACTGCACAAAATCCCTAGTTGCTGCCCTGACGACTTCCCAAGCTAAAAATTGCCAAAACAATATCCAATTAGCAGTTGCATTCCAAACCATGATCCGTAATCCAAACTTGGGGTAAAATGACCAATTTACCCCCAGTCCAACAAGACTCTCACTTAAAGCCCAAGCCAAAAACCAATAGGGCCCAAAACTGTAAAATCCTTAAAAGCCCACTAATGGCCCAATTCTCCAAATTGGGCCTTACGCAAAAGCCCAACAATTCCTTGTCCAAAAATAATTCTCCAATGGTCCAAAGGTCCAAGCCCATTGGGCCCAAACAAGGCCTAACTACATTAGGCCCACTAAGGCCCAATTCACCATCCAAGGCCCATTAGGACAAGCCCAGCAAGGCAAGCCTAACTAGAAGTCCATTACTCTAAAATCCTTAGTCCATTATGAGCCCAAACCAAAGGATAAGTCCAAGACCAAGCTAGCCACCCATCAAAGAGTCCAAAACTTGCACAGGAGATGCTCACATCGTGAGGTCGTGATTTCTACCCAGAAACTTCCTCGAATACGCTTTCACATCGTGAGGTCTTATTCCTCACATCATGAGACCAGATCTGACCAAAAAAATGAGCATTAAGCTCCAAATCCATTAAGCTTTAACATGGGACAGTCTAGAGGGTCTTCCTTGACCCTAATGACCATAAAATCGAGGCTTTTTAGTCATGTATGTCCAATACATGACTCAAACACCAACTTAGGTCAAAATGAAGGAAAAAGGACCAAGACTCAAGCATGGAGTCCAAAACCATGACCAAAATCCAGATCTAGAACTTATAGGACTTAAGATACCATCATAATCCATAAAGTTGCCAACTTTATGGATTCCATGCATGCTAACCAACATTACAAGCCATATAATGCATGGAAACTTAGATCTAGTAAGCAAGGAAAGGAAAAGCATGAGCTTGAGGACTTACAAAGGTCCAAAAGCTCCACAACTAGCTGATGATAAAGCCAAGATGCCAACAAATGCACCACCCATGATCTTCTTCTCCCTCAATGAGTTTCAAAGACCCAAAATCTCTAGAATAACACCAAGAATGACCAAGGACTTCAATAGGGGCTGAGATTAGGGTTTCCAAAGGTCTTGGAGGTGAAGGAGGCTGAGGAGAAGCAACCCTAATCACCTCATACCTTTAAATACCCGAAAATAAGGGTTTTGGAGCATCAGGTGCGTCTCACGTCATGAGCACTTCATGCTCACGTCGTGAGCCTTAAATAAGCTTGGTCAACAAGTCAACGATCACTCACTCGTACCACTCCAATTTCAAACGGCCATAACTTCTTCGTTTCAACTCCGTGTTTGACGTTCTTTATATCCACAGAAAGGTGGCGAGATGCCCTATGCTCCTAACAACACACTATGGCCTTAAAACTTCCCGAACAAAGCCCAAAATCCATAGAAGACCGAGTTATCAAATTACGAATATACCTTGGGCTCCAGAAATACCATCGAACACTTGGACCACTTAAACCATGACAACCACATCCGAAATGGGCCAAATCATTCCTTTCCTGATGCCCTAAGCCTCATGCCAACTGATGACTGGGCCGCAGCCCCAAGAAACGAAGAAAATCTGAAGCCGAGTGTTACATCTTGAGCTTGAAGATCCGGGGATAGCTCATCATTTGCAAGCTTTTTGAGTTAAAAAGCTCACATCTTGATGATCCATGATACTAGATCTACTTATGTTGTTATTTTATGCTTTTTGAGTCCTTGGAGTGATGGATGAGCTTCTTGACTCACTCCAGAAGTATTGATGATAATCTAGGATTCTTTTGGTCCCCTTCTTCATAAAAATGCAGCATTTATGGTGTATCTTGGACCATGCATGTGTGTAAAGTTGCCAACTTTACGTGTTAAGTGGTCTTATAGAATAAGATTTGAGAGTTTGGCTTGAAGTCTTAATGGATTAAATGCTTAATGAAGTGGGGTGGTCAACTAGGGAGTATGTTGGGCGTACCAAGTTGGTACGTTGTGCGTACTAGCACCAGAGGGTGTACACTAAGCGTACGAGCTAAGTATGCCCCGCGTACTCAGTAGGGGGCTTCGGATTTTGGGCTTATCAGTTTTGGGCCATGTTTGGAAATTAGGAGATTAGGGTCTTGTTGGTCCATCATATTTCGATTATTGGGCTGATGTCATTATGTTGGGTTCTTTTGGTTGAAGGCCGACAAAGGGATTTGGGCCCAATTTGGAAGATTGGACCATGATTGGGCCTTTTTGAGTAGTTGGTTGGGCCTTGGCCTTGGGTCAAGTTAGGTAAAGGTTAAAATGGTCTTTTGCCCTAGTTTAGACACTTAGTTATGAGTCGGGATCCAATTATTAATTGGATGTTATTTTATGATAGTAGCGCGGGTATTTTTGGACCAGCAGCCAGAGATTTATCTGTGAGACTCAACAACTTGAGGTGAGTTTCCTCACTGTGTTTAGCGGGTTGAAGGCACCAATGTTGGCGCATGGTTTGTTATGTTAGGATGCTAGATGTATGCATGACTCTTGTATGTGTATGCACTGGTATGTATACCGAGCAGGGCTCGATGTCGGGCGAGGCCCAATGTGTGACATCCCCATTTTCACGGTCAGAAAAGACCGATTTTGTTTATGCTTTATAAAAATAAGAGTACCTCTTTTAATAAAAATGTTGCGGAATTTGTTCCCAGAAAAACATGATAAATACGTTATCAAAGCATTTCCGAAGAAATGTGTTTTTATTCATTTTAAAACATTGGGATGTCATCGTCAATACAGAAACATAAGCATAAACAGAACTTACATTCATTATCACTAGTGATCTACACCTCTTTAATCTCTCAGTGTAATATCTTCGTATCGACATCTGTGATTCAAATAAGCTTGAGTGGGTCAGGTTGGGAAGCCCAGTGAGTACATAGGGATTTCAATCCCACAATGTCATATCATATATATAATTTAGAACTCACCAAAATATACAATTTTACCATATATATAATAGCAACTCTTAACCCACCCCGTTAATCCTCACAACGAGACTATCTATACTCCCGGACCTTAAATTTTACCTCTTACTTAATCCATACTCTCGGATCTAATCCATGCTCTCGGATCAATAATTGTGCCCATTCCATACTCTCGGATTAGGGACAAGTGTCTATGTGTAAATCCATTCTCCCGGATTAACGACGAATGACTATGTCCTATCCATACTCCCGGACTAAGGACGACTGACTAGGTCTTAATCCATACTCCCGGACTAAGGACGATTGACTATGTCCAATCCATACTCTCGGACTAGGGACAATGACTATGTCTAATCCATGCTCCCATATCAATGACATATACTAAAGTTCTATTCTCTGAGTATAACTCACTCGTACTCGTAAGAAAATACTACCCAATATTCCTCATAATTAATTTAGGTTTACTCTTTATCCTAAATCATCATATATAATCAGGTATGTTCTTTAACACGTATTTCAGGCAACATCAATTAACTCGCACATAAACATATAATTAATACTTCAATCAATACTTGTATTAAAATCATGTTCATGAAAGGGCTATGCACTCACTTGATTAGGTGGTCACTCGGTACTCGGACAGCACTTCGTTATCTCAAAACAATTTTCCCTTGACAAAACCTAGTATCAATACCACTAGGGTTTAGTCTAACGTTAACCGCAACTAATTAATAGTCTAGCTATTATTATTATTATATAAGCGTTTAAACAACACTCTATATAACTCATAACAATGGCCTAAATAATTATTTTAAGGTCCTAATAATGTTACTATATTAAAACATAAGCTATACTAAAGATAGGGTAGGCATAGCTCACTTACAACGAGTTTTTCGCAAAACCGGGCTTCGCTGGAGCAGCGTTCCCGAGCCGAAAGGCTTTTTTCTCAGGACTCCGGGAGCCTCGGGGCTTCCTTCAGGTGCTAGGGGGTTTACCTAGGCTTAGGGGGGGGGGGGTTAGGAACCCTTAGAGTGAGAGTATAGAGAGAGAAAGTTGAAGGGGAGATGTGTGGGAAATAAAGGAACCCGACACCTCTATTTATAGGATGATTTCCTGATGGACTCGCCGAGTCGGTTCATTGACTCGCCGAGTCAGTGCCATGTGTCATCACCTGATGGCTTTTCTTGGGGAGAAAGCCTTGGCCCATATTCAACCACGTCACCCCTTTTGCAGCAGCACCCTGCCGACTTCTAAACCCCGTAACTTTCGCATACGAGCTCCGTTTTCGACGTTCTTTTTTTCTACGCGTAGGTAAAAACAAGATCTACAACTTTTATTTAGACTCCATTGGCTAATTCTCGACCGATCTTGAATTTAACAGTAGGAGGAGATTAGACTGTTAAATGACCGCGAAAAATTCGTATCTCCTTCATACGGACTCCGTTTTCGTCTGTCTTTTTACCGTTGAGTTCCTATTAATGAGATCTTCAACTCTCATTTAGGTCGCGTAAGCCAAAAACCGCTTGAACTAAAATTCGAGTTTCGGGTCGTGCACTGCTATGCCAAATCTTAGAAAATTCATAACTTCCTCATACGAAGTCAGATTTGGGCGTTCTTTTTTTGTATGTTCTCGGTTTAACGTACACTACAACTTTTGTTTAGATCACTAAGGCTAAAAAGTCCTCTATCGTAAATTCACTATTTACGTCTCCCGGTGCCGTGCCGGTTTTGCCGAAAAACTTCGACGAGCCATAACTTCTTCGTTATAACTCGGATTTCGGCGTTCTTTATACGTACGGAACCCTTGAGACATATTCTACAACTCAGTTAAGATTATTTATTCTAAATAATCTTTTGTCGAAAAGACCCCTATTATCTCTAAATTGACTAGCCCGGATCAACGGACGTTACACAATGACTGTATTGTATGCTATTATCTTTGTGATTATCGCATGTGTTAGTAAGATTATATGTTTATATGCTTATATGTGTATCGGGCGGGGCTCGATGATAGGTTGGGCCTGGGGATTGACAGATCTGTAAACCGAGTGAGGCTCGATGCCGGCGGGGCCCGAGGCCCAGTGGGACTCGATGTCGGGCGGGGCCCGATGAAGGTTGGGGGGCCAGTCTGTGTTTATTATGTATGGTATGTCGTATTTTGGGGAACTCACTAAACTTTTTGCTTATGATTTTCAGTTTATTTTCAGGTACTTCTGGTTCAAAATAGAAGAGCTCGGTATGATTGCAGAGCACACACCACCTCGTTTTGCATTTTGTGATTTACTCTGATATTTTATGATGTAGTGATACACATTGATCTATCTTGTTTGTATGATGTAACGCTCGCAGATTCGCGTTAGTCAATTTAGAGACAATAAGCGTTAAAAATGACTTTTTGATAGAAGCTTGTTTAGAATAAATAATCTGAACCAAAGTTTTAGTATATGTCACAAGGATTTCGTACATATAAAGAACACTGAAATCCGACTTATAACGAAAAGTTATGACCCGTCGAAGTTTCGCGATTAAACCGACATGGCTCCGTGTATCGTAAAAAGTAAATTTTTGAAGAAATACTTTTTAACTTTAGAGATCTAAACGAGGGTCGTATTAGACAATAAACCGAGAGCGTACATGTAGACAACGTCCAAATCAGACTTCGTTAGAGGAAGTTATGATTTTTTCAAGATTCAGCATAGCAGTACACAGCCCGGGAACCGAATTTTAGATCGATCGATTTTTAGCCGACACAATCTAAACGAGAATTGAAGATCTTGTCAATAGGAGCTCAACGATATAAAGACATTCGAAAACGGACGTCGGATGACAAAGTTATGAAATTTTAACGGACTTTAACTGTCTAAGCCTGTTAAAATATAACTTTAAAAAGAAAGTCAAAAGTAGCCGATGGAGTCTAAACGAAAGTTGCAGATCTCGTCGATACCTACATGTGGATATAACGAACGTTAAAAACGGAGTTCGTATGCGAAAGTTATTGATTTTAGAAGATAATTAATTTTTGGATTAACAAACGAGTGACACGTGGCAAGATCTAGGCCACTACTTCTTCCCCACGGCTTTGCACGAGATTGCGACACCTGGATGGAGTACGCCCGACGTACCTCTTAGGTACGCCCAACATACTGCTGTTTTACCCATTACGCCCCACGAAATGTTGAGTACGCCCAACGTACTGGGCATTGGGTAGCCTATAAATAGAGCTCATTTTTCACTCTTTTCTCCACACCTTCTCAACCAATTCTCTCCCAAACACCCCCAAACTCTCTAATCCTTTCACTAGCACCTCGTAGGTGTTAGTAGTGAGTCCAGGAGCGCCAGAAGGCCCCGAGAAGAAGAATTTTCGGCTCAGAAGTTCTGCCGGCGTAGAGCCCGGTTTCTCGCTAAACCCCCCTGTAAGTGAGTTATGCTTACCATACTTCAAGTATAACTTATGTTTAAGTTCATTATCATTATTATAAACCTATAAACAAGATTTATCAGTGATTCCAAGTCGTTATATTGATTGATCTACTTAAGGGGATGATGTCTAGGCTGTGATTTAGTGAGGTGTTTAAAGTGGGATTTTCAAACAGTATACTTCGTATACCAAACGGACCCTACCTCCGATATGATCCTACCTGGTTGTTCCTTACTTCATATATCTTGAATTAGACTTTGAGTTAATGATGAATCTAGACTATTAATTAGTCGTAATAAATATTAGACTCAAACTTAGCGATAATAATACTAGGCTACGTCAAAGGAAAAGACAGTTGCTAGAAGCGAAACATTGTCCGAATTTTAAGTCGTCACTTTAACAAGTGAGTGCATAGTTAATTTAATCTTACATATAGATATGAAATATTTAATATTAATACATGCTATATGTGCTTTTTATATGTGTTCTTGATATTTATGCTAGGTGAACGATTTATACATGTATTACGTGATTTAAACTGTATATGTATTTTTATACCTATAAATATAATGGGTAAAGATGGGTAGATGAAATATGATATGGATGATGAGAGAAGAAAGATGACATAGATGATGAGAAGCCTTGAATTTTAAGCTAAGCTAGTCATCTAGCAGAGTATAAATGACAACTACGAACTATTCTAGACAATCCAGTGGAACGCTAGCAGGCACGCAACCTGTAGGTGTTTTTGAACTACGTGTTCACCAGATGTACTCTAAAAATCCTGGAAGCTATGTACTTAGTGCCTTATAAATGAACATTGGCAACTATGGACTTAGTGCCTTATAAATGAACATTGGCAGCTGTGCCTAATAGATAACATTGACAACTATGGACTTAGTGCCTGTTAGATAAACCCTGGCAGCAATGGACTTCGTTCCTATTCCTTAGGACAATCCTTAGGAATGAATAAATGAAGAATAGATGATTCTTAGGGAAGATCCTTAAGAATAAAAAAGATAATAGGGATGGGAAATTGGGTTAATTGTTTGATGATTAAACATAATAATTATATTATTGTGGGTTGAAAACTCAATGTACTCACAAGGTTTCCCAATCTGACCCACTCAGTTTATTGTATCACAGGTGGCTATATGAAAGATACATTCTGCTGGGAGATTCAATGAGTATTAGGCCACTAGGTTATTTACTGTAAGGCTTGTAATATTTTGTTATGCTTATGTTTCTGTATTGACGATGACATCCTAATGTTTTAATGTAAATAAATACACATTTCTTCAGAAATGCTTTGATAATATCATTATCACGTTTTTCTGGGACAACTTCCGCAATATTATTCTTTAAAAAGGATACTCTGATTTTTAAATAAACATAAACAAATCGGTCTTTTCTGGCCGTGAAAATGGGGATGTCACATATGACGATGTTTTGGATTACCGTTTTATTAAATTTAAAATGAAAATTTTGGGTCTTATTTTTGGTACATTACACTGGTAAAGGATTATTTTCATATATTTTTATTAAAAATATACATATTTATACCAATAACATTTATTTTTCTTTTAATAAAAGATGTCTTTTTGATGTTATTGGTTTAAAATTTAATACTTTTTTATTATAAATGATAAAAGATAGGTTGTTATTTGTAAAAATAAACAAGTAAATAATATGTAAATAAGTGTTTTTTTTGTCATATTTATATTTATGTATGTAACTAGAATTTAGTGAATTTTAAGAAACATTTTATAGGTTTGTGACGTTGTAGTGCTATAAAAGCTAATGCATTTAAAAAAATATTCATTTACCTTTATACAAATTAATAAATATTTTTATAAAAAGGACACTAAAGTTACATTAAATAAACAATCTTATAAGACCCTTTAAAACCTTGTTTCAAAAGAAGTTATTTTAAATAGAGGTGGCAAATAGGTTTTGAAATGAGTTTGGTTTAAAATATGAATTACAAGTGATTTCATATGTAAATCACAAACAACATAAAGGAAGGGGTCCATGTAGCTGCTGCGCCCGCCCCCCTCTTAGTCAATGGGGCAGCAGGTTCGACATCTACTACAAAAGAGAGCATCCACTTCAGATAACCACGCCTCTGCTAGGCAGCGTGTGGAATGGCTGAGAGCGGACCTTATTGGATATATAATCCAAGTCGAGAGTAGAGTTACGGGAACAACCGTCTGATGGAAAACGACTTTCACGTTCGGTTCAGAGAGCACTTTTTTCGTTGAGAATTCCTCGTTCTCTCTCGATAGACGAGCGGCGAATGATTCATATGTAAATCACATGTGATTAATATGTAAATTATATGTCATTAACATCTTAATTAGATGTAATTCACATATGAATCACATGTAAATCACATGTGATTCACATATGAATCACATGTAAATCACATGTGATTCACATATGAATCACATGTAATTCATATGTAAATCACATGTAATTCACATGTAAATCACAAGTGAATTACATATCAAGTACATGTGATTCACATGTAAATCACAAGTGAATCACATATAAATTACGTCTATATGCACACATGCATTTTGTGTGATTCGTTAATCATTTTTTAGAATTTTCTTGTGAATTTCATATTTTAATGTTAAAAGATACAATCACATTCTAATATCACATTATATAATCACATGTGAACCTTACATGATATGATCACATGTGAATCTTACATGATATATACATATGCATTTTTGTGAGTGCTCTTGCATTAATATTTTTTTTTAAATTTTCTTGTAGGTTTGGAAAAATTTGTGGAAAATATTGAAGATGTGAAAAACGATAAATTGAAAAAGATATGAAAATATTGACACGAAGACATGAAAACGCTTTGAAATTTTGTAGCATTTTTTGATTTTTATATTTTATTGTGTATAGAATAAAATACTTGTACTATTGTGTTCACAGATTAGTAAATAAAAATGAGTTTTTTTTTAATTACTTACAAGTATTATAGTATAAGAAATATATATATATATATATATATATATATATATATATATATATATATATATATATATATATATATATATAGACACACACACACACTTGACAAAATATGCATATATACACCTAAAACATTTAATTTTTTGGTTAAAAAATTTATAGTTTTTTTTTTATTTAAATATTCCAGTTTTTATTTAAAAAAAATTATTGCTTTTAAAAATTCACTGCTTTTTTAACAAAATTTCAGTTTTAAAGAAGATACTTTTTTTTTTCAACTTTAAAAAAAAACATGTTTTCTAAAAAATTAAAAAATTTGTGTTTTTATAAATGATCGAAAATTATTTAAAAAAAAGAATATCAAAAATTTTGATTTCTTTTGCTAATTTTTAGCCTATTAATTAATATCTCAATTAATACAAAAAAATTAAACATTAAAGGAGATTCTGAAGATAACGAACTTGCACTTAATGAATTAATTTGATTTAAGGCTCCATCTTTAATTTTCGAGTTTTGAGAAATTATGTGTTCTGAACGGATATATATATATATATATATATATATATATATATATATATATATATATATATATATATATATATATATATATATATATAGACAGACATACACACACACAAACGTTCAAGTATGTAGTAAAGATATTAAAAATAAAAAAACAAAAAAAAGTAAAAAAAAATAACTGTTATTCTAAAAAAACGAAAAAACGTAAAAAAAAAATAAAAAAAAAGGAAAAAATAATTCAAAACATCAAAACCGAATATATATCTATTCAATTTTTTTTTTGAAATTTTTTTATCAAATAATAAATAATAAATAATAAATAAACGAAAATAAATAATAAAACCCACTTAAATGACTTTCTATTGACGTTCAGCGCGCGAGATTAAATTATTGAGTCCGTATTATTTACCACGGACGTAGGTCACATGCGGACGCACCATGACGAAGTATCTGAGTTTTTGACGTTTGTGCCGTTGATGAAATGAGTGGTGGAGAACTGTTCTCGCTGTCCTCACCATTTTTTGAGTCTTAATGATAACCGGACCCTATATATATATATATATATATATATATATATATATATATATATAGGGGTCCGGTTCCAGTGATAACTCTTTTTTCGGTCAGGACTGGTGCAGACACCTTTAAAAAATTTTAAAAAAATACAAATCATAAAATCGAGCATAGTACTATATTGGAGAGAAAAACAATTGAATTTTTTTTTGGATCATTCAAATTGAATCATGGATCATAAAAATGATCAATGCTTCAATTTTAATGATTCAAAATTTTTCTTCCAATTTTTTTTTCTCTCCAATATAGTTTTATGTTCGATTTTATGATTTTTATTTTTATTTTATTTTGTTTTCAATTTTGTTAAGGTGTCTTCACGAGTCCTCACCCGATCCTCTCTCTCTCTCTCTCTATATATATATATATATATATATATATATATATATATATATATATATATATATATATATATATATATATATATATATATATGAAAAACATAAAAACCCTAAAAATCATAAAAGTACATAAAAAAATACTCGGAGATCACAAATCTTATTTTTGACTTTATATTCTTAAAATCGCTGCTTTTTTTGGAAAATATAAATTACGAAAATAATATTTAAAAAAAGAAAATTTGAAAATTTTGAATTATTTTGAATTTTAAATATGTTTTTATTATCTACAAATTGAGTGGGTAGGATTGCGTCTCCTCGTCTCACAAAATATAGTGGTTTCAAATGAACCTAAGCATATATATATATATATATATATATATATATATATATATATATATATATATATATATATATATATATATATATATATATATATATAATCTAAGGTAGGATAAGTAAAACCAATTGAATTGGTATACGTGAGAATCCTTAGGCCTTAAGTGTAGGTAGGCCCAAAAACATTCAATCAAACTATCAAGGTAGTTGTTGGAACAGAAGAAAAAGAAAGTGAATTATTTATATCGGACATTTTTCTTACGACCAAATCCAATCTTTTGATCCATGCAGAAAAGATAAAAGAATTCTAAGTTGTATCTTTCGGTAGGGGAGGATCCCACCCGTAAATTACATGAATGGTTCCTATGGTTTGGGGTAATTTGCATGTTTGGTCATTAACTTATTTTTTTTAACTTGGATGGTCACCGCAGTTTGTTTTTATTGTGCGTTTGGTCCCTGTCTTACATAAAAAGAATATTTTGTGCTTGATTTTTTAATTTATTTAAATAAGGTGAGATAGGTAAGGTAATGTGAAGTGAGGTGGAAGTGGGGTTGGGGTGTGTTTATTTAAATAAATTATAAAATCAAGGGTAAAATAGTATTTTTAGGTAAGACAGGGACCAAGCGTGCAGCAAAAATAATAATAGGGATCTTCCAAGTTGAAAAAAAAAGTTAGGGACCAAACTTGCAAATTACCCCAAACCATAGGGACCATTTGTGTAATTTACTCTTAATTTAACTATTTTTTAAACTAAATAATCATATATGGATTTTTCTAAAAGGCGGAAAATATTATAACTAACAAACAAAAATCCATATTTATAGTATTCATACAAAACAAACTAACCTAATTTTTGTATCAATACAAATGTCTAGAAAATGAAACTAAGACAACAAGTCGACGTCAGGTAAAAGGTTCTATATAGGTTACTTTCCTTATCGTGTCACATGGATTTTAACCAAAGTTATTTCATACTTGTATAGGTTACTTTCCTTATCGTGTCACATGGATTTTAACCAATGTTATTTCATACTTGTATGTGGAATTTATGGATACAAAACAACCAAGTAATCCAATCTCTCAACAGAAAAAATCGTTTAAAAATTTAACTACCAAGAGATATTCTACTTGGATCAAACGTGATCAACCAAAATACCAACCACATAGTTTTAAATGATTTATCTTTAGGTTGTATTGGTGATCCTTTTGTGTAGAAAACTTGAGATCAAAATAGATATTCTTCATCAATTTCTACATTAGCAACACGAACAACTGTCATACTCCAAGGAATAAGGCGACAACACTAAAAACACTCCTAAATTCACATTAGGATGGGGTATGAGAAGTAGATGCCAATAATCATGCCTCCATAGCTGTAGAGTGACTAATTCACAAAGATGACATCCTGCATATAACTAGATATATGATATTGTGCATGTGATACATGAGGTTGGGAGGAAGTAGATGCCCACTATAGCATTGATGAACATACATATACGAGTGATGGATTCACCGATTTTGCATGTAAGGGGAGGAGAAGGGGATCAGGGTTTCAAGTGAGTTGTCATCGTAAATCCCTAATTTTCTTTCTTAAATACTAACATTAATGGGTGGGGTTTTTTTTAAAGTATTTCAAGTTGTAAACACTCTTATGTTAGTATCTTTTTTTAATTTTCAATTTATGATTACATAAAAGATAAAAGGAAAATTTATATCAAAAGATGGTTTAGAAAACTTATGAATAGTATTAGTACTACTCTACCTCATCCATAATTTATTTCTTTTTTTTTAGAATAAACCTTAGATCCTTCAGGCTTTCAGCTTCCCTCTCCTCTTTTGTAGTTCTAGTGAAATCAATAAGTGATAGCCTTTTGATAGCCTTGTGTGAAGGCAAAAAAGTGTGAAATCAATAAGTGATGCCTTGGACACGATTGAAAATGAATAAATTCTAACATGCTTAATATCTACTAGCAATGTTGTGTTCAAGAAAGGATTTACAGGAATGTTTGAAGAGAGATGAATACTTTCAAAAAAGAGTGAAATCAATAAGTGATGCCTTGGACATGATAGCCTTTATGTAACTCATATTAGTCCCCCCTTTCCCTCCCTCTTGATAAACCCTCATGTGGGTTCCCAAGAGAAAACATGATCAAATGTTTGAAGATTCACACTTCTCTTGATAACTTTGATAATCAAACAAAAAAATAATGGTTATTAGTTTATTGTGGAGACCAATTTTGGATTTCTTTATACATTTCATCAGCTCCATCCACTCATTGAACCATAGTTCACTAACCTGCTTTCCAGAATATCATGTTTACTCGTTATTAAACTCTGAATAGTGATGAATAATTTCAAAACATGATTTCTAAGATGATTTGTACATCTTACAACAACGATTTCATCATGGCACCTTCTTGTATAAACGCACTCATAACATTAAATATTTATCTTGAAGTTAAACTCAACAACCCTAGTTCTTCTCAAAATAAATATATTGTGTTGGATGATGGTTTATTGTTGTTAAAAATTATATATTGTATATAAATAGGCCCACCATCGGTTAAAAGCTCTTGACAAATAGGTTTTCTTCTTTCAAAATTATGTTCCATTCTTTGGCGTTGTTAAATACTTTAATTTTTATAAGAATATGAGTAAGTTGTAAAGAGAATCATGAGATGATTAACATTTCATTGGTTTTTGAGTTGTCTTAGGTAATTAGTATGCTTGAGGCATCTTTGGTAGATTTTGAAAGTTATACTAATGAAGTTGGCTTCTTAAATTTAAATAATAAAAGAGCATCATCAGAGTGCTCCCACCACTATAAAGCCTCCCCTTAAGCTGATGGAGGGTGGACAGTATGAAGGGAAAAAAATACTAGGATTGGCTTGTATTTCTTAAATGGCAAGACAATGTCTACAAATCCCGCCCCTCAACATAACAATCCTCCTAATTTTGAGTTGTCTTCCGTATTTCGGAATAAAAAAATGAATAGGTACCAGGACAAGGGTCAGTCGTCACGAAAGCTAATGAATCATGGGGAGCCTAAAGTTCGCAAAACAGGTTCAAATTTTAATATGAATTGGCGCCATGTGGCTCTTAGGAAATCTCGTACTAAGAACAACATTAGAGTCAATCTTCCCAAAGTAAGAGATTATGCATATAAGACAACTCTATGTTACAAATGTGATGGTTATGGTCATATGCAATGGAATTGTAAGGCTATTCTCGGAGAAGTTCAAAACTATCACAAAGGAAGAAAAGTTGAAGCAAATTCTATCTAAACTAGCACACTCCTTGAGACCCTCGATTTTGTGGCTCAAATAGAAGAATAAAGCTATTGTTCAACTACTAGATTATATTATGTTTTTCCTTTTGGATTATGCTTACCTATTTGGATATTATCTAATTTTAGATTATGGTTTGTTTTATCACGATCAAACTTCTCGAAATAATTTATAGTCAGCTCCTTTCGATATAAATTATTTTTACTTTTTGGCATGCATATTGGGTAAGTTGATAGTGGTACCACCTATACTATCCTAAAATGCAAGGATTACTTTATCAACATTACGCTTAAAGTAACTTCAATGACAATGATTTCAGGCTCCTCAACCCTTGTTGAAATCTTTGGTAAAGCCCAATTTATGTTCTCAAACGGTAATCATTTAACCATAGATGAAACCTTATATTGTCTAAGTTCCATTTGAATATAGGTGAGTTTTAAGGATATTCAATAAAACAAGTTTCACCTCGAAACTGCTCGAGAATTGATATTGAATACCTTTACATTACCTCCACTTAATACGACCAAAAGCATATAGTGGATCAGTTGAGATGTTTGTTAATTGGTTTGTATGCTACCATGATCCAAAATACTAAAAGAAATTTAATCATTCGATGAGCACCCGTTGACGAGGGAAATTACATTTTATGGCATGACTGACCAGGACACCCAGATCAAAATATGATGCTTGGAACAATAAACGCATCCTATAGGAATCCTCTTGGAGTAAAGAATTTTGTGATTAAACCTAAAAGCCTATGCCATTCATGCTAGATTAGAAAGACAAATCTCAAACCGGTTCACGTAAAACTTACAAAAGTGGTTTCCCATTCTATTAAGAGAATTCAAGGGTATATTTGTGGACATATCTAACCAACATGCAAAACATTTAAATATTTCATGGTATTGATTGATTCATCAACAAGATGGTTACACGTAGCTTTGTTGTTCACAACAAATGCAACATTTCCTAAACTCCTAGCTCAAATCATTAAATTGAGGGCTCATCATCTATATTATCTGATAAAGTCAATTATACTTGATAATGTCACAAAATTCACATAGAAAATATTCAATGACTATTTCATGACATTGGTAATTTATCTTGAACACCATGTTCGGTATGTTCATTCCTAAAATGGTCTCGCAGAAGCATTTATTAAACGAATAAAAAGAATCATGACAAATTTGGTTATGCACACCAAACTTCCCATTTTTGCAGAGGGTTATGTGATATTGAACATGGTTGTATCGGTTTGTTTGAGGTCCATTGCCACCCACCATTTTCTACATACTATTTTGTAACTGGATATGAGCCTGATGTCTCACATTTACATGTGTTTGGGTGCTTAGTCAATGTTCCAACTGAACCTAAAAAGCGTTCAAAAACTGGACCTTATAAACGACATGGAATATATATCGATTATAAATCTCTGTCTATCATAAGTTATTTAGAGCCCTTGACAAGCTTCTCTTTAATGTTAGACATGCAGATTATGAATTTTATGAGACAATATTTTCGTCGTTATGGGGAGATTTTAACGTTAACGTTGATAAGGAACGACATGAAATAACGTGGAATGTACCTAATTTGTATCATATGGATCCCCTTACTGTACATAGTGATAAGAAAGTGCAAAGAATCCTAAGTATACTAAATGTTTCTAATTAACTACCAGACGTATTCAATGGCTTAGAAACTGTCACGAGATCAATTATACCAACTGTAAATGTGCTTGCAAGAATAGACGTCCCTATGTGACACCATCTTCCGATTGAACATGTTGCATCGGTTGTAGCCACCGTGCAAAGACCATTGTCATTAGTTGTCCAATATTCCACTTTTCCCAAGAAAAGAGGAAGATTGGTTTGTTCAAAGGATTTTCTATCTCGATAGAGGAGATGTTCTATTGAATCCGTTTTGCCACACAAAATCCTTAAGGATCATGGTGATGTATTAGAGGAGCCTGTTTTTAATGAAACACCAATTTCTCATCATCCCGATAATCTTAAAATATTTTTCAAGTATGCTATATTAGATGATATTTTAAAGAGAAACGAAACTGTCATTGATGACATGTTCATATGCGTAGTTTCCACTGAGAATACGAGCAACGATGACATGAAACAATGTACAATTATTGAGTGCCAACGCAGAACAGACTGATCTCAATGAAAATAAGAAATTCATGATCAATATGATTCCTTAGCGAAAAAATAGTCTTTGGACATATTGCTCTAACACCACCCAATGTTAAACCCATTGGTTTCTGTAAGGAAGCAGAATGAAATGATGAGATGATAATATACAAAGCTCGCCTCGTGGAGAAAGTTTTATGTCACGCATTAAAATCGATTACGAGGAGACATATTCTCCTGTAATGGAAGATATAACATTTTGCTACTTAATCAGTTTAGTAGTTTCCAAAAAACTGAATATACAGCTCATGGATGTGGTCAGAGCCTATCTTTATGGGGATCTTGGAAAAGATATACATATAAGAGTCCCTGACAGTCTTAATTTGCCTCAATAAAGTAATTGTATACGACAGAACACATTCTCTATAAAACTAAGACGAACACTTTATAGATTTAAAATTCGGACAGATGTGGTATAACCTTCTAAGTGAGTACTTTATCACAATGGGATATTTGAACAATGAGATATGCCCATGTGTGTTCATAAAGAAATCTAATTCAAGATACGTGATTATCACAGTCTATGTAGATGATATGAACCTTATAGGAACCTTGAAAGAATTGTTCGAAATTACAGATCCTAAAGGAATTCGAGATGAAAGATCTTGGTAAGACACATATTTCCCCAGCCTGCAGATCAAGCAACGTAAAAATGAGATTTTACTCTATTAAGAAAGTTACACCTAGAAGGTGTTGAGATGCTTTAGTCATTATGACACAAAGTCATCATCTACTCCCATGATCGCTTGTTCTATAGAAATCAAAACATACCCATTCCGTCCAAAGGTGTTGAGACGATTTAGTCATCATGATGCAAACACTTAGTGTTAATATTTGTGTGCAATAGGTGCATTATTGTTCTTGGCCCAGTCTACTGGACTACACTTCTCATTTTCTATGAACTATCTTGCTCGACACAACACTGCTCCAACCTGTTTCCACTGGAATGGTACTTACATGTAATGTTACCTTAATGGTACTACAAAAATGGGTTTATTCTATCCATACATGTCATCGAGTGGATCTACCTTGAATGATACTTGAAATAATGCAAACCTTGTCGGTTATATAGATGCAGGTTACTTATTAAACCCACATAAGGGATGTTCCTAAAATGGTTATGCCTTTACCATCGGTAACATGACGATACTCTGGAGGTCTTGGAAATCGACTCTAGTTGCTATTTCAATGAATCACTATGAACTACTCACGATCTGTGAGGTGACTAGAGAGTGTGTATGAATATGAGCTATAATTGGTCATATATGAAGTACATGTGATTTAGCTTATGATCATAATCAACCATTTTTCAAATATGAACATAACAACGTTGTTATTAATCAAGAATAACGTGGTTACATCAAAGGAAATAACACCTAAGTACATCTCGCCAAAATTATTCTTTACATATGAACTACAAGAAATTCAAAAGATTGAAGTGCAACATTCTAGCTTAGAAAAGAACTATGCAGACTTGTTCACCAAGTCACTACCAAAGTATTCATTCCGAAAAGATGTTAGAGCCATTGGACATATGAAGCTATCTGAGCTACCTTCATGACATGTATCATGCACCTAGTTATGTGCAATTAATGATTGCATTATGATGTATGCTTAGCACCTTCTTGAGTGCATATGAGGGGGAGCATCTTGATAAATGTTTGTTTACTCTTTTTATCTTTAGTTCAAAGGTTTTGTCCCATTGGGTTTTCTTTGACAAAGTTGTTTTTAACGAGACACAAAGTGTATCCCATTCTCATTAAGAATTGATCATATCATTTAGAGTATCCAGTTAAGTACTTCTTTAGCCATAGTCTACTCTTTTTTCCTTCATTTAGATTTTTGTCCCATTAGATTATATTTTTAACAAGGCTTTAATGAGGCAGTTCATATATGCTTATTTCCTTTACTCAATACATCTAGATCGTACTCATTTATCCTTCGACCAAAGTTTTTCTACCACAGTGTTTAACTCGAAAAGGTTTTTAACGAGATGAATGTTTGATGTATTATTTTGAAAATACCCACGAGGGAGTGTTGTAACTCATAGTCCACCAATGATACATTTAAGTCTTTCATAAGTATAAGTTACGTACATAACTCTTACAAGATTTGGTACCCAACCTTTTTCCTATATATAATGGGTCTTTATATACATGTAATTACACTTGAATATATATATATATATATATATATATATATATATATATATATATATATATATATATATATATATAATGAGAATACCGGAATTAATCACTGAGTCGAACTAGTTTGTCATACAATAAATTATATATATATATATATATATATATATATATATATATATATATATATATATCCACACATGGTTAGGAACCGTTGAAAACTCAAAAAAATTTGTAAAAACCAAAGAACTTTTTCCAAAACTAAATTCCCAATTTTTTTTTTCTAATTTATTTACCAATCATTAAGACATTCATTAAGATCTCAAGTTTTTGATTTTTTTCTTCATCAAAACGTCTTTTTTTAAATGTGCATATATGCAAATTTACGATGTGCAACATATACACGTCAACATTTGCAAATATACACATTTTTGAAATATACATTTTTTTATTATTTTTTTAAAAAAATGCTTAACACGCAAGGACTTAGGGAAAATACCGGCAATAGTAAAAAAATAGGGGGTATTTTCAAAATATAGACACAAAAAATTGGATTTCCGGATATAGACATGGATTCCGCGGAGGTAGCTCCGTGGAATGAGAAAATTGTAAATAAATCAGTGTATTAAAAAAAAAAACTCAAGATCCATTCCGCAGAGCTACCTCCGAGGAATGAACTCATTCCGCGGAGGTAGCTCTGAGGAATGGATCTTCATTTTTTTTTCGGGGTTTATATATTCATTCTCCAACTAATTATTTTCAAGAAAAGATTATCATACTATCATAATCTTTTCTTGAAAATAATTATTTGGGGAATGAATATAAACCCCGAAGAATCAATGTGAAAAAAAAAATTGAAGATCCATTCCTCGGAGCTACCTACGCGGAATGAGTTCATTCCTCGATGGTAGCTCCGCGGAATGGATCTTGAGTTTTTTTTTTGTTTTTTTTAATACACTAATTTATTTACGATTTTGCCATTCCGCGGAGCTACAGTAGATTCCGCGGAGCTACCTCCGTGGAATGCATGTCTATACCCGGAAATGTCAAATTTCATGTCTAAATTTTGAAAATACCCCCCATTTTTTAACTATTGCCGGTATTTGCCCAAGGACTTAGGCCCCCTAAAACTTATTTCTGAAAAGAATATCACAAAAAAGTTCACGGGTTTTCACGATTCTCAAACGATCCTATATCTGTCTCCCTCCCTCTATCTCTCTTTCTATATATATATATATATATATATATATATATATATATATATATATATATATATATATATATATATATATATATATACCACACACACACACACACACACACATATATATATATATATATATATATATATATATATATAATTAGGTTCATGTGAGGCGTGCCTATGTTTGTGAGTCCGTGAGACCTCTTTTTGTATTTAAATATTCTAATATTCTAGTATTTATAAAAAATATAATATGTGTAATATTCAGATATTATAAAACAATATTGTTAACATATTATACATTGTAATATTCTAAACATATAATATTATAATATTACACCTATTTTATTTTACGAACTATAGAATATTTGGATATTTCCCTAGAAAAAAGTGGTTTTACTGTATAGCAAAATTAGGTATGTGTAAGGACCCAAAATCTAGAGAGATTTCACTTTTAGTTAAATATGGACCAAAACGGAAAAATGGTTATTTATGAGAATTTTATAAATTTGTGAAGCTGTGACTTCATGAAATTGACCAAGATAAGTTTAAGTCGCTTAGATGGGATTAGATAAGTGATTTGAAGAGAAAAAATGCATGAGAAGATGCATTTTCGCTAAAAGGGTAAAATATGCATTTTTATGCTTTTTAGGCTAAGTTTGTGACTGAATAGATGAAGACCTATATTAAGTTAGTGAGAGGTGACTTAATGTAGTTTTAGAACTCATCCCCCACCTTTGCGTGGGTGTAAAGATCAAAGAAAACAGGTTTAAGACAAAGAAGATATGAATGTTTGGAAATTAGAAGAAAATGTCTCAAAGCTGGAATGGAATCAGATAAGGAGGTTGCTATCATACAACCACCATCGCATTGTGAGAAAGCCTACAATGGTGTAGTGGACCCTGTCTCCATGGCGTGGTCAGAAATCCACCACGACGTGGTTACGCAGTCATGAAACAAAATCAAAAGAGCTATGATCTCATTATGGTCATTTCTTAGGAGGAGTTGATTGGAGAGATGGTGGATGTGATTTTAATGCCAAAAGCATGGCAAGAGAAGCTAGAGATGGTAGATTTCTAGGATTATGATCCTCTCCACATTATGGTATAGATTTCTTCATTTTATTTATCTTTGAGCTTTAACGATGAATGTGTTAGTTTGGTTAGAATGCTTGGTTTGATCAACATATACCTTAAGTATGATGCTATTGAGAGTGCCTAGAAGCTTTAATCGATATTTAGAAGTGATTTCCATGGTGAAACCAATCCATTAGGAGTTAGGGTTTGAAACCCTAACTGGTAAGGATTCATTGGTTAGAATAGGTTTAGAGATGGAAATTGAGTATGTAGAATTATGGTCAATTGAGTGGTCATTTTGAAAAAGAGAATCATTAAGCTCTTAAATAGGCTACAACATGTTCTAAGGGACTTCACTAACTAACCAGGTGAGTTATGTCTCTCATTCTCTTTTTAGATAATGTTTATATGATTTATATTATTTATATGAATATATTTATATGCACGTATATTTCAGAACTATTGGCATTAGACTGAATGCCCAATTAAAACTTTTTCTTTACACTTTAAAATATCATTTGTCTTTGCTGCGGAAAATCTCAGTTTAATTAAAAATTTTGAGATAACAAACATCGTTTTATAATATTAAAATACCAATGATGTCATAATTATTATGTGACATAGGTTACAACGTAAAAAGAAAGATCCTGAAAACTAATATAAGTTTATTTCTTATTTCACTCGACATCCTAATTATTTTCTAGTAGCCTTAGTTCTACTACCTGTGATGCATATAAATTGAGTGGATCAGGTTTTGGAAAACCTGGTGAGATACATAAGGTTTTCAAGCCCATGATATTTTTAGGATAATAAATCATATTAATAATCCAGTAAAATAAAAATTTCCAAACAATATAGATATATAAACCTAACGTAAATATCAATAAGACACTCTACCCAGACATACCCAGTCCAACCGATTCTCACAAATCGTAGTTTAACGATTATCTAGAAGAATCACCTAACCTGATAAATCGTTTGAGCAACTGTTTGACTACACAGCTAGGGAAGTTCTTATCTAGTGTAAGTCATTTAAAGGAAACCAATGTTCAGAGTATTTGATAAAGATGGTATCCTATTTTATCTACGTCTGTGGGTTATGATCCAATACTAGAAACGTAATTCACAAGACCATCTAGAATAATCAAGTGTTGTCATCTTACTCTGTGAGATGACTCAGACATACCTGCCGGTTGTCTGATCTGGACCTATCAAAACTGACTATCCAATAAGAGGAGGTCTAGTACACTCCACTTTAAATCTCACACATTACCCAAGTATGAGACTATTCATATGTTCAACTTACTTTGAACTAAAACCTCATTTATGAGTATTCACTTATAATTATACAAGACTATAATAAAAGAAATTTACTTCGAATAAAGTACCTTATCATATGTTACTAATATAATAAGATTAGTACAATAATACAGATAATAAACAATTAATATATAATTAACATTCGATTGAAAAATAGTTTTATTATAATTATGCACTCACCTGGTTAAAGGTGAAAACTCTATGATGATGAACTCACCTGGATATAAGCTTGCCATGTCGTGGTGACATAGTTCCAAGTCGGCTAAGAGCATCCGAGGCTTGCCACATGGCGCGCTTTCGGGCCGCCACGTCAGCATCTTACCAGGTATTTTCCAAATCTTAGAAAAATATCATCTTTCACATACAAGCTCCATTTTTTTATGTTTTTTATATCCACACATATGTATTTTCGAGTACTACAACTTTCCTTTAGATTCCATCAACAAAATTTCACTTTTTTTTTTTAATTTCATATTTTTATAGAGATTACACTATTAAAATCTGTGCAAAAATCATAACTCCTTCATATAAACTCTGTTTTCGAATGTCTTTATATCGACTGATTTGTATTTACGAGATATCCAATTCTTGTTTACACTGCTTTGGCTAACAATCAAACAATTTTAAATTTCAATTTCTGTATCACGTACTGTTGTGGGGTGTTGTACCGCAACTTCAAAAAATAATAACTTCTTCATACAAAGTTAGATTGGGACGTTCTTTATATGTACAAGTTCGTAACCAGGATTAGTACGATTTTTGTTTAGAGTAGTTATCCTAATTAATATTTAGTTTTTAATGTTTATTTTAGCCAAAATTGCAAAAATGGTCCCTGTGTTTGTCAAAATTATGTGGTTTTGGTCCAAAAAAGTTTGGTGATGCATAAGTGGTCCAATTTCGGATACATTGTGTGGTTTTGGACCCTATAGTTGCCATTTTTTTTTGTGGTTTTGGTCCACTCCATCCTAAAATGACTAATATGCCCCTTTAGTAATTCTTTTTTAATTTTTTAATTTCCTTTATTATTCTTTTAATACATTTTAATTAAAAAAATCAAAAATAAAATTCCACCCATCACCCCTATCTCTATTTCCGTATCTCTCCCAAGAACATAATCCCACCCATCGCCTGTTCATCCCGTCTGGCCACCATCGGAAAACATCCCCAAAGCTTTAGTCGTTGCTGATACTTCATTTGCCACCACCATAAGAAAATCGGAGCACATCCATTTCGGTTTGTCTACTCCATCTGGCCTCCAACAATGATATGAAAACGCATATATGAATTTCGGAAATTGCATGTCGGACCTCCATCCTCGCCCACCATTATAGGACCTCTATCATCACTCATCTATACTTTGTCACTGTCGAACCCTGTTGCTACTTCTCCATCCATTTCTCTTACAAGTCTACTCAGATTTGCTCAGATATGTCAACCATCATTGCTACCTCTACTTTAATGTAATCCCATCGGGTGAATGTCAAAGTTTTAGAGGGAGAAAGAGAGAAGATAGGGAAAGATATGGGTGGAGGAGATGAGAGGCGATGTTTGGGTGTTGTTGGAAATGCATATGTGTAGGGGTGGATAAAGAGGGAGATATGGAGGAGATGAGAGGCGACACATTCATTGGTGGAGAGACTTTGTGTGAGTGAGAAAGAGAAAGAATTGGGCTTAGAGGAGAGCAGTGGTGGTATAGGTGGTCGCCATTTTCATCTCCTAACCACTGAAGGCTTCATGTCCGGTGGGTGATACGATTAAGGCTTAAAGTCCCCCGTCGTCTCTATTGACCCAGTTCATTGCTCCTTCCTCGATATACAAACATATTGGTGGTGTATGAAGGTTTCCGGGCAGCATATGGCGGCGGACGGTGCAAGCGGATAGTGGTAGAAGCCAGGGTGTTCTTGAGTGTGTATCTTCCTAAGAGAGTGAAAAAGATGTGAAAGGGGTGGAGGAGATGAGAGGTACCACAGGAGAGAGAGAGAGAGAGAGAGAGAGAGAGAGAGAGAGAGAGAGAGAGAGAGAGAGGGTCATTCTATAATTTTTAATTACTTAAAATCATTAAATTAATACAAAAAATAAAAAAACAAATAAGAGGGGTATAATCGTCTTTTTAAGTGGATAGGGACCAAAACCAATAAAAAAAAAAAAATCCAATTTTGGACCATTGGTGCACCACCAAAACTTTTTGGACCAAAATCATAGATTTTTACTAACCACAGGGACCATTTTTGCAATTTTGTCTTAGCCTTAATTAATAAGTTTTTACACATTATATCTATAAACACATGTATACTTGAATAATTCTCCTTCATTTATTTCCAAAAGATATCAATCACTGAACGACGTAAATACAATTTTATAACTATGCCCAGCGAGGAACATGAACGTTACATGTAGATTATGTTTTATGCTTAAAACACTAAACATGGGTCAAGCTGGGAAATTCTAAAACTTAGATAAAAATAAGCATTCACCTAATTGTAATGCTACCTCTATATGCGTGAAAGTAGTAATCTTGAAAACACATAGTAATATGAATGTTTATGTTATATTAGGGGTGCTTGTGATAATCTCAAGTGTTCACGAGTTTTGAGGTGGGAAAGAGGATATTTGTGACAACAGTGAGTCAATCCTTATTGAAGTATATGTACTTTGTTTGGGAATTCCATATCTTAGAGAGATTGTAATGAACCTAGGATGTTATAAGATACATGTGCCCTATTTGAGGTTGATTTGTATGTTGTGTATGTGGCGTGTTTCAATGATTTGAAGTTTAGAATGTATTGCATGCTAGAATTCATTATATGGTATTTTGAAGTGTGGGATGTGATAGGTCCATGTTAGAAAAAAGGTTTGTGTTGATTGAGATTGAGGAATGCATGTTGTGATTTCTAAAATTATTTGTCTACGATGATTAGTACAAAGCATACTAATGAAATAATATACTATATTGATGATATGATGATATGTGCATGATATTGAGATTGAGGAATGCATGTTGTGATTTCTAAAATTATTTGTCTACGATGATTAGTACAAAGCATACTAATGAAATAATATACTATATTGATGATATGATGATATGTGCATGATATTGTATGTTGATGTAAAATGTTTAACTTGTAATAACTAATTTGCATGTCTACATAATGAGTAACTTGAGTAGTAATATGCCCTTAAAAGATGATAATAATTATGCATGATTACCTAAGAAGGTTTAAATCCTTGTTGAAGAATTAATAATAAATTAATTAAAAGGTAAGGCACTTGGTGGGGTTATTGGTAGTAATATAGACATAGGTGTGTATCCTATTCAGATTATATGATGGCCTAGTAGGTTGAAAAACACCTATAGGATAAGTGCTTAAGCCAGAATTAACATCGAGTGGTTTTTCTAGACAATCACTCGGGACATGGTCCATATTTTCCAGAACTGGAGTGCCGTGGACGATTTGAGGACGTCGGCATAAACACCATGTGGGATTTAGGAGGTGTAACCTAGTGAAATTGGCAGCACTTGTACCAATGCTTCATAATAATCATTGGCTCGAGCTGGTCATCTTAGTAGAAAACAAGATACTTACTACGGGGTTACTGATGAATATATATACTTGCAAATAGGAATTATTATGATATGAATTACAAAGGTGATTAGAGGAGAGTAATTATTAATTATGAAAATGAGGTATAATACTATCTTATAATATTATAATTATGAATCAAGTAATAACTAGTTACAAAGATGAATAATAAAGTGTAACTATATATAAAGGGTCTAAAGAAGAATCATATTTGATCATGATCGTGTTGGTTATATGATGTATCTGATGTCATGCTATGCGAGTGTTTGTATGCATGTTTATATGATTTATGTAATACTATGTGTTAAGAGATGAACTTAATGATAAAGAGATTATGGTGCGTAATTTAAGTTAATCTCATGGATCTTTGATGAAGCTGATTAATAAAAGATATCAGAATTATAAGGGAAACATAACAACAACGTACATCATAAAATATAAACAACTTAAAGAGACACTTGTTGAATCATAACTTGGTTTGCAGCCAAACACAAGTTATTAAATGATGAACAACAAAGTATGAACAAAAAAGTATGAGTGATAAGGAGACTTGTATTTCAAAGTGATACGGTTACAATGAAGATGGAATCTGACACACATTTTATCGATTACAACCTGTCCATTTATAGATGGAAAAAGTACAAGTCTATCAATAAGATAATAAAAAAGTAATCATGATTTAGACGACCATGCTTCCCACTCTTGGGACTGGCAAAACCAACCTAACACACAAAGTCATAAAAGGTGATCATTACTTTTCTAACAATGTTGTATAACACAAGATAAAAGATTTCAACTCTTAGGACTTCCTTATCTTTGGTCTCTAAGTCTTCAGTCAAAACGATACAACTCCTCGTTATCACTTCTCATCATAACACTTCACTCCTCTGTCAAAAATTTCTTCGCATTGCTGATACAATCCTTAGCTACCAAGGGTCACTTTCTTGTATCAACAATTTCCCCTTAAGTGACATCGCAACTATCCTCTTCATCGATTAAGTTTGATAAACTTGACGATGAGCCACCAAAATTTCCTGTCTTCAAAAATCCTTTTTATTCTTCTCGTTAATTCAAACTTCACTTTTTCAGTAGTGAACATGGACTTCTCAACATATGAGATAGTTTCTTCAAGTTGTTTCTTTGAGCACCGATGAAATGTAGTGGTTGGAATGAAGAAGTTTTCACTATCTCTGGAGATTTTGAAAACAATGCCAAGATCAGGAAAGTTTGTGTCTCTGAGGCTTAGATCTTGAATTCCTTCGGTAATTGTTAGAGCATGTTCGAGAAAGTCACAGTCTCTGTTATATACTAGTTTGAGAAAATCACAATCTTTGCAAATTCTCACACAAGAGCTTTAAGAAAGTCACAAGCTCTTGCATATGTTGGTTTCATTTTGTGGTATTTTTCTATCTTGTTCTTGAAAACTCTTGTGATTAGAAAGATTTCTTCATGATTCATGAAGATGAAATCAGCCTAAGTATGATGGTATTCTTTGTTGAAGAGATAAAGAGAGAGAGAGAGAGAGAGAGATAGAGTGTGTGTGTGTACTTGTAGTAGGTTGCACCTTTGAATGAGTGAGGTTTGTATGTTTTGACCGCCTCTAGAACATCATTAGACCAAATTTCCTCAATTTTCTTTCCATACTTGTTGTGAAACAAATTTAACCTCTCAAACTCCATTGGAAGACTGCAATTGTCCGGGATGTGAAGATCAAATGGTTCGAAGACTGGGAAATATTTTGCATTAGGAGATAAAGGAATATCCCAATATCCATAGGTAGGAGGACCAAAAAATGTCATATGAGGTACATAGTCTTCATCTGTAAGACTTCACATAGGATTTACCCATGATTGGATTAATGACTTATCCATTCGGATGTCAAATCCTTGGGCTTTCCATATGTATTCGACCATCATGGCTAGTTTCTAGTATTCTTTTCACCGTCTGGTGGCAGTGGACTCGTTCAATTTATCCGATGATATTGAGGGATTCAAAGTTCATTCCTTGATAGGCGAGGTCTTCTTCGGGGATGGAGGAGGAGTTGGAATTTTCTGCTTTTGGGGAGAAGGAGGTGGTGTTGGAGTTTTTTCTTTTGGAGGAGACTAAGGGGAGCTGGAATTCTTTGTGGATAAGGAGACTTGGAGCGTTTTGAGGAAAAGCTGACTTCAATGGTTGTGGACTTTCCCCCTTTTAAGGAATCAGACATTCCCTTCTCCTCAAACAATGCTTTCAACACCTCAAGTTTTTTGAAGGACTTGGTGAAGTTGATTAGAAGTTGGCCACTGATGTCATTTATTGTCATGAGGCTTAGTTTCTTGATTGTTGGAGCATGGAAATGCTCTACAAATTATGAGTGATAGTTAGGTTATTTTATTCCCTTTATTGTATTGTTGGTTTATCTCTCTCTATAAATAGTGAGAGTTGGTCATTGTAAAAGTAAGAGTGCAATAAAAATGTAGTTCCTAGTGAGAGAAAGTGTGGTGGGATCTCTTCCACCAAGGGAGAGTTATCTCTCCCAACTCATGTTCTTCATATCTTACTTTATCTCTTTTCTAGTAAAAATCATGGAATTACTCATCTCTTTTATGTTCTTCATATTTAATCGTTAAATCTTAATATGTTCTTATTATTCCACATCAACCGATCGTCAAAATGGGTTTCAATAATTGGTATCAGGGCCGTACCTTGAAGGTTTAAGCGACTAGTTCAAGGGAACGACTCTTGATCGGTGTTTATCTTGAAGATTTTTCCAATTTTTGCAAGAATGTTCGGGTTCAAACCGGAAATATTTATGATGAGTTTTTCTATTTTTGAGGGTTGATTCAAGCTTAGAAGAATAAAAAGTTGCTGCTGTCTTGTTCATTTTTCTGTTGAAAAATCCAAGTTTATAAAGTGTTCTTATGATGTTGTTGAAGAAAAGAAGAAGAAAAAGGGAGAAGAAAATTTTTATGGTCTTAAAAAATGGTTGAAAATTTTGCTGAGTTTTTCTATTTTTAAGTGCTGATTCAAGCTTAGAAGATTTAAAAGTTGCTGCTGTCTTGTTCATTTTTCTGTTGAAAAATCCAAGTTTATAAAGTGTTCTTATGATGTTGTTGAAGAAAAGAAGAAGAAAAAGGGAGAAGAAAATTTTTGTGGTCTTAAAAAATGGTTGAAGATTTTGCTGTAGACATTTTATTTTTTCCTTGGAAATGAGACACAAAATTTTGGGCTTATTATTGAAGAAAGTGGAGAATTTTTCTTTGAAGATTTGTTCCAACAATATTTGAGTTCATCTCAAGAGGTATGAACTTCTTTTGTTCTTCAAAAAGTTGTTGTGAATCTTTAGAATAGAATTATTGGACGTAATATGGTGTTTGAAAAAGATACTTGTCCTCTTTACTCGTTTTGGAAAAGAGATATCCACTTTATTATCCCTCCTAAAGCAGAAACAATGTGACTTGACCAATCCCATCACCTTTTTTCCCTTAACTTCCCTGCATACTCAACCTTTTTCCCTTAAACCATGCCTTGTCCCCTCAACGTTTTGCCTTCCTAACACTCCGCCTCATCCCCACATGACTTAGGAAAGATTCCCTTTCATAAACCTAAAGTAATGGCCTCTTCGGTATCAATTTTTCATGAAAAATGGTATTTTTCGTCGTCAAAATACCCTTCGTCGGTTCCCAGAACCGTAGACCAAAAATTGCCCTGCTGAAGTCTCCTCAGAAGCCCCGACGGTACCCCTCTCAGTCTTGGTATCAGAGACCTTCTCAGCTACCAGAGACCTTCTAATCTACTGAAGACCCTCTCAAACCAATTACCGAAGACCTTCTTACCCATATCCGAGATACCGAAAACTCCTCTCTTCTTTGCCTTCACACCACAGACTTCGCCTACTACATTCTTTGACTTCGCACTACAACCTCACCCTCAGCTTCCTTACCTTGCACCGATGACTAGTATCACAGACTTCCCTCAGCCTTCCGCCTCTTCTCTTCATCCTTTAGCTACTACCGCAACCTAACTTCTTCCCAACCGCATACTAACCCAACCTTCTCACCCACAACCCACCATCCTCGGTAGCACTTCCCTACCCCTTAACCATCAGCCCTCCCACCGTAAACTACTCCTACCTACGCACTGCAGTCTGCTCAAACCCGCATAACTCCCTCCCTCTCTGGTACTTCCTCACACTTCAACCCCCCTTCCTCCTCCTTTCTTCAGCCCCTCTCATAGCAGCCCCCCTTCCTTTATTCTTTTTGCCTTCTTTTTTTAAATTAACACCAATTTATATTTTTTATTTTTTTAACACCAATTTTTTTTTTATTTTAGCCAATTCTTTTTAACAACATTTTTTTTTATTAAAACCAATTTTTTATTAATACCAATCTTTTTTTAAAAAACCAATTTTTTTTAATACCAATTTTTGCCACAACCAAACCTTTGATAGTCACATTGGTTTACTTCATGTTGATTATATTGGAAGAATTTTATTCTTTCCATGTGGATTACTCCATGCCGCAGTCGGACATCATATTTTTCTTTGCGAGGATTGTACCGCAATTGCGTCTAATCAACAAAATTGTTTTGCAACTTTTGCTTTATGGGATTTTTATGACTTGTCGCTCTTGATCTCCGGTTGACGAACCATGTATCTTGAGCATGTGCAGTTTAATTTTGAAGACCACTTCAGGAGTTCCGACACTGCAGTTTGTGTGTTTTAGTATCTTTTCAGCACATCAAAGATTTTTTCATGCAGAGTTATTATTGTTACTTTGGTATTTGTTCGAGCAGTTTTCAGCAACAGAATCAACCAGCTACACATGACAGCAGAGTATTTATTTTACTCTCATTCTCATGTTTTATCGAGACCCTTCATACATCTAGGGAGATCTTGCATAACTCTTGGTATCCGACTCTCTCCATCCCGATGATATATTGATTTTTGATATCCGTTCATTGGTTATCAAAAATAGGGAGAAAATATTATGATATCATCCGGATATGGTTTTATGATTGTTTGAGTTTGGATTTTTGAAGACTTCTGAAGACGATGATTTATTTAGTGATGCCATGTGTCACTGATTTTTGGTCTTCACAGATCAAATTTTTTGGCATTACTAGATGTTTCCCGGATCTAGGTTATTTATTATTCAGACTCTACCACATGATGTTTCATTTGTGTTTGCATCCGGTTCAGATCTATGATTTCTCGAGTTTGGATTTGTGATATTTTGAAGACGAATATTATTTTGGCGATGTGACGTCGCACTTATTTTTGATCTCCCGATCAAATTTTTGGCATTGCTAGAACAGATCTTCAGATTCACATTATTTATTATCCGGACTTCACTTTTACATGCTTCACATTTTTAGCAGGTTATTCTTTTGAAGAATTTTGGGTATATTATGATTCGAGAACTAGAGATGTTTCAGAATTTTTGAAGTCGAAGTGTGACTTGATTACGGGACATACATCTCAAAAGTTATTGGTATACTTTTTGAAGTTGATTAGCTTGGTTCACTGATCGCATCTGTGGATTGGAATCTTACTCTTCAGCACCGGAGAAGCTTATGCCTCGGTACTTAGAAGACTTTGACGACAAAGATTTCATGGTCCCGTTTCAGAAATCACAAACACTTCATAGTTTCAGAGACATTTCAACACTTGGTTCTCATTATGTTTCATTTTTATTACCACACTTGCTAGTCGGTTACTGTATTTTATCCTTTTATCACCTATTTTATCCCTCATCACTTGCGAGCATTTAGGGAGAGATTGTTGGAGCATGGAAATTCTCTACAAATTATGAGTGATAGTTAGGTTATTTTATTCCCTTTATTGTATTGTTGGTTTTTCTTTCTCTATAAATAGAGAGAGTTGGTCATTATAAAAGTAAGAGTGCACTAAAAATGTAGTTCCTAGTGAGATAAAGTGTGGTGGGATCTCTCCCACCAAGGGAGAGTTATCTCTCCCAACTCATGTTCTTCATATCTTACTTTATCTCTTTTCTAGTAAAAATCATGGAATTACTCATTTCTTTTATGTTCTTCATATTTAATCGTTAAATCTCAAGATGTTCTTATTATTCCGCATCAACCGATCGTCAAAATGGGTTTCAACATTGATGTAGTCATAGATATCCTTAGTGACAATTTGAATATCATCGATTGTATCCCTTTTTGTGACAACTCTTCTTAAGCCTCTGATAGTTGTTAGGAGTTTGGTATACCCATCTTTATAAGTATTGTGGGTCTCATTGACCAGGTACTTTGTTTTTTCTTCCTGCTTTGTGGTCACCTTGACCAGATGATCTTTCAAATCCTTGACATCTTTCAGTAACTCCTCGGCTTTGTTGATGAACTATTTGTGATCTTGTTGTTGTTGGACTTATAATTGATGAATACCATTTCTATGCGAATTAAGATACGGTCAGCTGTGAACTTTTTCTTGTTTCAATATCCAAGATACTTTCTTCTAAAGACTGCAAAATAGAAGATGAGGGACTCTGCGGTGGCTGAGAACTTGTGACTGTAGCCAGGATTTGATCAATTGTTCCCTTAAGTTCAAAGAATTCTTTTCTTGACAGAGTTGTATTCTTCTTCTTCTTAGGCTTGGGCTTTGAAGTAGAGTGATGTGATCCATTTGATTCATCCTCGCCGATAAAAATTGCGAAGTCTTCATCTTTCCATTGCTTTTTCACCTCGTCCTCTTTATTTTCGAAATCGAATCCAAAGATTTGTTCTTTGCTGAGCTGGACTTTGGTGTCGTCATCATTAGAGTCTCCTACTTCAGTTGGCGTAGGAACAGGTTTTGAAGCTCCAATTTAGTTTCCTGTAACTTCACAGACTATCCTTATTGTTTGCTCCATTTCTCCTACCTATTTGCGGGTTCTTTCCAAGTCATCAGCCTTTTTGGCATTATGGAGGGCTCTCTTGAAGGTTTCAAACTTCTTTTTCTTTGACTTTGTGTTGGGTAGGGTTTTTTAAAAAGTAATCACTGGGGTACCCCCCGAGTTCTCGGATCCTCGTACAATGGTGTTACCCATGTTTAATTCACTTGTGAGTAATGTTGGTGGTATAGGATTTCTGGAACTTCCTCGCTCTCCTTGGTCTTGAACCAAGTTTGGCCTCGATTCCGTTCTGGGTAGGGTTTTTGAAAAATGACCCTATGGTGCATTTAGTGTTTGTTTTGTATGTGTTATAGAAAGGAGACCTTGAGACATTTATCAACACCGGAATCTACTTGGAATCCCAATTAGGATTTGTCTCCATGTTCCTGATCTGAAACCGTTACACTCCTTTTAGCAGAGTGGATGGATGAGTTTTTCTCAAGTGATTCAACGTTGAATCGAATGGCTACCGGTGACGTTCGATAGACTCTGGTATCTACGTTATATTGCTTTTGGCCAAGAGGGTTAGGGAGTTTGAACTTTCTTTTTCTAAACCAATCTTCAAAGTTTGATTTCTCAGGCTCTTCGATATTCACAATGAGTGGTTCTTCAGAAATGATAGTAATTTGAGCTTGTGTGGGGGTCTGAAGTCTGTTCGGGGTCTGTAGTGTATGTTTTTTCTCCGGTAGGTTTAGTCTCTTCAGTGTGTATCTGGTCTTCGATATGCATGGGCTCTATAGTACTAACTTTTTATTTCTTTGTGGCTCTAACACCTTTTGTGACTATTCTAACTGAAGTCTCTCTCTTGGACTTGATTTTACCTCTAGAGGATTGCGTTTTTGGAATATGACCAATGAGTTGTGGTGTGGGGCTAGGCGGGGTAGAACGATATGATGTTTTATCATTCGTAGGCTCCATGTGTTTCGATACTGCATGGCCATTAAGTCCTAGTTCAGTCAATATGTGCAATGGAAGCTGTCTAATAGGACTGAACATGGATTGATCTTTAGGAAGATAGTACCTTTTAAATTCGTTGCAGACAAAGAAATTGATGTCTTTTCCATGATTAACTTTGGCTGTAGAGTGCAAATCCTTGATGCAGATGGACCAAAATATTGCAGAAGTTACTTCAGTGAGTCCTGAAGTACGTGATAAAATCATCTCAGAGAATAATGTTGTAATCAACTGGTTCATCGGTGAAAATGATCCATATAATTTCCAAAAGTTGTTTTCCCATAGCATCTGTACCACCGGTTCTACTTGATAAGCAACGAATGATGTAGTGGCATAGAAACTGCCACACAGCTAGTAAGTGTTCTTTCTTAAATTCAGCAACATCCTTCAATTTGGCCTGGTACCCATCTTGTAAAGGGCGTTGAACACCTTAGGATTAGCTTGGTATCTGGCACACAAACCCATTGCAAAGACAATGTTCATTTTACTTGCGGTCAGGTACAGTAGAGAACCAATCATTCATCGGTATACCTTTTGGTCAACCGACTCTCCGGTGGGATCTGTGAAGATCTTGTAACCAAAGGCAATTGGAACCTTTGTCGAAGAACAGTTATCCATTGAATATTTATGTGACATCCTCTAATTTTCTAAACCAATTAAAACTTTTCTTTATGCTTTAAAATTATGTATTTATATTTGCAAAAAATCCTAGTATAAAAGATTATTTTGATTACAAATGTTTGTTTCCAAAATGTTAAAACCTTAAGGATGTTATAATCAATACAGATACATAAGTTACAACGCAAATGACCGATGGTCCTGAATACTATTGCATGTTGTCTCTTAGTCACTCAACATCCTAATCAAGTTCTAGTAGGTTACGTCTTAATACATGTGAATCATATAAACTGAGTGGGTCAAGTTGGGGAAACTTGGTGAGATACATAGGGATTTCAATCCCACAATATTGATATGATAATATTACTTAATTATCAGAACTGCCAAACCAACAGTTACCATACTATATCCATATAGGCTTACATTCCTACATATCTATTCCTACCGATCCTCACAGATCCTAGGCTATGATTATGAGGGGGAAATTATCTCGCCAAATAAGCCGTTAAAAGATTGACTACATAGATAAGGGATTCCTTGGCATGTGTAAATCAAAAAGAATATGCAGACATACCATTACAGCTGTCTGATGTCACACCCCTAAACCAGAATGGCAGAAACATTCGGGGGTGGATGACTTCACGTAGTATCATAACAGTTGAATATTTGTAAAGAAAGTAAACCCAACCATCATAAATATAATAAAAAGTTACATTGTTGCATGTAATACATGTTTCAAAAGAATATTACAAATATGATGATTTAAAATGTTTTGATAACTGAGGCCTTAGCGTTCCTTCTCCAAAAACTGATGTTTACCTGTATTACTGATTCCCTGAGAAATACAAGTAGTTTTGAAAGCAGTGTCAACAATTAAGTTGGTGAGTTCATAAGCGTTTTTGTACTAACATTTGTATGTCTTTCGGTAAAAATAACTGAACGTGTTTTCCAGAAAATCCAATATTTTCTATGTATGTGTGATAGTTTGAAAAAGTTCCAAAGGCTAGAATGCAATAGTATCTTTCATGCTAAAATGGTGAAAGTGGATTTATACATATATAATGTAATTACTGAATGCATTTAAGAGTCTCGTAAATCAAAAATATTTCGATATTCCATGTGAGTTTTATAACCATGCTATTGACCCAGACTGCCTGTAACAACGTTCTTCAGGCGTTGCGGTGTTATGACGTTTGTCACCCCAGACCTGCCGGTCTAACTATAGCTAACAGTGTAGGTGCGGGATTGTCAATCCCGTATAGATCTATACATAAGTATCACGCTCTCCCTACAAGAGATTATGGTTTATAATACAGGACTTGAAATGCGTACTTGAGAGTACGGTGAAGCCGGATGTCTAATTTAATATTAATAGATTTACGGAATGAAAAGTCCACGTTTCTTGTAAACGAAAGTGTTTCCTTTTTACAGTGTTTATGTAAAGATGTCATGAATAACTCGTAAAGTATACTCATTATAGTTTTTCAAAAGTGTGTTCCATTTGGTGATAAAAACTCGATGTAATACCAACTTTGCATGTAAAGTGTAACGTTGGTATTAATGTTGTTTAACATTTATAAACAAAATGTAGGTAAAGTATTTGAAACCATATATAACGATGCGTATTTTAACATAAGTTTTTCTCGTGTTTCACTTGTATTTCCCCCCCCCCCCTAAAACATGAAAAATACGTGAAAATGTAGGGGTATTAACTCACCTGGAAAGTGTGGTGATTTGAAGAAAACGAGATCTTTTCGGACAGCACTTCGACCGGAAAGTGGTGAATTTTTCGGGAATCTCGGAGCTTCGGACCTTCGTCGGGGCTTGGATATGAAACCGGGGTGTCGGGGCAGTCTCGGGATAGTAGAAGTATGAAATTAGGGAGAGAAGTTGGTAAATGAGCAAGTAAAAGTCGGAAGTCTCGCATGCTATTTATAGGAGGGCTGCCAGGCTTCGTACGCTGGGCGTACTCCGAAGTACGCTGGGCGTACCTCGTCCGCAACTCGTACGCTGGGCGTACCCTCGTACGCGGGGCGTACGTCAGCGATGATGTCACCGGTCGCTGGTCTTCGGATGGGACGGAAGTAGAGGGTATAGGGGTGACGTGGCAGATCCGAGGCCGTGCATTGGGTACGTTGGACGTACTCCGAAGTATGCGGGGTGTAACCCTTCGGATAAGCTTCGAAGTGTGTGCCCAAATCTATGAAAATCCATAACTTTCACATGCGAGCTCCGTTTCCGACGTTCTTTATATCCACGCGTAGGTGAAATTATACTCTACAACTTTCGTTTAGACTCCATCGGCTAATTTTGACTTAAAGTTTTAATATTATATTTTTAATAGGCCGGGACAGGATAAATCCATTAAAAATCATAACTTCTTCATCCGATGTCTGTTTTCGTCTGTCTTTTTACCGTTGTACTACTATTGTCGAGATATTCAATTCTCGTTTAGGTTGCGTCGGCTAAAAATCGCTCGATCTCTATTTCGAGTTTTTAGCTGTCTACTGCTATATCCGAAACTTAGAAAAATCATAACTTCCTCATACGAAGTCAGATTTGGGCGTTCTTTTTATACACACACATGGTTTAACATAATCTACGACTTTCGTTTAGATACCTAAGGCTAAAAAGTATTTTATTGAAATTTCACTTTTTACGCTTAACAGTGTTTTACCGGTTGTGTCGCGGATTTTCGATTGGTCATAACTTCTTCGTTATAACTCGGATTTGAGTATTCTTTATATTTCTGAAAACCTTGACACAATATCTAACATTTTATGTAACCCAATGGAGACTTTTGAACATTCGATTTTTGACGCTATTTATACTATATCAAAAATAGGTTACAATGCTTGACTTTAGAACATTACATTGACTTGAATTATCGGGTTGTCACATCATCCCCCCGTTAGAGGGAATTTCGTCCCGAAATTAATTCTAAATTAAGTATTTTATGGACTAGGGAAAAGATGCGGGTAACTTTTTTCATCTGATCATCGCGCTCCCAGGTGTATTCAGGTCCTCGCTTGGCATTCCAACGGACCTTCACAATGGGTATGCGACTTTGTTTAGTTCTTTTAATTTCCCGATCCATGATTTCTACTGGCTCTTCTACGAAGTGGAGACTCTCGTTTATTTCAATTTCGTCCAGAGGGATGACGAGGGTCTCATCGGACAAGCACTTCTTTAGGTTCGACATGTGAAAGGTAGAATGTACGTTATTGAGTTCCTGCGGTAATCAAAGTTTGTATGCCACCGGGCCGATCCTGGCAAGGATCTCGAAGGGTCTGACATACCTTGGGTTTAGTTTCCCATGCTTTCCGAAACGTATTAATCCCTTCCAGGGTGAGACTTTCAATAGCACCCGGTCCCCAACCTGGAATTCCAAGGGTTTCCGTCTTTTATCCGCATAACTCTTTTGTCTGTCTCTTGAAGCCTTTAGTCGTTCTCGGATTTGGACAATCTTCTCGGTAGTTTCCCTTATGATTTCCGGGCCAGTGAGAGTGCTGTCAGGTACTTGACCTCTAGCAAGTTGTGTGTCACCCATTTCAGCCCAGCATAGAGGTGATCTGCACTTGCGACCATAGAGGGCTTCGAATGGGGCAACCTTGATGCTAGTGTGGTAGCTATTGTTGTACGAGAACTCGACCAATGGTAAATGGGTATCCCAAGCCTTACCAAAATCGATCACACAAGCTCTTAGCATATCTTCCAAGGTTTGAATGGTTCTCTCACTCTGACCGTCAGTTTGTGGGTGGTAGGCGGTACTCATGTCTAGCCTCGTTCCTAGAGATTTTTGTAGTGACTGCCAGAACCTCGAGGTGAATCTACTATCTCGGTCCGAGATAATGGATATTGGTACACCATGCAGTCGTACAATCTCCCTGATGTATGTTCTAGTCAGTTTCTCCAGCTTGTCCGTTTCCTTTATTGGTAGGAAGTGTGCGGATTTGGTTAGCCTGTCGACGATCACCTAGATGGTGTCAAGTCCGCTTGCTGTCTTGGGTAACTTGGTTATGAAATCCATGGTTATCCGCTCCCACTTCCACTCGGGTATTTCCGGTTGTTGCAACAATCCTGAGGGCTTTTGGTACTCTACCTTGACTTTGGCGCAAGTCAGACATTTGCCTACATAGGTAGCGATTTCGACTTTCATGTTTGGCCACCAATACAGTTTCTTGAGATCCAGATACATCTTATCTGAACCGGGATGTATGGAGTATCGAGTCTTATGGGCTTCATTCATGACAACATCTCTGAATCCGCTAAACTTCGGCGTCCAGATCCGATTCATGAAGTAACGAACTCCGTCATCCTTGACTTCAAGATTCTTATCCATTCCTCTTAAGGCCTCCCCCGCCACATTTTCGGATTTCAAGGCTTCCATTTGAGCTTCCTTGATTTGTGTGGACATGTGTGAATGGATCGTCATGGTTAAGGATTTCACTCGGCGGCCCGAGTATTCCTTTCGGCTGAGGGCATCAGCTACTACATTAGCTTTTCCGGGATGATAACGAATTTAGCATTTGTAATCGTTTAGTAGTTCTACCCATCGTCTTTTCCTCATGTTGAGTTCCTTTTGATTGAGGATGTGCTGGAGGCTCTTATGATCAGTGAAGATTGTACATTTCGTGCCGTAGAGATAGTGTCTCCAGATCTTTAGAGCGAAGACGACTGCTCCTAGTTCGAGATCGTGCGTGGTGTAGTTGACCTCATGCGTCTTGAGCTGTCTCGAGGCGTATGCGATTACTTTTCCTCGTTGCATTAGGACACATCCAAGGCCCTGGTTTGACGCATCACAGTAGACCACAAAGTCTTTTGTTCCTTCTGGCAAGGATAATATAGGTGCGCTGCATAGGGCTCGCTTTAGTGTTTGGAATGCTACGTCTTGCTTTTCTCCCCAGCTGAAGGTTACACCCTTCTGAGTCAGGGTGGTAAGTGGCTTAGCAATCTTCGAGAAGTTTTGTATGAACCTCCGGTAATACCCGGCAAGGCCCAAGAATTGTCGGATTTCCGTTGGAGTCCTTGGAGTTGTCCAGTTCTCGATTGCCTTGATTTTGGAAGGGTCCACGTGTATCCCCTCCTTGCTGACCACGTGACCTAGGAAATCTACTTTCCGAATCCAAAATTCACACTTTGAGAATTTCGCGTATAGGTTCTCTGTCCTTAATGTTTCCAAGACCTGTCGGAGGTGTTGGAGATGTTCCTCCTTGCTCCTTGAATAGATGAGTATATCATCTATGAACACGATCACAAATTTTTCCAGGAAAGAACGACATACTCGGTTCATCAAGTCCATGAACACCGCTGGTGCATTTGTCAATCCTAAGGGCATTACTACAAACTCGTAGTGACCATAGCGAGTTCGAAATGCCGTTTTGGGGACGTCTCCTTCTAGAACTCGCAGCTGGTGATACCCAGATCTTAAATCGATCTTTGAAAAGTAGCTCGCTCCTTGTAGTTGGTCGAACAGATCGTCTATGCGTGGTAAGGGATATCGGTTCTTGATCGTGAGTTTGTTCGGTTCCCGGTAATCGATGCACATGCGAAAAGATCTGTCCTTCTTCTTTACGAACAGGACCGGTGCTCCCCAAGGTGAGAAGCTCGGTCTGATGAATCCTTTGATTAGAAGCTCGTTCAGCTGGCTGGATAATTCTTGCATTTCTGCCGGTGCTAGACGGTACATCGATTTTGCTACTGGGGTAGCTCCGGGAATCAAGTCGATTCTGAACTCGACTTGACGTTCTGGTGGAACTCCTGGAAGATCTTCAGGGAAAATGTCGGGGAAATTGCAGACTTCCGGAATGTCTTTAATGTCTTTCACTTCTCGTTTCTTGTCTACCACGTGGGCTTGGAAGGCATGATATTCTTTGTGCAGGTATTTTCGGGCTTTGACGCAAGAGATGATTTGTAAATTGGTACCGGGTTTGTCACCATAAATGACAAGAGTTTCGCCACTTGGCAGATTTAGGCGAACAGCCCTTTCGTGACAGAATATCGGCATGGTGAAGGCTTAACCAGTCCATACCGATGATGACATCAAAGCTTCTTATGGTGATCGGCATTAGATCGATTTGGAAAAAGTGTTCATTTAGAGCTAGTGTGCAGCCTACATACAAATCGTTTGTGCTTTCTGTTTTACCGTTTGTCATTTCTACTGTAAATATCTTATTGAGTTCTTGGGGTTTTTGTTTAAGTAAGTGTTTGAATTTATGACTCACGAAACTTCTCTCCGCACCATAGTCAAAGAGTATCCATGCATAAATATTTTTGAGGAGAAACGTACCCGTAACCACTGTGGGATCGGCTATTGCCTCGTTCTGCCCTATTGCCAGCACTCTTCCTACGCCGCCAACATTCTTTGCCTTAGGGCAATCCCTCTTGTAGTGCCCAGTTTCCCCACACCCATAAGATGTCTGGCTCACTCGAACACCAGGAACTTGGGTGATTGGTTGCGCCGGTGCCTTACAGAAACGGGCAATGTGCCCTTTCCTGTCGTAGTTTTTACAGTGCATCTCCCGACAATTTCCGTTGTGATGGTAATTGCATTTGTTGCACTTTGGTAGGTTCCCAGCATATTGTTTTACCGGCGTAGGGGTAACAGGGACAGCAGTGGGGGAAGTAGCGGCATGGACCGCCACTATTTGTTTCTTTGAAGGTTCTTGTGAAGTTTGACCTTTCCTCTTGTTCCAAAACTTCTTCTTGTTGTTGTTGTTGGCATTGTTGCTATTGTTGTTGCTTCCTTTGGTTGGTTCTGGGACGACGGTCGTGACATCTTGGCAGACCCCATGATCAACGAGGGACTGTGCCAGTTGTTTGGCACTGTCGAACGTCGTGGGTTTGGAAGCTAGCACACTTCCTCGAAGCTGGGGCGACAGCCCCCAGATATACCTTTCTACCTTCTTGCTTTATAGGTCCATCATCCCTGGGCAAAGTATCGTCAAGTCACTGAACCTATTCGTATAGGTTGTGATGTCCGAGCCCACCATAGTCAGGCCCCAAAGCTCCTGTTCAAGCTTCTGGATCTCGCCCCTTGGGCAATACTCTCGCAGTAGCATTTGCTTCAGGTTCTCCCAACCCATGGAGTTTGCCACCACCAGAGTTAGTGACTTGACGTGGCCATTCCACCACGTTAGGGCTCGTTCGGAGAAAGTACAGGTGGCAAATTTTACTTTGCTCTCTTCGGGGCATGAGCAGATTTCAAATACGGCTTCTGTTTTCTCTATCCATTGGGATAGAGCCATTACTCCCCCGGTTCCATTAAAGGAGATGGGTTTGCTGTTGGAGAAGTCCTTGTAAGTACATTCCCCGGAACGACCCTAGTTTTGGCCATTAGTAGAGCTATTTATTCCTCCTCCTGATCCGTTGTTACTCATTTGTGCCATTGCTGCGGTTACGGCAGCTGTTACAACATCCTGAAAGGTAGCAGCATCCATCGATGGAGGTGGTAGTGGAGGTGGTGTTGGTGCTCCTGTAGTATTGAAGCGTCGAGGATTCCTTCTTGGCGGCATGATTCTGCCATAAGTTAAGAGACGAATTCTTGATAAGTCTTCAAAAATGATTATGGAAAGTCTTAGTATTATATGTTTTGCGTTCCGAACATTACCGAATTTTGTAAGTTAATGGAAACTTTCAATAATAAGTGTATGATTTCCTCAGTATTTTAAGAACTTAATGGAATACTCAGAGAAATAATAAATGCGTGTCAATCTCATTGATATTAATATTTGATACAACGATCAGGAAAATTTGACCTTACATGGGTCTAAGGTACATCAATGAAAATAGGAAAATTTGACAGCATTCGGGCCCCCGAATTGTGCACTCACAATCCGTTGGGTTTACATTTAAAAAGAAAGAGTAACACCAACACTTAGTCGATAAGTATATATACATAGCGTCAGAAGTACGCACTCTACTCTGAGCGGGTGGCACGCTGCGGACCATGGTATGTGGTTGTGGAAGTCTGAGCTCGGGCTACTTGACGTTCAGCCTCGATGATGCGCCTCTCCATTGCGGCTTGGCTTTTACGGAACTCCCTTACTTCAGCTCTAGTAGCAGTAATATCCTTCTGAAGGGAAAAGGTGTGCTCTATTGTTCGCTCATGTTCTTCGTCCAGACGACAAAGACGTACCGCAGTGACAGCAGCGGTGGCCCCAATGTCCAAGAGTTGGCTGGCATTCACTCTTGCTTGCTCGCCTTGGTTGGCAATGCGACGAACCATGACAGGGAGTGCCCTGTCAGCCGAACCCCCGTTGCTGAGGTTATAAAAGCCTCGTCCCATGCCGTAAGGTGGTCGTTGTCCTTGTTCCTTGCTCCATCGTTTCAGGTCCACAGCCCAGCGGGGCGTCGGGCCCTGAAAGTTCCTTCGGGGATTTGCTGCTTCTTGGGGAGGATTGTAGATCTCGGGTTCCGAGTCGGTGCTCCCACCATCTCCTTCCTCTTCCGACTCTTCGTCTGGGTCTTCCTCGGGACCCTCTTCGGAATCCTCCTCTGGCTCTTCCTCAGGAATTTCTTCAGGATCTTCCTTTGGGTCTTCCTCAATCCAGCCTCCATTACCCTGGTTGGGGTAGTAGGGATCCCCGGGAATTTCTTCGGGATCTTCCTCTAGGTCTTCCTCAATCCAGCCTCCATTCCTCGGGATCTTCGTCTGGATCTTCCTCTGGTCTTCCTCAATCCTGCCATTTTGCCTGGTCGAGAATAGAGGCAAGAGAATTATATATAAAACTTGGGAGTAAAAGGTAGTTTTTTTTATAAGTGAAATTTTTATTTATTTGACGATTCCTAATTTTTAACTAAATATCGAGGTTCGTACGATTATTATAGTTCTTATAGTTTTATAAAATACTCCTACAGTATTTCAAATTTGTAAGTTTGATTCTAGTATTTTCTTTTGGTAAGTTTTTGACTTGTTGCTCACTACGACCATTCCTCGACATACGTTGGTCACATCTAGGATAAATATAGTTGACCAGGCTATATTTATTCTCGATCTGATTACATACCCCGAGGCCTAATCGTAGCGTCGCAACTTGCCTTAATACTTTTGTATAGTTTTGACTATGATACTAGACCGATGCATGCATGTACTTATACTTTTATAAAAATAATATATATATATATATATATATATATATATATATATATATATATATATATATATATCATTTTAATTTATTAAAAGTATAGTTTGTGAAAACGTTTTGTCAGAGGGTTTTAGTCCCTTTGCATTTATAGTTTGTATATCTTATGTGGTTCGATATACTTAGTTCACTATAAACAATGCTCTGATACCAATCTGTCACACCCCCAAACCAGAATGGCGGAAACATTCGGGGGTGGATGACTTCACGTAGTATCATAACAGTTGAATATTTATAAAGAAAGTAAACTCAACCATCACAAATATAATAAAAAGTTACATTGTTGCATGTAATACATGTTTCAAAAGAATATTACAAATATGATGATTTAAAATGTTTTGATAACTGTCGCCTTAGCGTTCCTTATCCAAAAGCTGATGTTTACCTGTATTACTGATTCCCTGAGAAATACAAGTAGTTTTGAAAGCAGTGTTAACAATTAAGTTGGTGAGTCCATAAGCGTTTTTGTACTAAAATTTGTATGTCTTTCGGTAAAAATAACTGATCGTGTTTTCCAGAAAATCCAATATTTTCTATGTATGTGTGATAGTTTGAAAAAGTTCCAAAGGCTGGAATGCAATAGTATCTTTCATGCTAAAATGGTGAAAGTGGATTTATACATATATAATGTAATTACTGAATGCATTTAAGAGTCTCGTAAATCAAAAATATTTCGATATTCCATGTGAGTTTTATAACCATGCTATTGACCCAGACTGCCTGTAACAACGTTCTTCAGGCGTTGCGGTGTTATGACGTTTGTCACCCCAGACCTGCTGGTCTAACTGTAGCTAATAGTTTAGGTGCGGGATTGTCAATCCTGTATAGATCTATACACAAGTATCATGCTCTCCCTACAAGAGATTATGGTTTATAATACAGGACTTGAAATGCGTACTTGAGAGTACGGTGAAGCCGAATGTCTCACAAAACTTAATATCAATAGATTTACGGAATGAAAAGTCCACGTTTCTTGTAAACGAAAGTGTTTCCTTTTTACAGTGTTTATGTAAAGATGTCATGAATAACTTGTAAACTTGTAAGTCCCTAATCTGCTTGTGTATCAATCAGATCCGTTTGATGGTGCGGAATCCCAATCAAACGGATGATGTCAGATCAAATAAAAGAGAAGGAGAAGAAGAAGATGATGAATCTTGTATGTATTGATATGAATGAAGATCCGAATACAAGATTCACACACTAACACACACTCTCTTTTCTCTCTCTCTAGAACACCTTCAAATGCACACACTTAAGCTCCTCTATTCTATGTGTTCATCCTTCACATGCACTCCTCACCCTATATATATATGGACCTAAGGCCAAGCCCAAAATACAAATAATCCAATGCTCGGTCCAAGCTACAATTAATCCTATACTATTTTTGGCCCAAATAATAAAAACAATAAATGCTTAGAAAAGCAAAGTATAAACCATATTTTTGACCCAACAATCTCCCCCTTGGTTTATAGCTTTCTTTTCTAAATGACCCAACAAGCTCCCCTAAAAAGGTAGTTGGCTTTTCTTGTTAATCTTCATTGTGAGCTTGGCTTCAACATTTATCTTCAAATTCTTCACAACTTCAAGATGAACTTGATGAATCTTCAATGAATGACTTCATCTGGAGCAGTTGGGCATATCTTCAAAATTTGACATTGAACGTGCATTGAGTGAGGAGGCTTGACGTACTAATTCTTGAAAGATAGCGCTTTCAGCTTGAGAATATTCAGAGAGAACACCAGAGAGAACAAATCTTCTGGATCACTTCAGCAGGTTCATAGATAGTAGCAGACTGATTGAGGAGGCTTCAATGCAATCCGTCACCTAATCTTCAAGTGCAACTTCACCTTGCTTCTGGGGTTGAAAGATTGAATGTTGGAAGAATAATCTTCATTTCTTGCTCCTTCGAATGAGAATTCTTCGATGCTCACGGATGAAGCCTTGGCTCAGAAATCTTCGACACAAACTCCATGAGTCTCATCTACATCTGAATTCACTTTTCAAGACAAAACAAAACTAAAAGAAAACTTAGCACACAATATTTTTTGGATTTTTCATATTTTCTGAAAAAGAAATAAAACAGAAATAACACTATTTTTGGATTTTTTTTAATTTTCTGATTTTTGTTTGGTTTTTTAAAATTTTTAATTCTCCCCTGATATTTAAATTAGAAGAAAACTATGAACAAATTTAACAAAAATAAAAATGATATCTAACTTTAAGAGTGATTTGGGATCAAAGTTTTTAGACAGCCTTTATCCATTATCAGTACCTCTCCCTTCATGAATAGATCTGGTCAATCGCCGGTATTGTGGTCCACTTAAACATGAGAGATTGTGACAAAATTTGGACATATTAAAAGTGACAAGACAATGCGATCCTAAGTTCCTAGATAATATTCCTTAAGGACCATTCAGCTGACGATGACCAAAGATATTGTTGTCCACCTAAATTGAGCAGCGAGATCTACAGACAACCTAGTGATTGTTCAATTTTAAATGTACTAGAACATGTTTCCCGCTTCCTGACATACCCCAATAATCAGGAACTTCCAAAGTACTCCTTACTTTAGGTGAGCAGACAATTATTATGAGAGAAGTCAGATTTAGAATGCATATGCTATACACCCAGGTTGGATCTCTTCCAATCACGCAGAGGGTGAAACATATGACTAACCAGATTTAGAGGGATTGAGAAGTACAATGGTGCATATACTGTGTACCAGGTCGGATTGTGAGTCACGCAAAGGAGACAGTATATGGCTAACAGATGTCTCACAATATTTAACATTTTATGTAACCCAATGGAGACTTTTGAACATTCCATTTTTGACGCTATTTATACTATATCAAAAATAGGTTACAATGCTTGACTTTAGAACATTACATTGACTTGAATTATCGGGTTGTCACATCTGATCAGGACCTACGATTTCTAGTTATCCAAGTATATGCAGACATACCATTACAGTTGTCTGATCGGGACTCACCATATATGGTCATCCCAAGGGGAATACTATATCGTACTCCCGTATGGAACTACCATACATCGACACCTGAAAGTCTCATGGAAAAGAATTTTACTCTTCGTTCCTAGGTTGCGCACATTCTCCTAATGAGATTATCTTATATCAAACTTAATTGAACTAGGTACCTTCCACAAGTCTAAGTTTATCCATAGACTAGATTATAGCGCCTATAACTAACTTTTAATACCAACTCTTTTATTGGGTGACACTAACCTATCTCTAGTGTATTTATATTCCCTACAGAGCAGTAGGTATTATTTTTATTTTGTCTTCTCAGAAATTCTACTTTTAATACGATTATATGATATTATTTTTTTTAATCCTAACATAAAATACAACCTTATCTGGTTCGCACATAGCATAGTATATACATATATTAACAAATAATCTAGGAAATAAGAATATAATTCATATACGATTCCCAACATATATTTAATACTTGTATTAAATCATGTTCATGAAAGCGACTATGCACTCACTTGACTTAGGTGGGTGACTGGTGATCTAGGCAGAGTTTCACCTAACACCTTAGATATTCTCGTGACCTAAGTATAATTAATACAAACTTTTAGTCTAATGATCCTGGTGACTAATAATATTCAAGATCCTCACTAATCCTAATGTCTATATCGATATCTATCAAGTAAGGATCAGCCTGACAGGACAGTTGGGAGGCATGATCATTTTGGCATATAGCTTTACTGAAATCCAACAACCAAGCCACTGTGACCATTCTGGACACCTCTCCCGTAAGTAGATCAATCAATATTATGACTTGGAATCATTGATAAATCTTATTTTTAGGATCATAATGACGACTTATGACTATAAATATAAGTTACACTTAAAAGACTAGAGTGTAGTCTAACTTACAGAGCTTCTTCCGGCAAAAGTTAGGAAATTGCATTGGCATAGTTTCTACTCGCTGGATACTACTACTTCAGGGCTTGCAGGATTGTGCCGAAGGCTAAAACAAAGAGAAAATAGGCTAGAACTGAAATAAATAGAGAGAGAGAGAGTGTGTTTGGGAAGTTGTGGGAGAAAGAATGAGGCTTGACCTCCTATATATAGCCGATTTTGGGGTGCACGGCTTGCAAAAGAGGTGCTTGTCGTGCATTTTAAGGTGACGACTCCCCAACCATTTTATGTCACGTGTCAGGTTCTGCATGGTCCACGTTTTCACCTTCTAGAAGCGTGCATCGTGCACTCGGCGTGCACCACATGCTGCGTAAAATTCACATTTTGTAAATTCTGTAACTTCTTCATACGATCTTTGTTTTCAACATTCTTTATATCCCTTGAAAGCTCTCGATGAGATCTACAACTTTTCTTTAGACTACATCTGCTAATTCTAATTTATTTTTATCCCTTATTTTTATATGATTTAGTGATTTTTCAAAAATCATAACTCTCTCATACGAACTCCGATTTTGGTGTTCCTTTTACCAAAATTCTTATCTTAAAGGGTAATACGATTTCCATTTTGGTGACTTTAATCAAAATTAAACCATTCTCTTTGTACCTTTTGACATTAATAGTTTTTAATTACGCGTTTGATTTTTATATCTTATAAAATTCATATCTCCTTCATATGTACTCGGATTTCTATGAAATTTATATTTTCGGGATCGAGACGACGTGTACTTTCTGAATATATATATATATATATATATATATATATATATATATATGTTGGCACACTTTTTTTTACGACTTACGGATAATTCAGCTGATTTTTTCCTATTTTTCTTTAATATGAAACTTGTATTTTATAGTCTGAAGCATGCACGACTATAGATTATCCTATTCAATGATTTAATTTTAATAATTATTACTTATTTTATGTAGCCTGAATTTGCAGGCGTTACAATTCTTTAGTAATTATGTGGTATACTTTTCCTGACGAATGAAGATTCCTCTTGGGACTTGCTTGATTTGAAGACCAAGAAAGAAATTAATCTCTCTATTCATGCTCATTTGAAACTTGCTTGTCATGAGTTTAGCGAAGTCGTCTACCATAACTTGATCAGTTAAACCAAAAATTATGTCATCCATGTAGATTTGTACAAGTATCAAATGCTTTTCAGTCGAACGTTGGAAGAGGGTAGGATCAATGAATCTACGCTTGTATCCAGACTCAATAACAAAACTTAGAAAGAGTTTTATACCAATCCATGGGTGCCTGCTTTAAGCCATACACATCTTTATCCAACTTATAATACTATAATAAGGAAGATCAAGATTCTCAAAGCCTAGAGGTTGCTGTAAGTATACCTCTTATTTAAGTTTGTCATTGAGGAATGCACTTTTTACATCCATATGATGTACTTTTACATTTTTGTGCGCCTCATACGCTAGGAAGATGCGTATGGCCTCTAGCCTTGCAACTGGAGCATATGTTTCGTCATAGTCAATTCCTTCCAATTAACTATAACCCTTTGCTATGAGTCGAGCTTTTTTCCTTATTACCACACCTGTATCATCCAATTTGTTGCGAAATACCCATCGAGTTCCAACTACGGTATGTCCCTTTGGTTTGGGAACTAGTATCCAAACATTGTTTCTGTCGAACTCGGCAAGCTCCTCATGCATTGCAACGATCTAGTCATGATCCAGAAGTTTATCTTTAATGGTTCCGCGCTCTGTAGACAACATGATTGCTGCATGGTGACAGTTTTAGGTTAGATCTTTGGATGATCAAGTTCTAATACTAGGAGAAGGACTTCCTATTATTTGGCCAGTCGAATGATCTGTTATCCAGATGCATAGACATGGTTGATGATGTTCAACAACTTCATTGGATGGAATGTCTTCAATTTCGGGAGGCGTTTCTACTTGAACATCTTGAACTTGTTCCCCCTCAGTTTGTCAACATCCCGCAAATAAGTCTTGAACTGCAAGAATTTGTTCCTCACCCGTTGATGAAGGTTCCCCCTATGAAGTTGATGGTTCCCCTTGGACTGAAGCAATGGGAATTATGGAAACTTCATCTACAGATTCTATCTATTCACATGTTCTTCGAATTCTTTTGAATCTTTGGATACATGTGATTGATTGTAAATAACCGGAACACTTTCTTCTAAGACTAGAACTTCGACGGTTATGATAATTGGTGGATTATAGGGCATGCTTCCCCCTCAACCAATGTAGTGGAAGTTACATGTGAGGAGTCTTCAATGATGGGTGGTCTAGAGTGTTTGGTGTGTTGAAGTTATGCAGTAGGTGAGACTAAAATCTCATATGGTCTCGCATTCGCCGGAGGTTCAAAAAGAGTATCATAGTTAATTTCAACGATGCTGAGAAGTATGGACTAAATTGGAATATCATTCACCATGATATATTTTGTTTCATTGAGAGGAGCAGTCTTTCATACAAAGAAATCATCAAATTTCACGTCAAAAACTGCTTCAATTATTTTTGTTTTTCGGATCAGAACTCTATATGCAACTTTGTTTGTAGAATATCCCAAAAATATACCTTTGTCTGATTTGGGTGCGAATTTGCTCATATGCTCCTTATTATTAACCACAAAACATCCGCAACCAAAAATATTGAAAGAAACGAACATTAGGTTTACGATTATTTAAACCTTCATATGGACTCTTGTTGAGTTGTTTGGTGATGATGCTTCGATTTTGCATAAAGCACGTTGTTGCAACTGCTTCTGCCCAGAAGTAGAGATCCAAGTTTGCAAAGTTGAGCATTTATTTGACAGCTTCTACACGAGTTATGTTCCTTTCTTTCTACCACATCATTTTGTTGTGGTGTGTATGGTGCCAATAAGTTGTGATTGATTCCTTTGGTCACCAAGAAGTCATTTAGAGGTCCGTTAGTGAATTCTGTTTTGTTGTCACTTTGAATTTTCCTGATGGGAAGCTTGATCTACAACTCTATTTCCTTGATGAAGTTGATCAAAATCTATGGTTTTTACGATTTCAGTCTTAAGAAGAACACCGAAGTGAAGTGAGTGTAATCATCAACGATGATTAAGATATACTTCTTATGATGTAGAGTAGCGATAGTGGATGGACCACACAGATCAATTTGAAGTAACTCCAAAGGTTCAACTACTAAAGAATCTACGATCAACGGATGACTTCCCTTCGTTTTTTTCCATACTCACAAGTAGGGAATAAAGTATCATTGTCAAATTTAAGGAGAGGAAACCCTCAAACCATTTCTCCAGTAACCAAGTTATTGATATAACAAAAATTAAGGTGAGCAAGTTTACGTACCATAGCCAACTGACCTCGGAGACTGTTTTTGACAGAAAACACAATTGTGGTTTACCTATGACTAGAGATATGTCTAATGGGAACATTGTTCCAATATCCTTTGATGTCACAACCCCAAACCAGGAATGGTGGAAACTTCTGGGGGTGGATGAGTTTCTGTACAGTATCATAACAAATGAATAGTAGTGATCAAAGCATTACAACCATCATATTGAATATTTAATAAGTTTACATTGTACTTAAAAAATTGTTTTCTTGATATCAAATATGAATGGCAAAATAAATAACGTGACGCGGCGATGCCCCATCCTCCAAAAATTCTTTGATTACCCGTTTACTGATTTCCTGAGAATACAAGTGATTTTGAAAAGTGTCAACAATTAAGTTGGTGAGTTCATAAGCATTTTGTATGAGAGAAAATCAGTAGCTTTTCCTTGTAAAATGATAGAGTGTGCTTTCAGAAAATCCAATATTTTCTTTAAAAATGAACTGTAAGTCTTAAACCCAATACTAAAAATGTAAGTCATGTTGTACTGGAAAATACTATTATGAAGTTTTATCTTTATATAAAACTACTCGAATGTATGTGAACCCCATAAACCAAATATATTGTAAATACCCCATGTGAGTTATCATAACCATTCTAATGACTAGTTGGCCTGCTACGACGTTCTTCAGGCGTCAGAACTGTTAGACATTTGTCACCCTAGACTGTCCGGTCTAACTGTAACTAACAACTTAGGTGCGGGGTTGTCAATCCCATATAGATCTATACACATGTGTCACACTCTCCCTACAAGAGACTCTGGTTATAATGTAGGACTTAGTGTGTACTCTGGTAGGTACGGTGAAGCCGAATGTCTCAAAAAATTGTATTAATTGGTTTACGTGTACTAAAAACCCCTTTTTCTTGTAAATGAATGCATTACTCTTCCATAGTGGTTACATAGTGTAAAAATAATTATACCTTTAAATAATTATATGTTTCTTCCGAACTGATAATGTAGTGTTTGTGACTCCCAAACTATACCAATTATAGTTTACTATGTTTGTTTGTTAAGACTATTTATATAATCATTTATATAAATACATGGTAGTGATCTTGTCTAGATGTTTTTTTAAAAGATTAACTCATAAAGACTTACATCTAGCACAAGTATAAGAAATATGTATGAAAGAGTCCATTTCAAGCTTTTGCCTCGTTTTTTACGGTGTTTTTGTCTAGTTTTAAAATGTATGGTCATAACAACATATTTTGGGTTGTATCCCACAAAATGGTGAAATAACTAGAACGTAACCATTTTTGTTAGAAAAACCATATTTTGGTAAAAAATCTCAAAATCCTTGTAGCTTTTTAATCATAACTTTCTTATGTTTATATAACATAGTTTATGTTTTGTTTTTGTTAGTTTTGCATCTCAAAACTAATATATCCCAAATAATTGTCTAAAAACTAGTGATAACCATATTTCATGCAAATAATGTTTTATATTTAACATATATATGAAACATGCAAGTAGTTGTGTGATAAACCAAACTTTACTTGTATTCCCCCCCCCCCCCCCCTAAAACATGAAAAACTCGAAAAATGTGGGGGTATGAACTCACCTTGAGTGTGGTTGGGGTTGGTTGAAGAGATGATGGTGAAGATCTTTATGCCTAGAACACTTGAGGTGGTTGATGAAATCTTTGAAGATGATATTATCCTAAGAGTTTTAACACATGATAATGTGTTTAAATAAGATGAAACTAGTGTAAAAGTGTGTAGAAACACTAGATTGACATAAAATGCTTACCAAAAATTCTAAGAATCAACTTGGAGAATTTTTCCTTGGAAGTTTTGGACTAGATTCTTGAGAGGAAATGAAGATCTTTGAAAATTGTGGGGGTTTGGGGTGTTCACTGCCAAGAATAAAGGGGAAGGGTGAGGTGACATTTGCATTGTTATTTGTTGGATAAATGCATGGATACGTGATGGGTAATATTTTTGTTTGGGAAAAGATGAAACCTTATGTCACAAAGTCAACCCTCTATTTCTTCTCCTTCCTACCGAAATCCCCACAAAACCACCGAAATCACATGTGATTTCGGTCTAGCACCACCGAGATCACCTAGTGATTTCGGCCCGTGTGCCAACCGAGATCACATGGTGATTTCGGTCTAGGTGCCAACCGAAATCACAAGGATTTGGGTCCTAAGCTGTTGACTTGTTGACTTTACTTGACTTTTGTTGGCTCGTTTGACTTCTGTTGGTTCCAAAATCGGCAGTTGTCACAGCTGAACATCTTGATCTATCTGTCATCATGATATAGCTGTATTCATCATCGAATTCAACATGATGACCAGATTTACAGAGTTGCCCAACACTATAAGATTGTGTTTTAAACCTTCAGCATAGGCAACCCTTTGAATCGATAAATTTCCATTTGTTAGAACACCATATCTTCGAATAGTTCCATTTGCATCGTTTCCAAAAGTCACGTGACCACCAAATGTGACTGTTGTAAAGTCACGAAGGTATTCCAACCTTCCCATCATGTGCAAGGAGCATGCACTATTAGTTAACAATTCTATTTCGGGATCCTCGTTTAACATTTCCTGCATAGTCAGTTAGTTAATTTGGGAACCCAAACTTTTTTGGGGCCCGCAACAACATATTATGATTTCTTAACAAGTTTATGAAAAAAAGATGCAGTGTTTGGTTTTATTGTGGTATGTGATTTTCTAACTTTTGACAATGTGGTTTTCTTGACATCTTTTCTTTTCCAAATCCTTTTTTGATGAAATCTCTTTTCGACCTAGAGCTAGTTTTCTTAACAGGAAGATAAGTGCTAAAGGTAAGTTTCTCTTCATTTATCCATATTGTTTTCCTAGGTTTATATATAGGAACATAATCAATATGTTTCTCAAGATTTCTTTTCATTTCATACTTTTCTTTATTCAATTGATAGAAAATTGTGGTGTATCAATCATGAATGTCTTGAGTTTTTGATCAGGATTCTACTTAAGAGTAGTAACAACTATGGTGTTGTTACTTTTCACAACTTTGGGTCTTTGGGACTTTTGATGTTTTTCTCCCTTTTTAACTTCTGCAAAGGCTTATCTTTGTCAAAATTGTTTTGCGCATATTTGTTTCGAAAAGGTTTTTCTACCACAGAGTCTCTTAAAACCTTTTCCCCTTGAAAATTGTGACCTTTTATTTTCTTTAACCTTGGGATTTGACTCAGCTTGCCTTTTCTCAATGCGATATTTAATTTCAACTTTTAAGGCATGATTTGTTTCATGCTTTGGTGATAAAATGTAAGATTTGTTCAATTTAGGCCTTTTGGTTTTTGAGAAAGTTTGGACTTCGGTATGGATCTAGGTGAAGAGTCATTTGAACTGTAAAGTTCGTGACATCTAGAACATTGTCCAATTTGTCCATTCTTACTCCTTGTGGAAGAGCTTAAATCTTTGTGGTTGACTTAACAGAAGTCTCCAATGAGACTTTAGTTAGAGACGAATAAGGTGACACTGTAGAGGGTGTCGTAGTCGAAACTTCAGGGACATTTGCTTTTAAGGGTAAGTCTGGTCCTTCTAGGATTATCTCCTCGTCAACATAAGATTTTGCAGACATGTTTGGTCCTTCTAAAGTGATTTATTCATCCACTTCGGATACTGATCCTTGAGAGATTGTTCTAGTGACTGGTATTGAATGACAATCATTAAACAGTCCTGATGTTTTTGGGAGAATCTCTTCAATTACACAATTATTGCTTAAGTCATGAAGTTTTACAAAATGACATTGTCTTCAGAGTAGTTCTTGTCATTGATTAGGAAATGAAAGGTTCTGTTATGTGGGACATATTGATGCTCGATATCAAACCGCAGTGGACATTTCAATCCGGTTTTGTATCCATTAGACCAACCCCAATTATAGGTGTTGTCTACATATCCATTATTGATAGGATTTTCGATTGCTTCACTTTCATTAAAGATCTTTTCAATTAATTGATTCAAACATACGTTTTCTGCTCTGGCTAGATCCCATTGATTAAAAGCAACATCTATTTGAGTTTCACTAAGCAATCTAGCATCTTTTTCTTATTTCAAATATGTTTCTAACATAGTGACCTTAAGCTTCTTGTCTTCTAGTCTTCCTCTCAAGTGGTACAACTCTTAGGTCGCTATGTTATTTTCATCTAAGGCTTTGTTATAATCTGTACGGACGTCATCACACATTTGAGGGACTTTTTGTAGGTGAGGTTCACATTCATGCATGGTATAATTATTTGACAGTATCATAAATTTACCTACTCAATGATGATGTTGCTTCCTTCCTTTTCCATGAAATTGTAGTTCTTCTTTAGCCTTATGGATCTGTCTTCGGTGTCATCACCCGTTCTTGCAATGATACACAGCTTGCCTCGCTTCATCTTGTTATTAGTTTCCTCATATTCATCCCTCGAAGACCATACTTGATGGTCTCTTTTCATCTGTGCCACAAAATCTTTTTCAATCGCTATTTCCTTGTCTTCAACCTCCTTAGCCATTATAAGATAGAATGCTTTGTCCTTCACCATATTAGCCTTACAGTCTCTAGCAAAGTGATTCTCCTTGTGACATTTGTTCCATATGAGAACTTTGTTTTTCTTCTCTTTGGTGCCATCTACGGTATCAGAAGGTTTGTCTTCTTTTGGGTCTTCGGTCGAGTTGGTAAGCATAAAGGGTGTGTTTTGAGATTATAGTTGACATGGTGAGTTTCTAGGGTATCTGAAAGGTTGATAATAGTGGTGAGGAATGTTGTCATGCCGATTGTAATTACGGTTAAAGGGAGGTCTATTAAAGTGCTGATTTTAATAGTAGTTTGGTGGTGGAAGCCTGTTGAATTGTTGGCTAACCAAAGCTAATGCATTTTCAAAAGCTTATTTGTATGAGTATGAGGTTTGGTGTGATGACTCTCTGGTATGAGTATATTGATGTGATCTGATGGTATAATGCGGTGAGTGAGCAACGAAAGTGAGTGGTCCGCCAAGATCCATGCAGTCTTTGATTATCGTAGGCTCTTGATCCTGAAGTTTACCATAAAGTTTGCATATAAAAAGTGTCTTGATCTGTCTATTTCCTTGAACTATCATCTTCGCCATAGTCCATTGCTTTCCCAAACCATTTAGGAACTGTAGATTTGTTTCATGATCACTTCGAGTAATACCTACATATGAGAGTTTGGTGACGATGTGGTTGAATATTTTGAAGGAATCATCAAAATTTTCTCCAGGGAATCCTAAGAAGTTGTTGAAGTCTTTTAAAGCTATTGTTAACTTCTTTCCTTGAGCTTGTTTAGTTCCTTCGTAAAGATTCTTAAGAACATCCCATATGTCTTTTGTAGATTTGCAGTTAATAATAAGATCAAAGCTGTCAGGAGGAACTCCACAAGAGATTTCATTAGAAAGAATTTCATCTTTCTCCATCTTGTCTATGTCTTCATTGGTAGGTCTGAATATGGCAACTTGACCACCTCTAAGTTTGACTTGAGATCCATCAATGACAATGGTTGTAAGGACATGTACATGTGGTCCTTTTTCTACAGATCTCCGAACTTCTTTTCCATGTCTGAAATATATCTCCATTCTTTGAGACCAGTGATGATATTCAATTAAAACAAGTATTTGAGCTCTATTAGAACCTTCAATACTGTTAGATGCATTTAACGAGTAAATTTGTGCCATTTTCCTTGATTTTTGAAAAAGATGAGCTAAGTGGTATAAAAGACCTCTTAAATCAGAGTTTTTCTTTAGAAAAGATTATTGATTTTCAAATAATGTTAAAAAGCAACCTCTATGGCTCTGATACCAATTTTTGAGAGAAGAAATTAATGATAAAGAGATTATAGAGTGGAATTTAAGTTTTATCTCATGGATCTTAGATGAAGCTCAACAATAAAAGATAGAAGAAGTATAAAGGAAACATAACAACAACATACATCATTAAATATAAACAAGTTAAAGAGATACTTTTTGAATCATAACTTGGTTTGTAGCCAAACACAAATTATTATATAATGAACAACAAAGTATGAACAAAGAGATATAAGAGATAAGGAGACTTGTATTTCAAACCGATAAGAGTACAATGAAGATGGAAAATCAGACACACTTTTAAACGGTTACAACACTGTCTATTTATAGAAGGAAATAGTACAAGTTTATAAATAAGATAATAAAAAAGTAATCCTGATTTAGACGGCCATGCTTCCCACCCTTGGGACTGTCAAAACCAAACTAACATACAAAGTCAGAAAAAAGTGATCATTACTTTTTTGATATTGCGGTATAACACAAGATAAAAGCTATTAACTCTTAGGAGTTCCTTATCTCTGGTCTTTAAGTCTTCAGTAAAGACGATACATCTCCTTGTTATCACGTCTCATCATAACACTTCATTACTCAGTCAAACAAGTATTTGCATTGCTGATACAATACTTAGCTGCCGAGGGTCAGTTTCTTGTATCAACACCATTCTATGTGAGCGGTTGATTGCATGTTATATGATGTTTTGTTTGACCAAATTGGGATATATTTATTCCATAACACCATACTTATGATTATTTCACTTAGCGTATGTTGACACTTCTTTCTTTGCTTGTTGCTTTCGCCATGTATTAGTACATGTAGCATGATTTGATGGCTTGGTGAGGATTGGGACTTTTGGGTAGTTACATTATTATTACTTTAGTGATGATACCACTTTGGACATGTCATTAAGTCTTCATTTATATTCGGTTTTGAGAACTTGTTTTGGTGTTGGTTTTCTGAACTTTATTTTTTTATAGAGGTGGTTTTTGGTGATAAAGTAACATTGGTGATGTTTTCATAATCATTAAAATAAGAATTCCACTAACATAATATGGTATAAGTGTTTCAAATAATAAGAAAAAAAAAATTGAATGAAATATCGTGATTTTACAGAAGGATTCCATGAGTAGAACAATATAAGAGTGTTCTTCAAAAATAACTTAGATATAATCTGTGATGGATTAAGAGTATGGAATCCTTGAGGGATTCAAGTCAAGAAGAATTTGTAAGGATCCACGAGGGATGAAAGGAAAGGGTTATATCCAGATGAGTGCACCCGGTAATGATAGGGTGATGTCGTTACCTTATATGATAGATGAAGCTATCATATGAGATTGGACCATTGGGTCTAGATGAGAATAGAATGCTAAGGTATAAGACGTTGAGAATATAAAGGTAAGTGTTAGAAGAGTACAAGAAGACATGCTAAGGGTAAGAGTATGAGAAGAGAATGCATAGAGCATGAGAAGAACAAATAGATGTGATGATATAAGAGTAAGGGACAAGAACATAGATGAAGTGAGAAGAATACAAGGGAGACAAATGTTGAGAAGAACAGAGCATGAGAAGGATAGGATATGAGATAATAATAGGTAAGAATAGAGTATGAACAGAGTATGAGACGAGTCTAAGAAGTGGCTAAGAAAGAGTATAAGATAGAATATAACTCTCTAGACCTGTGGTTTGATGTTGTAGATATCTTTCATGTTATGTACGTTCAGGTGTTAGCCGTTGTACGAGAGGAAGTAGGAGCACATGGACTCGGAATACAAGTAGATTATTATTTTAGTTGTACTTTCTTGTTGCCTAAATTTATTTTTAGAATTATATCGTACACTCGAATATTTCCTGGGATGTAATGTTTTTCTATGAATTACAATTCACATTTGTTTAGTAAACTATGAGGTAGAGCATTCTAATGAACATTGGTGCAATGGTGCTCTTTATTGTTGATGTGTTATTTATGCACTATTTTTAAATTTATAAATCCTAATATATCACGTCTATAGTTATCGTAAGAAAGGGTGTCAAACACCAGGGAAATGAGAATGGATTAGATAAAATTATTCAAATGATAATTAAATTAATTACAGTAAACTAAAAGAGAGGGGGGGGGGGGATTTCTTAAACTAAATTAAACTTTTTTTTAATTCTCAATTAAAAAAAAGTAAAGAATTTAATTAAAATAATGGGAAATCTACAGAAAAGTCCCAAACTTTTGGGAAAAGTTTCAATAAAGTCCTAAAAGTTTATTTTTTAATAGAAAAGTCCCGATTATTTAATATTTTGCCCAAACTAACGAAAAAGACCTTTTTGATATTTGAACGAGAAATGATAGATTATATGATTTTCTCAAAATAATGAGACTTTTCTGTTAAAAAAAAAGAATTTAGGACTTTATTGAAACTTTTCCCAAAAGTTTGGGACTTTTCTGTAGATTTCCCTTAAAATAATAGATAAGAAGTACATCCACTAGAAAACGAATCCCCCAAGTTTTCATGTTTGATTTATTAGAATTGCAATAGATGAATGCGTTGATTACTGAATTGCAATATGACTAGTTATCTTGGTCGGATTTCCTAGCACTAGTAATTAATGAACAACCAACACAAAGATCATGCAATTAGTGAACAAATAATTAATTAAATATATTAGAACTATGAACAATATGATGTAGTTATTTCTTGTTAATGGTCATGACAATCAATCAAAGCATGAAATGGATATATAATACTCTCTAACACAGTCATGGTTAACAATTAATATTACCTAACCGTAGGATTTGATCAATCTATAGCCCTAATAGTTTAATGATCATAAATTTGTTAAGATTCAAGTTAAGGTGATTAGAATGATCTTATAAACTATACATAATTCAACAACATGCAATAAAAATCATAAGTTTAACATGAAAGATAAACAGTCAATTAAACACAAGCATTAACAAACCTTAAACAATCCTACTAATGAAATCACGTCATATTAAAGAGGGTTCATCTACATCTAGTGAAACTAAAGGTTTTTATACCATAATCAGTAAACTAAAGAAGAAAAACATCACCAAAATATTACGAGACGCGATCATCAAGAAAACGCAAAGTGAAATCTCAATGCAAATAGCGCTTACATCTTCAAATCTTTGCTCCAATCGATTATCTAGATTCAAAATTGAACCTAAAGGGTTTCTGGACGTCAAAAATGAAGTAAAACTCGTAGCTCAAGACTGCCAATGGCTGCACACCGATTAGGGTTGGAAAGCTCGTATTTTTATAGTTTTTGCGAAACCACGACATGGTGGTCAAGTACCTTATTACACATGAACACGTAGAATTGCGTAGGAAGGAAATCCAATTTTTGTTTGTTTTGTTCAAGGGGTGCCACATGCCGTTTAAAAGGGTGATACACGTCTTTCGCTGATTTTCACGATTTTGTAATTTGTCTTTTTCTGCCCTGTTCTCTTCTTTTTGCATCCTAATTCTGATTTTAACTATAACTAAACATTTTAAATCATATTACGTATCATATATCTAAAAATATAATATTTTAATAAAATATATCAAGATAACGCTCTAAAATATATAGTTAAATAAGGACATATCAGTTGCACAAAGGTGCCCCTAGTTGTGAAAATGTGATATACTGAGGAAAGGTACTCTTAGGAAGAGAAGGTTCTCTAATGGAGATAATGATATCCAAAAAAGTTCGTGCATTTGAAGGATGTTCTAGAGGCATCAAGATGCACTCATGGAATCCAAATGTTCTCCTGGTCATCTAGATGCACCCACCATCATAAATATGTGGTGCCCTTGATGAAGATGATCCCCTTCAATTAAGATAGAACATCCTTAATTAGGATGCACCCCTTGGTCTCTATGTACCCTCTATAGATGCGTCAAGCAAAGCTAGTTGCACTCCTACACACATGTTTGGTCGCCATGCATAATCATATTCCTCAAGGTGGAAGTCTCTAGAAGCGAATTCATGGCGTCATATGATTGGTTCACATAAGTTTGACCCTAAGATTGGATGGGCATGCGCCATTAGATTTAAGGTATGATCGTTACTATATATATATATATATATATATATATATATATATATATATATATATATATATATATATATATATATATATATATATATATGAGGTCTTAAATTGTCATATTGTACTTGTAACTTTGTTGAGATTATGAATAAGAATAATTTCTCATGCCATGTGGAGATAGGTTACTTTGACCAAAACACATTAAATATTGTGTCTTTGTGTGTGTGATTCTATGTGCTTTTGCATTTATTCACTAACAAGTGGTATTAGAGTTGTGTTTTGTTCGGTAAATTGAAGATGTAATTTCACAAGTTCGATTTTGAGAAGTTCAATGGTTCAAATGATTTCACTTTGTGGAAGGTAATAGTAAGGGCTCTTCTAGTCCAACAGGGTTTCACGACTATTTTGGAATGATAAGCAAAACTACCCAAAGAGATGGCTGACACACTAAAGATGGATTTTATGGCAAAAGCGCATAGCGCTATTATGTTAACCTTGGTGGACGAAGTACTATGAGAGGTCATGGATCAAATGTTTGGTGTTGGGATTTGGGAGAAATTTTTTGATAATTATCAAAACAATTTTCTCACAAATCGCTTATATCAGAAGCAACATTGTATAATTTCATGTCGACAGAAAGTGCCTATGTGATGGATCATCTAGATAACTTCAATCGTATCATCCTCAACTTACAAAGAGTTAATGTAAATATTTATAACAAAGATCAAGCTCTCGTACTCATATGTTAATTTTCAAATTTTTATGATAATTACATTGATACCATCTTTTATGGTAGGACAACGATCAATGTGTACAATGTGAACGATTATATGTTGTGTAAAGAACCGAAACAAAAAGTTTATGTTCATGTGCACAAGATTAACAAATAAGAGAGGTGGAGAGAATTGGGGAAAATCAAGTTATAAATCTAAAGATTCCACAAAGATTAGTTGTTATATCTACAAGGAGAATGGGAACGTCAAAAGAGATTCTCCAAGTTTAAAGAAAGGGAATTTCAAAGGTAAATCAAGAGAGTTATGATGATGGGGACGATGGTGACTTTTTGACCATATGTACAACTAGTTATACAGATGCTTGGATCTTGGACTCAGGATCATCTCATCATATGACTTGTAATAGTGATTGGTTCAAATCTTTGAAGGAGTGTAATGACACGGCGAAGATGGGTGATGAAGGAATGTGTAGTATTAAGGGTAGTGACATAGTACAAATCACGATGCACGATGGCATGTCTCGAAAACTCGATTGTTGGTATGTCCTGGATCTTCAGAAGAACATCATTTCTCTTGGAGATTTAACTAAGCATGGGCTGAAGTATTTTTGTGAGGATAAATGGGTAAAGGTCACCAAAGGTGCTCTCGTAGTTATGAATGAAAGCTACATGCTCATTATATCTTGGAAGGCGTCATAGTTGGTGTAATGATGGTTGTATCTCAATGTTTGGAGAATGAAAATGATAAGATAGAGTTGTAGCATAGTATATTGGGGCACATGATTGAGAAGGGCATGTTAATATTGAGTGAAAATGGGTTGCTTGGCAGAGAATTAACTGGAAAAATGAAATTTTGTGAAGCTTGTGTTAAAGGAAAGAAACGCATATTGAAGTTCAGTATTTTTTAACACACAAGCTAGGAAATCCTCGAGTATGTTCACTCAGATTTACTGGGTCCCTCTCCAATGAAGTCTCATGAGGTATGTTCATACTTTGCGACTTTCATTGATGACTTCTCAAAGAAAGTTTGGTTATATTTTATGAAGAGAAACTATGGAGCATTTATAAAGTTCAAAGAGTGGAGGAGGTGGTGGAATATTAAATAGGAGAACTAGTCAAATCACTCAGTACGAATAATGTCACACCCCAAAACCGGAACGGCGGAAGCGTTCTGGGGTGGAGGACATCATGTACAGTATCACAACAAAGTATAATAGTAAACAAGCAACAACATCCATTGCATTAATAGAATAATTTTAATACAAGCGTGTTCTGTATAGTTTGTAAGACACCAAAATGGATGATCAAAATAAAAGATGAGTCTTGTATGTGCTCCATCTTCTCAAAAGGTCCATCGGTACCTGTCTACTGTTGACCTGAGAATACAAGTTATTTTGAAAGAGTTTATCAGCATTAACACTGGTGAGTTCATAAGTATTTAGTGTCATTGCTTGTATGAAAATGTTTGTATCAACGTAGTGAAAATGTTCGCAGTTGTTTGTAAGTGTTTGTAAATGTTTATAAATGTTTGGACTCTCTAGAAAATCCTATATTTTCTACTGAAATGTAGTCTTCTACCAAGACCCGACTATTTGTATGTTTGTTCATTTGTAGTGTAAGGGTTTTCCCCAGTGAAACTATCATTATGAAAATATAGTTTAAGACCTCGCTTATGCGAGATGATTACAAAATAAATGTAATAGGGGAAAGTATTGTTGTACCCTGGCAGTATCACTGCTGGCTAAAAGTGATGAAATTGCAGACTTCAGGTAGTATTTAAATGTACAATACACCTCGGGGAGTCTGTTTTGCCTTTAATTCTTAATTGGTTGATTAAAGGATTGAATGTGAACTCGTATGTAACCATGCTGATCGACGGCTGAATAACTGATGACCCTCCGGTGTCATATGTAGTGAGGTAACATTCTGTCACCCCTTGGCCTTATCGGCTGGGACTGTAGCTAGTAGTCGGGGTGTGGGAGTGTCTGTCCCGTATAGATCTATACACACAATGCCCGCTCTCCCTCCAGGAGACTCTGGTTAAAAAGTGATACCACAATGAAGTGTCGTATCGAGAAGTAGTATGTCACATTCTATTTATAGTATTCAAATGTTTGTATAGTATGTCATAGTGTAGCGATGTTTCCTCTATACTAGTATATAGTATTTCTTCTTGTATAATGTATAGTATGTTCTCTTGTATAATGTATAGTATGTTCTTACTCGTAAGCGTACTGACTCTTGTATGTATCGTTGTAATAGTAATAGTGAGTTGTAATCCTTTAACTATACCTATTATAGTTAAATAGTAATGTTGTCTGGATACCTTGGCTACTCAAAGGTACTAACTGAAGTGAAAACTTTTATATCCAAACACATACATACGATATATAACTAAGATTTCAACGACCTTCGAACAAATAACAGGATACCCTAAGTCCACACCCAAACAAGGAACATGAAATAAGGTGAGCTATCAGTTCTAAGTCCTTCAAATCTTACTTATATAAATATATTAGTATAGATATGAGTTTGACAAGAATGTAAGTTTAAAAGAGTTTGAAAACAGTTTTAACATCTAAAAGAGTTTAGTAAAATGTTTTGAAGTGCTTGAAATCCATAAGTTTGATAGTAGTTTGAAAGTAATAGTAAATCTTTCTGTTTGTTCTAGTCATTAATCACATGTGATTAAAACAATAACTAGAATGTTTCAACTTGTATCCTCCCCCATAAAAGCATTTAAAATCATTTCAAAGGTTGATTAAGGGGTATGAACTCACCTGCAGTGAGTGGTTTGGATGAACGGATGGTATAGGATGCTAGGTGTCAAGTGAAGACTTGATCACACACACGGATCCTGTTTAACATATAATGACACATATATGTGTCTAATTAGTGTTTAGACAACTAATTAAGCAAGTAAGGACACCCTAGGACATGGAAAACGCCTTGATTCGAGTGTTAGAAGTACATAGGGTTGCATCTAGGGGTTGTAGGGCCTCACATTCGAGTTTACGGCCCAAATGGTAAGGCCCATGAGTTTACGGCCCATGGGTTTACGTCCCATGGTGTTTACAGCCGTAAAATCATGTCATCTTGATCCATTTCATGTGTTTAAGGTCCTACAAGTTTCCAGGAAGGGTTCTAGACTAAAGACTAAGCCTTAAGAAGAAGTTAGGGTCCATATGCACCCAAAACTTGAGTTTACGGCCAAGGGAGATTGCCTTGGCCGTAAACACCCTCCTAGACATGATTTCTTGGTGTTTAAAGGGTGATTCTAGTATATAACAAGCTAAGGGTAGTGTACTTACGTAGTAGAAGCTTGAGAAGGTGATTAGAGCCCAAAAACACTAGTGTGTGTTCTTGGTGAAATGAAGAACACTTGAAGATCTAACCAAAAGAAGAGATTTCATGGATGAAATCAGGAGTGAATCAAGAAGAAGAGGTGTATTAACTCGTTTATGGGAGGATTCACTTACCTTTTTGAAGATTTGGAGGAAAAACCTCAAGATCCTTGAGAGAGAATTCGAGTTCTAGACTTGGAAAAGTGAAAAGTGGCTGAAAAAAGACTAAGGGTCGAATATATAGCTGGGAGTTTACGGCCAGCATGTGTTTATGGCCGTAAACCCATGACCCTTGGCCGTAAACTCCTCTTTAGAGGGTTTATGGCTTGGTTGATGGGTTACAATTTTAGTTGACACTTTCGTTCACTTATTCCCTTGATGTACTAAACTCAGAATGCTCAAATGGACTCTAGTTAGCGCCACAAGTTAGTAGGAAAAGGTCTAACTTTGATTGGATTGAATGGTTTATACAAGATTGAAATTTCGGGTTGTCACATCATCCGCCCGTTAGAGGGAATTTCGTCCCGAAATTAGAATTCAAGAAACTAAGTTATTACAAATAACTAAGTAAAAAGATGAGGATATTTAAGTTTCATTTTATCCTCGCGCTCCCAAGTGAATTTCGGTCCTCGCTTGGCGTTCCAGCGAACCTTCACTATCGGGATACGGTTTTGCTTGGTTCGTTTGACCTCTCGGTCCATGATCTCTACTGGTTCTTCCACGAAGTTGAGGCTCTCGTTGATCTCGATCTCGTTGAGTGGGATTACAAGAGTCTCGTCGGATAAGCACTTTTTCAAGTTTGAGACGTGGAAGGTAGGATGTACGTTACTAAGCTCGTGGGGTAAGTTGAGTTTGTAAGCTACAGGGCCGATTCTGGCGAGAATCTCGAAAGGCCCTATGTATCTTGGAATTAGCTTTCCACGCTTTCCGAAGCGTATCAAGCCCTTCGAGGGTGAGACTTTCAAAAGGACTCGGTCTCCCACCTGGAATTCCAAAGGTTTCCTTCGTTTGTCTGCGTAGCTTTTCTGTCGGTCTCTAGAGACTTTCAAGCGTTCACGAATCTGAACGATCTTCTCTGTCGTTTCCCGAATGATCTCCGGACCTGTGAGAGTGCTGTCAGGAACTCGTCCTTTAGTTAACTGTGTGTCACCCACCTCAGCCCAGCACAGAGGGGACCTGCACTTTCGGCCATAGAGGGCTTCAAATGGAGCAGCTTTTATGCTCGTGTGATAACTGTTGTTGTAGGAAAATTCGACAAGGGGTAAATGAGTATCTCACGCCTTTCCAAAGTCGATCACACAGGATCGCAACATATCTTCTAAAGTTTGGATAGTTATCTCACTTTGTCCGTCGGTCTGAGGATGGTAGGCTGTACTCATGTCCAGCCTCGTTCCTAAGGAGCTTTGTAGCGACTGCCAGAATCCCGAAGTGAACCTACTATCTCTGTCGGAGGTAATGGATATAGGAACACCATGCAGTCGTACTATCTCCCTAATGTATGTTCTTGTGAGCTTCTCCATCATGTCAGTCTCTTTGATAGGCAGGAAGTGTGCGGACTTGGTCAATCTGTCGACGATGACCCAAATGGTATCAAGTCCACCCGTTGTCTTGGACAACTTGGTTATGAAGTCCATAGTGATCCGCTCCCACTTCCACTCCGGTATCTCCGGTTGCTGAAGTAGACCTGATGGTTTCTGGTATTCGACCTAGACCTTGGCGCAAGTTAGGCATTTAGTTACGAAGGTAGCAATCTCTGCTTTCATGTTAGGCCACAGTACAACTTTTTAAGATCCAGATACATCTTATCTGAACCCGGGTGGACGGAGTAACGAGTGTTGTGCGCTTCCTTCATGACCAAGTCTCTGAAACCACCATGTCTCGGTGTCCAGATCCGGTCCATGAGATATAAAGCTCCGCCAACATTGACTTCTAAGTTCTTATCCATTCCTCGCAAAGATTCACCCGCCACATTCTCAGGTTTCAAGGCTTCGAGCTGAGCCTCTTTAATTTGTGTGGACAGATGCGAATGGATAGTCATAGTCAATGACTTGACTCTTCGACCATAATATTCTTTCCGACTGAGGGCGTCCGCTACCACGTTGGCTTTACCCGGATGATAACGAATTTCGCATTTGTAGTCATTGAGTAGCTCGACCCACCGTCGTTGTCTCATAGTGAGCTCCTTCTGGTTGAATATGTGTTGTAGGCTTTTGTGGTCTGTGAAGATAGTGCTCTTCGTACCATACAGGTAGTGTCTCCAGATCTTTAGAGCAAACACAACCGCTCCTAATTCGAGATTGTGAGTGGTGTAGTTGACCTCGTGTGTCTTCAGCTGTCTTGAGGCATAGGCGATGACCTTACCTCGTTGCATCAAAATACAACCGAGTCCTTGATTTGATGCATCGCAGTAGACCACGAAGTCTTCTCTCCCTTCAGGGAGGGACAGTATCGGTGCGGTGCATAAGGCTCGTTTTAGTGTTTGGAACGCTTTCTCCTGCTTCTCTTCCCAGTCAAAGGCCACGCCTTTCTGGGTTAATGTCGTAAGGGGTTTCGCAATTCGAGAGAAGTTCTGGATGAACCTGCGATAGTATCCAACGAGGCCTAGAAATTGATGAATTTCTGTAGGCGTCTTCGGTGCTGACCAGTTCTCGATAGCTTTAATTTTGGATGGGTCCACGTGGATTCCTTCTTCGCTAACCACATGTCCTAAGAATTCGACTCTTCGGATCCAAAATTCGCATTTAGAGAACTTCACATGTAGTCTCTCTGATCGTAAGGTTCCTAGGACCTGTCGCAGATGATCATTATGCTCCTCGTTACTTCGAGAGTAGATAAGTATATCATCGATGAAGACAATGACGAACTGATCCAAGTAAGGACGACACACCCTATTCATCAAGTCCATGAATACTGTGGGGGCATTGGTCAATCTGAATGGCATCACCACGAACTCGTAGTGTCCGTAACGAGTTCAGAAGGCTGTCTTCGGAACATCCTCCTCAAGCACTCGTAACTGGTGATACCCGGATCTCAGATCGATCTTGGAAAAGTAGCTCGCCCCTTGCAGCTGGTCGAATAAATTGTCTATGTGAGGAAGAGGGTAACGATTTTTGACCGTAAGCTTATTGAGTTCCCTGTAGTCGATGCACTTACGGAACGATCCATCTTTCTTCTTTACGAATAAGACCGGTGCTCCCCAGGGTGAGAAACTTGGTCTTATAAAGCCCTTGCTGAGCAGTTCGTTAAGTTGACCGGACAGTTCTTGCATCTCTGCAGGTGCTAGACGATATGGCGATTTGGCTACAGGGGTAGCCCCTGGAACTAAGTCGATCCTGAATTCGACTTGACGTTGGGGAGGTAAACCCGGTAGTTCTTCTGGAAAGACGTCGGGGAAGTCGCGTACTACGGGGAGGTCTTTTAGGTCTTTTGTTTTCTGGCTCGTATCGACAACGTGCGCCAGGAATGCATAATATTCCTTACGCAAGTATTTCTGGGCTTGACTACTTGCGATGATACGAAGGCTCGTATTGGGTTTGTCTCCGTAGACCAACAAGGTTTCGTTATTCGGTAGGTTTAGACGGACTGCCTTGTCGAAACACAGAATATCGGTATGATGAAGACTCAACCAGTCCATGCCCACAATGACATCGAAACTCTTGATTGCCACGGGTATGAGGTCGATTGGGAATGAATGATTATCTAGCGTGAGGGTACAACCTATGTAAATCTCGTTAGAGCTCTCTGTCTTGCCGTTAGCCATTTCTACGATGAAGGTTTCTTTTAGTGCTTGCGGTGTTTGATTAAGTAAGTGTTTAAATTTTTGGTTTACGAAGCTCCTCTCTGCTCCACTATCAAATAGAATACAAGCATATGATTTATCGAGAAGAAACGTACCCGTGACTACTGTGGGGTCTGCCACGGCTTCATTGTGGCCCATAGCAAGTAGTCTTCCGGCTCCTCCCGCATTCCCAACCTTCGGACAGTTTCTTTTGAAGTACCCTGTCTCGCCACAACCGTAGCAGGCCTGACTTACTCCTGCGCCAGGGACTTGGGTGTTAGGTTTAGGTGGCACTCTGCAAAACCGGGCGGTATGGCCTTTCCGGTCACAGTTAGTGTAGTGCATTTCCCGACAGGGGCCGTTGTGATGGAAACTGCACTTGGTGCACTTGGGTAGGGTCCCTGCATATGGCTTGGTTGGTACAGGGGCAACAGGGGTGGTGGCAGCATGGACAGCCACAGTCTGTTGGTTCTTGGAAGAGGGTTGAGCTGATTTGCCCTTCTTTCCGTCCCAACGTTTTCTCTTGTTACCTGCTGCTTTGGTTGGTGCGGAGGCAACCGTTGTAGTTGTGGTTTGAGTAGAAGGAACCTCATGATCGATAAGCCTTTGGGCCAATTCCTTGGCACTATCAAAGGTCGCAGGGTTCGATGCTAGAACTTTCCCTCGATACGGGGGGTACTAAACCCCAGATGTATCTTTCGACTTTCTTGCTTTCAGTGGGGACCATGTTGGGGCATAGAGTCACCAGGTCGCTGAATCTGGCCGTATAAGCCACTATGTCGGAACCCTTCATCTTAAGGTTCCACAGTTCCTCTTCAAGATTTTGAACTTTGCCCCTCGGGCAGTACTCCTTCGCCATTAGGTCCTTCAATGTCTCCCAGCCCATGGCGTTAGCTACTACCAGTGAGAGTGATTTGACATGGCCATTCCACCATGTCAGGGCCCTTTCTGTGAAGGTGCAAGCAGCGAACTTTATCTTGCTTCCTTCAGGGCAAGAGCACATCTCAAAGATTGCTTCTGTTGTCTCGATCCATTGGGACAGCGCAATAATCCCTCCGGTTCCATTGAAGTACGTTGGTTTGCAGCTGATGAAGTCTTTATAGGTACACTCCCGTGTACGTGGTTGGATTTCACCATGGCTAGAGTTAGTGCCCATTCCAGCCCCACTAGCACCACCATAATTTACTTGAGCCAGGGCTGCGGTCACAGCTTCCTAAAACATCACCGCATCGAACTGTGGAGGGGGTGGTGGTGGTGGAGTTTGATTTACAGGTCTGCCTCTGGTCGGACGCTTGCGAGGCGGCATCTTTTACTGAAAGTTGATAGAGATGTTGATAGTAGTAAGAATCAATTGTAAGCATAATGAGAGTGATTCATGGACTAAATCGCCATAGTCCAAACATCAGATAGAGACATGGCCATAGAGTAGAGAAACACAAGAGTAAGGACTTTTCAATGGATTAGATAACTGTCAATATTACTGGTATTAATGATGTAAATGAGTTCGGGAAAAATGACCTAACAGTAGGCCTTACATCAAACCATAAGGGAAAATTTTGACAGCTTAGAAATCTAGTTAAAGTACTTGTAAGGTAGGAATATTTTACAGACAAGGGTTACATAGGCACAGAAAAGAAAGGCTATTCCTTAATCCAAAAGAAAAGACGAGTCGACATCTTCTACCGGCGACGGGTATCCCTCGGGCGAACCCTTAGATCTGCCAGTTGACGTACAACCTCTTGAAGATGTCGCTCATGCGCCCTCTGACGTACTCGGAGTTCCATGACTTCGGCTCGGGATGCAGTTAGTTGTTGCTGCAGAGCCTCATTGGTCCTCCTAGTCCTTCCCATAGTCTCTTCAAGTTGGCGAATGCGGACCGTATTAGCACCAGAGTTGGCGTCCACTTCCATCACTCGGTCGATGGCTGCACGACCTTGCTCGTCATTCCGAGCAATCCTACGGACCATATGTTGGATTAATGTCTAAGTCCATAACTATATTTGGTATGTACTTGACCCGACCCGGCATGGTCCATTTGGGTTGCACTTCACCGGCACAATTTATATGGATAGTCTTTTGAGAATAGTATATTTATGATTTATATTAATATGTTATAAGTTCTAATATATTAATATGGAATCATATTATTTAATTAGTATTGATCAAGAATTAATTTAGAATTAATTAAGTGATCAAAAAGAACTAATTAAATATCGACTCTTATATATATGGAATGGGCCAAGTTCATTTAGGTTGGGCTAAGCTTTCATGGATGGTCCATGGAGCTTTTAACCCATGGATCCTATGTAAATGAAAGGTCATGGGTATTAGGGTTTACATGGATGTAACCCTAATCCTCCATAATATATAAAGGGGTCCTTGGCTCACAAAATTGAGACAAGTGTGTGAAAATAAGAGTGGGCCGATTTTAGTGTGCATACATATTCTCTCAAGTTCTTCCAAGGTGTTTTGGTGATTTGTGATTCCATTTGAGGCTTCCACACTATTGGGGCTAAGCTCTTAAAGCTTGAAGACATCAAGCTACATCAAAAGGTATGTCATCTAACTAGAACTTTGTAGTATAGGTGCTTCATAATATGCTAGTTAGGATGAAACCTTGGAATAGTTAATATTTGCATGTATAATAGAGAAAACATAGATCCAAGGTTTATAGGGTTGCATGTACACCATAGGAGTGTTAGAATGCTCAAAACCCAACAGTGGTATCAGAGCCATGGGTTGTTTTCTGTTATATTGATGCAAATGTTTTATTTTCAAGTTGAAAAAAAAAAGGAAAAAAAACATGACGTTTGTCAAATTTTAAGATAATTACTTGTTTTGTGAAAAACGAATTATTTGTAAAATTTGAATCATTTGTTATATGAGTTGAATTAGGTCAAATTTAGTAAAAGATAAAATGATATGATTATTTTATTAGTTCTAAAAGTTTGATCTAAATGTTTTAAGGAGTTACATATTTTGTCATAAAATTTTGGAGCTCAAATGTTTTTTTTAAAGTTGTGATCTTAAGGGTTTTTGAAACTTCCATAAGTTATGGATATGAAAGTTTTTTTTTTTAAAAAAAAAAATTTGATTTAAAGTTTTTATGGAGTTACAAAATTTGGTGTTAATGTTTTAAAGAATTCCATAATTTGTTCTTAAGTTATGGAACATGGAAAGTTTCATCATAAAACACCATTAATTCCATAAGTTATAGAATCCAAAGGTTTTCAAGAATTACAAAACTTGCCCTCAAGTTTTGGAATTTGGAAAAAGTTTTTTTATGATAAAAAAAAAGAATTGAATTCTAAAACTCTTGGGTTCATAACTTAAACAATTAATTAAATAGTTTTAATTTTGAATTTAATAATTGGAATTATGATGTTTTATTGAATAATTCAATTAACTCTTATGGACTTTATTAATAGATAATTAAAATATTTAATTAAAAGAGAATTAATAATTCCATAATGACATGGTTTAAACCACCAAGTATTTTAAATGTCTAAAATACACCCTTATACTATTATAATATTAAAAGTTTAATATATTATATGTATAAGAGCAAGTCGTCTTACCATTAGTAGGTCTCATTCACGAAGCCGGTCTATAAGGGGGGTATAAGGTTACTGCCTATAAAATGGCAGTTTAATGGGTGTTCACTCTCACTCACCGCTTCCTTGACTAGTGGAGGGTCGTTAGCCGAACAGGTAGGACAAGGACTATAATTCTCCTTTCATTAAAAGTATTAATGATAAATACTAAGTAACTAAACTTTTTATAAATTCCCAATCTTAGTTACTTAGGAAAATGTGAATAAGGTGCTAATCCATGAAATTACACTTTGCACTTTGTTTAAGCTGTTAGTGGAGCGTGTGTGGTTAACCGGCACACTAACCTGGACTTAACAAGGTAGGCAAAGGGTAACTTAATGTTTATCATAGTATCGTTGGAGCGTGTGTGGTTCACCGGCACATCGATTGAGGGGTAAATATTAAGGGTACCAAGTATATTTGCATGGTTACTTCACACCTTGTTTTGTGATCATCGGCATCCCAGTCACAAAACCTGAATGACACACTCGAGATTGAAACATGCCATTGAAAAGTTCAATGAATCTCAAAAGAATCTAGGAGTTTCAAAACCAATTAAAACCTAATAATACATTTCGTTTATCTTGGTGGAAATTGGTGAATTGTCATTCACCTACCTTCAAATATTTTATAGCTTGGATTACGACATCCCTCTTCCAAGTTATAAAATAGTTTGTTGGGTCCTAGTCTTAATATATCATATTGGGTGTTATATTAAGGACTTAAATCAACTTTACGTGAATTTCTCCCATTGTTGATGTCTGGTTTAGACAACAATGATCTTCCCAAACCAAGCTTTCCTAATGAATATGACTTCCCGAGTTTGGCTCATGGAAGTCATACTTCTCTTCCTCCACCTCCTCCAATTATTCTCCCTAACCCACAAGTTCAAGGTCACTCAAGCCCTAATGGCAAGCAAGGTCTATGTGTGATCACATCTTAGAGATGAAGTCACATATTGACAAGCCGGGAGAGTTGGGTGTCAAAGTCTTGAGAAAGTTGGATGTTCAATCACTTTCTAAGTCACATGGTGAGTTCCTTTGGGACTACTATGAAACAGACTATGACATGAACCTTAATGATCATATTTATTTGCTTGGTGCTGCTGAATCAGCAATGATTTGGAATGATAGTAAAGCAAACTTGATTAGAAGATCAACTTCCCAAAAACTTTATGGACAGTGACAATGGTGACACTGGAAATCCAGAAAAAGCATTCTCTTCCCAATGGAAAGGGATTGAACATAGTCAACCCGGTTGACCAAATGGTAAAGAGAAAGGCTAAGTCTGAGATAGTCCCATTACCAAAGGGTCTATATGTTTATTTTGCCAAAGGAAGGGGCGTTGATTGCAAAGCTGCAAATTTACCTAAGGATGTTAAAGTCAATAAGTTTGACTCTACATCAGGTAGAGCCCATTATCTAACTCTGTTAAGTTCTATTATGAGATCCTCATTACATGATGTGACTGGGTCACATGTTGATGTTTTAAGAATCAAAGAATAGAGAGAAATCTTAAAGGAAGTATATGCTGATTTTGATCGCGAAGGTGGATTTCGATCGCATCAGAATTTTGAGCAGGTGCTTAAGAAGTTATGATATATTGCTAAGGAATAGATAACAACAATTTTCCATGTGGATTGTAAGGATAAGTTTTTCCGCAAAGTTTTAAAATAAAAGAAAATTGTTTAATTTTATTTATTTGAAGTATCCTTACAATGGCATTTGTGGAAAATTGTTGCTTATATGATTCCACTGACAGCAATATTGGAAAATGGATTTGATTCTTTCATTTGTGGTAGTGTCTAAATTTACCAAATCAGGAAAGTTCCTCATCACCCAAGTTTCAATTGGACCGAAACTTGGAATCATGCAAGTTGAATAGTATGATGAATGAGAACTTTCAAGCATTGGAAAATCAAGACTAATTACTTGTTCACATGGATGTGTGAGTCAAGTGAAGGACTAAAGGGATCGAGTACACATTCTTGTGCACTGGTCATGTCCACCACAAAGCTCGTTAAGACTATTTGATTTACTAAAGTTTAGTAAATATGGTTATACTTATAAGTTTAAGTATAATTCTGAAACATTGGAAAAGTCTCAATGTATGGCAGAACGAATGGGAAGAATCAAATTAGGCAGAAAGATAAAAGTTTCTCAAATCTGAAAAGATGGGAGAGTACTTTAGTATCATGTTTGTGATCATCTTAATGATTTAGAAATCATATCACAATTAGTCCTCTAAAGGTCATCTTAGTGCATTATTATGACTAAGAAGAGGAGTCATGAATTGTTGAAATGGTTAGATCAGGAAGATGAGTCATACTTCGTTCCAAAACAATTCTTAGAGTCATACTCCAAGATTGTAACTTGAGTGACATATCTTAAAGAAAGGTTTAAAACACTTGTCAAATGTAAGAGTAAAAGTGTCCTACTCTTGTACATTTGAAATTGGTAAGTTGTGATAAAACAAAGACCAACTAAGGCCAATTGTGTGAAGTGTTTGTCTTGATAAAGAATCCACACTATCTCTTGAATATTTGGCAAGATAGTCTTATATGTCAAGAGGATAGTGGGAGTCTTAAAGATCCTAAAAAGAATTTCAAGAACTAATCAACAATAAAACCTGAGGTTCTTCACTAGCACACGACTTGAGGTTTATAACCTATCGTGTTGACATATTATGTGCCCATTCCAGTTAAAGTTGGCTTTGCATAGGAGTTCTGAAAGTTCTCAATTGGTTGCATAACAACTTGGAAGCAATGGCAGGCCATGTACTGCCAGGTGGCAAGAAGTTAAGATTGCATAAGTTCAGTCCATATGAGGTTGGATTTGTCATTATCCTTGTCTTATGACTATGGTTTTGACGATTCACATGGATAAGAACACATACACCATAAAATCTAAGGGTCATAAGGTTTCTCTCCGATTCATGAAAATGATGGTGAGGAAACACTTCCACCAAGTAGATTTGAAGCAGATGGCAAAAGGTCTAAACAATTGAGACTATGATTACAGCATCCCTTTTCATAGTTCTGAAATTGTTTAGACACACATGCATGCTATCTAAGGAAAGGTGTATGATTTTGATAAAGTTTTATCAAAGCATCTCGTATCAGAAATCTAAACTTTGGTAAGAAAGTCAATAAAGTATTGATTTCTAGAAGTCCAGCTGATTTCTGAGTACATGTCAAAGCTAGTGGGAGCATAAGTGTTATGCTAATAATCATCATGTTAGTGGGAGCATGATAATTATTGTTAGTGTTGCAAGTTAGCAATATTAATTATAGAAAACAAAAGTTTCAATTCGTGAGGCTGCAGGGATTGAAAAAGTTCTTTTGCTATAATTAAGGGAGAGGATATACTTCATTTCAGTTCTAAAGGCTTAGATTGAGACCTTAATCATCTTTAGTCAAGAATATATATATGAATTTCATGTTGGATTGGTTCAACTTAAGGAAATTCTATATATTGCGTTCTCAAAATTCGATTATGATTACGGCATCCCTCTTCATAGTCAAATTTTGAAAACATGGCAAATAAAAATATTGTAGCAAAAGACTGGTCTAGAATCATGTCTTTATGTGAGACATCATGAATCGTGTACCATTTGCTTTGGGTACAGGATCGATTGCATGTGCTATAATATTTGTCATTTCTAAATTTTTCCAAATGCCCAGAGGCATTAAGAAGGGAAAAGGTCTAGAATTGGATATGACTAAAATGATTAAGCAATTGTCGAGGACAATCTGAGGTTTACCAAAGATTGGTTGCTCAGGGACAGTTGGAAGTATAGTGCTAATTTTGGAAGGACCATATTGAAATATTCTGAAAAGAGGCATCTCTTATTAAGAAGTGATAGTCAAAATGAGAATATGGAGTTGTCTCCATAGGTGGAAGTTATCTGTATAAGATTAGAAAACTTAATGCAAGAAGCATGTCCAAAGCAATGTACTTTGAATATGAGACTTAGTTTCCATGGAGTTGATCTCCATTGGAATACCTTATAATGACTGTTGACAAGTCTTTGTGACTTTGTACATATTCATTACAGGAGGGTCAGTGCATATAAGTTTAAAATCTAAACAGATTTCGATAAATGATAGGAATTTGAAATTCTCACATTTTTCGATAAGGATTTGGGAGTGTGAAATTAGAATCATTGAAATTATGTTCAATTGGTTTATTTCACAAAGTAAGGATCATAGACAAACATAGAGTGCATACTTGGTGTATGGCAAAGCTATTGTTTAAGAAAAACATAGTGTACATGCTTGGAGCATGGGACAACTAGTGATTTTAATTCAAGTATAAAGTTGACAAAACCGAAACAATGAATAATGAGTAATCAGTATGGTGATAAATAAAAGTGTTTATTTATATTCATAGGGTTTGATACCATATTTGATTCATTTATTCTTGTGTTTCACTTTCCATGTTTTGACTTCCAGAATAACTAAGTCGCTCTTCCTGAATGATTAAGTTATTCAAACCATCCACAGTCGGTCATATGTTGGAAGTAGATATGAATCAAGACTGTCATGGGTTGGTTTGTAGAGGTCCAAGTTGGTGGACAAAGTGGTGCTACAACACTCATGAGTGCTCATAAGTTCTGAGTATTGGATTCAACCCACGCTCATTTGAATCACTTCATGGATTTTATCACGAGTGATCATGAGACGATAATATCTTATATTCTTAAAACCTAGAGATATGAGTTGTTACTATGAGTTGGTTATACATTGATTGCACGAAAACGCATTGGTAACTCGATGTTATAAAACGTGCCTTTGTGTATGATTCAACAAGTAGTAGAACAAGCCATATGAGTCGAAGTTTATCCATTCCTTTTACCTTCGGGATAAAAGCGATATATGTGGACCCCTCGATGATTTAGCGATGACACATGTGAGTGCTTGGCCAAGCCAGGACTGATTTGATTTGTTCAATCAGTCAGTCATCATAAATCGAAAATCGGGAAACAACAAATGGACAGAGAGAATGATTATAATCCATGTCTCAGTCCATATGATATCTAGAATGGAGGAATATATGATCCCTTATCTAATGGACAAGTCATTGACAAGGTCAGAGTTCGACAGCGGCTTTAAGAGCTACGATTGCCAGTTAGGTTTTGAAGTCATACTCAATAATAGTTTTAGACTTATCCAAGTGGGAGACTGTTGGATTAATGTCTAAGTCCATAACTATATTTGGTATGTACTTGACCCGACCCGGCATGGTCCATTTGGGTTGCACTTCACCGGCACAATTTATATGGATAGTCTTTTGAGAATAGTATATTTATGATTTATATTAATATATTATAAGTTCTAATATATTAATATGGAATCATATTATTTAATTAGTATTGATCAAGAATTAATTTAGAATTAATTAAGTGATCAAAAAGAACTAATTAAATATGGACTCTTATATATATGGAATGGGCCAAGTTCATTTACGTTGGGCTGAGCTTTCATGGATGGTCCATGGAGCTTTTAACCCATGGATCCTATGTAAATGAAAGGTCATGGGTATTAGGGTTTACATGGATGTAACCCTAATCCTCCATAATATATAAAGGGGTCCTTGGCTCACAAAATTGAGACAAGTGTGTGAAAATAAGAGTGGGCCGATTTTAGTGTGCATACATATTCTCTCAAGTTCTTCCAAGGTGTTTTGGTGATTTGTGATTCCATTTGAGGCTTCCACACTATTGGGGCTAAGCTCTTAAAGCTTGAAGACATCAAGCTACATCAAAAGGTATGTCATCTAACTAGAACTTTGTAGTATAGGTGCTTCATAATATGCTAGTTAGGATGAAACCTTGGAATAGTTAATATTTGCATGTATAATAGAGAAAACATAGATCCAAGGTTTATAGGGTTGCATGTACACCATAGGAGTGTTAGAATGCTCAAAACCCAACACCATAATGGGTAGGACTCAGTCAGCTGATCCTCCCTCGCTTAGATTTTAAAAGCTTCGGTCCCCATTGTAAGGCATGGGTTGACCCTGCTCCTGACTCCATATGTTTAGGTTTGTTGCCCACAGAGGTGTGAGTCCTTGAAATGCTGGACGGGGGTTCGGGTTTGGAGCTACTGGAGGTAGGTTGTTGACTTCAGGTTCGGAGTCAGAACAATCAGAAAAGCCTTCATCATGGTGATCATCCAAAGGGATTGGATGATCATCTTCTGGCTCTTCTTCAAGCCATCCATCATTGCCCTCGTTTGGGAATTATGGATCTCCGGGAAGATGGAAGCCAGCCATGATATCTACGCGAGAAAAGGGGTATAAGAATAGTTAATAGACGTACTAAATATGATAACTATAAGATGGCCCTTTTCAGTTTGCACATAAGTAATTATAGTAACACAAAATACTCCTATAGTATTTTAGGTTTATGTTCTGTTTCTAATGTTCTCGTTGTAGTGGTATTGGTAAGTTTTTAGACTTGTTGCAACACCACAACCGTTCTTAGGCACATGCTAGTCACTCCTCGGAAAATATAGTTGATCAGGCTATAACCCCCTAGATTTGACCATATGTCTCTAAGCCTAATTGTGTTGTTCAACAATCGTAATACTTTTGTTCTGTTCTAGTATGATACTGACACTGGTATGAATAGATGTATATATACTTAGTTAAATATTTTATTATTTAAAAGTATAATTTCTTGGCCAGAGCGTTTTAATCCCGTTGTGTTTATAGTTTGTATATCTTTTATGGGTTGATATACTTGATTCACTATAAACAGTGCTCTGATACCAATCTGTCACCCCCCAAAACCGGAACGGCGGAAACGTTCTGGGGTGGAGGACGTCATGTACAGTATCACAACAAAGTATAATAGTAAAAAGGCAACAACATCCATTGCATTAATAAAATAATTTTAATACAAGCGTGTTCTGTATAGTTTGTAAGACACCAAAATGAATGATCAAAATAAAAGATAAGTCTTGTATGTGCTCCATCTTCTCAAAAGCTCCATCGGTACCTGTCTACTGTTGACCTGAGAATACAAGTTATTTTGAAAGAGTTTATCAGGATTAACGCTGGTGAGTTCATAAGTATTTAGTGTCATTGCTTGTATGAAAATGTTTGTATCAACGTAGTGAAAATGTTCGCAGCTGTTTGTAAGTGTTTGTAAATGTTTATAAATGTTTGGACTCTCTAGAAAATCCTATATTTTCTACCGAAATGTTTTCTTCAACCAAGACCCGGCTATTTGTATGTTTGTTCATTTGTAGTGTAAGGGTTTTCCCCAGTGAAACTATCATTATGAAAATATAGTTTAAGACCTCGCTTATGCGAGATGATTACAAAATGAATGTAATAGGGGAAAGTATTGTTGTACCCCGGCAGTATCACTGCTGGCTAAAAGTGATGAAATTGCAGACTTCAGGTAGTATTTAAATGTACAATACACCTCGAGGAGTCTGTTTTGCCTTTAATTCTTAATTGGTTGATTAAAGGATTGAATGTGAAATCGTATGTAACCATGCTGATCGACGGCTGAATAACTGATGACCCTCCGGTGTCATATGTAGTGAGGTAACATTTTGTCACCCCTTGGCCTTATCGGCTGGGACTATAGCTAGCAGTCGGGGTGTGGGAGTGTCTGTCCCGTATAGATCTATACACACAATGCCCGCTCTCCCTCCAGGAGACTCTGGTTACAAAGTGATACCACAATGAAGTGTCGTATCGAGAAGTAGTATGTCACATTCTATTTATAATATTCAAATGTTTGTATAATATGTCATAGTGTAGTGATGTTTCCTCTGTACTAGTATATAGCATTTCTTCTTGTATAATGTATAGTATGTTCTCTTGTATAATGTATAGTATGTTCTGACTCGTAAGCGTACTGACTCTTGTATGTATTGTTGTAATAGTAATAATGAGTTGTAATCCTTTAACTATACCTAATATAGTTAAATAGTAATGTTTTCTGGATACATTGGCTACTCAAAGGTACTGAACTGAAGTGAAAACTTTTATATCCAAACACATATATACGATATATAACTAAGATTTCAACAACCTTCGAACAAATAACAGGATACCCTAAGTCCACCATCAAACAAGGAACAGGAAATAAGGTGAGCTATCAGTTCTAAGTCCTTCAAATCTTACTTATATAAATATATTAGTATAGATATGAGTTTGACAAGAATGTAAGTTTAAAAGAGTTTGAAAACAGTTTTAACATCTAAAACAGTTTAGTAAAATGTTTTGAAGTGCTTGAAATCCATAAGTTTGATAGTAGTTTGAAAGTAATAGTAAATCTTTCTGTTTGTTCTAGTCATTAATCACATGTGATTAAAACAATAACTAGAATGTTTAAACTTGTATCCCCCCCCCCCATAAAAGCATTTAAAATAATTTCAAAGGTTGATTAAGGGGTATGAACTCACCTGCAGTGAGTGGTTTGGATGAACGGATGGTATAGGATGCTAGGTGTCAAGTGAAGACTTGAGCACAGACACGGATCCTATTTAACATATAATGACACATATATGTGTCCAATTAGTGTTTAGACAACTAATTAAGCAAGTAAGGACACCCTAGGACATGGAAAACGCCTTGATTCGAGTGTTAGAAGTACATAGGGTTGCATCTAGGGGTTGTAGGGCCTCACATTGGAGTTTACGGCCCAAATGGTAAGGCCCATGAGTTTACGGCCCATGGTGTTTACGGCCGTAAAACTAATGTCGTCTTGATCCATTTCGTGTGTTTAAGGTCCTACAAGTTTCCAGGAAGGGTTCTAGACTAAAGACTAAGCCTTAGGTAGAAGTTAGGGTCCATATGCACCCAAAACTTGAGTTTACGGCCAAGGGAGATTGCCTTGGCCGTAAACACCCTCCTGGACATGATTTCTTGGTGTTTAAAGGGTGATTCTAGTATATAACAAGCTAAGGGTAGTGTACTTACGTAGTAGAAGCTTGAGAGGGTGATTAGAGCCCAAAAACACTAGTGTGTGTTCTTGGTGTTCTTGGTGAAATGAAGAACACTTGAAGATCTAACCAAAAGAAGAGATTTCATGGATGAAATCAGGAGTGAATCAAGAAGAAGAGGTGTATTAACTCATTTATGGGAGGATTCACTTACCTTTTTGAAGATTTGGAGCAAAAACCTCAAGATCCTTGAGAGAGAATTCGACTTCTAGACTTGGAAAAGTGAAAAGTGGCTGAAAAATGACTAAGGGTCGAATATATAGCTGGGAGTTTACGGCCAGCATGTGTTTACGGCCGTAAACCCATGACCCTTGGCCGTAAACTCCTCTTTTGAGGGTTTATGGCTTGGTTGATGGGTTACAATTTTAGTTGACACTTTCGTTCACTTTTTTGACATCTTCTATAAATCAGAAGATATAATGAGGCATCGCACTATACGAAACACAGTACACCAAAATGAAGTGATATAACCAATGAACTAAACACTGATGTAGTGTACATGATGCATGAAGTTATTTGTTGATTTATTGAAGGATTTATGCACGAGTGTAGTCATTATTGCTTGCTATTTAGTGAATAGATCTCCATCAACTACAATTGACTTAAAGAATCCTCAATAGGCATGGTTTTTGAAACCCTCTAATTATTATGGTTTACAAATATTTGGATGCCCTACTTACGATCATGTTAATGATGGTAAGTTGGAGCCAAAGGTAATGAACTGCATCTTTCTAGGATATACGATTGGAGTAAAAGGTTATCGACTGTGGTATATAGAAGAAAGAAGTACTTTGAATTTTATCATGAACAGAGATATGACCTTTGATGAATCTGTCATGGGTAACCAACAAAGAGAACTATAATTAGTACATGGAATAAAGATCATGGAGTTAGGCAGAAGGTGGAGTTTGCAACAGGAACTCCATATAGAGTTGTGATACATGACGGGCAGTAAATCGATGTTGAACAACCTAGAAAAGATGAAACTCATGAACAACCCATGGAGAAAGAGTCTAATGAAGCTAATGTTGGATTAAGGTGTCTAAGATCATAACTAAATTATTACAAAGCTGCAAATGGAAACAATGTCATTTTTGGGTTGTCCTCAGAACTAGTAATTGTGTAGAATAACTTATGGAAGAGGTTGATTTATAGGTTTATTATATGATTAATAAATATCAATAAATGATTTGTGAATATATTATGAAATTAATATACTAATTACAAATAACATTGTTTAATTAATAACTAATCATAAATTAATTAGAAATTAATTTTTGGATTAATTGGATTAACTAAAGGTGCAAGGACTTAAGCTGTAACTGTAACATCCAGTTTCAAGAAGCTTCCTATTTCAGGAATTAAGGGCATTAATGGATCAAGTTAGAGCCCTTGACTTCAAAGGGTTTGGGTTTTAGACCCAATTGGGTGTGGATTATAAAAGTTGTGTGATCCAAGCTTTTGGTTGGCATTTTGGGAGTCCAGGGGTATAATGGTAAAAGTGATGCTTCAGGCCATTTACTGAATTAAGGATTCTAGTTCGGAAGGTTTTGAGTCAAAAGAGATTAGATGGGATGATATGGTTTTTCATTACCTTTCCCAACATATAAAGAACGTCGAAATCGGAATTGGGACGCAAGAATTATGACCATTAGAAGTTAGGAAGGTTTCGGGTTTAGGCTAGTACGCCGGGCGTACTGGGTGTACGATGGGCGTACTAGGATTAAATGATCAAGGAGGTTCAGCCGAGTACGCTGGGCATACCAGGAATACGCTGGGCATATGCAAGTAAGAAGCAAACCCTAATATTTGGGTGTTTGACACTATTTAAAGACCTTAAGTTATTGCAAACCCTTCTTACCTTCAACCTCCATCCTATCTAACCCTAAATTTGAAACCCTAGCCCCATTTATGAGATCCTTGAGTCTTTTAGTGTTTTGGAGTGTTCTTGGTTCATCTTGGAGAAGAATGAGCTCATTGGAGAAGTGTTGGTTGTCTTGGAGCTTGTAGATCCAGACCTTGTTCACCTTCATCTTTCTTCTGGAGGTATAAAGCTTCAAACTTGATGGTTCTTTTTGTAGATCTAGTTTTGGTTTATAATTTCCATGTTTTGGTCCCATGTTTTTCGTTCTTGTGAGTAAAAGCTACTCCAGGGCTTAAGGGTTTCATTTCTTGTTAGATTTGAGGTTCATGTAGCATGAAAATCAGATCTTGATGATTATAATTCTTCCACGCATGACTTAGTGGCCTTTTTGGTGAAGTTATGACTTTAGGGATTTTGTTTGGACATCATTAAGCTAATAAAATACATAAATTCAGGAACTTTATTATTTAAGACATCCATTGGAATCAAATCTAGAAGTTAGACGTTTTCTCTTAAGGCATTAAGAGCTTAGAATGAGAAATGGGGCTTCAACATGCAGTAAGTCGGGCATACTGGGTGGTATGTGGGGAGTACTCACCAGAATAAATTTTGGGCCATTTTTGGGCCTTGGGTCTTTTGGGTGTTGGGCCAGGAATCGTTGGGTCAAGTATGGGAAGGGTAAAATTGTATTTTACCCCTTAGCATGACGAAATATGATTGGACCTTGGATTATGCACGATTGCCTTAATTATTGATTAGGGATGATTTTGGATATGTTCATTGTGAGGAGCCCGGTAGTAGCAGCGCGTGTGTGATTCGGTTATCTCTAGATTAAGGTGAGTCTCCTCACTGTACTTGTGGGTTGCAGGCCCCAATGCCGGCCCACTAGAATGTGTTAGATATAATGCTAATTGTCTTTGTGACTCTTGCGTTGTATGTTAGGCTGGGCCCATGGACATGCATGTAGGACTACACCCAATTAAGGTGAGTCTCCGCACTGTACTTGTGGGTTGCAGGCCCCAATGCCGGCCCACTAGAATATGTTAGATATAATGCTAACTGTCTTTGTGACTCTTGCATTGTATGTTAGGCTGGGCCATGGACATGCATGTAGGTCTACGCCCAATTGCATGAAAGGGTTGGGCCCATTTTATGTTGGGCTAGGCCCACTGTATTACGGGCTTGGCCCAAATGTATGTTGGGGTGGACCCATTGTTAACGAAGTGCTAGGCCCATTATTATGGTTTGGGCCCAATGTTCGGGATAGGGCAATGATATGTATGGTATGTGGTATTTTGGGGAACTCACTAAGCTTTGTGCTTATAGTTTTATGGTTATGGTTTCAAGTACTTACAGTTCGAAAGGGAGTCGCCCAGCGTGACTGCACAACATCCCCCAAAGTTTTATTCTATGTGGTTTTTTATGATTTTTACTTTGACGTTTAAACAATATATCCATTTTGACTGGTTTTGGAACAACTATTTTGTATGGTTTATGGTTCTAAAAAAATGAAAAGTTTTCTGTAACGTCCCAAAAATACGGTCCAAAAAATTTTGTTCTTAATTATTCATAAAACCATAAATACCATTCGTCATCTCATAAAAACATAAGTAATGTATCTCGAATCATCATCATAAAATACTGTATCAAAATCATATGTAAAAATATCAGAGTCTAAAACATCCCAGGCTGAACAAATGGTGTGTGCACTGCGATCATCCCGAGCTCTTCCCTTTGCTACCGGAAGTACCTGAAACCAAAACTGAAAACTGTAAGCACGAAGCTTAGTGAGTCTCCCCAAACTACCACATACCAAATAACATACAACTATGAGATACGGGCCATGCCCACACACATGGAGATTCGGGCCCCACCCACACTCCGTTGACTTGGAGATACGGGCCCCGCCCACACTCTGCTGGCTATGAGATACGAGCCCCGCCCACACTTAGCTACTATGAGATACGGGCCCCGCTCACACTCATTTACTATGAGATACAGGCCCCGCCCACACTCAACTACTAAACATACATACAAGTATCATGCAGACAACAAGTATAGCTAAATCTATCAATCAGTCATATATCCATGCTCAAACTAAACTATGAGATATGGGCCTTGCCCACACTCGGCTAACTGGGAGATACGGTCCTTGACCACACTCGGCTATTAAACATGCAAATACGGGCCGACCTTGGTGCCTTAGACCCGTCCTACTGGAGGAAAACTCACCTCGTATGCTAGCTGTGAAATCTCGTGTGAGGAATCTCTGACTGCTGCTCCGACGACTCCCCAACTATCAATTTCATAATAACACTTAATCAAAATCTGATAATCCTTCTTAGGATAAAATGACCATTTTACCCCTGGTCAAAGTCAACGCTTGGGTCAAAGTCAACCTTCTGGTTGACCTAACTCGTCGAGTTGCTCCATCAACTCGTCGAGTCCTAGAACCTGAAATCGCGATCTAACTCGTCGACTCTCCCCTTGACTCGTCGAGTTCCCAAGCTACTCACAGTCGCGATCTACCGATTTTACTCATCGAGTCCCTTAACCGACTCAGCGAGTTCTACCTTAAGCTGAAACGGGACAAACGAACGCAACTCGTCGAGTCCCTCTTTGGACTCGCCGAGTTCCTCTGTATGATTGATCCATCTCGATGGATTAAGCTCCTACCCTTCAGATCTGAACTCCATACTTCACCAACACACTGGGAATACACTTTTAAGGGTAAAGTGTCAACTTTACCCGTTTTTTGTCCCTCTTAATGGGTTTAGGCCAAACCCTAACTCTCTAGAACATAGATCTTGGTCCACAAGCTATAATACTCTAAACCAAAACACACTATAATAGATCTAGGCCTTGGACATCAATTGGACACGTAAAGTTCCAATCTTTCCTTCCATGCATGGTCTTTTTGGACTAAAAAGACCATGATAATGCTTTTAAGCTTGCATGGGGTTTCCATGGTCATAAAGTTTGCACCTTTATGCCATGGAACCCCTTCTAGATCCCAGATTAGAAATACAAGTCACTTGGGATGTCCAAATCCCAAAGACCAAGGTTCTTGAACCAAAACCCTCATAAAAATGGAAGTAAATAGATCTAATGAATGAATGATCAAGTTAGAGACTTGATTACCAGAAAGTGATGAGGATGGAAGAAAATCCCTGGATCTACTATCTTCTCCTTGCACCTTCTAGCTCCTTCTTCTTATAGCTTCAAGAACACACAAAATCATTCAAGAATGGCTCACACACTCACAAAATGCTCTAGGGTTTCGTGGATTAGGGTTTAGGACTTGGATGCTGGAAATGAGGCCAAAGGGTGGGTGTTAAGGAGCTTAAATAGGGTGCAAAAACCCGAAATTAGGGTTTCATTCTGGCCGATCTACACGCCGAGTCGAGGGCTCTTGACTCGTCGAGTAGATAGCTTAAGCCCTGCATATAATCTGCCCTCTACTCGACGAGTTAGGGCCACCAACTCATTGAGTTCCCCTTTCAAAATAAATAAATTAAGAAATTAAATGCATACCAGTAACCAGGTGTTACAATTCTCCCCCACTTGTCTTAGACTTCGTCCTTGAAGTCTGCTACATCTGAAAACAACTCCGGGTAGTGCTCCCTCATCTCCTCCTCGGGCTCCCACGTCCACTCAGAACCCTTGCGGTGCTGCCACTGCACCTTCACTAACTGAACAACCTTGCTCCTCAAGGTTTTCTTCTTGCGATCCAGAATCGCCACAGGCCTCTCAATGTAGTTCAGGCTGTCGTCAAGCTGAATATCCTCCAGGGGCACAATCGCTGAATCATCCACTAGGCACTTCCACAACTGGGAAACATGGAAGGTGTTGTGGATCTGACTGAGCTCTGCTGGTAGATCCAACCGATACGCCACCTTGACCACCCGGGCTATAACCCTGAAAGGACCAATGTACCTGGGGCCCAGCTTTCGCTGTTTCCGAAACCGAATAACACCTTTCCAAGGTGACACCTTCAGCAGGACCATATTGCCCACCTGAAACTCCAAGTCCGAACTCCGCTTGGCGGCGTAGCTCTTCTGCTGACTGTGAGCAGTTTGGAGCCTGCTCCGGACCTTCTGGATCCGCTCTGTAGTCTTGAGTACTACCTCAGTACTTCCCATGACTCTCTGACCGACCTCGCCCCAACCGATTGGGGTCCTACACTTCCTCCCGTAGAGCATCTCGAACGTAGGTCGGTCTATGCTGGCGTGGTAACTGTTGTTATACGAAAATTCCGCTAACAGAAGATACGTATCCCAACTGCCACCGAAATCCAATACACATGTGTGTAGCATGTCCTCGAGAGTCTGTATCGTCCTAACACTCTGACCGTCTGTCTGAGGGTGGAAAGTGGTGCTGAAGTGGAGACTAGTACCCATCTCCTCGTGAAATTGCTTCCAAAATCTGGAAGTGAAACGGACATCTCGGTCTGACACCACCGAGACAGGCACTCCATGTCGTGCCACTATCTCGCATACTTTTATCTCGGCCAGCTTCTCGGCCGAGATACTCTCCTGGATCGGGATAAAATGAGCACTCTTGGTCAACCGATCCACGATGACCCATATCGAATCTACTCCACGTGCGGTTCTGGGAAGCTTGGTAATGAAATCCAAAGTGATATCTTCCCATTTCCACACGGGAATGTCCAACAGCTGCATCTTGTCGTAGGGTCGCTGATGCTCGGTCTTGACCTTCCTGCAGGTCAAACACCGCTCCACACACCAAGCAACGTCTCGCTTCATGCAGGGCGACCAGTAATCAGGGCGAAGATCCCGGTACATCTTCGTCACCCCGGGATGGATGGAGAACCTCGACTTATAGGCCTCGTCCATCAGAACCTGTCGTACTCCACCCCAGTATGGAACCCAGACCCTCCCATGCAGGGTCAACAACCCCCAGCTGTCCTAATCAAATGAGGCCACTCAGCCTACGATCCACTCGCACTTCTGGCGATCTTCCTTCAGGCCCTCCATCTGTGTCTCTCTGATCTGCTCCAACAATGGAGTAATTACCGTCATCCGCAGGCAGATGTCTCGAATCAGAGCCGCTACTGCCTTGCGGCTTAGGGCGTCGGCCACCACGTTGGCCTTGATCCATGAGGTACCTCAAACTCTTGTGGTCCGTGTAAATGGTACAACGGACCCCGTAGAGGTAATGCCGCCAAATATTGAGGGCGAACACCACAGCCCCCATCTCCAAATCATGCGTCGGATAGTTAGCCTCGTGAGGCTTCAATTACCTCGAATCGTAAGCTATCACGTGACCCCGCTGCATCAATACCGCACCCATGCTCGTAATCGACGCATCACAGTAAACCACGAAGTCATCGACGCCCTCCGGTAAAGTCAGGATCAGTGCCTCTCACAACCGCTGTCTGAGAGTTTCGAAGGTTGCCTGCTGCTCAGGCCTCCAGCGGAAGGTCACCAACTTCTTGGTCAGTCGGGTCAACGGTACAACGATCTTGGAGATGTCCTGAATAAATCTCTGGTAATAACCCGCTAAACCAAGGAAACTCCGAATCTCAGGTGGAGACCTCGGAGTCTCCCACTGTATCACGACCTCTATCATGGCCAGATTGACCAGAATACGCTTCTGGTTGACAATATGCACAAGAAACTACACCTTGTGCAACCAGAACTCACACTTGGAGAACTTTGCGAAAAGTCTCTCCCTCCTCAGTGTCTCTAGCACCTCCCTCTGGTGCTCCTCATGCTGCTCCTGAGTCTTGGAATAGACCAAGATATCATCAATGATTACTATCACAGACCGATCCAGCATCGGTCTGCACATGCGGTTCATGAGGTCCATGAACGTGGCTGGAGCATTGGTGATCCCAAACGGCATCACCACGAACTATAGTGACCATAGCGAGTCCTAAAAGCCGTCTTTTGCACATCCTCATCCCTGACTCGCATCTGGTGATAACTCGATTGCAGATCAATCTTGGAGAACCAAGATGCACCCTGTATCTCGTCAAACAAATCATTGATCCTCGTGAGGGGATAACGATTCTTCACCGTTACCTTATTCAGCTCTCGGTAGTCTATGCACATCCGATGCGTCCCGTCCTTCTTCTTCACAAACAGGATCGGGGCTCCTCATGGCGAACTACCCGGTCTGATAAATCCCTTGTCTAGCAACTCTTGCAGCTACGTAGACAACTCCTGCATCTCGGGAGGAGCCAACCGATATGGTGCCTTGGCTATCGGAGCCGCACCAGGGACCAGGTCAATCCTGAACTCAACCTGTCTCTCCGGAGGTATCCCAGGTAAATCCTCCGGGAATACGTCTGAATACTCTCGCACTATCGGTACATCATCCATTTTCGCCTTACCCTTATCTCGGGTATCCATAACATAGGCGACATAACCCGCGCAACCCTGCTGAAGGTAGCGCCTCGCTCTTGCTGTTTGGCATAGGGTCAATCCAACATGCGGCCTCTCCCCCTCTATCACTAACCCTCCCCCACTAGGAGTCTGAATCCTCACTAGCTGCTGCACGCAGTCAATCACTGCCCCATTGGGGCTCAACCAATCCATACCCACTGTAACCTTATTCCCTCATAGAGGAATAGGAACCAGATCCACTGAAAACTGCTCATCAAATAACTGTAGTGTACAACCTCTGTGAACCCTCGCAACCCTAATTGTCCTGTCATATGCTATCTCCACATCAAGTGGGCAATCCAGATCCCCCAGAGCTCCTACGAATCGCTTGCTGAGCGCGAGCGACACAAAATATTCGGGTGCCCCCGAATCAAACAGTACCAAGGCTGATATACCGTTCACTAAGAATGATCCTATAACAAACACATAAACATAAACAATAATCAAGAAAAATAAAGAGATAAGAAGAAGATACATACCCGTAACTACATCAGGAGCTGCATATGCCTCCTCTGCTGTCAACTGGAAGACTCTACTCTTCGCCACTGGTGCCTCTGTCCGGCCCTGACGGCCGTCTGTAATCCTCAATGTAGCAGGGGCGGGTGCCACCACCTTACCTGCTGCTGCTAAACTCGGATACTGGGACCTTTTGTGGCCCCTCTAATTGCACTGGAAGCAAATCAGATCAGATAATGTGGTGGTAGTGGTGGTAGAAGCAGCAGTACAATCCCTGCTCACATCTCCAGTTCGGCCGCACTTAAAGCAGCCCGAACTACCCGCCCTGCACGTACCCTCGTGCGACGTACCGTATTTGCCGCAGCGGCCTCGGCCCTGCTGGCCCTTCCCTCGGGAATCTGTCTTGGGCTTGTTGCCCGAACCCTCTATACCAGATGCCACATCTAGTTTTCTCTTCCTCTCCATCTCTAAATCTCTCTCTCTCTCTCTCTCTCTCTCTCTCTCTCTCTCTCTCTCCCTAGCTCTGGCAATCATATCCTCCAGCGTTTTGCAGCTGGATCGGCTCAAAAACTACCGAATGTCACTCCTCAACATCTCATGATATCGGCCCTTTTTCATATGATCGTCCGCCACATACTGCAGAATAAGAAGGGCCCTCTCCCTAAACTTAGTGGTGATCTCCGCAACAGTCTCTGTCATCTGCTCAAGATCCTGAAACTCCCTAGCTAGATGTTGCACCTCAATTACAGGTGCAAACTCGGCCCTGAACCTAGTCGAAAAATCACTGCAGGTCATCGCATCCAAAACTGCATCATCTCCAATGGATCTCCTAACCTCCTCCCATCAGTCACGTGCCCTGTCCTTCAGAAGACAGGATGCAAGTCTAACCTTGTCCCCCTCGGGACATCTGCTCGTGCAGAATGCGTTGGCGACACCTGCCAACCATCTAGTACTCGCAATGGGGTCCCGATCCCCATGGTAATTGGGAGCTCCACAGGCCCTGAACTCCCTGAATGTCATTGAGCGTGCCCCAAGCATGGTCGCCATCTCAGTGCGGAAAGCGCTCAACTTCTCATCCAAAAGCTCCAAAATACCCTCCTTGACCGAACCAAAGATCACAGGAGTCTGGTCTAGAATGGTACGTGTGTTCTCGGACAAGATGAAATCCCTCGTCTGCTCGTCAAGCTGCCCGGCTCCAGAGCCCGAGCCTGATCCCTCACCAGTGCCTGAAGTGCCAACTGGCCTAGTGTGTAGCGTCACCATACTGAAAATACACCATAAAAAACATCAGTATACTCATCATAACTCGAGGGATCTCACATTCTACAAGTTTCACGAGTTCATCTCAGCCTTCCTTGATTCGAGTACGGATCCTCTGCTTTCAGTAGTACAGGCCCATACTACTTTCCACATCTATCCGTACTTTCCTCAAGAACTGCCTTGACTCCACCAAGTTCCTTCTAGTACTACTGCTGATCTCATACTAATCTCATCCTAGGCTTGCCCTAGGGTAATCACCAACCCACTCTCCGCCATCAGTTGCATAAGAAGCCCCTGCTATCCCCCCTAGTTTGCTCGTGAATACTATTACATATCACTAAGACTAGATAATTCTTCGAATGAGAGCCCCTTCCCTACAACGGTTGGACTCAAACAAGAGCTGCGCAATAGAGCTAGACCTAACCTTTTGAAATTATTTAGTCCTCGCAATGTGTAACTTAACATATTCATTTACTAGTTAGTAAAAGATAACTAGAACTCCTAAAAGCACAAAGCAAGCAACATTCGAGCATCGAGTAAACATAATCAAACATATCTCATTAAGATTATCACTGACTAATCTGTACTAGCATGCGGTTCATAAAGTTGAGATACATATAACATACACATAAGGTATCTTTCCTAGATCCTTAGTCCTAATCTAGCATGCAATTCTCATAAAGCTGATATATATATATATATATATATATATATATATATATATATATATATATATATATATATAATAGGCACATAAGGCATCCTTCCTAGATCCTTAGTCCTAATCTAGCATGAAGTTCTCATAAACATATCATAACATAAACTTGTATGGGTAATTTGGGAGTAGTTACTTGAGCTTGGCTGATTGCATGCACCACACCCTTTTTCTCTTTTCAAAGTTCTTTTCTCTTTTCAAAAGTCTTTTTGTAAAAATGCTTTTGTTTTGAAAATTTTCATACCAAGTCCTTAGTTTGAGTTCAAACACACCCAAGAGTGTGCCTGAATCCCTCAAACCAAGGCTCTGATACCAACTTGTAATGTCCCAAAAATATGGTCCAAAAAATTTTGTTCTTAATTATTCATAAAACCATAAATACCATTCATCATCTCATGAAAACATAAGTAATGTATCTCGAATCATCATCATAAAATACTGTATCAAAATCATATGTCAAAATATCAGAGTCTAAAACATCCCAGGCTGAACAAATGGTGTGTGCACTACGATCATCCCGAGCTCTTCCCTTTGCTACCGGAAGTACCTGAAACCAAAACTAAAAACTATAAGCACGAAGCTTAGTGAGTCTCCCCAAACTGTCACATACCAAATAACATACAACTAGGATATAAGGGCCCCGCCCACACTCCACTGACTTGGAGATATGGGCCCCGCCCACACTCTGTTGGCTATGAGATACGGGCCCCGCCCACACTCAGCAACTATGAGATACGACCCCCTCCCACACTCATATACTATGAGATACGGGCCCCCGCCCACACTCAGCTACTATACATACATACAAGTATCACACAGACAACAAGTATAGCAAAATCTATCAATCGGTCATATATCCATGCTCAAACTAAACTATGAGATACGGGCCCCGCCCACGCTCGGCTAACTGGGAGATACGGGCCTCGCCCACACTCGGCTACTAAACATGCAAATACAGGCCGACCTTGGTGCCTTAGACCTGTCCTACTGGAGGAAAACTTACCTCGTATGCTAGCTTTGAAATCTCGTGTGAGGAATCTCTTACTGTTGTGCACACATACAAAATTTCCACTTTGATGTCTACATTCCAATAAGGCTTGAGTAGTCTCATATCTTTCAACTTGGGGGGAAAAGGTGACCTTGTGAGAGTCATAGAAGGAGGAGGTGGAAGAGTTGAAGAAGCGTGATGTCCAGTTCCACCATTACTCGAAGAAGAGAAGACATTTTCACCTTGATCAGAATGTGGAAGACCATCTTCAAAAGATTGAAGAAAACCATTTCCATAAGAATGAGGAAGACCATTTCTATCTTCATAAGCCATCTAAATATGGGAAAAGATAAAACTCAAGTTAGTTGATTTTAATCCTTAATTATTAACCCAAAATTTAAATTAAGGCTAGGATCCATATTTTTTATTCGAACTTTGTAGAGGGATGCCGTAATCAAATTCAAATATATTTTAGGTAGGTAAGGCTTTTTCCTATTTTAATCTTATGAAACTCCTAGATCTTTTGAGATTCATTGAATCTTATCAATGGCATGTTTAATCTCGGATTATGCTCTCACTTTTGTGAATGGGATACCGAGGATCATAAACGAGATGTGAATAACCATGCAAACACGCTTGACAACATCGATGTCTTTTATCATCTCAAATTGATGTGTCGGTTAACCACACATGCTCCATCAACAATGATAATTTATGATTTGTATAATCATTCAACTTTATAGTCCCAAATTAGTGTGTCGGTTAGCCACACACGCTCCACTAACTACATATAAAGAATGATATGCATTTTCATGGATTAGCATACAATTTCACAATATTCCTAAAGTAACTCGAATGATAATTTAAAGAAGATTCTAGTACTTTATCATTATACTTTTAATGAGGTTATGTCCTATCGAACCCGTTCGACTAATGACCCTCCACCACACAGGAGAGCGGTGGGTGAAAAGGACACCCATTCGACGGTTATTTTATAGGTCATTCCCTTATACCCTTTTAGGTGTTCTCATTCGATCCTACTCCTATACCAGTGTATTCAATTGAAGAGAGACTGATTTGTTAGTTATGAATAATAGTGTCTTCATTTATGAATATCAGCGTATTCATGTGTGAATGGTGGTATTTATTTATGAATAGTAGTGTATTCATGTGAATGGGTGTATTTGTTTATGATTAGAGGCATTCATTTTATGAAGAAATGATAATTTCAACACTATTTTTTATTTTCAGTTGATGAAAAAGTCATTGAATTATTTGTAAATTGATGTGTATTCATTTGTGATTGGAGTAGTATTAGGTTTTTTGAAGAAACATTTCATTTGTGAATACAAGCGTATTGATTTAGGATTGGATTTCTATTCATTTATTTGAAAAACAAAAACGTGAAATAGGAGAAAAAATGATTTTTTAAGAACTTTTTTTCAGATTTAAAATAATTTTAAGTAAAAATCTTTTTTATATTCCATTAATAAAAAAAATAAAAAATTGAATATTTCTTTGTTTTTGGTAACTGATCCAAAATTTAAGGAAATTTGATTGGATTTTATTTTAATTTAATTTAAGTAAAATATACAGTTACTAATATACCCTTATATATTGATTGGTCCAGAACTGTTCTCGCGTTCTCAACCTTTTAGGTGTTCTCATTTGATCATTTCCCTATATATATATATATATATATATATATATATATATATATATATATATATATATATATATATATATATATATATATATATATATATATATATATATATAAAAGGTGTATTTTAAAACTTTTCAAAATATAAGGCTTAAATGTTAATTGTCTGAATTAAACTTTTAATTAATTAATATTAAACCAATTATAATTTATCTTTATCTTTTAATTAAAGAACTAATCAAATTATTTAAATAATTTAGGGATTAAGAAATTATTTAAATTAAATAATTAATAAAAGTAATTGAAATTTAAACCTAATCCAAAACCCTTCGAATTTTTGAAATTAGGGTATAGGTTTATCAGGTTTTAATTATTCAAATTTTAAGGCATTTAAAATAATAATTAAGGGAACAAGATAAACCCTAAGGAAACCCTAGAGCCATATTTTCAAAAATAAGGGTGGAGGCTAGGGTTTCGAGAACCCTAGCCAAAATCAATTTTTTAGGGACAGGGTTTATTTTCGATAAACCCTAATTTTTGATCTATTTGTTTTATGCATAATTAATAGAAAACAATGGTTCTGATACAACTGATGGGTTTATAGTTTATAAATATATGCATGAGGCAGAAAAATACTTAACTCTTAAGTTCACATGCAACCTATTTGGATTTATGTTTTCTTTATTGACATCAATAAACTATGAGCATCAAGAACCCTAGTAAACCCTATGTAATTTTGAAAATACAACAGAGATAGGGTTTACATACCTTCTGATTATTATAGCAAATAACAAATTCAAATCCTCCTTCAAAATCCTTGGAAAGCATTTAAAGATCTAGTATGCCCAAGAGTCATTATAGAATGATATTGATAATAATATATGATCCTATAGGGTCACAACATATAGCAAGTTACCGTCAATTGATTATTTATTAGTATAATTTGATTATTAATAAATATATCAACACTTGTATTTAATTGGAAAATTATTATTTCATGGAAATAATATTTTACTAATTAGGAATTTATTATTTGTGGAAATAATATTTATTGGAGAAATAACAACTTATGAAATATATCATAAAGTATGATTATTTATAAGTTATATCTTAATAAACTAGTTAGAGTGTATTTATATAAAGGGTAGTTTTATATAAAAGAGATATTTATAAGTTATATGTATATCTTAATAAACTAGTTAGAGTTTATTTATATAAAAGGTAGTTTTATATAAAAGAGATATTTATAAATATATTAGACTAGTTATATGTTATATATATGTTAGAATCACTTTACATAAATGATAGGATTTTATATAATGTTGATATATAAATATATATAACATCTAATCATGAATAAAGAAAGAAACACCCCATGCCTTGTCCCCTTGACCATTGTGGCCGAAAATCAAGAAGCATGGGTGGTCTAGTTGCTTTTTTCTTTGTTTATATATGTCCCATGCTTGTAAGAAACATGTCCCATACACCTTTTTGCTTTATGGTCTCCCTTTGCTTTTTGGCCACTATATAAGGGAGGGCATGGAAGGTTATGGATACTTGAAGATAGCATTCTTCTTCTTCTTCTTTGGAGTGCCAAATCCGAGAGCTCTTGGCTCTCTATGGGCTGCTAAAATTTCAAGCTTCATAAGCTCCCTTCTCCTCCATTCTCTTGCATTTGATGTTTAAAGAATGTCCCTTTGTTGCTTCACCTTTGAACATATATTTGGTATATATTTCAAAGGCTTATGCACAACAAATAACAAGTGAATACTATATGTTTTGATGGTTCTACTCTTACTTGGTGGATACTTGTAGAGAACTCTTGTTTTAGAGTTTCATGCCACACTTCATCAACTTGCAACCTCCCATGAGGATCAAAGTCTTCAAAGGTTGTTATGCTTTCTCTTCTATGGTTGTTTTAATCTTTCTAATTCTTGCAAAATGATCCTTGGTGTGTAAAATAGTTTTCGTTTTATTCAACATTTTAAAAGCTTCCGTTGTCATCTTTACCGGTTGTGAAACTGGATTTTTGAATAAAAACCCAACAATTGGTATCAGATCTATTTTTGCAAGATTAGTTAGATTATTTGTTTAGTTGATGAAATCTTTGTTTTTGGAAAACATGGATAGTTTTCTCTTTGCAAGAAAAATCCATACATATTTTCTATGACAACTTTAAAATGTTTATAATTGTTATTTTTAACCAAAAGTTTACATGCATCTTTTTGGTCATAAAAGTTGTCTTAGAAAAACAAAGAGTTGTTTTATATAATTCTGAGTATATAAATATGTATGATGTGCACAAACTTGCCATGGACCTTTGTGTTGTAGCATGTGTGGATTTATTTAAAATTGTCGTAACTATTTATTTATTCATATGGTATGTAATAATTAAATAGATAGTTTTCTTTTGTTTATTTTTGTAAGTAATAGATTAGTTTTAGAAATAGTTTATTTTTATAAAAATGTAACAAGAATGAAGATGGTGGCCATTTTGAAGATCAAGAGTTTATAAAGTTGATTTTATTAAAGTTTTCAAACTTTGTAAAATTATTTTTTTAAACTTGCTACACGGTGTTGAAGCAAGTGGGAGCACATGAAGACTTTACAAGATAAATGTCTCTTATGTCCCCTTAGGAATGAACTTGATAATTTTGTGATGGCTCACAAAATTATTACTAGTTAATGGCTTGGTTTATGCACATATGTTATAATTGTTATGCAAGTTTGTGTTTTATGAATTATTACTAGTTAATGGCTTGGTTTATGCACATATGTTATAATTGTTATGCATGTTTGTGTTTTATGTTTATGTTATTCTTATTATTATGTTATGGTTGATAAATTAGTTTTTCAAATGCAAAATAATATTTGAACATAAATAAACATCACAAGAAGTTTGGTTTTAATGAAATTTATCTTTTAACATAAGATTCTAAAAATAGTTTTACAATAAAACAAACTGTATCGTTAAAACTAATAACCGGTAAAATTTCGGGATGAAAATTGTATAAGTTTAAAATTGAGATTTATATAATTATCAAACTCCAAACCTTATTTTATAAGAGAAAGCTTTATTAAAAGGTTTACAAATGTTCTAAAGCTCTCAAGCATCGACTTAATACTAGCTATTAAAATTTGATCGCGTCAATTTTATAAAACCGGGTTTTATAAAAGGAACATTGTTAAAATGTATTTTTTTCATAAAATAAGATTTTAAAAGGTATACCATGGTTTATTGAATGCATGCACTAACCATTGTATAACATGTTTTTTAAACTAGAATTATAAAAACATCAAAGACCCCTTACAAACCTCAAATCTATACAATCATTTTTAAAGAACACTCGCACGTCTCTTGTATGCACTGGTGGGATAAAGGATACATAACCGCTTAGTGTTATCTTTTGATGGCCGGGGTGTTTTCGCGATTTCTATAACCAAGTTATAGGCCGATTACATAAGTTTTTTCAAATTGGATAATTTAATCGGAAATCTCTTGTGATAAAGGATACCAAAGCAAGAGAGTTCTGAGGCATAGATGAGATCAAACATGTCTAATTAAATTTGTTATTATCGATCCCATAAATCTAGGAATTATATGGTAAGATATAACTGATAATCGATATCTACCGGGTTGAATTCGGATGAATGGGATAAATGATACATAACCATTTATTTGTTTTGCAACTTGGATCCTAGACTTTGATAATTAATGTTTTTAGAACCTAAAAGGGTATTAATTATTAAAGATTAAATATTGAAAATACTAAATGAATTTTGTTAAAATTTTGTAGATATATAATCCACTCTCATAACCATGAATTGTCATTTCTCTTTAAATGACTTAATGAAACAATAACATTCAATAGATACAACTTCAATGAATGGGTTCATGTCTTAAGAGACAATCTCGTGAGAGATGTGAAATTGTATACACTTAAAGGACCTATTCCTAAAAAAATTGCTTTGAGCAATAGACCTGAATATGACACCTAGTAAATGCATCATGGTGATGCTCAAGATGCTTCTAAGATCATACTATGAACAATTATTCATGACTTCTAGAAGGCCTATGTTTTATGGAATAAACACCTTTAAAGGACCTATTCATGACTTCTGGAATAGTGCAAGGCTAAAAGAGTCACCTTGTGTAATCTAAAAGGCCCATGTTTTATGGAATAAACACCTTTAAGCCCAAAAAATCCAATAAGGCCCACATAGATGGATCTTGTTTCTTTTGTGAAGAAACTGGACAGTGATAGAGGAACTGCTCCTCTTATCTAGAAAGAAAGTCTGAAAGAGACTAGTACTTCAGGTATCTACTCGATATAACTCATACTTTTCGTGTAACACTCAAGTACTTGGTACTTAAATGTTAATCTAATATTTGTAACTTGATTGCAAATATTTACAGAAGAGTAACTAGCTGAGCACAAGCAAGTTGGAACTACACTCTCGAAGTTTAGTTTATTATTTATGCTTAAAACATAAATTGCTTGTAATATAAAACAATATTTGTTTTGGGACAATGTATGTTTTAAATTTAGCATGTCTAAATATTTATGTCTCAGTTATTTATTTAAATGTTTGATTATTTAGTAGATCGTTTTTCATAACGATAATACTCATATTTTGAAATTATTGACTTCTATTTCTGAGACTAGATCTCTTAATAGAATTACAAAGTAAATATCAATATTTTATAAAATTAAGTTCTATATGCAAGCACTTTTGACTTAAACTTGTTTTAAATAAAACTTATCCATGACATTGTTATCTTTATTGTATAAATTAAATCCACATATTCCAACTTCAAGAAAGGGATCTTTGAAGGCAAATAATGTAGTTTATTTGACATATGTGAATCTTATTTATATATAAAAGGTTCCTAATAATATTTTCACTAAAGTGTAGAGAAAATAATTGTTAAGGAACTATACACTTTGGTGTATGACTTCCTTTGTAATGAATGTCTACGATTGAGCACAAGATACAACCCATTAGTACCATCTAAAGCCTTCGTGATGATAAAAAGGTGAATTAAACTTTAATTGATATAGTTTACTTTCTAATCGGTAGAAATGTCATCCTTTTAACCTTTTTGGGATTATACTTCAATCACTAATAATTGTATCTAGAATACAAACACCAACTAATTACATAATCGTAGAATATTCTAAAAGGGCATTTAGATTATTATATACAATCCCACCAAGAATAAGTTCCTTTATTCCCCTGAAAGCTGAGTTAGCAGAAAGCAAGCTTCTAATGACAAAGCAAGTGGGAGGAACGTGGAACTTGAAGCACCTCAAGAACGATAGCCGAATGTAACAATTATTGGCACTAGTTTCAACAAGGAATTGTTGAACATGAATAATAGCTATTCATAAACATAAATTGTTCACAATAATGGTAGAAATCATCTATGACTTGAGAAATGTGGAATCTCTCATTGATGATTTTTTGATGGTTTCTAGTTAAACCATCAACTACCAAAATGTTATATCAGATCTTGAATCTGACAAATGACTTAGAGTCATGAACATTGAGATGTAATCCATATTTTATAATCAAGTATGGGCTTGATTCATCTTCCTCTCTATAGCAAGGCTAGAAGGAGTAAGAGATTCGTCTAGAAAGAATATATACATGGATATATATATATATATATATATATATATATATATATATATATACACACACATTTAGTAATACTTGTTATATAAGGATTTTCTCATACTCATGTCATTGACTATGGTCCTTATCATACTCATGACATTGACTATGATCAAACCTTTTCACAAGTAGCTATGATTAGATCAACAAGGGTATTATTCACTATAACTTCATATTATTAATATGAGATATAGCAAATAGATTTCAAGAAAGACTGATTTTCTTAATAAACATCTACTAGAAGATATCTATATAGCTTAGCCTGGAGGTTTTCTAAATCCATGTTATCATAACCAAATGTGTAAGGCTTAAGATCCACTTGTGGATATAAAGCAAACAATCCAAGGTTTGAATAGTCATTTTAATATAAAGATACAATATATGCTTTTATATCAAAATGAAAAAGAACGTGTGTGTGTTTACTAAGAACTAGTGGGAGGATAGTGATATTCCTTATCTTGTATGAAAGAGACATACTTAGTCATTTAAAATGACATTCCGACTATGCAAGGTCGTTTATCCTTGACTCGGAAAGTATTTCTAAAATGAAAGACTTAGGAATAACAAGATACATTCTTGGAATGTAAAATCTTCAAGAGATAGATAAAGATTAATGTTAAAAGTTTTAAAATTCTTTTGCATGAAATATCAATATCTTGAAAGAGGTCCAGATACAAGATTCATTTGGAGGATTCTCGACATTATCACATGACACCTTTTGAGTCTGTCTCAAAGGATCTAGCACATAGGTTTGAGCTAAATGAAATGATTTATATTTTATTTGCTTGGCAAATAAATACATAATTTATGTCATATCATGTGTGACAACTCGTATCTTCAGTCTAATAAAAGTCAACAAAATCCAAGCATGTCGTATAAAGGTCAATCTCATTTCTTTTATTATCCTTTACGGCTAGATTAATGGGTGTTAAGTATAAAAACATCTTGTCAAAAGAGTTGTGTGATTAAGAAGTGAAATCATGTTGAACCAAGAACACCTCGCAGCTTTGTACATCCGAGTCGCAAACCTTCCGTCGTGAACCCTCGGCAATGAACCTTCGGACCGTGATCAGGCTTCGGACCGTGAACCCTCGGTTCACGGCCATGAACTCTTCGGCCTCAAACACCTTCCCTTTATATATGTGTTTGATCGGTTTTATCCTCATTTCTTCATTCCTAGCCGTGAACGTAACCTTTCGCTCTTAAGTATCATATACCAAGAACACCATTTTCACTCTTTTCATCCCTTTTCCTTTTGCATCTCCTTAGTATACCACTTGGGACCTTCAAACACTCGCCAATCATCAAGATCTTCAAGTGTTCTTCCCTGATTTTGGGCTGTGAACACTTCTTAGGGCCGTGAACCTCCATGGGTCGTGAACCCTTCATGGGACCGTGAACCCATCAAGCCTGGCCGTGATCAACTTTCAGCCTTCCATTTTTTGATTCTAACACTTCTTTGTAAGTGTTCCCTACTTCATAGGCTGTTTCCTTTGCACCTTAGATGTTAAATGCACTAACTATATACATATATATGTCGCAATATGCTAATTAGGACTCGGTTTTGCCCTGGGACTTCACTCATGGAAATAGCATCCTATATCGAACATTCTAGCGAATCACTCACATAAGGTGAGTTCATACCCCTATTTTTTTACCATTTTTCAATGTTTTAGGGGGGGGGGATATAAGTAAAAACACGAGGAAATCTTGTGTTATTATTCTAATAATTTTGAAGCAGTTTTAAATTCATTTCAAGCTATTTCAACAGATTTAAACTATTTTAGAAAAAGTGTTTTCAAACTACTTAAATTGTTTTATTCTTTTAAGATTTTGACATACATGTTTACATATATAAAGATATATAATTAAGATTCAACAGACTTAGGACTGATGTTTTCCACCTTATCTCCTGTTCCTTGTCTGGTTGTGGACTAGGGTTGGAACCATCTGTCCGACTGTCCGTTTGATCTCAATTCTATATGTTTTATATATATAATGAACATGAAACTTATTTAAATAAAGCTTTACCCCTTTTTGTAAACATTTCGAGTAAAAGGTATCATTCTAAAAAGTATTTCATATGTTATATAAACTGTTAAATTACTAAGATTCGGCTTTCATAAAGAACATACTTGTAAACTATAATAGGTATAGTTTAGGGAACATTAATGCTATTTTACTAAGTCATGAACATCATACTAATACGATTATTTAAAGTATAATTTTGGTTCACTACTAGTACAAGGAAATTCATACATTTTCAAAGCACAAAAGAACTTATGTATTCTCTTCGTGTCTAGTTATACAGAGCTGTGAGGTATTACTTCGTGTACCATTCAGGGTATATGCTTATAAGTCTTACAAATTATTACCAGAGTCTCCTGGAGTGAGAGCGTGTGTTTGTGTATAGATCTATACGGGACTGACAATCCCGCACCTTGCTGTTAGCTACAGTGGGACCGGCAGGTCTACGGGTGACAAATGTCATATTTACTTTTGGAGTCAATCACATGTGATTCGAATACAATGTAAACCTTTAATATTAATGCAATGGATGTTGTTGCTTGTTTTACTATGATGCATGTGTTGTGATACTTAACTTGAAGACATCTACCCCGGACGTTTCCGCCGTTCTGGTTTGGGGGTGTGACATCATGAGATACAAAATTGAATACATGGTTAAGTCACTAGATGACTGTGAGAACATTTTAAGAGTACTTAAGAAGAGCTAAGAGAATGTATATGAGATAATTAGTTTAGAATAAAATCTTAATGTAAAGAGCTACATGGGATTTTGATTTCTAAATAAATATAGATAATTATGAATTATAATTGGATTATGACTTCATTTTGGAATGAAGAGTAAGTTTAGTTGGAATGAGGTCCAAGCAAAACATAATGACACAGTCTACTACAAAATAAGAATACACAACTTTTAAAGTTAATGTCAAATATGATTGGATGAATGAGTTCATTGAAAAACTATGTTGATCTCTGCCATTTAAGGATCACATAGAAATCTTTATGACTTCGAGATTTGACTTAATCAAGCTAAGGGACTCTATATCACGAAAGAACACCAATCATATTCTCTAAGATATTTAACTATACCTAGAGTAAAAGTCAAATATGGAGATATAGTATTCACGAAAATCACACAAATTAAATTTAGTCAAACCCATTAATAAAGGCTTTCATTTTAAGCTAAGTATGAGTGGTCACACTTAAGCCATAAGACTTTTATTATTCTAGAAATGAGATTTTGATTTGAATTTAGTATTTGGGTATTGGAACATTGTAACAACAACTATTAAATAATGTTTTGATATACTGGGATATGATCATTACATTAATACTTGTTGTGTTCTATATTAACATGTTTAATCCATGAATAATCTTATTATTCTAAAAGTTCATAGTCGGTCATGATTGTGGGAGCAATTATAAATTAAGACTAATATGAAAAGGATTGGTTAACTCTCACCAGATGAAAGTAGGCAAGAAGTTGTAACCAAGTTTCATAGGTACTTGTTAGAGAACTAGTATTGAGCGGACCCGCATCAAGATCATCTCATAGATCGCAGTTATGAGTGATACTTGATTAAAAGGTACTATATTTGTGTCCTTAACACCTGAGACACATAGTGGGACTTAAGTGTAGGGAGTGATGTGCTTTGATATGACCAAATATTGTTCCTTAACCGGGCAGTTATAAAAGTCATATCCGGGTATGGTGTGAACTATGCAAGAGGCTTATGTAGTCAAGATGGGATTTGTTCCTCTTATGTGTTGAGATTTAGATATCTAACGTGCGTTACCCAAAGTTGAATTACAAATGAGAATGATTGTGATCCAAGGCTCATATTCAACAGGATGTCTGTAACAAAGGGAAAATTGATAAACTTCCCTTAATACGTCAATTGAAGCTTAGAGCTTTTGGGAATTGGATGTTGATGAATGGAATTCTTCGTCATATGTTATTGGGGGAAGTGAAATGTTACTAAATGTTCACCATTTTCTATATCAATCTATGATGAGTCTTGTGCAAGTGGGAGATTGAAAGATCTAGTATGCCCAAGAGTCATTATAGAATGATATTGCTAATAATATATGATCCTATAGGGTCACACCATAGAGCAAGTTACTGCCAATTGATTATTTATTAGTATAATTTGATTATTAATAAATATATCAACACTTGTATTTAATTGGAAAATTATTATTTCATGGAAATAATATTTTACTAAGTGGGAATTTATTATTTGTGGAAATAATATTTATTGGAGAAATAACAACTTATGAAATATATCATAAAGTATGATTATTTATAAGTTATATCTTAATAAACTAGTTAGAGTTTATTTATATAAAAGGTAGTTTTATATAAAAGAGATATTTATAAGTTATATTTATATCTTAATAAACTAGTTAGAGTTTATTTATATAAAAGGCAGCTTTATATAAAAGAGATATTTATAAATATATTAGACTAGTTATTGATGGGTTTGAGCCAAAAGAACATCCTATGTGCTCATGCAAACCTTAATGCTTGGATCTAGGTTTCTCTAATTGTACATGCATTCATCCAAGTCTTTCAAACCCTAGATCTAATGAGAGAAATTCGAAAGTATAAGAAACAAGTCAGATCTAGATCATTACCTCTTGTTATTTGTTTGAATCTTCTTGTCTTTGAAGTTTAGAGTCACAAGTGTCACTCCTCTAATGGCTTACAAACACCAATAGAAAAAAATGATCTTAGAGAGAGGTTGGAGGCGTCTTCAAATCGTCTCTATTACTCTTAGGGTTAGGTAGCCGATTTCTGTAGCCTAGGGGTCCTATTTATACTGGAGCTGCTAGGGTTTCAGTCAAAAACCCTAATGGACTGCTTAGGCCTTAAGCTATCCAAGGAAGCTTCTGGAATGGGGCCTTAGGGACGAAATTAGAGATGGACACCTCCTAATTTCGTCCATGCCTAGTCCCATAGGCTCCTCAGCCCAATACTCAACTATCACACATTTGACAGTTTAAGCCCCTAATATTAAATTAATATCTTCCAGCCACAGAATTAATTTCTTAATTAATTCATGTCCAATATTAATTTAATTATATGATTTATCCATTAATATATTATTCATATAACATATTAATAAATCATGATAACCTCTTTATTCACAAATCATCCTATCATGTTGCTTTGGTGAAGGCAACCCAAAAGGACCATGCACAACCGGGTCAAGTACTTACCAAATATAGTTACGGGCTTAGACACTAATCCAACAGTCTCCTACTTGGATAAGTCTAGTAACTACAAATGCAAATACAATCCGATTAGCAATCGTAGCTCTCAAAGACGCTTTCAAACTCTGATCTTAACAGTAACCTGTCCTTTAGATAAGGGATCGTATAATCCTCTGTTCCAGATATCGTGCGGACAATTACATGGAACATAGTCATACTTATTGTCCAGCAGTTAGTTTCTCGATATCTGATTTATTTGACATAGAACTTAATTGAACACATCAATTCAGTACTGACCGGGCCCGGCACATAAATCAAATCAAATCATCGAGGGGCCCTGATATCGCTTTTACCCTCTTAGGATAAAAGGAACAGATAAACTTCGACTTATATGCACTTACTATCCACTAATCAAATCATACACAACAATGCGTTTTATAACATCAAGTTACTGATGCGTTTACGCATTATCAATGCACAACCAATTAGCAAACAATAAACCATATATCTAGGTTTTAAGACCATATGATATTATCGTCTTGCGATCACTCGTGATAAATTCCATGAAGTGATTCCAGCAAGCGTGGGTTTATTCCAATGCTTAAATCAAGTTCATAAGCACTCATGAACGTTGTAGCAAACTTTTGCTATGTCTAATACACTTTAGACAATCTACACACCAATTCATGACAGTCTTCATTCATACCTACTTCCAACATATGAACGGCTGTGGGCCGTTTGAATAATCTTGTTATTCAGGAAGTCAAAACATGCAAAATGAAACAATAGGTAAACGATTAACATAAAACAATAACATTACTAATAAATAATACTCTTTTATTTAATCATCGAATGTTAATTACAATTTATCTATTACACGTTTCTAAACTACCTAATCTAAACTAATATCGTCCTTCAGCCCGATGCTCCTAGCGTGCTGCAAGTGCTTAACCCTGCTCAGTCCCTTCGTAAGCGGATCTGCTGGGTTATCCTCTGACGATACCCTCTTCACTACGAGGAGTCCTTCTTCCACCCAATGTTGAATAAAGTGATATTTTCTGCGATATATCGAGATCTGCCATGATCCCTGGGTTCCTTGGTTAAGGCAACCGCTCCTTCATTATCACAGAAAATTTCCATGGGATTCTTTATGGCTGGCACAACTCCAAGGTCTCCAATGAAGTTCTTCAACCATATTGCCTCCTTTGATGCTTCGCTCACTGCAATGTACTATGATTCGCACGTTGAATCAGCTACGGTCTCTTGCTTGGAACTCTTCCAAGTCACTGCTCCTCCATTTAGGGTAAAGACCCAGCCCGACTACGAACGATAGTTGTCTCTGTCGGTCTGAAAACTGGCGTCACTGTACCCTCGCACTCTTAAGTCATCACTCCCACCAAGGACTAGAAACCATTCCTTGGTCCTCCGAAGGTACTTAAGAATGTTCTTGATTGCGGTCGAATGTGCTTTGCCAGGGTTCCCTTGATATCTGCTGACCATGCTCAAAGCGAAGGCCACATCAGGGCGAGTACAAGTCATAGCATACATGATTGAGCCAACTGCGGAAGCGTAAGGTACTCAGCTCATCTCTGCTATCTCGACTTCGGTACTCGGACTTTGAGTCTTACTCAACTTGGCATTACTTTGAATCGGTAACTCCCCCTTCTTAGCATTCTCCATACTAAAACGTTTTAGTACCTTCTCCAAGTAAGTATTCTGACTAAGTCATATTAGTCTCTTACTTCTCTCTCTCACTATCCTTATTCCCAAAATATAAGAAGCCTCTCCGAGGTCCTTCATAGCGAAGCACTTCCCGAGTCAGGACTTAACTTCCTGCAGTGTCGGGATGTCATTTCCTATGAGTAGTATGTCGTCGACATACAATACGAGGAAGCTTACTGTACTCCCACTGGCTTTGACATATACACATGATTCATCTTCGCTTCGCAGAAAACCAAACTCTTTAACATTCTCATCGAAACAAAGATTCCATCTGTGAGACGTTTGCTTAAGTCCATAAATGGACTTCTCAAGCTTGCACACTCTATTGGGATGCTTCTCATTGACAAAACCCTCTGGCTCAGCCATGTAAACATCCTCAGCCAACTTCCCATTAAGGAAAGTGGTTTTGACATCCATCTGCCATATTTCATAGTCATGAAATGCAGCAATGGCCAACATCACCCTAATAGACTTTATCTTGGAAACCGGTGAGAAGGTTTCATCATAGTCAACTCCAGGAGTTTGAGTGAAACCCTTCGCAACCAATCGCGCCTTATATGTGTGCAACTTCCCATCCATGTCGGTCTTCTTCTTGAAGATCCATTTGCACCCGACCGTCTTACGACCTGGTACATGGTCAACCAAATTCCAAACTTGGTTGTCATACATGGACTGAATCTCACTGTCCATCGCCTCTTTCCACTTCGCAGACTCTAGGCCTGCCATGGCTTCCTTATAGCTGTTAGGTTCGTCCAGATTTACTAGTGTACTATCACTAATGAACGTATCCCCTTCGGTAGTAATATGAAAACCATAAAACTGGGGTTGAACCCTAACTCTATCGGAACGTCTAAGAGGTAAGGATTCATCAATCGGTTCAACCGGAGTTTCCTCCTCGGGTTGAGCGCCACCGTTAGAGGTTCCTTCATCGCTCGACTCTTGAATCTCTTCAAGATCGATTTGCCTCCCACTGTCTCCTTGGCTTATGAGTTCTCGTTCTCGGAAAACCCCTCTCCTCGCAACGAAGACAACGTTGTCACTCGGTCTATAGAAGAGATATCCAAAGGACTTTTGCGGGTAGCTGATGAAAATACATCGCTCACTACGAGGTTCGAGCTTGTCGTGAGTCTCACGTCTTACAAAAGCCTCGCAACCCCAAACCTTGATATGTGCTAACGAGGGAGCTTTCCCTGTCCACATCTCGTGAGGTGTTTTGGCAACCTTCTTCGTAGGGACTAAGTTAAGGATATGGGCGTCAGTCTCTAAGGCATACCCCCAGAATGAGATAGGTAGCGAAGCATGACTCATCATGGAACGAACCATGTCTAGCAAGGTTCGATTACGGCTCTCATCCACACCATTCAACTGTGGTGTCCTAGGAGGCGTCAATTGCGAAACAATTCCGCATTCCTTGAGGTAGTCGTGGAATTCAAGACTTAGGTACTCTCCACCTCAATCAGATCGAAGCATCTTGATTTTCCTGCCCAAATGATTCTCCACTTCTTGCTTGAACTCTTTGAACTTTTCAAAGGTTTCTGACTTATGCCTGATTAAGTAGATATAACCATATCTGCTATAATCATCGGTAAAAGTTACGTAGAAGCGGCAGGCATCCCTTGTGGTGGATCTAAATGGTCCACATACATCTGTATGTATGAGGTCCAATAAACCCTCACCCCTTTCACAAGTGCCAGTGAAGGGTGACTTAGTTATCTTTCCAAGTAAACAAGATTTGCACATGTCATCGTCCCTAAGGTCGAATGACTCCAACACTCCATTCTTTTGGAGTTGGGCTATGCGCTTCTTGTTGACATGTCCAAGAAGAAAATGCCACAAGCATGCTTTATCCATACTATTGGAAGAATCGACACACAACACATCACTTCCTAAGTTATCTACAACCATCACAGTTTCATATATTCCATTACAAGCCAATGCTTCAAAATATAAAACATTATTAAAATAAGCATAAATAGAACCCTTTTCATTATCAAATGAATATCTAAATCCTTGTCTATATAAACCATGAAATGAAATGATGTTTCTTGCCATATCTGGCGAATAGCAACAATTGTTTAAATCTAAACCTAATCCATTACTAAGCACTAAGGAATAAACTCCAATCTTGGTGACAAACGACGATCTTATGTTTCCCATGATTAGATTTATTCTTCCATGCTCCACATCCCTATTTCTTCTTAGTCCCTGCAAATCAGAACATGTGTGAAAACCACATCCTGTGTCAAGAACCCAAGAATTAGCATGCGATGAATCATTAGATTTAATTGTGTAAATACCTGCGAAAGATGGCTTGATCTTCCCATCCTTGATGGCCTGCAGATATTCTGGGCAACTTTTCTTCCAATGCCCTATCTTGTGGCGGTGGTGGCACTCTGCCTCCTTAGGGTTAGAGTTGGGCTTAGCAAAACCAACTTTGGTTCCACTAGAAGAGGTACCATCTTGGGACTTTCCCTTGCGGTGGCTTTTTGAGGGAGCCTTCCTCTTCTTACCCTTCCCATGTCCTATTGCCAAGACAGGAGCAGCAGCGGGAGTTGGAGTTGATGCAACAGATTTATATTTGAGGTTGCTCTCAGCAGTCCTCAACAAGCCTTGAAGCTTGCTCAAAGAGACCTCCTCCTTGTTCATGTGGTAGGTCATGCGGAACTGGCTCTAGCAGGGAGGCAAGGAGTGAAGGATGATATCAATTGCTAGCTCTTCATCAAAGTTCACATTTAACTTCAGCAGGCAATCGACATATCGCTGCATATTTTGCAGATGAGCGGTAAGGGACTCTCCATTACCCATTTTGGTAGTGATCATCGAAGTGATGATCTCATACCTTTCTTGCCTAGCGCTCTGGTGGTACCAGTCTAGCAGATCTTGGTGCATCTCGTAGGGGTATATGTCCTCATAGGACTTCTGGAGTTCTGCAGTCATAGTCGCCAGCATGATGCAATGGACTTTCGTGGCATCACGCTCGTGGGCCTCACAGGCTGCGATCTCTTCAGCAGAGGCAGTGTTGATGTCAATCTCCTTCAGCTTCTCATCGAGGACATACTATTTGTCCTCGTAGCGAGTGACCATGCAAATGTTGCGGATCCAATCATTGAAATTGGACCCGTCAAAGATCACTCTCCCACACAAGTTCATGAGTGAGAACGAGCCAGAGGAGTTTGAACCAGAAGCGTTGTTATTGACGTTCGACATCTAAAAAAGAACAAAGTTTGATTAGAAATGAATCCCCAATTAAACACCCAAATGAGAAATTAGGGCTAGGAACCAACAACATTATTCACAAATTAGAAAAGGGATGCCGTAATCTAACAAGCAAATAATTTGAAGGTAAGTGAATGACGATTCACTAATTCTCCAGCATGAAAAACGAAAAAAGGATTAAGTTTTAAATGTATTGAAAAACTCCTAGATCTTTTGAGATTCATTGAACCTTCCAATGGCATGTTTAAATCTCGATATTCCTCTCTAGTTTGTGACTGGGATGCCGAGGATCACAAAGCGGGTGTGAATGACCATGCAAATATACATGGTGCCCACATTGTTACATCCACCGATTCGATGTGCCGGTTAACCACACACGCTCCATCGACCTATGAAAAACAATGAGTCACCCTTTGCCACCTTTGCTTAGAACCCAATTAATGTGCCGGTTAACCACACACGCTCCTTTAATGTCTTAGCAAGGGTACAAAGTGTAATTTCATGGAATTGCATCAAATTCACTTTTTGCCTAAAGTAACTAATATTGGGAATTTTGAAAAAACATTTAGTTACTTTTATAATTCATTATACTTATTAATGAGAAAGTGGTTGTCCTATCCTACCCGTTCGGCTAACGACCCTCCACCAATCAAGGAAGCGGTAGGTGAGAGTGGACACCCATTAAATGGCCATTTTATAGGCCATAACCTTATACCCCCTTATAGATCGGCTTCGTGAATGAGGCCTACTAACAGTAAGACTAGCATTTAAGTTATATATATATATATATATATATATATATATATATATATATATATATATATATATATATATATATATATATATATATATATTAATCTTATAATATTATAAAGTATAAGGTTGAATTTTAAAAACTTGTAAAATTCTAAGGTTTGAAATTTAAATAGTTCAAATTAAACTTTTAATCACAAAATTTAAATTTCAAAACTTGAGGACAAGTTTTGAACTTTTCAAAACACAAAGGATCAAATAGCAAATAATTTAAATTAAACAATTAATTCAATGATTATCTAAATTTGACCTAGTCAATTTTACTTGCAAGATAATTCAACAATTAATTCAAATAATCAAATATTATCAAATAAGGAATTTATTATTTAAACAATTGGTAATTATCTTTTGATTTGGTAAGGATAATCATAAAACAGTAATAAAATTCGGATTTTATTAGTCAAAAACGATTTAGGTAATTATCCTTAAGCAAAACAGCAAGAAATCCCGAAAATCCCTCTGACAGACACTCCGACTCGCCGAGTCCCCTTATGCACTCGTCGAGTTTATCCTACTCGTTGAGCCCACTATGGGACTCACCCAGATCTGCTGGACTGGACCACCAGAGCGCTAGGCAAGAAAGGTATTTGCTTGAATCTGCTGGATTGGTACCATCAGATCTAGATCATTACCTCTTGTTATTTTCTTGAATCTTCTTGTCTTTGAAGCTTAGAGTCACAAGTGTCACTCCTCTAATGGCTTACAAACACCAATATCAAAAGAATGATCTTGGAGAGAGGTTGGAGGATTCTTCAAATCGGCTCTATCACTCTTAGGGTTAGGGTAGCCGATTTGTGTAGCCTAGGGGTCCTATTTATACTGGAGCTGCTAGGGTTTCAGTCAAAAACCCTAATGGACTGCTTAGGCCTTAAGCTATCCAAGGAAACTTCTGGAATAGGGCCTTAGGGACGAAATTAGAGATGGACACCTACTAATTTTGTCCATGCCTAGTCTCATAGCCTCCTCAGCTCAATACTTAACTATCACACATTTGACAGTTTAAGTCCCTGATATTAAATTAATATCTTCCAGCCACAGAATTAATTTATTAATTAATTCTTGTCTAATATTAATTTAATTATATGATTTATCATTTAATATATTATTCATATAACATATAAATAAATCATGATAACCTCTTTATTCACAAATCATCCTATCATGTTGCTTTGGTGAAGGCAACCCAAAAGGACCATGCACAACCGAGTCAAGTACTTACCAAATAAATCAAGTTACGGGCTTAGACACTAATCCAACAGTTATATGTTATATATATGTTAGAATCACTTTATATAAATGATAGACTTTTATATAATGTTGATATATAAATATATACAACATCTAATCATGAATAAAGAAAGAAACACACCATGCCTTGTCCCATTGACCATTGTGGCCGAAAATCAAGAAGCATGGGTGGACTTTTTTCTTTGTTTAATATATGTCCCATGCTTGTAAGAAACATGTCCCATACACCTTTTTGCTTTATGGTCTCCCTTTGCTTTTTGGCCACTATATAAGGGAGGGCATGGAAGGTTATGGATACTTGAAGATAGCATTCTTCCTCTTCTTCTTTGGAGTGCCAAATCCGAGAGCTCTTGGCTCTCTATGGGCTGCCAAAATTCCAAGCTTCATAAGCTCCCTTCTCCTCCATTCTCTTGCATTTGATTTTTTAAGAATCTCCCTTTGTTGCTTCACCTTTGAACATATATTTGGTATATATTTCAAAGGCTTATGAACAACAAATAACCAGTGAATACTAGCATGTTTTGATGGTTCTACTCTTGCTTGGTGGATACTTGTAGAGAACTCTTGTTTTTTAGTTTCATGCTACACTTCATCAACTTCCAACCTCCCATGAGGATCATAGTCTTCAAAGGTTGTTATGCTTTCTCTTCTATGGTTGTTTTAATCTTTCTAACTCTTGCAAAATGATCCTTGTTGGGTAAAATAGATTTAGTTTTATTCAACCTTTTAAAAGCTTCCATTGTCATTTTTACCGTTTGTGAAACCGGATTCTTGAATAAAAACCCAACAAGCAAGAACCAGGAATCTAATGTCTCTAATGGTTTTTACCCAAATGCTAGTAACAATAAGACTTGAGGAGAGAGGATAGGGGAGGAGATTTAAAGTATTTTGTTGGTAGAAGGTATGGACGAAAATGAGGCACCCTAAGGGTCCTGTTTTGTAACACCCGCATTTCTCTCTAGGCATTAATCAGATGATGTAATTGTAATGGTCAACAATTGTAATATTGATATGAAGTAAATAAATAGAATTAAGTATTACGTTTTCTATGTGTTGTTATCTGTAATATGCATGCCTAAAATGATATAATAAAATAAGAATAAAATAAGCGACTAAAATTAGGCCGAATATCCTTGATGAAAGGTGAAGTAGTCATGATGCGGATTCCGGAGATATACGGAACACTAAAATCGGGCTTAGAACGAAGAAGTTGTGACCCATTGAAGTTTAACGTTCGACCCGATACGATAACTGTAACGCCCCGATTCTAGGTATGGATTTAAATAAAAGGTTAATTGGTTTAATGCCCTACTCGACGAGTTGGTTGCCCTACTCGTCGAGTAGCAGAGGGTTTGGAACGCGTGTTTAGTGACCTACTCGACGAGTCCACTAAGGGACTCGACGAGTAGGAGCTGGCAGATGAAACCCAAATCTCGGGGTTTTGCACCCTATTTAAGGAATGATAAGCCTCCTATGGCCTCTTTGCAGTCTTTAAGAGCCCCTTAAAACCCTAATACGTGTGTGTGTGCCCATTATGTGTTTGAAGCTTGAAGAGAGGATCCTTGGAGGGAGAAGGCTTAGAGGAGAAGGAGATTGGAGCAAGTAGAGTGTGGGAATCAACTCTTATCTTAGTTATCATCTTCTGGAGGTAACCAAATCGCCTTTTTCCTTGTGAATCTCTTCTATTGGTTGAGTTTTAGGGTTTTTGGTGAGATATTAAGTTGGAAAGATGAGCTATGGACTAGATCTGAGGTTGTAACTTCAGATCTGGACCCTCCTTGGATTCTATAAGCATAAAGTTTCAGTTTTGGTCAGGATTAAGGTCCCTCTTGAGCATGAAGTTTCATTAAGAACTTAAAATAGGCATTTAGAGCCTTTATAGCCATGCATGCACGTAAAGTTGATAAGCATGCCCTAGAAGCTTGGATCTGTGATTTGGAGCCGCTGCATGGCTCAAAACAAGTCTGTATGGAAAAGGGACTGAATGGACTCGGCGAGTCGCAAGGTTGACTCGGCGAGTCACATGAAGATGGTCGTGGACTCGACGAGTTGGATGAACAACTCGGCGAGTCCGATGAAGATTACCGTAAGACTCGGCGAGTTGAAGAAAAACTCTGCGAGTCGGATGAGTTTTCCCTAGGATATGTATGCGTGTGCATCCGTCAAGTTGCAAGGAGGGAACTCGATAGGTGGCCTTAAAGTTTGAACGAGAATCGAAGCAACTCGACGAGTCACCCCGATGACTCGGCGAGTTGGATTGTGCTTCAAGGAACTCGGCGAGTAGCTGAGGGTACTCGGCGAGTTGGGGTCAACATCGACTGTTGACCTTGAATGAGGACTTTGACTTTGACCAGGGGTTGACTAGTGGGTTATGGAGTACCTTATAAGGTTAAGGACTTATGAGTATATTGTGCTTTGGTGTTAGGTGGTGGAGCATGTGCCAAGTGATTCGAGAGTTGGGTTTTATCTTCCGAGTCGACATTTGCGAGGTGAGTTATCCTCACTATACTAAGGGGTCTAAGGCACCAAGGCCGGCCCATTGGATATGATATCCTAGTAGTTGTATTATGTTGAGTATGAGTTGGTTATGCATGCTAGTTTGATATGCTAGAGGGTGGGTCTGTAGGACTACCTGTGATACTGATTGATTTCCTGTATGTGCATTATCTGTTACATGTTGATATGTTATGTGGGATGGGTTGAGGATGTACTGCTCCGTGCGATAGCCAACAAACCCTAGAGTATTCCAGATATGAGTTGAGGGCCCGGTAGGCATTCCAGACTCATACTGAGGACTCGGGAGCATTCCAGATACGAGCTGAGGGCCCGGTAGGCATTCCAGACTCGTACTGAGGGCTCGATGGCATTCCAGATATGAGCTGAGGGCCCGGTAGGCATTCTAGATTCATACTGAGGACTCGGGAGCATTCCAGATATGAGCTGAGGGCCCGGTAGGCATTCCAGACTCGTACTGAGGGATCGATGGTATTCCAGATACGAGCTGAGGGCCCGATAGGCATTCCAGACTCGTACTGAGGGCCCAGGGGTAATCCAGCTTGTAAAGCTGTGGACCCATTGCATGCTGTTCTGTTCATTTTGTTATGATATGTCATGGTTATGTAGACTGTATGTGTATCGGTATTTTGGGGGTAACTCACTAAGCTCTCGGGCTTACAGTTTCAGTTTATTGTTTCAGGTACATCAGGGGATCGCGGCAAGGCGAAGGCATGATCATACAGCTCCTCCTATTATGTTTATGTTTCTGGGAATACTCTGATAAAAATGTATTTTGAAAACAAAGTTGTAATGTTTCGATGAACTTGACATGTTTTGAAAGTTTAAATTTGTTCGAAATTTTTGGGTATTACAAGTTGGTATCAGAGCCTTGATTTGAGTGAATTGGAGGAACACTCGTGTAACTCCAGTCTCAAATCAAGGAAAGGATTTTCAAAATGATTTTTTCTAAAAGGTTTTCAAATTAAATAAAGGAGGATGCAGGGCGTACGATCAGCCGGAGCCAGTAAGTAGACCCCAAAAATACCATACAAGTTCTTTGATTATGTGATATGTTAGAACAACATGTTAGTGCTAGGCTAGGGATCTTCAGGAATTGCATGATAGAATTGTCTGATTACATGATGCCTGCTAGCCTAGGGTTTCCTTTATATGAGATTGACATCATTACTGTAGTTGCTTAGTGTACGCATCACAGTTGTACATAATTAAGATCTTATAGCCTGAGAATGTTTGATTTGGACTTATGTTCTGTTCTTGTTTGATTGGGAGCTTAGGGTAGGATTGGATATTCGAAAGTCTATAGGGTCCAGCGTTATGTATGGCTAGCATACACTAGTGCTGCAGGGTTGGTGGAAGTTTCAGGGATAGGAGGGTGGAGTGAGGCCAGGAGGCTAGTTATGAGATGTTTATCTTTCCTCTAGGGTGAGGGTTGAGCGCTCGCCATGTTGTGTATTCAGCTAGGGCATTGTGATGATGCCTGAGACAAATATGGGTAGGTGTGGAAGGTAGTATGGGCCTGTACTACTAAAAGCACAGGACCTATACGAGTGTCAAGTAAGTCACAATCCCTAGGGTTAGCAGGGAGTTGGCTCCCAGTTATTTATATGGATTATCTGATATCTTGTGGTATGTTTCAGAATGGTGATGACGAGGCGTTTTGTGGCTGGATCCGGTTCGGGATCAGGATCAGGAGACAGGGGCCAGGAGGGGCCGACAGCACCCGAGCCGGTGGTGTAGATGGGTACAGAGGAGTTGGATGCCAGGATTCGAGAGATCCTGCATGATGAGGTTGCTGCTTCGTTCCGGGCTCAGTTACCGGAGATGTTCGGGTCGATTAAGACCGCCATGGTGGAGTATTTTGATGAGCGCTATGCAGCCCTTGAAGAGACAGCCGCCGCAGCAGCTGCATCAGCTGTATCAGCGGCAGGAGGAGGAGTTGGTAGAGGTTTTCAGTACAGGGACTTCGATAACACGAAGCCCCCTACTTTTGATGGGACGCAGGATCCCATCAAGGCTATGAGATGGATTTCAGACGTGGAGGGGTGTTTCTTCACCTGCTCGTGTCCTGCTGACCAGAAGGTCAGGTGTGCTCTTAACCTGCTTAGGTATGGGGCCAAGGACCGGTGGAGACTTGCGACTGGGTCGTACACTGATGATCGGAGAGCTGCTGTTACTTGGGAGCAGTTCAGGGATATGTTCTGCACCCGTTACATTCCACGGGTTGAGCAGGAGCGATTGGCACAGGAGTTTCTCAGTTTGAGACAGGATAGGGAGTCGGTGATGGAGATCACCCGGATGTTCACTGAGAGGGCGATGTTTTGCCCGGAGTTTGCTTCAGAGCAGGCTCAGATGACCCATTATCTGAGCATGCTCAAGACGGATATCCGTCAGTTTGTGTCTACCCAGCGATGTGATACTCTTCTAGAGTTGCAGGAGGCCGCCAGACGGCGTGAGTTGGGGATTGAGCAGCAGTTGCGAGAACAGCGGCAGGCCCCGGCACATTCTCAGCCGGCACCGAAGCGGTCTAAGACCGCTGATACTAGGACCGGGGGCCAGCAGAGCCGCACTTGTGCGAAGTGTGGCAAGGGTCATTTTGGTGTGTGTCGAGTTGGTAGTGGATGCCACAAGTGTGGCAAGGAGGGGCATTACGCGAAGGACTGTCGCCAGGCCGCACCAATTCAGGGTATGAGGTTGTGCTATCACTGCGATCAGGTTGGTCACATGAGGGCCAACTTTCCACTACTTGCCGCCAAGCCGACACAGGCTCCTGCTCCGGCTATGTTGAGGATTACCGATGGGAGGCAGGGCAGAGCAGAGCCTCCGAAGGCTCAGGGACGCGCATTTCAGCTTACAGCAGAGGAGGCCAGGGCAGCACCAGATGTGGTGGCTGGTATGTTTCTATCTTTTATCTCGTTTCCTATATATGTTGCATGCTTATCTGTTGTACCTGTGATTAGGTACGTTTTTAGTAAACTCCTTGCCTGCTTTGGTCTTATTTGACTCGGGGGCGAGTCGGTCCTTCGTATCTCAGTCGTTTAGCAGGGAGTTCAGTGCGCCTGTGGGTGAGCTAGAGTGTCCGTTGCGAGTGTCTATTGCCAACGGGCACGGGGTTTCTGCTTCTTCAGTTTATAAAGAGTGTGACTTGGAGATTTTCGGGGTGTCCTTTCTGATAGATTTGATTCCGATCCCCATGGGGGAGGTGTGCGTGATTGTGGGCATGGATTGGCTCAGTCGGTTTGGTGCTATGATTGATTGCGAGGGCCAGCGAGTGGTAGTTCGAACCCCAAGAGGGGGAGAACTGATTGTATATGGCGAGGGCACCAAAGTGGGATCAGGGTTTTGTTCAGCTGCTAGAGCTCGGCAGTACATTCAGCACGGGTGTGCGGGTTATCTAGCGTATGTGGTAGATACGCGAGTCAGGGATCAGATTTCGGTTTCCGATGTACCGGTGGTCAGGGAGTTCGCAGATGTGTTTCCGGAGGAGTTGCCAGGGATACCTCCGGAGAGGCAGGTCGAGTTCAGGATCGACCTGGTACCAAGTGCGGCCCCTATCGCTAAGGCGCCGTACCGATTGGCACCACCAGAGATGCAGGAGCTGTCATCGCAGCTACAGGAACTGCTGGGCAAGCAGTTCATTCGACCTAGCAGTTCTCCATGGGGAGCACCGATACTTTTTGTCCGAAAGAAGGAAGGTTCGCACCGGATGTGTATTGATTACCGGGAATTGAATAAGTTAACGGTGAAGAACCGTTGCCCACTCCCGAGGATAGATGATCTCTTCAATCAGTTGCAGGGCGCATCTTGGTTTTCCAAGATCGACTTGAGGTCTGGGTATCATCAGGTCAAGGTCAGAGAGGAGGACGTGGAGAAGACCGCGTTCCGAACTCGTTATGGACATTACGAGTTCGTGGTGATGCCGTTTGGGCTCACCAACGCGCCAGCAGTATTCATGGACCTGATGAATCGGGTCTGCAGGCCGATGCTTGATCACTCAGTCATAGTGTTTATAGATGATATCTTAGTGTATTCCAAGACCCGAGAGCAGCATGAGGAGCATCTGCGAGAGCTGTTGGGAGTTTTGAGACGAGAACGGATGTACGCCAAGTTCTCAAAGTGTGAGTTTTGGTTACGAGAGGTCCAATTCCTCAGACATCTCGTTAACCAGGAGGGGATTTTGGTCGATCCGACCAAAATCGAGGCGGTTATGCAGTGGGAGATTCCAAAATCTCCCTCAGATATTAGGAGTTTTCTGGGTTTGGCAGGGTACTACCGGAGGTTCATACGGGATTTCTCCAAGATTGCAGTACCCCTCACTCGTCTGACAAGGAAGGGGGTGGATTTCCGGTGGGGACCCGAGCAGCAGAGGGCGTTTGAGACCCTCCGTCAGCGTTTGTGTGAGGCACTAGTATTGACACTCCCGGAAGGAGTTGAAGATTTTGTGGTGTTCTGTGATGCATCCATCACACGTTTAGGAGTGGTCCTCATGCAGAGAGGACGAGTGATCGCCTACGCATCGCGGCAGCTGAAGCCGCATGAGACGAGATACCCTACGCATGACTTGGAGCTGGGGGCGGTGGTGTTCGCCCTCAAGATATGGAGACATTACCTCTATGGGGTCCGCTGTACCATTTACACGGATCACAAGAGCTTGAGACATATCATGGATCAGCCGAACCTGAACATGAGGCAGCGCAGGTGGATGGATGTAGTCAAGGACTACGATTGCGAGATCCTTTACCACCCTGGTAAAGCGAATGTGGTTGTGGAAGCTTTGAGCCGCAAGTCGGCTGGGTCTTCCACCCCCGCGGTATGTATGAGGATAGCGGTGGATTTCTCCGCTTGTGAGTTTGATCAGAGATGCCCAGGTAGAGGGCATGCGACCGGAGAATTGGAAGCTGGAGAGGATCAAGGGTGAGAATACCCCGTTCGTACAGGATAGTCGGGGACTATTGACCCGATGTGGTCGGGTGTGTGTTCCGATGTCTGGTGGGGTTAGACAGACGGTTATGGAGGAGGCTCATAAGTCTCATTTCTCTATTCACCCGGGGGCCACCAAGATGTACCGGGATTTGAGTTTGAGCTATTGGTGGCCGTGTATGAAGCGAGAGATCGCTTGGTACGTCGAGAGGTGCTTGACCTGTAGGACGGTCAAGGCCGAGCATCAGAGGCCGCATGGAAAGCTGCAGCCCCTAGAGATTCCCATGTGGAAATGGGAACAGATCACGATGGATTTTATTACCAAGTTGCCGAGGATGGTGAAGGGGTTTGATGCTATATGGGTCATCGTGGATCGATTGACCAAGAGTGCCCACTTCTTGGCTATACGGGAGAGCTCATCGGCCGAGAAATTGGCCGAATTATACGTTCGCGAGATCGTGTCTCGCCATGGGGTTCCTGTTTCCATTGTCTCCGATCGGGATGTCAGGTTTACCTCCCGCTTCTGGCAAAAGTTTCACGAGGAGCTGGGCACGCGGTTGCACTTCAGCACAGCATTCCACCCGCAGACAGACGGCCAGAGCGAATGGACTATTCATACCCTCGAGGACATGTTGAGGGCATGTGTCATTGATTTCGGTGGGAGTTTGGATTCTCACCTACCGCTTGTGGAGTTCGCCTACAACAACAGCTACCATTCTAGTCTTGGCGCCCCGCCATTCGAGCTGTTGTACGGGCGGAGATGTTGCACCCCGGTCTGTTGGGGTGAAGTTGGACACAGAGTGATGGGTAGTACGGAGGTAGTCTTGCAGACTACCGAAAAGATCCAGCAGGTTAGACAGCGTTTGCAGACCGCTCAGAGTCGGCAGAAGAGTTATGCTGACAGACGCCGATCTGAGTTGGAATTTCAGGTGGGTGACATGGTACTCCTGAAGGTCTCGCCCTGGAAAGGTGTGATTCGCTTCATGAAGAGGGGAAAATTGGGTCCCCGATATATTGGGCCGTTCATGATCATTGCCAGGGTTGACAAGGTAGCTTACAGGCTAGAGCTGCCGGAGGAGCTTAGTCGGATACACAACACTTTCCATGTTTCACAGCTACGAAAGTGCATTATGGACCAGGAGGCAGTAGTATCGCTGAATGATATTCAGGTCGATGAGCGCCTGAACTATGTGGAGAGACCTGTGGCCGTTTTGGAGAAGAAGATGAAGATTCTGAGGAATAAGGAGATACCTTTGGTGAAAGTACAGTGGGAGCATCGAAGGGGGTCCGAGTGGACGTGGGAGACGGAGGCCGAAATGCGGGAGCATTACCCGGAGTTGTTCACTGCAGCGGACTTCAAGGACGAAGTCTAGTTCAAGTGGGGGAGAATTGTAACGCCCCGATTCCATGTATGGATTTAAATAAAAGGTTAATTGGTTTAATGCCCTACTCGACGAGTTGGTTGCCCTACTCGACGAGTTGGTTGCCCTACTCGTCGAGTAGCAGCGGGTTTGGAACGCGTGTTTAGTGACCTACTCGACGAGTCCACTAAGGGACTCGACGAGTAGGAGTTGGCAGATGAAACCCTAAATCTCGGGGTTTTGCACCCTATTTAAGGAATGATAAGCCTCCTATGGCCTCTTTGCAGTCTTTAAGAGCCCCTTAAAACCCTAATACGTGTGTGTGTGCCCATTGTGTGTTTAAAGCTTGAAGAGAGGATCCTTGGAGGGAGAAGGCTTAGAGGAGAAGGAGATTGGAGCAAGTAGAGTGTGGGAATCAACTCTTATCTCAGTTATCATCTTCTGGAGGTAACCAAATCGCCTTTTTCCTTGTGAATCTCTTCTATTGGTTGAGTTTTAGGGTTTTTGGTGAGATATTAAGTTGGAAAGATGAGCTATGGGCTAGATCTGAGGTTGTAACTTCAGATCTGGACCCTCCTTGGATTCTATAAGCATAAAGTTTCAGTTTTGGTTAGGATTAAGGTCCCTCTTGAGCATGAAGTTTCATTAAGAACTTAAAATAGGCATTTAGAGCCTTTATAGCAATGCATGCACGTAAAGTTTGCAACTTTACGTGATAAGCATGCCCTAGAAGCTTGGATCTGTGATTTGGAGCCGTTGCATGGCTCAAAACAAGTTTGTATGGAAAAGGGACTGAATGGACTCGGCGAGTCGCAAGGTTGACTCGGCGAGTCACATGAAGATGGCCGTAAACTCGACGAGTTGGATGAACAACTCGGCGAGTCCGATGAAGATTACCATAAGACTCGGCGAGTTGAAGAACAACTCGGCGAGTCGGATGAGTTTTCCCTAGGATATGTATGTGTGTGCATGCATCGAGTTGCAAGGAGGGAACTCGACGGGTGGCCTTAAAGTTTGAACGAGAATCGAAGCAACTCGACGAGTCACCCCGATGACTCGGCGAGTTGGATTGTGCTTCAAGGAACTCGGCGAGTAGCCGAGGGTACTCGGCGAGTTGGGGTCAACATGGACTGTTGACCTTGACTGAGGACTTTGACTTTGACCAGGGGTTGACTAGTGGGTTATGGAGTACCTTATAAGGTTAAGGACTTATGAGTATATTGTGCTTTGGTGTTAGGTGGTGGAGCATGTGCCAAGTGATTCGAGAGTTGGGTTTTATCTTCCGAGTCGACATTTGCGAGGTGAGTTATCCTCACTATACTAAGGGGTCTAAGGCACCAAGGCCGGCCCATTGGATATGATATCCTAGTAGTTGTATTATGTTGAGTATGAGTTGGTTATGCATGCTAGTTTGATATGCTAGAGGGTGGGTCTGTAGGACTACCTGTGATACTGATTGATTTCCTGTATGTGCATTATCGGTTACATGTTGATATGTTATGTGGGATGGGTTGAGGATGTATTGCTCCGTGCGGTAGCCAACAAACCCTAGAGTATTCCAGATATGAGCTGAGGGCCCGGTAGGCATTCCAGACTCATACTGAGGACTCAGGAGCATTCCAGATACGAGCTGAGGGCCCGGTAGGCATTCCAGACTCGTACTGAGGGCTCGATGGCATTCCAGATATGAGCTGAGGGCCCGGTAGGCATTCCAGATTCATACTGAGGACTCGGGAGCATTCCAGATACGAGCTGAGGGCCCGGTAGGCATTCCAAACTCGTACTGAGGGCTCGATGGTATTCCAGATACGAGCTGAGGGCCCGATAGGCATTCCAGACTCGTACTGAGGGCCCAGGGGTAATCCAGCTTGTAAAGCTGTGGACCCATTGCATGCTGTTCTGTTCAGTTTGTTATGATATGTCATGGTGTGACATGGTTATGTGGACTGTATGTGTATCGGTATTTTGGGGGTAACTCACTAAGCTCTCGGGCTTACAGTTTCAGTTTATTGTTTCTGGTACATCAGGGGATCGCGGCAAGGCGAAGGCATGATCGTACAGATCCTCCTATTATGTTTATGTTTCTGGGAATACTCTGATAAAAATGTATTTTGAAAACAAAGTTGTAATGTTTCGATGAACTTGACATGTTTTGAAAGTTTAAATTTGTTCGAAATTTTTGGGTATTACAATAACGCATGTCGTAAAAAGTCAAATTTTGATAGGTTGCTTATTAGCAAAAGCAATCTTAAATAAATTCAAAGTAACCATAAAACCAAGAGCGTGGATATAAAGAACTTCCAAATCTGACTTGGTATGAGAAAGTTATGATTTTTGAAGTTTCAGCGCAACACTACGCATTCAGAATTTGAACGGTTGATTGTTATCCAAGACAATTTAAACGAAAGTTGAAGATCTCATTAATAGGAACCCATTGTATAAAGACAATCGAGAACAGACGTCGGAAGAGAGAGTTATGATTTTTTAACGAACTTTAACAATCTGAGCCTGTTAAAAATACAACTTTAAAAATAAATTCAAAGTTAGCCGACGAAATTTAAATGAAGGTTTTAGATCTCGTCGATAGCCACGAGTGGATATAAAGAACGTCAAAAACGGAGTTCGTATGAAGGGACGACGAGTTTTTGAAGTTTCACGAGATGCATCTCATGCAAAAAGCGCACGATGCGCATGTTTCTCAAAGGGCCACGTCGCACCATGCAACTTCGAATACATGTCAGCATCTGAGAGAGCCGACCAGGCCAGGGCACGAATCCCACCTGGTCTGGGCATGGCGCACATGTTTTTTCGCCTATAAATACCTTCCTCCGTATATGCTTCAACCCTCACACCCCTACAATCCTTCTTTCTCGAGTTTTTTTAGCCTTTTTGCCCATTTTCCCTTAGTTTTTGGTACTCCAACGAAGCCTTGCGCCCCCTGGGTGCTTGGCAAGTACTAGCTATCAAGTAGAAGCTCTGCCAGTGCAATTTTCAGACTTTTGTCTTGGAAATATTTGTAAGTTAAATTACACTCATCCTTATTTTAGTGTAATTTATATTTGTAGTCATATTCGTTGTTATGAATCTATAAGTAAGATTTATCAGTAATTCCATGTCGTTCTATTGATTGTTCTACTTACGGGAGAGGTGCTTACAATGGTCATGTTGGCTTGGTTGTCATATTTCCGAAATGTTATACGCCGAAATGATCCTACCTCCCAACTTTCATGCCTGGCTGATCCTTATTTAATAGAACTCTCAATATACATTGGGATTATTGAGGAATTTAGATTATTAATTAGTCATAAGAAATAATAAACTAAGACTTAGTGATAATTGAACCTAGGTCATGTCAAAGGAAAGGCTAAGTGCTGAAGCGAAGTGCTGCCCAACTTTCCAGTCATCGCTTTAACAAGTGAGTTCATGGTTACTTTCAATTTACACACATATATAAAGTATCTAGATGATTAAATGCTATGTGTGCCTATTATCAGAATTACTTAACATATCTGTTAGATAAATTATATGATTTTACTTGATTTAATCATATATCTATTTTCTTATATAATTATTTAAATATATTTGGAAGTGACCAGTGATGAAAATGATGAGAGGACTAACTATTGATGAACCAATCATCTTGCAGAGTATAGATGAGTGCCACAGATTATTCTAGACAGTCCTGTGGAAATGCAAGCAGGCTCGCAACCTGTATGTGTTAATGAACTATTTGTTCATTTGATGTACTCTATCCCCCATGGTTGCGTAATCGACATATAATGTTGAAGGAATCCCCCAAGTAATATTGTCTACATGTTGATGATGATGATCCTTAGGGTAGGTCCCTTGAGATAAGTATTTTAGGATCAGTATGTGAGAATAACAGGATGGATAACCGGGTAAATTATTTGATGTAAAATATATAATTAAAGAACTTAATTATTGTGGGTTAAAAACCCTATGTGCTCACCAGGCCCCCAAGCCTAACTCACTCAGTTTCTTTGTATCACAGGTAGCGGTACGAAGACACATGGATGATGAGTAATTTGAGGAGTTTGTAGGCCATTAGTATAATAAGATGGTGTAAGGCCTATTAAGACTTGTTTATGCTTATGTATCAGTATTAACAATGACATCCCATGGTTTATAAATATAAATGAAATACATTTCTTTGGAAATGTTTTGATAATACTATTATCATGTTTTGGTAACAAATTTTGCATTAATTTTTATACTATGAAATATATAAAGCACAAATAAAATGTTTTAAATTGGACATGAAAATGAAGATGTCACATATTTATAGTTGATAGGAAATCTTGGAAACCCTAATATTGATTAAAATAACAATATTTCAAAATTCAAGATTTAAGCCAGTTATCCTTATCATTAGGAGGCTTGCAGAAACCCTAATGGGCTCCTCCAAAAACCATCCACATGTGGAAGGTTCTTGAAGCCTTGCTTTGTTCAACTTTTGAATAATTACTGTAACATCCGAAAAATCTATCGAAAAGTTCTCATTACTATACAAATGATTTGTTCCAAATGAGACATCCCCCATTTTTCAGAACCAATTTAAAAATTTTCTTTACAATTTTAAGTATTGAAATGTGGAAGTTCCCAGTTAAACATACATTTTTGAAATAACGAAAGTTATTTTTTTAAAACCATTGGGATGTCATTCGTTTATATCCGAACATGCGTTAAAACATAAATAAAAAGGTCCTGAAATAACTAATGCAAGTCTATCCTTTATTCTACTCAACATCCTAACCAGGAAATTTCAACTTTGGTTCCACTACTTGTGATGCAATAAAATGAGTGGGTCAGGTTTGGGAAACCTGGTGGGATACGTAGGGTTTTCAAGCCTATAACATTTTAATGATAAAATATCATTCCTGTATGACATATATCAGGTGTAAATATATAACCTGTCCTAAGACCATCTACCCAATCCCAACCGATCCTCACAAATCCTAATTTGACAATCATCCAGAAGAATTACCTTACTTGATGAACTGTCTAATCAACTGTTTAACTACTCCTTCTAAGGGAGTCCTTGGCTAGTGTAAGTCATATAAGGCAACCAATGTTCAGAGATTTTGATGAATATGACTATCCATTTCATCTATGTCCATGGGTTATAAATCCATGCTACCAACATAATTCACAAGACCGCCTAGAACAGCCAAGTGTTGGTCATCTACTATGGTCGATGACCCAGACATACCGTCCGGTTGTCTGATCGGGACTCACCATTTCTGGTTATCCGAAGACGAGGAGGATTACTCCGATATGGTCCCACACTCTAACCCAACTATGAGACCTAATCGATGTCAAGCCTATTCGACACTAAGCAATCTTGTATAAGTCTTGTTCCTAATCTAAGGCAATATTTATATCTAGATGCAGCTGATTTCTACAACAATTCCTAATCCATATGTTACTATCTTATATTTACAAATAGCACATAACACCGATAATACAAGCAAAAATTATTATATGGATATTTTTAAGTTAAGATTATGTTCTTGATAATAACTACACACTCACTTGAGAAAGTGTCTGGTGATTGGTGAATCGGGCAGCGCTTCGCCTTACACCTTTCTCGAAAGACCTAGATGTACATAACGCTACGCCTTAGTCTAGTTTCATACTACGTGGAACTATTATCTTAAGAGTTTAGATTCCTCAATAATTCCAAAATCTACAACAAGATCAAACAAGTAAGGATTAGCCAGGCAGGACAGTTAGGAGGTCGGATCATTTCAACATATAATCTTTTTGAAATCCAACGACCAAGCCGATCTGACCATTCTAAACACCTCTCCCATAGTAGATAACAACTTGGAATCGTTGATAAATCTTAATTATAAGATCCTAGTAACGACTTACAAGAATAATTATAAATTACACATGGGCAGAGTAAGTGTAGCTCACTTACAGAGTACAATAGAAAAGAATCGGGATCTAAACGGGTAGAATACAAAATTAGGTCCTTCCTACACAAATATTATGGCAAGCTAAGCACTCGAAGGTATCGCAGAGCTTTGCCGCAGGCAAGAATGACGAAAAATGGGCTAACTATCGAAATTTTCAGATAGATATCGACTGGAGGGTGTGGGGAGGAGTAAGAGAATGAGCTGATATTTATAGGTGAGATTGGAGTCTTGCATGTCGTACAATAGGAGGCACGCCGCGTATAAGGGTGATGTCGACCCGCTGGGCTGCCGACACGTGGCATGATCCAGGTGGGCCTACTTGGCTGACTTCGTGCGTAAGCTACCTGCAACGCGTGTGCGCATGTGACGTTTTCCAGATTTTCAAAATTGCATAACTCCTTCATATGAGCTCCATTTTTTATGTTCATTATATACATAGAAAGATCTCGACAATATCTACAACTTTCCTTTAGACTCTATTGGCTAATTGTTAATTTATTTTATTTACATAGGCTTAGACTATTAAAGCCTATATAAAATGCATAACTTTCACATCCGGGGTCCGTTTTCGATGGTTCTTATATCGTTGGAATCCTAACAACGAGATCTTCAACTCTCATTTAGATTGTTTTGGCTAACAATCTATCGATCTAAAATCCGATATCGATGCGCACATTGATGCCCGAATTTTAGAAAAATCATAACTTCCTCTAGTGATGTCAAATTTAGACGATACATAGATGCACAAATTCGCTTTTATGACATATATGAATTCCTTTTAGATTTCCTAAGCTAAAAAGAAATCTAACCCACATTCACTTTTTAACCTATCTGTAGCCGTGTTGGTTTTATCGTGAGACTTTCGTGGTTCATAACTTCTTTGTTCTAAGTCGGATTGAGGCATTCTAGATATGTACAGGATCCTAATTATGAATACCATAACTAAGTTGAGACTATTTTCCCTAGGTGATCTTTTATTTTTTATGTGTATTTTAAATCTTATTTATTTTATTTTATAATATATCTTAATATCATATAAAACAAATAAGCACAAAATATATGAATAATCCTGTCTTATTCGTTCACAAAATGACTACATGACTTGACCACAAGGGTTACATGTTTGATTACTAAGACTAGATGGAAACACGGGCGTTAGAATTCTCTCCACCTTAGGATGCTTCCGTCCCAGAATCATGCGTCAGCAAACAGATGTGGATAGCGACTCTTCATGTTACTTTCTATTTCCTAGTGAGATTTGACCATGTTGGGTGTTTCCATCGCACTAGCACTAAGTCAATCATCTTACGAAGCAACTTCTTTGTCTTACGGTCGATGATTTGTACAGGCTCTTCAACCAGCCGCCTCTCTTCATCAATCCTTAACTCTGAAATTGGAAGCATATCCACTTCTTCTCCTGAGTACTTCCTCTATTAACAAACGTGAAAGGTATTATGGATACCTTCCAGTTCGGCGGGAAAATCAAGCTTGTAAGCTTGATTCCTTATCCTTTGAAGTACCTTGAATGGTCCTATGAAACGAGGACCCAACTTCCCACTTTTTCTGAATCTAATAAGTCCCTTCCATGGTGAGACTTTAAGTAACACTTGATCACCCACATCAAATGTTATCGACCATCGTTTCTTATCTGTGTAGCTCTTTTGATGACTTTGGGCAACTAACATCATTTCCCTAATGACTTTAAGCTTCTCGGTGGTTTGATGTACTATATCTGGACCCGAAAAATGTGTCTCTCCCGCTTCTAGTGAACATGATGGCGTTCGGCACTTCCTTCCATATAGTGCTTCGTAGGGAGGCATCTTGATGCTTGAGTGATAACTATTGTTGTAGGAAAATTCAGCCAATGAGAGATAGTCATCCCAACTACCCGGAAACTCTAAGGTGCATGCTTGGAACATATCTTCCATGGTTTGGATAGTTCTCTCACTCTGTCCGTTTGTTTGTGGATGATAGGCAGTACTCAAACACAACTTCATGTCTAACTCCTCGTACAGAATTTTCCAAAATATGGAGGTGAATCTATTGTCCCAATCTGACACGATCGATAAGGGCACTCCATGAATCCTTACGATTTCCCTTACATAGGTCTCTGCCAACTTCTGCATACACCAATTCTCTTGTGCAGCTATGAAATGTGCACTCTTCGTAATTCGGTCTACTACAACCTATATCATCCCGTGACCTCTCTTTGTCTTTGGCAACTTTGTTATGAAGTCCATGGTAACATCATCCCATTTCCCTATGGGTGTTGGGAAGAGTTCCAGACTCCCATATGACTTATGATGGTGTGCCTTCACTCCTGCACAAGTTACACATTCCGCTACGTAAGTTGCTATGTCGACCTTCATTGTCTGCCACTAATAATAGGACTTCAAGTCTAAGTACATTTTGGTGTTGCCTGGGTGTATAGAATACATAATCTTATGAGATTCTTCCATGAGAAGATCCCATATCCCACCCATCTTTGGCACCCAAATGCTCTTCTTAAACGTCTTCAACCCTTGTTTTTCCTCTTCAAACATGAACGTCTTGCCTAGACGTTCCTCCTTCAGATCACTCTCAGCCAGAGCCCTTGTCCGAGCTTCTTTGATCTTCTCCATAATCGTTAAGATTACTTCAATATTCAACGATCTAACTCTCTTTCCTTCAGGAATCACCTTTTTATTCATGGAATTGGTTACGATATTTTCTTTACCCAAGTGGTAAAGTATCTCGCAATCGTAGTCCTTTAGTAGTTCCATCCATAGCCTTTGGCTCATATTCAACTCCTTCTGAGCAAAGAGATATTGGAGGTTCTTATGATCCGTATAGAGTTTTCATTTTCTTCCGTAAAGATGATGCCTCCATATCTTTAGGTTAAAACCATTGCTGCAAGCTCTAGATCATGAGTCGGATAATTCTGCTCGTGGAGATTTAGTTGTCTTGAGGCGTAAGCTACTACTTTTTCCTTTTGGGTAAGGACACATCCCAATCCAATATTAGAAGCATCACTGAGAACTTTGAAATCTTTAGTTCCTTCTGGTAGGACGAGGATAGGTGCCTCACACAATCTCTTCTTTAATTCACCAAAAGCTCTTTCTTGTTTCTCGCTCCAAGTATAGACAACTCCCTTTTTGGTCAGGGCTGTCAATGGAGCCGCAATAACAGAGAAATTTTGGATGAATCTTCGATAGTAGTATGGATTTTAGTGGGACTCTTTGGTGTCTCCCAATTCATTACATCTTCTATGTTTGTTGGGTCAACCATAATGCCTCCTGGTTAAGTACATAACCCAAGAACTGAATCTCGCCTATCCAAAAGTCGCACTTGGAGAACTTTGCATAAATTTTCTCCCTCTTAAGAACTTCCAGTACTTCTCAGAGATGTTTGCCATGATCTGGATTGTTCTTGGAGTAAATCAAGATGTCTTCTATGAACACTGTTACTAATTTATCGAGAAAAGGTTTACAAACTCGATGCATCAGATCCATGAATGATGCTGGAGCATTTGTTAGTCCGAATAACATAACAAGGAATTCATAGTGTCCATATCGGGTTCTAAAGGTCGTCTTCTCGATATACTGCTCCCTAATCCTTAACTGGTGATAACTTAACCTGAGATCAATTTTGGAGAAAATGGTTTCTCCCTGCAATTGATCGAACAAGTCATCTATCCTAGGTAAATGATACTTATTCTTGATTGGAGCTTTGTTTAGCTCCCGATAGTCAATACAAATTCTCATAGTACCATCCTTCTGCTTTATGAACAGTACTGTAGCTCCCCAGGGTGATGAACTAGGTATTAAAAAACCTTTGTCCAATAACTCCTGGAGTTGTGTCATTAACTCCTTCATCTCCGTCAGCACTAAACGATACGGTGCCTTCGCAATCAGCGTCATGCATGGCAACAAGTCGATTCTGATTTCAACTTGCCTCTTTGGTGGAAATCCTGGTAATTTATCTGGAAATACCTCAAGAAAGTCTTGCACCACGGGTGTATCATTCATTACCCTTTTCTCCTTCTTCGCGTCGATTATGTATGCTAGGAATGTCGAACATCCCTTCCATAAGCATCTTCTGACCTTCATGATCATGATGATTCTAGACTTCAGTCTACTCTTATCTTCGTAAACGACGAATGGCTTTCTTCCAGGTGGACTGATGTGTACCATCTTCCGTCCACACAAGATGTTTGTGAGGTTCTCTCCTAACCAATCCCTACCGAGAATGACATCGAACTCACTTAACTCAAAAGGTAAAAGCTCTCAATGGAATTCATTCCCATCTAAATCTATATTTACAGCCTCTAACCTATTGCTAACATGTATATTCCTACCACCAGCTACTTCTACTAAGATAGGGGTACTTAGTCTAAGCGGTGATCATCTAAGTTTCGTACTAAATTCATGCGATATAAATGAATGATTTGCTCTAGAATCAAATAATATCTTTTCAAGAATTTGATTAACTACGAATGTATCTAAAGCAACATCAGTTTCTTCCTTAGCCTCGTTGAGGGTTATCTGCTAGCTCTGGCCCTTAGGCTTTGGTGGCAAGATCCTCAGGATCACCTTCTCCGCTTTCCGTCACTCCGCCTTCATGTGCCCCTCCTCTCCACAATTAAAATAAACTCTTCCCTTCATAGGGAAATTTTTGGAAATATGCCCTGGCTTCTTACACTTCAAGCATATGACACAATCGTCGAATTGCTTCTTCTTATACTGGTCGCACCACTCCCCTTCTTGGTTTCTTCCATATTTGTTGTTTGTTTTCGTAAACTTCTTGTTGTTGTTGTTGTTGTTGTTGTTGTTGTTATTGTTGTTGTTACTTACCTCAACCTTTCTCTTTTCACCAACCTCAGTTCTGTCAGTAGCTCTCTTCTTTGTCATTCCTTCGACATACTTTGCAACCCAGACGTCCGGTTCGAAGGTAGGTGCCTGCTTTACTAGCATAGTGTACTCCCACGGTAGCCCCTTGGCATACCAATCAATCTTGGTCAGTTCTTTTGGAACGAGTCGTAGGGCGAACTCCATTTTATCAGTGAAGGATTTGGTGTACTCATCCATTGACATGTTTCCTTTTGTCAAAGCTAGAAATTGATTCTCCAATTCCAGCATCTTCTCATCCAAACAAAACTTCCTCTTGAAATGGGTCAAGAATTCATCCCAAATCAGCTGTAACGGGCTATTGGGGCTCAAAATCTTCCCCAACGTGTTCCACTAACGCATCGTCGTACCCTTGAACTCCCTCACAACATAGGTGGTTTGTAGCTTTCCTATGCATCCACACGTTAGGAAAGCCGACTCCATCTCCGATATCCAATCCATGACTCCTACGGGATCTTCCTTCCTGTTAAATGATGATGGCTTGCAAGTCATAAAATCCTTATACTTGCAGTAGCCTCTGGGTTCATCATTTCTCTAAACTTCAGGCTGCTCCGGTCCTTGATAACTCTCCGAGTCATCATTATTTCCTTCTTGGATTGTCGTAGCATGTGAAGGAATTGGTCCGTTGTTGACTTTTTCAACAACTACCGACTCATTGACTACTGGCGCTCTTCCTCTAATATTAGCTAGCTCCTGAGCTAATAACTCCCTAAACTCATGTTGCTGCTAATTGAGCATTTCTTGCATCATTTCCCGAGCTTCATTCATCGGGATTTGCACAACAGCTGCTCTAACATTTTAAGGTGATGGACCTCCTTCGTTCGTGACGACTCTACCAATCCATGTGATGGTCATGGCCTTCGAGTAATAAAGTCTTAGAGGTGAGAATTTTAGGATAAAGAAGATAGACTATCTACCACATATATTTAGCACAAAGTTAAGGCATCTTCCTATAGTGTCCTAAGGTAAGTGTCTAAAGCAACTAAGGTATCTATCGCACATCTTACTGATCATACTTAGTATATAAGTTTAAGTATATAATTTTCCTAAATTCCTAGTTCGCTTAAACTAATGCCCTGATACCAACTGAGACATCCCCCATTTTTCAGAACCAATTTAAAAAATTTCTTTACGCTTTTAAGTATTGAAATGCGGAAGTTCCCTGTTAGATAAACATTTTTGAAATAACAAACTTATTTTATTAAAACCTTCATGATTTCATTCGTTTATATCCGAACATATGTTACAGCGTAAATAAATAGGTCCTGAAATAACTAACACAACCCTTTCGTTTATTCTACTCATCATCCTAACTAGGAAACTTCAACTTTGGCTCCACTACCTGTGATGCAATAAAATGAGTGATTTAGGTTTGGGAAACCTGGTGAGATACGTAGGGTTTTCAAGCCCATAACATTTTAATGATAAAATATCATTCCTACAAGACATATATCAGATGTAAATATATAACCTGTCCTAAGACCATCTACCCAATCCCAGCCGATCCTCACAGATCCTAATCTGACAATCATCCGGAAGAATTACCTTACCGGATGCACTGTCTAAGAAACTGTTTAACTACACTTGCTAGGGGAGTCCTTAGATAGTGTAAGTCATATAAGGCAACCAATATTACTTCCCATTTCATTTACGTCCATGGGTTATAAAGCCATGCTAGCAACATAATTCACAAGACCGCCTAGAACAGCCAAGTGTTGGTCATCTACTTTGGTTGATGACCCAGACATACCGTCCGGTTGTCTGATCGGGACCCACCATTTCTGGTCATCCCAAGACGGGCACACTCTAACCCAACTATGAGACCTAATCGACGTCAAGCCTATTCAACGCTAAGCAATCCTTTATAAGTCCTGTTCCTAATCTAAGACAAGACCTATATCTAAAGGCAATTGAGTTCTACAACAATTCCTAATCCATAAGTTACAATCTTATCTTTACAAATAACACATAACACCGACAATACAAGCAACATTTATTATACATATATTTTTAAGTTAAGATTATGTTCTTAACACTAACTACGCACTCACTTGACAAAGTGTCTGGCGATTGGTGAATCGGGCAGAGCTTCGCCTTACACCTTTCTCGAAAGACCTAGATGTACATAACGCTACATATTAGACTAGTTTCATTCTACGTGTAACTTTTATCTTAAGAGTTCATATTCCTCAATCATTTAGAAGTCTACTTCAAGATCAAACAAGTAAGGATCAGCCAGGCATGACAGTCGGGAGGCAGGATCATTTTGACATATAGTCTTTCTGAAATCCAACAACCAAGCCGACATGACCATTCTAGACGCCTCTCCCATAGTATATGACAACTTGGAGTCGTTGATAGATCTTAATTATAAGATCCTAGTAACGACTTACAACTATAATTATAAATTTTACACAGGGGCGGAGTAAGTGTATGTAACGCCCGCAGATTCGGGCTAGTCAATTTAGAGACAATGAGCGTCAAAAATGAATTTTTGATGGAAGATTATTTAAAATGAGTAAGCTTAACCAAGTTATAGTATATGTCACAAGGGTTTCGTACATATAAAGAACGCCAAAATCCGAGATATAACGAAGAAGTTATGACCCGTCGAAGTTTCGCGACGGAACCGGCACGACACCGGGAAACGTAAATAGTGAATTTACGATAGAGAGAATTTTAGCCTTAGCAATCTAAACGAAAGTCATAGGATACGTTAAACCAATAGCGTGCATGAAAAAAACGCCCAAATCTGACTTCGTATGAGGAAGTTATGAATTTTCTAAGATTTGGCTTAGCAGTGCACGACCCGAAACTCGAATTTTAGTTCGAGCGGTTTTTGGCTTATGCAGCCTAAATGAGAGTTGAAGATCTCATTAATAGGAACTCAAAAATAAAAAGACAGACGAAAACGGAGTCTGTATGAAGAAGTTACGAATTTTACGCGCACATTTAACAGTATAATCTCCTCGTACTGTTAAATTTTAGATCGGTCGAGAAGTAGCCAACGGAGTCTAAAAGAAAGTTGTAGAGAACGATCCCGCCTACGCGTGGATATAAAGAACATCGAAAATGGAGCTCGTATACAAAAGTTATGAATTTTAGGAGTCGAGTGTCCAAAATGTGAAGCTGGTGCGAGGACTACGCCCAGCGTAATCCGAGAACGCCTCGCGTAGTCCGAAGGAGGCCTTGCCATGCGAAGTACGCCCCACGTCGGAAGGAATTACGCCCAGCGGTCTCGCCTTGAATGGACCGAGATGAACCACGTCACACCACCGAGGAACCGACACGTCGCCCTACAGATTTCGGACACGCACCCTACGCGCATCGTACCTGCGAAGGTACGCCCAGCGTACTCCGCAGCTCAGCCTATAAAAGGGGGCCGAGGCAGCCTTCATTTCCACACCATTTCAACCTTCTCTTTCTCTCTCTAGGTTCTCTCTCTAGCCCTAACCCCCTCCTAAGCCTAGGTAAACACCCTAGCACCCGAAGGAAGCTCTGAGACTCCCGAAGCCCCGAGAAAAAGAGTCTTTCGGCTCTGAAATGCTGCTCCAAGCGAAGCCTGGTTTTCGAGAAAACCCGCTGTAAGTGAGCTACGCCTACACTATTTTTAATATAGCTTCCATTTAAATATAGTAATGTTATTAGGACCTTATAATAATTATTTGAGCTATTATTATGGGTTATATAAGTGTCGTTATAATATCTTTTTAACTACTCGTTGTACGGGGAATCTGGTTTAAAGGGTCGCATAGGGTTGTTGGATTTCAGAAGTGCTATATCCCAAAATGGTCCTGCCCTCCGGTGTTTTATGTATGGCCCCTGCCTGTACATAGTGGTTGGAAAATATTGTTTAAAGTTTATATAATAGTAATAATAGTTAAACTATTAATTAGTCTCGATGAATATTAGACTAAACCCTAGTGGTAATGATACTAGCTTTTGACGAGGGAAAACGGTTTTAAGTAACGAAGCGTTGTCCGAGTACCGAGTCACCACCTTATCAAGTGAGTGCATAGTTACTTTCATCTTACACATAGATATGAAGTATTTTATATAAAATACGTTCTATGTGTGCATATTGTCTGAATACTTGCTGTCTATGCTGAATGAAAGATTTTATACATGTTTTAAATGATTTAAACTGTATATGTATTTTATATATACAAAATATGTTGGGTAAAACATGGGTAGATGAAATATGAATTGAATGTGGAGATAAGAGGTGATATAGACCATGATATAAGGGTGAGAGGTGAACAATGAGAGAAGCCTTTTACCCAAGTGTGGCCCCGTCATCTAGCAGAGTATGGATGACAACCACGGACTATTCTAAACAGTCCAGTGGAACACTAGCAGGCTCACAACCTGTAGGTGTTGTGAACGATGTGTTCACCTGGTGTACTCTAAACCTTGGCGATCATGCAGACTTGGTGCCTAAACCTTGGCGATCATGCAGACTTGGTGCCTAAACCCTGGCGACCATGCAGACTTGGTGCCTAAACCTCGACGATCTTGCAGACTTGGTGCCTAAACTCTAGCGACCATGCAAACTTGGTGCCTAAACCCTGGCGACTATGCAAACTTAGTGCCCGTGGCAACGATGGACTTCGTGCCGATTCCTTAGGATGATCCTTAGGAATGATTGAACGAGGAATAGCTGATTCTTAAGGTAGATCCTTAAGAACAAAGAAGATAATGGGGATGGGTAATTGGGTTGATTGTTTGATGTTTAAACATAATAATTATATTATTATGGGTTGAAAACCCTATGTACTCTCCAGGTTTCCCAACCTGACCCACTCATTTTATTTGTATCACAGGTGTCTATATGAAGTTACATTACACTGAGGGATTAAGGAGATATAAATCACTAGTGATAATGAATGTAAGTTCTGTTTATGCTTATGTTTCTGTATTGACGATAACATCCCAATGTTTTAAAATGAATAAAAATATATTTCTTCGAAAGTGCTTTGATAACGTATTTATCATGTTTTTCTGCGAACAAATTCCGCAACATTTTTATTAAAAGAGGTACTCTGATTTTTATAAAGCATAAACAAAACCGGTCTTTTCTGGCCGTGAAAATGGGGATGTCACAGTTGGTATCAGAGCATTAGTTTAAGCGAACTAGGAATAAGGATTTATTTCTAGACTTAAACTTAGAATGCTAAGCGGTAATCGTGAGGAGTGTGTCTAATATATTTTAGGAAGTACGTCTGAATAGACACAAGCACTAGCTTAATTAGGGAAAATGCCTAAGATGCTTTTATGTGCTTAATAATTTGTGATGCTTTATGTTATCGTTTGATCGGATCTATGGCCTGTTGTCGACCGGATCTGGATATTTTATGTGTTCAGATTTCTAAACGTTTAATTACGATATTAGAACTGGCATATAATTTTTCGAGGTAATAAGGAGGAATACGCATCTAAACCTTCCTCTATTTTTATTCTCGTCTCGATACACCAAACTACTGCTTTGGTGTGCAGAACATCATGGTGAAGAATTGTAGTGAATTGAGTAAATGGAGGAAATGAGAAGGCTTACGATACTGAATGGTACCTATCGGAAGATATCGTAAGAGTGATATCTTCCCTTTAGAATGCGTCTAATAAATAATACTCTAGTACGGGAGAAGTACACTTTCGATTAGCAGAAAGAAATTTTTTTGGTATAATCCATGAAGTTGTCCCATCGTCTGACATTTCCATCACCAACCGAGTTGAAGTAGAATTGATGATTGAAGATACGCATGGAAGAAGTCCTAGTAGAGTCTAGGGAAAATTATACGATTGTTTGGACACATTTGTATGTGTTAAAATTGTTTTTGTGATAATGACTTGGAGAACTGCTAGACAATACTTGGGACGAGAATGAGTAGGTGTAAAAGGTAGTAGAGGCATATACTACCAGAAGCATAGGACTCGCACTTGGATCAGGGAAAGTCACAAGGTTACCAAGGCGCTAGTAATTGATTCTGTTTTGTTCATGTATGTCGTTACCATCGTTTCGGTAATGACTAAGAAGATGATTATTATTCCGACCCTAGTGGTCATATCATGTCGAGTCCGACTAAGATGAGTATGTTACATGGTTCAGAGAACCAAGGTCGATGTAGCATCTGACTTAAGACAGAAGATTGAAATAAAGGATAAACGAAGCGATCAATAGAAGTACCACGATTGTTGTTAAAGTAAGAAGATTGTAGCTAGAAGTACTATATGCTAGAATGTGATTATATCACATTAGAACATGAAGGAAGGTATAGTTTGTTCTAGAATTTGACTCTAAAAGACCTGAGTCTAAGCGTCGCATCATACGATGAGAGGTCATTAGAACATAATCCAATAGTCCATGGTCGTAATCAAAGAACTTATATTAAGTTTGTTAAGAAGAAGGAGTATCCAACAAGGAATCGAGATTGTGATTTGAAGGTCATGATTGGAAGACTAACGTGAGATAGAGAGTGGGTGCACGATCGAATATTGCTTGCAGTCAATAAGTCTAAGAGATAGATACTGATTCCAAGGAATATAGAAGTTACGATTATTACCTATGATGAAGATATAACGTATGGAGTCATTATACAAGCCCTGTTTTGTTGATGATTCCGGGACGTAATCATCCTAAGGGGGAGATAATTGTAACGCCCGTAGATTCGGGCTAGTCAATTTAGAGACAATGACCATCAAAAATGAATTTTTGAAGGAAGATTATTTACAATGAGTAATCTTAACCAAGTTATATTATATGTCACAAGGGTTCCGTACATATAAAGAACGCCGAAATCCGAGTTATAACGAAGAAGTTATGACCCGTCGAAGTTTCGCGACGGAACCGACACGGCACCGGGAAACGTAAATAGTGAATTTACGATAGAGCGACTTTTAGCCTTAGCAATCTAAACAAAAGTCATAGGATACGTTAAACTGAGATGGTGCATGAAAAGAACGCCCAAATCTGACTTCGTATGAGGAAGTTATGAGTTTTCTATGATTTGGCTTACCATTGTACGGCCCGAAACTCGAATTTTAGTTCGAGCGGTTTTTGGCTTACGCGACCTAAATGAGAGTTGAAGATCTCATTAATAGGAACTCAACGATAAAAACACAGATGAAAACGGAGTCTGTATGAAGAAGTTACGAATTTTACGCAGACATTTAACAGTATAATCTCCTCGTACAGTTAAATTTAAGATTGGTCGAGAATTAGCCAACGGAGTCTAAACGAAAGTTGTAGATTACGATCCTGCCTACGCGTGGATATAAAAAACTTCGAAAACGGAGATCGTATGCAAAAGTTATGAATTTTAGGAGTTGAGTGTCCAAAATGCGAAGCTGGTGCGAGGACTACGCCTAGCGTAATCCGAGAATGCCTCGCGTAGTCCGAAGGAGGCCTTGCCATGCAAAGTACACCCCGCGTCGGAAGGAATTATGCCCATCGGTCTCGCCTTGCACGGACCGATATGAACCACGTCGCACCACCGAGGAACCGACACGTCACCTTACAGATTTCAGACACGCACCCTACGTGCAGCGTACCTGCGAAGGTACGCCCAGCGTACTCCGCAGCTCAGCCTATAAAAGGGGGCCGAGGCAGCATTCATTTCCACACCATTTCAACCTTCTCTTTCTCTCTCTAGGTTCTCTCTCTAGCCCTAACCCCCTCCTAAGCCTAGGTAAACCCCCCAAGCACCCGAAGGAAGCCCCGAGGCTCCCGAATCCCCAAGAAAAAGAGTCTTTCGGCTCTGAAACGCTGCTCCAAGCGAATCCCGGTTTTTGAGAAAACCCGTTGTAAGTGAGCTACGCCTACGCTATTTTTAATATAACTTTAATTTAAATATAGTAACGTTATTAGGACCTTATAATAATTATTTGAGCTATTATTATGGGTTATATAAGTGTCGTTATAATATCTTTTTAACTACTCGCGGTACGGGGAATCTGGTTTAAAAGGCTGCATAGGGTTGTTGGATTTCAGAAGTGTTATATGCCAAATTGGTCCTGCCCTCCGGTGTTTTATGTCTGGCCCCTGTCTGTACATAGTGGTTGGAAAATATTGTTTAACGCTTATATAATAGTAATAATAGTTAGACTATTAATTAGTCTCGATGAATATTAGACTAAACCCTAGTGGTAATGATACTAGCTTTTGACGAGGGAAAACGGTTTTAAGTAAGGAAGCGTTGTCCTAGTACCGAGTCACCACCTATCAAGTGAGTGCATAGTTACTTTCATCTTACACATAGATATGAAGTATTTTATATAAAATATGTTCTATGTGTGCATATTGTCTGAATACTTCTTGTCTATGCTGAATGAAAGATTTTATACATGTTTTAAATGATTTAAACTGTATATGTATTTTATATCTACAAAATATGTTGGGAAAACATGGGTAGATGAAATATGAATTGAATGTGGAGATAAGAGGTGATATAGACCATGATATAAGGGTGAGAGGTGAACAATGAGAGAAGCCTTTTACCCAAGTGTGGCCCCGTCATCTAGCAGAGTATGGATGACAACCACAGACTATTCTAGACAGTCCAGTGGAACACTAGCAGGCTCGCAACCTGTAGGTGTTGTGAACGATGTGTTCACCCGGTGTACTCTAAACCTTGGCGATCATGCAGACTTGGTGCCTAAACCTTGGCGATCATGCAGACTTGGTGCCTAAACCCTGGCGACCAAGCAGACTTGGTGCCTAAACCTCGGCGATCTTGCAGACTTGGTGCCTAAACCCTAGCGACCATGCAAACTTGGTGCCTAAACCCTGGCGACCATGCAAACTTGGTGCCCGTGGCAACGATGGATTTCGTGCCGATTCCTTAGGATGATCCTTAGGAATGATTGAACGAGGAATAGCTGATTCTTAAGGTAGATCCTTAACAATAAATAAGATAATGGGGATGGGTAATTGGGTTGATTGTTTGATGTTTAAACATAATAATTATATTATTGTGGGTTGAAAATCCTATGTACTCTCCAGGTTTTCCAACCTGACCCACTCAGTTATTTGTATCACAGGTGTCTATATGAAGTTACATTACACTGAGGGATTAAGGAGATATAAATCACTAGTGATAATGAATGTAAGTTCTGTTTATGCTTATGTTTCTGTATTGACGATGACATCCCAATGTTTTAAAATGAATAAAAATACATTTCTTCGAAAATGCTTTGATAACGTATTTATCATGTTTTTCCGGGAACAAATTCCGCAACATTTTTATTAAAAGAGGTACTCTGATTTTTATAAAGCATAAACAAAACCGGTCTTTTTTGGCCGTGAAAATGGGGATGTCACAGTGTAGCTCACTTACAGAATACAACAGACGAGAATCAGGATCTAAACGGGCAGAATACCGACTTAAGCCCTTCCTACAAGAAGATTATGGCAACCTGAGCACTCGAGGGTCCTGCAGGGCTTCGCCGCAGTCTAGAATGAAGAAAAATGGGTTAACTATTGAAATTTTAAGAGAGATATCGAATGGAGGGATTAGGGAGGAGTGAAAGAATGAGCTGGTATTTATAGGTGAGTTTGTAGTCTTGTGCGTCGTGCAATAGGAGGCGCGTCGTGCATAAGGGGGACGCCGATCCACTGGGATGCCGAAAACCGGCACGATCTGGGTGGGCTACATGGCTGACTTCACATGCAAGCTACACGTGACGTGCGTGAGACATTTTCCATATTTTCAAAATTGCATAACTCCTTCATACGAGATCCGTTTTTGATGTTCTTTATATCAACAGAAAGCTCTCGACGAGATCTACAACTTTCCTTAGACTCTGTCGACTAATTTTGACTTTATTTTATTTACACAGGCTAAGCCTATTAAAGCCCGTATAAAATGCATAACTCTCACATCCGGTGTCCTTTTTCTATAATTTTTATATCGTTGGAATCCTAACATGGAGATCTTCAACTCTAGTTTAGAATTTTTTGGCTAACAACCTATCGATCTAAAATTCGATATCGGTGCGCACACTGCTGCGCCGAATTTTAGAAAAATCATAACATCCTCTAGTGAAGTCAGATTTAGACGATACCTATACGCACAAATTCACTTTTACGACATCTATGAATTCTGTTTAGACTTCCTAAGCTAAAAAGCAATCTAACCGAAATTCACTTTTTAAGCTATCTGTAGCCGTGTCGGCTTTATCGCGAGACTTTGGCTTTCCTAACTTCTTTATTCTAAGTTGGATTGAGGCGTTCTAGATATGTACGAGATCCTTATTACGAATACAATAACTAGGTTGAGATTATTTTCCCTAAGTGATCTTTTATTTTTGACGTGTATTTTAAATCTTGTTTGTTTTATTATATAATATATCTTAATACCATATAAAACACATAAGCACAAAATATATGAATAATCATGTCGTATTCATTCACAAAATGACTACATAACTTGACTACAAGGGTTACATGTTTGATTACTAAGCCTAGTTGGAAATGCGGGCGTTACACCAAAACTAGTCAAAATGAATATATTATTTAAACATCATATTAAAATTAATAAAGAGCTATGCGAAATAAAACTATGGGGGATGATGTGTAGTCACGTCGGGCCCTTAAATTTCGAACTAGAAGTACCTGAAACCGTAACCATAAAACTGTAAGCACAATGCTTAGTGAGTTCCCCAAAATACCACATACCATACGTATCACTGGGCCTAGCCCGAACATTAGGCCCATCCTATAATAATGAGCATAGCCCACATACATTTGGGCCTAGCTCGTCATACAATGGTCCTAGCCGAACATAGAATGGGCCCAACCTTCTCATGCAATTGGGCCTAGTCCAACATACAATGTCTATGTGCCCAACCCAACATAAAATGCAAGGGTCAAAATGACAGCTAGCATTCTACCTAACACATTCCAGTGGGCCGACATTTGTGACTTCGACCCACAAGTACAGAGAGAAGACTCACCTCAATCTAGAGATAACCGAAGCACACACGTGTTGCTGCTACCGGGCTCCTCACACTGAACATATCCAAAATCATCCCTAGTTAATAATTAAGGCAATCACCCATAATCCAAGACCCAATCATATTCCATCATGCTAAGGGGTAAAAGACCATTTTACAATTCCTATACTTGACCCAACGATTCCTACCCCAACACCCAAAAGACCGAAGGCCCAAAATGGCCCAAAAGCCATTCTGATGATTACACCCTGCGTACCACCATGGTACGCCCGTCGTACTGCATGTTGAAGCCGTATTTCTCATTCTAAGTTCCTAATGCCTTAAGCAAAACGTCTAACTCCCATATCTAATTCCAAGGGACGTCTTAAGTCATAAAGTTCCCGACTTTATGATTTTGCATGACTTAAAGATGACCAAACCAAAGTCCTAAAGTCATAACTTCACTAAAAAGGCCACTAAATCAGGCATGGAAGAATTATATTCATCAAGATCTGATGTTTATGCTACATGAACCTCATATCTAACAAGAAATGATACCCTTACGCTTTGTAGTAGCTTTTACTCACAAGAACCAAAACCATGGGACCAAAACGTGGAAATTATAACCCAAAACTAGATCTACAAAAAGAACCATGAGGTTTGAAGCTTTATACCTCCAGAAAAAAAGATCAAAGTGAGAAAGGTCTAGATCTACAAGCTCGAAGACAATCAACACTTCTCCAACGAGCTCCTTCTTCTCCAAGATGAACCAAGAACACTCCAAAGCACTCAAAATCTCAACGATCTCACAAATGGGGCTAGGGTTTCAAATTCTGTGTTAGAGAGGATAGAGGATGAAGGTAACAAGGGTTTGCAATAAGTTAAGGTCTTTAAATTGGGTCCAATACCCAAATATTAGGGTTTTATTATGACTTGAGTACGACCAGGGTACTCATAGTACGCCCAACATACCATGCTGAACCTTCGCGATCATTTAATCCTAGTACACCTAACGTACACCAGTATGCCTAGTGTACTAGCCTAAACCCAAGTCCTTCCTAACTTCTAATGGTCATAACTCTCGTGTCCCAAATCCGATTTTGGCATTATTTATATGACGGGAAGGCTAATGAAAAGCCCTATCATCCCATCTAATCTCATTTTACTCAAAACCTTCCGAACTAAAATCCTTAATTCAATAAAAAGGCCTGAAGCATCAATTTTACCATTATACCCCGGGACTCCCAAAACACAAACCGGAAGCTTGGATCATAGTTTTATAATCTACACCCAATTGGGTCTAAAACCCAAACCATTTCAAGTCCAGGGCCCTAACTGGATCCATTAATGCCCATAATTACAAAAAATAGGAAGCTTCTCGAAACCGGATGTTACAACTCTCCCCCACTTAAACTGGATTTAATTCTCGAAATCACTCCTTGCTGCCTTCCAGGCACCCAAACGAGTCGACCAATTTTTCTCGAACCCTACTTCGGCTAAAGGAATGTCGAGTCATACCCACGACGACCTTCTAATGCTATAATTTAAATCCAACCTTAGCAGGACTCACACATCCTGATGGAGAATTAATCACTGATCCACTAACTTCAAATAAGGAATAATAACCATCACTTTTCCACCAGAATCTGACAATCCAATATCTTTCCTGGCCTCCACACAGGCAGAACCATTCTGAAACGTAGTCAATATGACCTCACCCTACAACCTGAACTGAACAAAATCCTTCCAATCGTACATTATCTTGTTGATACCCTTGGAAGATAGAATCCATGACCTTACATTGCTGCTGAAAGTATCTTTCATATAGACAAAGGTGATTCCCATCTCAAGTCTAATCCCTTTGTGCCAACCCGGAAAGAAACTCACATATATTCATTCTATCCGAGATCTTCTGATTCCATGGTGACCTACTACTAAGCTAAGATAAAAAATCCCCAATCGCTTGCTGCAACCGACAATCTCGCACACTGTCATACCATGGGACTCCACCTAAAAGTCTAACTGCTACAGGCTACATGATCCTGACACAAAACGGATGTTATCCATTGATCACCGAGTTATCCCACTCTAAACGTGATCCAAAGCCTTACTTAGATCACCTTCTACCGGGTCTCACCCTTACCACCATAATTAACCGGGCATCGCCCACGGGTCTCACCCAATCTACACAATTGAACGGGCCTTGCGTACGGGTCTCACCCACTTGAGTGCTATACAGGCCCAACATCGCTCAGATCCAACGATCCTCATTCCAAACAAGAAGTGGTCTACCAACAATATTGTATGCCTCGACCCATGCATGCGTTGAGCCTTCTCCAGCCCAGCAACCACTCGTACAACGGCCAATCTCATCATGTTGAATGCAACGACTCCATCGCACTCTTACAACACTTCCCTAGAAGCCTATCATCCTTGTGTATGCTACGGCTACCCCATAGTCTTACAACACCCCCTTATCAGCCATAAACCTAACTCATGGTCTTGCTCTCCATCTACCATACTAACCCACAATCAAACGCAAGTGAAAACCACATCGACTGTATCCCAATCAGGTGTCTGGGTCATGCTTCGAACCCCAAAGCCTTCATCAGACAAGAACATTCAGAGAGGCTCTAACACAACCCTCAACCTGGATCCAATCACACATCTGCCATGCATCACTACGAATGCTCCGCCTTATCATTGAAAGTTTCTGAACCCCCAAACTTGTGCAAGCCCTATCCAGACTGCAACTTGAACTGGATTTCCTCTTGACTAGGATGTGTAACTCCTTCTTGTTCCGCACCTGAAACTATTCCTAAAATCCAAACAGTTCTCCCCCACTTGGATTTAACTACACCCTGCCAACCTCAATGAAGACAACGAATGATGAACCCCTTTATCAGAACTGACGAATCACCAACCCAACAACCCACTTACCGAAGGATTCATGCATTCAAAATATCTTCAATAGATATAATTTGAAATTTCTTTGACAATCGTGGCATCTAAATAAACCCATACATCCAAAATCATCATTCACTCACTACCACTCTCATCCTATTAGCGGCAGCGATCCAATCAAAAAGTCTATCAACAATCAATTGTCATCCATCCGGAACGACACAAGCACCTTAAACTCTGGCTTCTTTGCCTCGGAATGGACAACCAGCTCCCATGAGATTTTTTTCTTAAAGCTTCTGATGCAAGAATAACCCTCATAATCCTGAAAACATTAACCTCTCAGCAACTCACTTGTACTCGAATTCCAGTCAATCCCTTACACCCCACAACTATCTTGAATTCCAATAAACAAACGAATTTGTACTATTACTTCCTCTGTCCCTTTGTGTTGAACTAACAGACCAATCTGACTGTTGATCCTATGAGCGGTACCCCTAGTTCGCTTTCCCTAAGGGCCCGTACCAAAGATGGCTGAAAAACTAAATCTAGCCCAACAAGATGTGCCCCACTCATGACTCTCGGCATGCAAAATGGCATATAATGACCCTTGATAATACTAACTAGGAAATTACAGGGAAACTAAACAAAAGATAATGGTTTACACATACTTACACATGATCCAAAGGCAGATATATACAAATAATAAGGCACGAGGAAAAACAAAAGATAACATACTTCCGATAGCATCTAATGGAACTCTAGTCTCCCTCCATGAAGTTGCAATGATCGGCTCCTCACTGTTGTGACCTCTGCCCTGCCCTCACGGCCATCAGTGATCCTCAAAGTAACTGCATCAGGTGCACTGACATCCCCACTCAGCAACCTCGGACAACCGACCTTCTCGTGGCCCACCTAATTATAGTTAAAACACATCGCAATCAAGCCTCGAGGACAATCCCTACTAAAATGACCAGTCTGACCACAACTGAAGCAATCCCTTCCTTTCTCATGACAACTCCCCTCGTGGGTCCTCCCATACTTGACACAACACCCCCGACCCTAATGGCCTCCCATACGCAAATATTGAGTCCTATGCCTCTTCGCCTGTCCCACTGCGATTTGAATCTGCTCCGACTTCCTCTTCCTGAGGTATTCCAAATCTATTTAATGCCCACGGGCTCTATCAACCATATCATTTAGGGTCTTGCACCCTGGAAAGCTCACAAATTCCATGATGTCATCCCTTAGCATATCATGATACCTCACCTTCTTCCTCTCCTCGTTTGTTGCATACTACGTAACCAACAAAGCCCTCTCTCAAAACTTGGCAGTGATCTCTACCACCGTCTTAATAGTCTGACGAAGGTCTTAAAACTCCCTTGCCAGCTGTTGCACCTCAATTTCTAGTGCAAAATCCTCCTGGAATCTCGTGACAAACTCTTCCCAAGACGTAGTCACCATGGTCGCAGATCTTAATGACCTACCGACCTCCTCCCACCAATCACGGGTTCGGTCCCTTAAAAGACATAATGTAAACCCCATCTTCGCCCCTTCAGGGCAGAAGCTCATATGTTTAGCATTCTCCATGTTAGCAATCCATTGGTGGCTAGCAATGGGGTCCTTAGCCCTAAAGAATCCCGGAGCTCCGTGGGTCTTGAACTCCCGAAAGGAGGGAGATCGTGCTCCCAACTGTCCTGCCACGATCTCGGCCTGAAAGGCTCCAAGTCACTCATCTAGTAACTCCATAATCCTAGAGTGGTACGCGGCCTGACGCTCCTCCATAATCTCCATGATCCCTTCCTTGACCGAACTGAAAATCACAGGAGTTTGCTCCAAAATACAGGGGATCATCTCTGACAAAATGAACTCCCACATCTGCTCATCCATTGGCTCAATGCCGAACCAGATCCTCCTCCACGAGTTCTCATCACCATTCTGAAAAGCAACCAAACAATAGACATAACATACCCATAGAATTCCTCATCCTACAGGTTTCCTAGAATCTATGTGACCCTCCTTGATTCGAGTATAGACCATGTGCTTTCAGTAATACATTCCTAATACTACCTTCCATACCTATCCATACTTTCCTCAACGATTATCCCAAATCCTCTAAGTCACCTTCTCAAACTGGTATTCCAAATACTCGCTAAACAGTGTAACCAAACCTACTAAAGCACTTCCTAGGTTCTCATAGGTTTTCGAACTCACCTTGCCATCAGCTGCTGAAGAACTCCCACTAATGTCAACTAACTACTTCATGAATACAATCACATGTAACAAATATTACATAATCCTTCAAGTAAAAGACTCAAACAAAAGCTGTGTAATTGGACCAAATCCATCACTCTAAGATTATTCAACCCTTGTAGGATGTGACTTAATGTATTCACTTAATGGTTAACTCACATCAATAAGGGTCCCACAAAGCACAAAGCAAGCAACATTTGTGCAGTAACAGTCCATACCACAGAAAAAAAGGACATCCTAAGCTCACTTGCTACTACCATGCTAGGAACTTCTACTCTCGTTGCCGGTCGCCTTATGCATGCAAATAATACACAATATAGGATAAAATGGATTGTCGAATAAAAGACTCCACCCTAAGACTACAACCAGATGACAAACAGGAAATAAGGCAAAATCAGTCATTCTAGGGCTATATGATCCTAACCGTATACAAATTTTAAAGCATACACTTAGCAATTACTTCTACCAATACAGATTCCAAATCTAGCATGGCATCCAATCGTCCTAGGCTACAAGGCATAACATATCATGCCAATCTATCATGCAATTTCTGAAAGTATCCTCAGCCTTATTCTAGCATGCAAGAATTCATATCATATAACATATCAACATGTATGGGTATTCTGGGAATCACTTATTTGAGCTCGGCTGATTGCATGCATCACACCCCTTATTCTTTATAAAATATTTTTAGAAAACTTATTTTTTTTCAAAAATATTACCAATTCCTCAGTTTGAGTTCAGACACACCCAAAAGTGTGCCCGAATCCCTCAAACCAAGGCTCTGATACCAACTAGTAACATCCCAAAAATCCAAGGAAAATGTAACGTCTGGTTCCTGGTATGCATTTAATTTCTTAATTTATTTATTTTGAAAGGGGAACTCGATGAGTTGGTGGCCCTAACTCCTTGAGTAGAGGGCATATTATATGCGGGGATTAAGCTATCTACTCGACGAGTCAAGAGCCCTCGACTCGACGAGTAGATCGGCCAAAATGAAACCTTATTTTCGGGGTTTTGCACCCTATTTAAGCTCCTTAACCCCGACCCCTTGGCCTCATTTCCAGCCTCCAAGTCCTAAACCCTAATCCACAAAACCCTAGATAATTTTGTGAGTGTGTGAGCCATTCTTGAGTGATTTTGTGTGTTCTTGAAGCTAGAAGAAGAAAAAGGAGCTAGAAGGTGCAAGGAGAAGATAGTAGATCCAGGGATTTCCTTCCATCCTCATCACTTTCTGGTAATCAAGTCTCTAACTTGATCATTCATTCATTAGATCTATTTACTTCCATTTTTATGAGGGTTTTGGTTCAAGAACCTTGGTCTTTGGTATTTGAACGTCCTAAGTGACTTGCATTTCAGATCTGGGATCTAAAAGGGGTTCCATGGCATAAAGGTGCAAACTTTATGACCATGGAAGCCCCATGCAAGCTTAAAAGCATTATCATGTTCTTTTTAGCCCAAAAAGACCATGCATGGAAGGAAAGCTTGGAACTTTACGTGTCTAACTGATGTCCAAGGCCTAGATCTATTATAGTGTGCTTTGGTTTAGAGTATAATGGCTTGTGGACCAAGATCTATGTTCTAGAGAATTTGGGTTTGAGCTAAACCTAATAAGAAGGACTAAAAACGGGTAAAGTTGGAAACTTTACCCTTAAAAGTGTATTCCCAGTGTGTAGGTGAAGTATGGAGTTTAGATCTGAAGGGTAGGAGCTTAATCCATCGAGATGGCTCAATCAGACAGAGGAACTCGGCGAGTCCATAGAAGGACTCAACGAGTTGAGTTAGTTTGTCCCGTTTTAGCTTAAGGTAGAACTCGCCGAGTCGGTGAAGGGACTCGACGAGTAAAATCGGTAGATCGCGACTGTGAGTAGCCTGGGAACTCGACGAGTTAGATCGCGATTTCACGTTCTAGGACTCGACGAGTTGATGGAGCAACTCGACGAGTTGGGTCAACCAGAAGGTTGACTTTGACCCAAGCATTGACTTTGACCAAGGGTAAAATGGTCATTTTACCCTAAGAAGGATTATCAGATTTTGATTAAGTGTTATTATGAAATTGATAGTCGGGGAGTCGTCGGAGGTTCTGAAAATGAAGTCGTGAATTTACAAGTTGGATAGAAGAGGTGTCGTTTTCCCAAAGGAACAAGCCACTTATTTGTTACTTCTCTCACTCCCGAAGTCATATGATCAATTCATTAAGAAATTTTATATGTGGAACCTCGACATGACCCTAATTGATCTGAAATGTTGATGGTTGCTGACGCAGAAATGCTTAACAACACATCTAAAGCTGAGATGCTTATTGGGTCTGATTCCAAGGCTTCCATGGACATTGGTAATGGTGACATTGGTGGTCCAGAAAAGATTTTTCTTCCCAATGGAAAGGGGCCATCCAAGATCAAATTGTTTGATATTATGGTAAAGAGAAACACTTGTTATGGGATCATTCCATGTGTTAACCCCAAAGATTCCATTTGTTTCTACTACCAATTGAAGGGACATTGGTTCGAAGCTACCCAAAGTACCTGAAGGATCTTAGAGATGGTAAAGTCAATTCGTATGATGACATTTTGATGATATTGTAAGTTCTAACAAAAAGAAGGAAGCTTAAGGACAATGAGCTAAATCTGATCGTCATCGATGGACTTTTGTCACATGGTTCGATGGTCAGAATTTGGAGCTACTGTTAAGGAGTTAGGATAATTTAAGAGATTGCTATTACTTTTCAAAGATGTTTAGAAACATAGTTTTCTATTTATGCATTGTAAGGATAAGTTCCAATTTTCTTTTTCATTAAAATGAAGTTTTGGTTCTTCTGGTTGCCTTAGTTTATATTTCCTTTCAATGGAATAAATTAATATGTTGATCATATTTTTAATAATGAAAATGTTAATTGTGGACTTGATTCTTATGATATCACTTGTGGTACCGTCATAGTCAACCAAGTGAAAAGAAATCTCATCTCCAAGTTTCAATGGGAAAGAGAATTGGAGTCATAAAATCTGAATTGTGTGATGTGTGAGAATCTTGTTCATTGAAAAAAAAATTATGACTAAATTCATTGTTCACAACTTCACATGCTTATATGAGACAAGTGGAATACTAATGGATCTAGTACATGCTGATATAGACTGTTCAGATCTACCACAAAGGACGATAACTTTATTCGTTATAATTTTCTGATGCTTCAGTAAATATGTTTTTATTTATAAGATTAAACAAAATTCTAATACTTTGAAAAGATTCAAAGAGTAGCAAAACGAATAGAAGAATCTATTATGCAAAGAGATAAAAGTTTCTCCAATCAGAAAGGAAAGGAGAAGCCTTTAGTATCATGTTTTATGATCATCTTAGTGATTGTGGGATAATATAATAATTGATCCTCGAAGAGCATCTTAGTGCAATTGTATGACTAAGAAGAGTAATCAGATATTGTTGGAAATAGTTCGATCAAGAGATGAGTCATACTTCATTCCAAATCATGTTTTAGAGCCATGCTCTAGTAACTATGAATCATATCTTGAAACTCATTTCAAACTTAGAAGGTTAAAATCACCTCGAAGTATGTGGAGTAAAAATGTTTTCTTACTCTAGCACATATGTAATTGGAGTTTTGATGTTTTCGTTAATCCATAAACAATAGATAAACTGAGACCTATTCTATGAAGTGTTTTCTTGTCGAGAATCCACACGAACTTTTGAATATTTTTTTAGATTGTCAAGGAATGTTCCTTAAGAGAAAACCCATATGTCAAGAATTCAATGGGATTCGTATTGATCTTGAGAGGGAGTGCCCTGTCAGCCGAACCCTCGTTGTTGAGGTTATAAAAGGCTCGTGCCATGCCGTAGGGCGGGCGTCGCCCTTGTTCCCTGCTCCATCGCTTCAGATCCACAGCCCAGCGGGGCGCCGGGCCCTGAAAGTTCCTTTGGGGATTTGCTGCTCCTCGGGGAGGATTGTAGATCTCAGGTTCCGAGTCAGTGCTCCCACCAGTCAGAGAGAGGGCGTTGTGATGCTATGGGGAGCCGTAGTACTCACTAGTCAGAACAGGGCATTGTGATGCTACGGGGAGCCGTAGTACTCACTAGTCAGTGGGAGGTTGTGGTGATGTTATGAGGAGTCGTAATACGCACTAGTTAGCGAGAAGTTGTTATGAGGAAGCCTTCTCGATCAGAGTATGACACCGGAGGGTTTTAGGCTTGAAAAGCCCTACGCATGAGTTTTGGTAGCCTGGTGGTCGGACCAGGGGTGAGACCGGGGTCTCCTCAATGATTGGGAATCATTATATTCTGAGTAAGTGTGGACACCCAATCCGAAGGGATTGGATAAGTGAAGTACGCATGGGTTGCGGGTCACAAACTATGAGTTGAATGGGTCATTGGAACGAGCGATTCCAACTACGGGTCGGACCAAACTCTTGAGTTGAGTTGAGTCCTGGTGGTGTGTTGAATAGACCGGACCGAAGGGTCCAACGATGAGCATTAGATGATAGAGGTCGGGGTTGAGTCGATCTCCAGTTGGGACACGTATTTACCCTTGGCTGAGTTTTTCTATAACAACAGCCATCATTCGAGCATTGGTATGCGACCCTTTGAGCTGTTGTATGAGAGGAGGTGTCGGACTCCCATTTGCTGGGGTGAGGTCGGGCAGCGTGTGATGGGTAGTACAGAGATAGTACTTCAGACGACTGAGCAGATTCAGCAGGTCAGACAGAGGTTGTGGACCGCTCAGAGTCGCCAGAAGAGTTATGCGGACAGGCGTCGCTCGGAGCTCGAGTTTCAAGTTGGTGATTTAGTATTCCTGAAGGTATCTCCTTGGAAGGGAGTGATCCGATTCAGGAAGAGGGGTAAGTTGGGGCCTCGGTATATTGGTCCTTTCAGGGTGAATGCCAGGGTGGGCAGGGTAGCGTATCGTTTGGAGCTACCTGTGGAGTTGAGAGAGATTCACGATACCTTCCACGTGTCTCAGTTGAGGAAGTGTATTGCCGATGAGTCGGCAGTGGTTCCATTAGAGGACATTCAGGTGGATGCGAGCCTGAACTATGTTGAGAGGCCAATCGCGATTCGGGATAGAAGGATCAAGACTTTGAGAAACAAGGAGGTGTCATTGGTTCAGGTCCAGTGGCAACAACGGAAGGGTTCCGAAATGACCTGGGAGCCGGAGTTAGAGATGCGTGAGCAGCATCCAGATTTGTTTGTGGAAATGAGACTTCGAGGGCGAAGTCTGATTCTAGTGGGGGAGAATTGTAACATCCGGATTTCCAGGTATCTTAATTTATGAATTTATATTGAGTTTTGGAGAGGGACTCGGCGAGTAGGCGCTTAGACTCGCCGAGTAGAGTCGCGCATTGTTAGACTGGATTACTGACTGGACTCGGCGAGTCCACGCTGTTTAAATGAAACCCTAATTTCTTGGGTTTGGGACCTATTTAAAGGCCCTTATGGCCTTCAATGGCGGCTACCAGACCATAGAGAGAAACCCTAGAGTGCTTGAGCGTTTTGAGAGAGAAAGGAAGCCATTCTTGACCATGGGAGTGTTGTTGAGCAAGAAGAAGGAGGTACTAGCCAAGAGGAAGCATAGGAGGTTGCTATTCTGTGGATTTGGAGCTAAGATCTTCACATTTGAGGTAGTAATTCGACTCTCCTTCTGTTCTTATGATGATCATATGGATTTAGGGTTTCTTAGACCCTTTGTTGGTTAGATTTGATGTCCAAATAGCCCCTTCTGGTGATAAGGCTTTGGATCTGGATCCATAGAGGTCCAGAGAGCCTTATTCATCAAGCTTTATGAAGAACAATAGAGGTCATGGCCTTGGGTTAAGGTATTTGGGGCTAAATCATCATATATGGTCATATAAATGTTGCTTGTGCATCAAGATTGAGACTTTACGTGATTATAGTGTTTGGAAAGGCCAGATCTATGGATTAGAGGAACAGATCTGACCTCAGAAAGTCGTTTGAGTGTGAGCATGGAATGTACTCGCCGAGTCCATGAGAGGACTCGACGAGTTGAGTCGGGTTGCCCCGCGACTCGCGATCTGTGACGACCCGTGGAGTATAAGGTTGACTCAGTGAGTCAAGAGAGGACCAGGGGCGAAGAGGACATGCGTGTACTCGCCGAGTCACCTTAGTGCACTCGGCGAGTAGGGTCAACTATGACCGTTGACTCCCGTTGACTTTTAGGGTTTCGGTCAACAGTTGGACTTTTGAGTCAAGGAGGGGTAAAATGGTCTTTTACCCTTCTGAGAGATCGTGGAAGGGGGTTTAATCTAGCCTTTGAGAGCCATTACTTATTGAGGATATTTCGTATGTGATTAGGCGGGGGCTAGATCAGTAGATTCGTGTGCGAGATCATCCGAGACACCCGAGGTGAGTCTTCTCACTATACATTACCTAGAGTGGTATTTATGTGTAGACCAGAGGGTCTTTTATGCTATGTGTATGTATGAGAGTATGTGTATTGTGTTATATGTATGCTATGTTTTGTATAAACCGGACCGGAGGGTCCAACGATATAGACCGGACCGGAGGGTCCAACGATATAGACCGGACCGAAGGGTCCAACGATACAGACCGGACCGAAGGGTCCAACGAGCTATGACCGGACCAAAGGGTCCAACGAGCTACGGGACTGGAGGGTCCCGCTGAGACACATCGGACCGGAGGGTCGTATTGTAGCCTCGAGTGGCGTATGTGTTGTATGTGGTATATTGGGGAACTCACTAAGCTTTTATGCTTATAGTTGATGTGTGATGTGTTTCAGGTACTAGTGAGGATCGCGGGAAGGCGCCGGCATTATTCGTATACACGAGAGAGGATTTATTTATATGAGATCTTGGGACATGTTTTGTGATGATACAGAGATTTATTATGATTTTGTGATTTTTATGTGGTGGAAAGTATGTTTTGAAATGAAAAATTGTTTTGAAAAATTACGTCGTTACAAGTTGGTATCAGAGCCTTGGTTTGAGGGATTCGGGTGCACCTTCGGGCGTATCTGAACTCAAACTGAGGATTTGAGAGATTTTCAAAATAAAAGTTGCACATTTTTCACAAGAGTAAAAAGTTTTTGAAAGAGCAGAGCAGAGCAGTGTGTACGATCAGCCAGCGCCTGAACGGTGATTTCCCAAAATACCCTTACATTATGTGTTATGAGATATGTTATGATATGATATGCATGCCAGAGTAGGCTAGGTATTCCTATTAGGACTAGAGTGGCTTGATCTGTGATGCCTTAGCCTATGAGTTACTGCTACTATGAGATGCTTCGAGAGTAAGTAGGTAGCAGCGAGGAACTTATGAGTGGTCTACTAGAGAGTAGCCTGAGTTTAGTGAGATATAGTGTACTTGTGATCTGGGATCCAAGGAGGAGGACTTAGAGTGAATGTTGATGCGGTGTGGACGGTAGTATAGGGCCCGTACTACTGAAGACACCGGAGCAGCGCGCACCCTAAGTAAGAATCCATTGGGTACTCAGGAACAAGTAGGGTTGAGTTATCGAGTGCGAGTATACTCGATCAAGTCTCTGGTATCTTCATGTTGTGTTTCAGAGACATCATGGTTGGTACACCACCCACGCCGGAGGGCAGCAGTATTAGCGATGATGAGATTCGCAGTATGATTATGACGAAATGATCGCGACGATCCGGAAGGCTATCCGGAGGATTTTGAGTAGCGGATTGAGGAGTGATGTCATGGTTCGAGTACCATGATAAGTAGTGGATTGAGGAGTGATGTCATGGTTCGAGTACCATGATAAGTAGCGGATTGAGGAGTGATGTCATGGTTCGAGTACCATGATAAGTGGCAGATTGAGAGTTGATGTCATGGTTCGAGTACCATAAATGGTAGCAGATCGAGAAGTGATGTCATGGTTCGAGTACCATGATTGGTGGCAGATCGAGAGGTGATGTCATGGTTCGAGTACCATGATTGGTGGCAGATCGAGAGGTGATGTCATGGTTCGAGTACCATGATTGGTGGCAGATCGAGGGGTGATTTCGTGGTTCGAGTACCATGATTTGAGGCGGGTTGAGAAGAGAGGACATGGTTCGAGTACCATGAAATGTGGCGGTAAGTGCTTCTGGTTTTGCCGGTTATTCCGCAGCGATTACCTAGTCCAAGGTCGGATGTGAAGGAGTATGGGCTCAGAAGGCCAGGGAGAACGAGTTTTAGTGGAGCATCCCTTGATAAGGAAAACGAGTTAGCTCTAAGGGATTGTTGGTGATATGCCAGTGGAGTCCCAAGACTAAGAGATGAGTAGGGACGGTGCGTTATGGAGGGGTACGGTCTGAGCTGGAGAGCCGGTCGATAGTAGATATGTCACTTTCCGTGACCCGAGTGGTGCCATTTCCTTTTCTTGCGAGAGACGTGAGGGGTGTTGAGATTTCGGTTTCTGAGTTGGGGTGAACCCTGTGGAATCACACTGATGGTGACTTTTCAATCAGAGTATCCGGAAGTAGGTCTGTCGCGAGAGAGTGATATAGCTTGAGCAGGTTGACAGTGGAGACTGAAATGGTCAAGGATCAGGATACACCCTATTTCAGTATAATGGGGCAGGTGTTAGCTGCAGTGTGGGGCGATCAAGAAGGGTATATCAGGGCAGTGACTCCTATTGTTTTTGAGAAGTATAAGGGGTGGAAATGTGGTTTCTGCTCTTATGATAAGGGGCATGTTGGAACGTTGGGCAAGGAGTCAAGGATGAGGAGTAGGATGGTTCATTACTTTCATATCCAGATTTAGTGTTAACACGGGACAGTTGGGAGGTCTGGTGAGGGTATAGTGTGAGATCCTGAATGACTAGAGGCAGTCACGATGGTAAGTTCTGAAGGTTGCATATGAGACCCTGGTATCTGGAGTTGTTTGATCCTTGTCAGAGAGATCATCGAGCGTTGCGTAGCACCTTGCGGAATTAGGTGCGATGTTACTGGTGGAGACAGCCTGGGGGATAGAGTGTTGGTGCACCAATTGGTGATGGTTTGAACCCCAAGCGGGGAAGAACCGAGTATTTATTTGAGGAATCCGCACCTACTGCTAGAGTTACCGAGGTTCGGCCAGCGAAGGTCGAGGTACTGAGGGCTCACGGGAGAGCTTTACAGTTGACAGCGGAGGAGTTCCGCGCATCGCCCGATGTTGTGGCTGGTACTTTTTGTGGGTTCTGTACCTGCTTCGGTGATATTTGACTCGAGAGCGAGTCGATCATTGTGTCAATAGCGTTTGGTCGACACATCAGTAGCCGACGAGAGGCGTTGAGTCGACCTCTACGAGTTTCCATAGCTGACGAGCGAGCGGAGTATGCTACAAAGGTGATTCGGGGATGTGTACTCGAGATCTTCGGTGTTGAGTTCCCGATAGATCTGGTCGTGATAGCGATGGTGGACGTATGAGTTATGAGAGGCATGGATTGGTTGAGTCGATTAGGGGCTGTCATAGACTGCGAGCGACAGTGGGTGACGATACGAGACCCCAGTGGGGGAGTACTTACGGTGTACGGCGAGGGTAGCCGATGTGGGTCGGCGTTTTGTTCAGCCGCCAGAGCGAGACAGAGATTGCAGCAAGGCTGCAGCGGGTATGTGGCCTATGTGACGGACACACAAGAGGCCGTTGGGAGGCCAAATTCGATGGGTGACGTTCCGATAGTGCGTGAGTTCCCGGATTTTTGCCCGAGGATTTGTCGGGTGTGCCTTCCGAGAGGCAAGTAGAGTTCCGCATCGAGTTGGTTCCGGGGGCAGCGCCTATCGCCAAGGCGCTTTATCGCCTTGCGCCGCCAGAGATGTAGTAGTTACCCTCGCAGCTTCAGGAGCTGTTGGGGAAAGGTGTTGTGATGCTACGGGGAGCCGTAGTACTCACCAGTCAGAGAGAGGGTGTTGTGATGCTACGGGGAGCCGTAGTACTCACCAGTTAGAGAGAGGGCGTTGTGATGCTATGGGGAGCCGTAGTACTCACTAGTCAGAACAGGGTATTGTGATGCTACGGGGAGCCGTAGTACTCACCAGTCAGAGAGAGGGTGTTGTGATGCTACGGGGAGCCGTAGTACTCACCAGTCAGAGAGAGGGCATTGTGATGCTATGGGGAGCCGTAGTACTCACTAGTCAGAACAGGGTATTGTGATGCTACGGGGAGCCGTAGTACTCACCAGTCAGAGGAGGGCGTTGTGATGCTATGGGGAGCCGTAGTACTCACTAGTCAGAGAAAGGGTATTGTGATGCTACGGGGAGCCGTAGTAATCACCAGTCAGAGGAGGGCGTTGTGATGCTATGGGGAGCCGTAGTACTCACCAGTCAGAGAGAGGGTGTTGTGATGCTACGGGGAGCCGTAGTACTCACCAGTCAGAGAGAGGGTGTTGTGATGCTACGGGGAGCCGTAGTACTCACCAGTCAGAGAGAGGGCGTTGTGATGCTATGGGGAGCCGTAGTACTCACTAGTCAGAACAGGGCATTGTGATGCTACGGGGAGCCGTAGTACTCACTAGTCAGTGGGAGGTTGTGGTGATGTTATGAGGAGTCGTAATACGCACTAGTTAGCGAGAAGTTGTTATGAGGAAGCCTTCTCGATCAAAGTATGACACCGGAGGGTTTTAGGCTTGAAAAGCCCTATGCATGAGTTTTGGGAGCCTAGTGGTCGGACCAGGGGTGAGACCGGGGTCTCCTCAATGATTGGGAATCATTATATTCTGAGTAAGTGTGGACACCCAATCCGAAGGGATTGGATAAGTGAAGTACGCATGGGTTGCGGGTCACAAACTATGAGTTGAATGGGTCATTGGAACGAGCGATTCCAACTACGGGTCGGACCAAACTCTTGAGTTGAGTTAAGTCCTGGTGGTGTGTTGAATAGACCGGACCGAAGGGTCCAACGATGAGCATTAGATGATAGAGGTCGGGGTTGAGTCGATCTCCAGTTGGGACACGTATTTACCATTGGCTGAGTTTTTCTATAACAACAGCCATCATTCGAGCATTGGTATGCGACCCTTTGAGCTGTTGTATGAGAGGAGGTGTCGGACTCCCATTTGCTGGGGTGAGGTCGGGCAGCGTGTGATGGGTAGTACAGAGATAGTACTTCAGACGACTGAGCAGATTCAGCAGGTCAGACAGAGGTTGTGGACCGCTCAGAGTCGCCAGAAGAGTTATGCGGACAGGCGTCGCTCGGAGCTCGAGTTTCAAGTTGGTGATTTAGTACTCCTGAAGGTATCTCCTTGGAAGGGAGTGATCCGATTCAGGAAGAGGGGTAAGTTGGGGCCTCGGTATATTGGTCCTTTCAGGGTGAATGCCAGGGTGGGCAGGGTAGCGTATCGTTTGGAGCTACCTGCGGAGTTTAGAGAGATTCACGATACCTTCCACGTGTCTCAGTTGAGGAAGTGTATTGCCGATGAGTCGGCAGTGGTTCCATTAGAGGACATTCAGGTGGATGCGAGCCTGAACTATGTTGAGAGGCCAATCGCGATTCGGGATAGAAGGATCAAGACTTTGAGAAACAAGGAGGTGTCATTGGTTCAGGTCCAGTGGCAACAACGGAAGGGTTCCGAGATGACCTGGGAGCCGGAGTTAGAGATGCGTGAGCAGCATCCATATTTTTTTGTGGAATGAGACTTCGAGGGCGAAGTCTGATTCTAGTGGGGGAGAATTGTAACATCCGGATTTCCAGGTATCTTAATTTATGAATTTATATTGAGTTTTGGAGAGGGACTCGGCGAGTAGGCGCTTAGACTCGCCGAGTAGAGCCGCGCATTGTTAGACTGGATTACTGACTGGACTCGGCGAGTCCACGCTGTTTAAATGAAACCCTAATTTCTTGGGTTTGGGACCTATTTAAAGGCCCTTATGGCCTTCAATGGCGGCTACCAGACCATAGAGAGAAACCCTAGAGTGCTTGAGCGTTTTGAGAGAGAAAGGAAGCCATTCTTGACCATGGGAGTGTTGTTGAGCAAGAAGAAGGAGGTACTAGCCAAGAGGAAGCATAGGAGGTTGCTATTCTGTGGATTTGGAGCTAAGATCTTCACATTTGAGGTAGTAATTCGACTCTCCTTCTGTTCTTATGATGATCATATGGATTTAGGGTTTCTTAGACCCTTTGTTGGTTAGATTTGATGTCCAAATAGCCCCTTCTGGTGATAAGGCTTTGGATCTGGATCCATAGAGGTCCAGAGAGCCTTATTCATCAAGCTTTATGAAGAACAATAGAGGTCATGGCCTTGGGTTAAGGTATTTGGGGCTAAATCATCATATATGGTCATATAAATGTTGCTTATGCATCAAGATTGAGACTTTACGTGATTATAGTGTTTGGAAAGGCCAGATCTATGGATTAGAGGAACAGATCTGACCTCAGAAAGTCGTTTGAGTGTGAGCATGGAATGTACTCGCCGAGTCCATGAGAGGACTCGACGAGTTGAGTCGGGTTGCCCCGCGACTCGCGATCTGTGACGACCCGTGGAGTATAAGGTTGACTCAGTGAGTCAAGAGAGGACCAGGGGCGAAGAGGACATGCGTGTACTCGCCGAGTCACCTTAGTGCACTCGGCGAGTAGGGTCAACTATGACCGTTGACTCCCGTTGACTTTTAGGGTTTCGGTCAACAGTTGGACTTTTGAGTCAAGGAGGGGTAAAATGGTCTTTTACCCTTCTGAGAGATCGTGGAAGGGGGTTTAATCTAGCCTTTGAGAGCCATTACTTATTGAGGATATTTCGTATGTGATTAGGCGGGGGCTAGATCAGTAGATTCGTGTGCGAGATCATCCGAGACACCCGAGGTGAGTCTTCTCACTATACATTACCTAGAGTGGTATTTATGTGTAGACCAGAGGGTCTTTTATGCTATGTGTATGTATGAGAGTATGTGTATTGTGTTATATGTATGCTGTGTTTTGTATAAACCGAACCGGAGGGTCCAACGATATAGACCGGACCGGAGGGTCCAACGATATAGACCGGACCGGAGGGTCCAACGATACAGACCGGACCGAAGGGTCCAACGATACAGACCGGACCGAAGGGTCCAACGAGCTATGACCGGACCAAAGGGTCCAACGAGCTACGGGACTGGAGGGTCCCGCTGAGACACATCGGACCGGAGGGTCGTATTGTAGCCTCGAGTGGCGTATGTGTTGTATGTGGTATATTGGGGAACTCACTAAGCTTTTATGCTTACAGTTGATGTGTGATGTGTTTCAGGTACTAGTGAGGATCGCGGGAAGGCGCCGGCATGATTCGTACACACAAGAGAGGATTTATTTATATGAGATCTTGGGACATGTTTTGTGATGATACAGAGATTTATTATGATTTTGTGATTTTTATGTGGTGGAAAGTATGTTTTGAAATGAAAAATTGTTTTGAAAAATTACGTCGTTACAAATTTATTAAAAGTATCGTTTATGAAAACGTTTGGTCAGAGGGTTTTTTTTGTCCCTTTGCATTTATAGTTTGTATATCTTAGGTGGTTCGATATACTTAGTTCACTATAAACAATGCTCTGATACCAATCTGTCACACCCCCAAACCAGAATGGCGGAAACGTTCGGGGGTGGGTGACTTCACGTAGTATCATAACAGTTGAATATTGTAAAAGAAAGTAAACACAACCATCATAAATATAATAAAAACTTACATTGTTGCGTGTAATACATGTTTCAAAAGAATATTACAAATATGATGATTTAAAATGTTTTGATAATAGACGCCTTAGCGTTCCTTCTCCAAAAGCTGATGGTTACATGTATTACTGATTCCCTGAGAAATACAAGTAGTTTTGAAAAAGTGTCAACAATTAAGTTGGTGAGTTCATAAGCGTTTTTGTACTGAAATTTGTGTGTCCTTTAGTAAAAATAACTGAACGTGGTTTCCAGAAAATCCAATATTTTCTACATATAGTTTGAAAAGTTCCAAAGGCTGGAGTGCAATGGTATCTTTCGTGCTCAAAATGGTGGAAGTGTATTTATACGCAAATAATGTATTTACTGAATGCATTCAAGAGTCTCGTAAATCGAACTTATTTTAATACTTGCGTGTGAGTTTTATAACCATGCTATTGACCCAGACTGCCTGTAACAACGTTCTTCAGGCGTTGTAGTGTTATGACGTTTGTCACCCCAGACCTGCCGGTCTAACTGTAGCTAACAGTTTAGGTGCGGGATTGTCAATCCCGTACAGATCTATACACAAGTATCACGCTCTCCCTCCAAGAGATTATGGTTTATAATACAGGACTTGAAATACGTACTTGTGAGTACGTTGAAGTTGAATGTCTCACAACACTTAGTATTAATAGATTTACGAAAAGAAAAGTCTATATTTCATGTAGATGAAAGTATTTCATTTTCACAATGTTTACGTAAAGATGTAATGAATAACCCGTAAACTATACCCATTATAGTTTTTCCGAAAGTGTGTTCCATTCGGTGGTAAAAACTTGGTGTAATATCAACTTTGCATGTGAAGTGTAACATTGGTATTAATGTTGGTTAATCATCCACAAACAAAATCTAGATAAAGTATTTGAAAAACATTTCTAACGACGTGTGTTTTAAGTGTGAGTTTATCTCGTGTTTCACTTGTATCCCCCCCCCCTAAAACATGAAAAAGACGTGAAAATGTAGGGGTATGAACTCACCTGGAAAGTGTGGTGATTTGAAGAAAATGAGTTTTTCTCGGGCAGCACTTCGACCGGGAAGTGGTAAGTTTCTCGGGATTCTCGGCGCTTCGGACCTTCGTCGGGGATTGGATATGTAACCGGGGTGTCGGGGTCGTCTCGGGGTGCTAAATGTGGAGTACAACTGAGAGAGAAAAGGGAAATGAGCAATGAGAGTCGGAACCCTCGCATGCTATTTATAGGGTGAATTCTCAGGATTCACGTCGTGAGCATGGGATGGCTCACGTCGTGAGTTTGGCCTGTAGACGCGACGACTGGTGGTCTAGCTCTGGCACACATCAGTCATAGACTCACGTCGTGAGTCTCTCTTGCTCACGTCGTGAGTTTCGGATAAGGTTGGTGTGCGTGCCTCGAACTTCCGAAATTCATATTTCTCGCATACGAGCTCCGATTTCGACGTTCTTTATATCCACGCATAGGTGAGAATCTACTCTACAACTTTCATTTAGACTCCGTCGGCTAATTTTGACTTTAATTTTTAATATTATATTTTAAGTAGGCCGGGACAGGATAATTCCGTTAAAAATCCATAACTTCTTCATCCGATGTCCGTTTTCGTCTGTCTTTTTACCGTTGTACTACTATTGTCGAGACCTTCAATTCTCGTTTAGGTTGCGTCGGCTAAAAATCGCTCGATCTTTATTTCGAGTTTTTAGCTGTCTACTGATGTTCTGAAACTTTAAAAAAATCATAACTCCCTCAAACGAAGTCAGATTTGGGTGTTCTTTTTATGTATGCTCATGGTTTAACATAATCTACGACTTTTGTTTAGATACCTAAGGCTAAAAAGTATTTTATTGAAGTTTCACTTTTTACGCTTAACAGTGTTTTACCGGTTGTGTCGCGGATTTTCGATTGGTCATAACTTCTTCGTTATAACTCGGATTTGGGTGTTCTTTATATATTTGGAAACCTTGACAATATATCTAACATTTTATGCAACCCAAATGAGACTTTAGAACACTTCATTTTTGACGCCATTTTATTACATCAAAAATAGTTTAATATTATCTGACTTTTTGAACATTACATTGACTTGAAATATCGGGTTGTCATATCATCCCCCCGTTAGAGGGAATTTCGTCCCGAAATTTAATCTAAGACAGGGTTTATGGAGTAGGAAAAAGATGTGGGTAATTTTGTTTCATCTGATCCACGCGCTCCCAGGTGTATTCAGGTCCTCGCTGGGCATTCCAACGGACCTTCACAATGGGTATGCGACTTTGTTTAGTTCTTTTAACTTCCCGATCCATGATTTCTACAGGCTCTTCCACGAAGTGGAGACTCTCGTTGATTTCAATTTCGTCCAGAGGGATGACGAGGGTTTCATCGGACAAGCACTTGTTTAGGTTCGACACGTGAAAGGTAAGGTGTACGTTATTGAGTTCCTGCGGTAATCGAAGTTTGTATGCCACCGGACCGATCCTAGCAAGGATCTCGAATGGTCTGATATACCTAGGGTTGAGTTTCCCATGTTTTCCAAAACGTATCAAACCCTTCCAGGGGGAGACTTTCAATAGTACCCGGTCCCCAACCTGGAATTCCAAGGGTTTCCATCTTTTATCCGCATAACTCTTTTGTCTGTCTCTTGAAGCTTTTAATCGTTCTCGGATTTGGACAATCTTCTCAGTAGTTTCTCTTATGATCTCCGGGCCAGTGAGAGTGCTGTCTGGTACTTGACTTCTTGCTAGTTGTGTGTCGCCCACTTCAGCCCAACACAGAGGTGATCTGCACTTACGGCCGTAGAGGGCTTCGAATGGGGCAACTTTGATGCTAGTGTGATAGCAGTTGTTGTACGAGAACTCGATCAACGGTAAATGGGTATCCCAAGCCTTACTAAAGTCTATCACACAAGCTCTTATCATGTCCTCTAACGTTTGAATGGTCCTTTCACTCTGCCCGTCTGTCTGTGGGTGGTAGGTTGTACTCATGTCCAGCTTAGTTCCCATAGCTTTATGCAGCGACTGCTAGAATCGTGATGTGAATCGGCTATCTCTATCGGAGATAATAGATATCGGTACTCCGTGAAGGCGCACTATCTCTTTAATGTAGATCCTTGTCAGCTTCTCTAGTTTGTCTGTCTCTTTTATTCGTAGGAAGTGTACGGATTTGGTTAATCGGTCAACGATAACCCAAATGGTGTCGAGTCAACCCGTAGTCTTAGGCAACTTGGTTATGAAATCCATGGTTATCCGCTCCCACTTCCACTCGGGTATCTCTGGCTGTTGAAGTAGTCCCGAGGGCTTTTGATATTCTACCTTAACCTTGGCGTAAGTCAGGCACTTGCCCACAAAGGTAGCTATTTCGGCTTTCATGTTCGGCCACCAATACAACCTCTTGAGGTCTAAGTACATCTTGTCTGAGCCGGGATGTACGGAGTAGCGAGTTTTTTGAGCTTCGTTCATGACAACATCCCTGAATCCACCAAATTTCGGTGTCCAGATCCGGTTCATGAGACAACGAATTCCATCATCCCTGACTTCAAGGTTTTTGTCCATTCCTCTCAATGCTTCACCTGACACGTTCTCTGGCCTCAAGGCTTCTTCCTGTGCTTCTTTGATTTGTGCGGACAGGTGTGAGTGGATGGTCATGGTTAATGCTCTTACTTGGCGGTCCGAGTACTCCTTTCTGCTCAAAGCGTCTGCAACCACGTTGGCTTTTCCGGGGTGATAACGAATTTCACATTCGTAATCATTTAGTAATTCCACCCACCGTCTTTGTCTCATGTTGAGTTCTTTCTGGTTGATGATATGCTGGAGGCTTTTGTGATCGGTGAAGATGGTGCACTTGGTACCGTAAAGATAATGCCTCCAGATTTTTAGGGCGAACACTACTGCTCCCAATTCGAGGTCGTGTGTCGTGTAGTTTACCTCGTGCGTCTTCAGTTGTCTTGAGGCGTAGGCGATGACCTTCCCTCGCTGCATTAGGACACATCCAAGTCCCTGGTTTGATGCATCACAGTAGACCACAAAGTCTTCTGTTCCTTCTGGCAAGGATAATATAGGCGCGCTGCACAGAGCTCGCTTCAGTGTTTGGAACGCAATGTCTTGTTTTTCTCCCCAATTGAAGGTTACACCCTTCTGAGTCAGGGTGGTAAGTGGTTTAGCAATCTTCGAAAAGTTTTGTATGAACCTTCGGTAATACCCAGCAAGGCCCAAGAATTGTCGGATTTCCGTTGGAGTCCTTGGAGTTGTCCAGTTCTCGATTGCCTTGATTTTGGAAGGGTCCACGTGTATCCCCTCCTTGCTGACCACGTGACCTAGGAAATCTACTTTCCGAATCCAAAATTCGCACTTTGAGAATTTTGCGTAAAGCTTCTCTGTCCTTAATGTTTCCAAGACCTGTCGGAGGTGTTGGCTATGTTCCTCCTTGCTCCTTGAATAGATGAGTATATCATCTATGAATACGATCAAAAATTTGTCCAGGAAAGGACGACATACTCGGTTCATCAAGTCCATGAACACTGTTGGTGCATTTGTCAATCCAAAGGGCATCACTACAAACTCATAGTGACCATAGCGAGTCCGGAATGCCGTTTTGGGAATATCTCCTTCCAGAACTCGCAGCTGGTGGTACCCAGATCTTAAATCGATCTTTGAGAAATAGCTTGCTCCTTGTAGTTGGTCGAATAGATCGTCTATGCGCGGTAAGGGATATCGGTTCTTAATCGTGAGTTTGTTCAACTCTCGGTAATCGATGCACATGCGAAAAGATCTGTCCTTCTTCTTTACGAATAGGACTGGCGCTCCCCAAGGTGAGAAACTCGGTCTGATGAATCCCTTGCTTAGAAGTTCGTTCAGCTGGCTGGATAACTCCTGCATTTCATCCGGTGCTAGACGGTACGGCGATTTTGCTACTGGGGTAGCTCCAGGGATCAAGTCGATCCTGAACTCGACTTGACGTTCTGGTGGGACTCCTGGAAGGTCTTCTGGGAAAACATCTGGGAAGTTGCAGACTTCTGGAATGTCTTTAATGTCTTTCACTTCTCGTTTCTTGTCGACCACGTGGGCTAGGAAGGCATGATATTCTTTGCGAAGGTATTTTCGGGCTTTGACGCAAGAGATGACTTGTAAATTTGTACCAGGTTTGTCACCATAAATGATAAGAGTTTTGCCGCTTGGCAGATTGAGGCGAACGGCCCTTTCGTGACAAAGTATATCGGCATGGTGAAGGCTTAACCAGTCCATACCGATGATGACATCAAAACTTCTTATAGTAATCGGCATAAGATCGATTTGGAACGAGTGTTCATTTAAATTTAACGTACAGCCTATGTACATATCGTTTGCGCTTTCCGTTTTACCGTTTGCCATTTCTACTGTGAATATTTTATTGAGTGCTTGGGGTTTTTGATTAAGTAAGTGTTTGAATTTATGACTCACGAAACTTCTCTCCGCACCACAGTAAAAGAGTATGCATGCATAAATGTTGTTGAGGAGAAACGTACCCGTAACCACTGTGGGATCGGCTATTGCCTCGTTCTACCCTATTGCCAGCACTCTTCCTACACCGCCAGCATTCTTTGCCTTAGGGCAATCCCTCTTGTAGTGCCCAGTTTCCCCACACCTATAACATGCCTGGCTCACTCCAGCACCAGGGACTTGGGTGATTGGTCGCGCCGGTGCCCTACAGAAACGGGCAGTGTGCCCTTTCCTGTCGCAGTTTTTACAGTGCATCTCCCTGCAATTCCCGTTGTGATGGTAATTGCATTTGTTGTACTTTGGTAGGTTCCCATCATATTGTTTTACTGGCGTAGGGGTAACAGGGACAGCAGTGGGGGCACTAGCCGCATGGACCGCCACTATTTGTTTCTTTGAAGGTTCTTACGAATTTTGACTTTTCCTTTTGTTCCAAAACTTCTTCTTGTTGTTGTTGTTGGCATTGCTGTTATTGTTGTTGCTTCCTTTGGTTGGTTCTGGAACGATGGTCGTGACATCTTGGCAGACCCCATGATCGACGAGGGTCTGTGCCAGTTGTTTGGCACTGTCGAACGTAGTGGGTTTGGAAGCTAGCACACTTCCTCAGAGCTGGGGCGACAGCCCCCAGATATACCTTTCCACCTTCTTGCTTTCTAGGGCCATCATCCCTGGGCAAAGTATTGTCAAATCACTGAACCTATTCGTATAGGTTGTGATGTCCGAGCCCACCATAGTCAATTCCCAAAGTTCCTGTTCAAGTTTCTGGATTTCGCCCCTTGGGCAGTACTCTCGTAATAGCATTTGCTTCAGGTTCTCCCAACCCATGGAGTTTGCCACCACCAGAGTTAGTGACTTGACGTGGCCATTCCACCACGTTAGGGCTCATTCGGAGAAAGTACATGTGGCAAATTTTACTTTGCTTTCTTCGGGGCATGAGCATATCTCGAACACGGCTTCCGTTTTCTCTATCCATTAGGATAGATCCATCACTCCCCCGGTTCCATTAAAGGGGATGGGTTTGCTGTTGGAGAAGTCTTTTTAAGTACATTCCCCGGAACGACTCTGGTTTTGGCCATTTGTAGAGCTGTTTATTCCTCCTCCTGATCCGTTGTTACTCATTTGCGCCATTGCTGCGGTTACGGCAGCTGTTACAGCAGCCTGAAAGGTAGCAGCATCCATCGACGGAGGGGGTGGTGGAGGTGGTGTTGGTGTTCCTGTATTTTTGAAGCGTCGAGGATTTCTTCTTGGTGGCATGATTCTGCCACAAGTTAAGAGACGAATCCTTGATAAGTCATTAGAAATGATTATGGAAGGTTTTAGTATTATAAGTTTTGGTTCTGAACATTTCTGGTTTTTGCATGTTAATGGAAACTTTCAAAAATAAGTGTATGATTCTTTTAAGAATTAAATGGAATACTCAAGGAAATAATAAATGCGTGTCAATTTCATTGATATTAGTATATGATACAACGATCAGGAAAATTTGACCTTTTATAGGTCTAGGGTACATCAATGAAAATGGGAAAATTTGACAGCATTTCGGCCTCCGAATTGTGCACTCACAATCCGTCGGGTTTACATTTATACAAGAAAAGGTAACACCAACACTTTGCCGATAGGTATAGATATAGCACCAGAAGCACGCGCTCTACTCCGAGCGGGTAGCACGTTGCGGACCATGGTATGTGGTTGTGGATGCCTTAGCTCGGGCTACTTGACGTTCAGCCTCGATGAAGCGCCTTTCCAATGCGGCTTGGCCCCTACGGAACTCCCTTACCTCGGCTCTAGTAGCAGTGATGTCCTTTTGTAGGGAAAAGGTGTGCTCTATTGTCCGCTCATGTTCTTCGTCCAGACGACGAAGACGTACTGCAGTGACAGCAGCGGTGGCCCCAATGTCCAAGAGTTGGCTGGCATTCACTCTTGCTTGCTCGCCTTAGTTGGCAATGTGTCGAACCATGACAGGGAGTGCCCTGTCAGCCGAACCCCCGTTGCTGAGGTTATAAAAGCCTCGTGTCATGCCGTAGGGCGGGCGTCGCCCTTGTTCCCTGCTCCATCGCTTCAGATCCACAGCCCAGCGGGGCGCCGGGCCCTAAAAGTTCCTTTGTGGATTTGCTGCTCCTCGGGGAGGATTGTAGATCTCGGGTTCCGAGTCAGTGCTCCCACCATCTCCTTCCTCTTCTGACTCTTCATTTGGGTCTTCCTCGGGATCCTCTTCGGAATCCTCTTCTGGCTCCTCCTCGGGAATCTCTTCGGGATCTTCCTTTGGGTCCTCTTCAATCCAGCCTCCATTACCCTGGTTAGGGTAGTAGGGATCCCCGGAAATGTGAAATCCTGCCATTTTGTCTAGTCGAGAAATAGAGGTAAGAGAATTTTTTTATAAAAACTCGGGAGTAAAAAGATAAATTTTTTTTTTTTGATAAATAAAATTTTTATTTATTTGATGATTTCCTAAATTTAACTAAATATCGAGGTTCGCACGATTACTATAGCTCTTATGGTTTTATAAAATACTCCTATAGTATTTCAAATTTGTAAGTTTGATTCAAGTATTTTCTTTGGTAAGTTTTCGACTTGTTGCATACTATGACCATTCCTCGACATACGTTGGTCACATCCAGGATAAATATAGTTGATCAGGCTATATTTATTCTCGATTTGATTACATACCCCGAGGCCTAGTCGTAGTGTCGCAACTTGTCTTAATACTTTTATAAAATTGTTGCTATGATACGAGACCGATGCATGCGTGTATTTATACTTTTAAAATAAAGAAAAAATATATATTTCATTATAATTTATTAAAAGTATCGTTTATGAAAACGTTTGGTCAGAGGGTTTTTTTTTGGTCCCTTTGCATTTATAGTTTGTATATCTTATGTGGTTCGATATACTTAGTTCACTATAAACAATGCTCTGATACCAATCTGTCACACCCCCAAACCAGAATGGCGGAAACGTTCGGGGGTGGGTGACTTCACGTAGTATCATAACAGTTGAATATTGTAAAGAAAGTAAACACAACCATCATAAATATAATAAAAACTTACATTGTTGCGTGTAATACATGTTTCAAAAGAATATTACAAATATGATGATTTAAAATGTTTTGATAATAGACGCCTTAGCGTTACTTCTCCAAAAGCTGATGGTTACCTGTATTACTGATTCCCTAAGAAATACAAGTAGTTTTGAAAAAGTGTCAACAATTAAGTTGGTGAGTTCATAAGCGTTTTTGTACTGAAATTTGTGTGTCCTTTAGTAAAAATAACTGAACGTGGTTTCCAGAAAATCCAATATTTTCTACATATAGTTTGAAAAGTTCCAAAGGCTGGAGTGCAATGGTATCTTTCGTGCTCAAAATGGTGGAAGTGTATTTATACTCAAATAATGTATTTACTGAATGCATTCAAGAGTCTCGTAAATCAAACTTATTTTAATACTTCCGTGTGAGTTTTATAACCATGCTATTGACCCAGACTGCCTGTAACAACGTTCTTCAGGCGTTGTAGTGTTATGACGTTTGTCACCCCAGACCTGCCGGTCTAACTGTAGCTAACAGTTTAGGTGCGGGATTGTCAATCCCGTACAGATCTATACACAAGTATCACGCTCTCCCTCCAAGAGATTATGGTTTATAATACAGGACTTGAAATACGTACTTGTGAGTACGTTGAAGTTGAATGTCTCACAACACTTAGTATTAATAGATTTACGAAAAGAAAAGTCTATATTTCATGTAGATGAAAGTATTTCATTTTCACAATGTTTACGTAAAGATGTAATGAATAACCCGTAAACTATACCCATTATAGTTTTTCCGAAAGTGTGTTCCATTCGGTGGTAAAAACTTGGTGTAATATCAACTTTGCATGTGAAGTGTAACATTGGTATTAATGTTGGTTAATCATCCACAAACAAAATCTAGATAAAGTATTTGAAAAACATTTCTAACGACGTGTGTTTTAAGTGTGAGTTTATCTCGTGTTTCACTTGTATTCCCCCCCCCCCCCTAAAACATGAAAAAGACGTGAAAATATAGGGTTATGAACTCACCTGGAAAGTGTGGTGATTTGAAGAAAAACGAGTTTTTCTCGGGCAGCACTTCGACCGGGAAGTGGTAAGTTTCTCGGGATTCTCGACACTTCGGACCTTCGTCGGGGCTTGGATATGTAACCGGGGTGTCGGGGTCATCTCGGGGTGCTAAATGTGGAGTAGAACTGAGAGAGAAAAGGGAAATGAGCAATGAGAGTCGGAACCCTCGCATGCTATTTATAGGGTGAATTCTCAGGATTCACGTCGTGAGCATGGGATGGCTCACGTCGTGAGTTTGGCCCGTAGACGCGACGACTGGTGGTCTAGCTCTGGCACACATCAGTCATAGACTCACGTCGTGAGTCTCTCTTGCTCACGTCGTGAGTTTCGGATAAGGTTGGTGTGCGTGCCTCGAACTTCCAAAATTCATATCTACGAGCTCCAATTTCGACGTTCTTTATATCCACACGTAGGTGAGAATATACTCTACAACTTTCATTTAGACTCCGTCGGCTAATTTTGAATTTAATTTTTAATATTATATTTTAAGTAGGCCGGGACAGGATAATTCCGTTAAAAATCCATAACTTCTTCATCTACTGTCCGTTTTCGTCTGTCTTTTTACCGTTGTACTACTATTGTCGAGACCTTCAATTCTCGTTTAGGTTGCGTCGGCTAAAAATCGCTCGATCTTTATTTCGAGTTTTTAGCTGTCTACTGATGTTCTGAAACTTTAGAAAAATCATAACTCCCTCAAACGAAGTCAGATTTGGGTGTTCTTTTTATGTATGCTCATGGTTTAACATAATCTACGACTTTCGTTTAGATACCTAAGGCTAAAAAGTATTTTATTGAAGTTTCACTTTTTACGCTTAACAATGTTTTACCGGTTGTGTCGCGGATTTTCGATTGGTCATAACTTCTTCGTTATAACTCGGATTTGGGTGTTCTTTATATATTTGGAAACCTTGACAATATATCTAACATTTTATGCAACCCAAATGAGACTTTAGAACACTTCATTTTTGACGCCATTTTATTACATCAAAAATAGTTTAATATTATCTGACTTTTTGAACATTACATTGACTTGAAATATCGGGTTGTCACAATATATATATATATATATATATATATATATATATATATATATATATATATATATATATATATATATATATATATAGAGAGAGAGAGAGAGATAGGTTCAGGTATTCAAAGTAATTATTATGTGATTGTAGGATTTAATATCAGCCAATCATTCTTAAAGGGTATTAATGTAATCTTACCAATTATTTAATTTTGGTAACTAAATAAGTATTTAATTATTCCCTAATCTTCTTCAACCTTGCCCTAGCATTGAGCGTACCCTTCAATGTTTGGCAAAAGAAACCATCGGCCATGTTCCACCAGCCCCCACTGCCATCTCCCCCTTCTGTTCAGCAATTATACACAGTGAGGAATCTTCCGGCAATGGCAGCAATCGGTGGAGGAAGCATCCCGTCCGGCACATGAGACGCTCGTTTCTGCACGTCGTTGGCAGAGAGGCGGTCGGATGGCGAAGACCGCAAGGTCGAAGGGAAGACAGGAGGCGATAGAGGAGGCGACATAAGGGGGTGCAAAGGGTCGCACTTGGCCGATCGATTCGCGAGGAGGTCGTGTTCGGAATCGACGAGGCCGAAGCAGTGAAGGTGGGCAGAATCCGTAAAGCCCTCTTCCTGCTCTAATGGTGATGTGAGAAGGGGGAAAAGAAAGCAGCGACCTTGTGGACCGATGATTCGATGGTGGCTAAGAGATTGCGGTGAAGAGGTGTTCAGTGGCAGGGGAATTTAGGTGGTGATTCTTCCACAGGAATTGAACGGGATCAACAACACATGTAACCTTCTTGCTCTATTATTATTATTATTATTATTATTATTATTATTATTATTATTATTATTATTATCATCATTATTTTTTTGATTTGGAATCCCCATTATGATGATGAAACAAGCAGAAGGGTCGATCAAGAGGGTGTTTGTTTGATTTTGATTTTGTTTTTCTTTCCTATGTTTTGACAAAAAATCAGTGGAGTGTTGATGGGTTTTGGGTTTGATTGTTCTTGATAGGAATGGATAAATGGAATGGATTTGTGGGGTTAATGTTTTACAGGAAATTGTTTGTTTTGCTTGACAGAATTCGATGTAATGTTTATTGCTTGAAATTGCCATGGAAAGAAGATGAAGCAATAACAATGAGTGGTTGTATTTCTCATTTGCAGGTATACATGAAATCAAGAACAAGAACAAGAATGTTCTTGTTTTGTAGGCTGTTTTGTAGGCTGGGAACGAAACGAGAGATATCGAAGCAAAACAAGGTACATATGAATCTTACAACATTCTACTGAAATGGAATTTTGAATTCCGATTCTGTCAAAATAGAATCTTGAATTCCAATTTTTCATTTACTAATGCATTATTGGATTCTAAACTACAATTGAATTTGTTTTCACAGAAGTTGATGCTTGAAGAACGTACCACAAAATTGAAAGTGATTCTTAGCAACATTATTCTTTTAAAATGTATCAGTGTCTTTGTTAGATTTAGATGTTTTTTTTCCCGATTTGAAAGTTTTTTTAGTTTTATTCTTTAAAAATAAATGTAATTCTTAGTAATTGTTACCTGTATGCTATAAGAATTAATGTAATTTTTGTTTTTATTCTTCAATTGATGGTTCAAGAATTTGTTATTCAAAATGAAGTTTTTAAAGTCATGATCAAGAAATAGGTTCAAGAATTTTTTTGAATATACTTATAAACATATTCTTTCCAAATGTCCAAATTAAAAGAATTATAATTCGTAAAATCGGATTTTTAAAATTAATAGAGTATAAGATCACTTAAAATATGCTATTTTCCTTTATTAAATCTATATTAATTGACTAAAATACTCTTCTAATTAAATTAGATGTATTTTTCAATTATATTTAATTCAATAATATGTATTAATTAATTTCTTAAAATAAATAAAATGATTGGCCCACAATCATTTCTACATTCACACAATAATTAGTTAGAATAGAATAACCTAAGTCTATATATATATATATATATATATATATATATATATATATATATATATATATATATATATATATATATATATATATATATATATATATATATATATATATATATATCAATTAAAAAATTAAAAAGTTTATACATATTCTAAAAAGATCTATAATACTAGCATTTTATATTAAAATTGTGAACATTTATTATCATATCCTAAACAAATTTTTTTAGGCTACTCCTATAGTCCTATATATTTGCTTTAATTTATGGAGTTGTGATAAATCAACTTTAACTTTATGAGCAACGATAAAAAGCTGCTGTCTATTTGTCCCTGCTAGAAAACGTTAAACACTAAACGCTGCTTTAAATAAATATATTTAGTGCCCCACAACATAATAAAGTGGACATTTACATGGGTATACACATATTATCCTTAATGAATATTATTATTATTATTATTATTATTAAAATTTTATTAAAAACTAGCAACAAGCTAGAAAAGAATATTAAGCTAGAAAAGAATATTACAGTAAAATCGTAACAGAAATAAGATTATAGCAAAAATAATATTACGAAGTCAAAAAGTCTAACTAATCTTGATTTTGTTGCACCTACTTATTAGTGTAGGTTTATTTAATTCTGGCACAAATAGAATTATGAGTATTCCATTTAATTTGTTAGTGTAGGTTTGTGTAATTTAGTAGTTTAAAATAGAAGTATAATATAAAAATAACTTTCCACTCTAATTGAAAAAGGAAAAAAAAAAAAAAATAATAACTCAGAAGTAATCGTTTCTTATTAATATCAAAATCTGCAATCAAGTGAAAAATAAACTATATGATTTAGTGGCACACGTATTTGTTGATTAGTATGCAAAGTGAATATACCATTAATGGTATATAAGTTTAGGTACTCAAATTCATCATATTATCTCGTTTTATTATCATATATGCATTGTAATCTTCTAAAGTTCTTCAAATTCAACTCCTAATTTGATTTACTTTCAAGATTTTTATAAATTTCACCATTATCTTACTCTTACATAATTTCATATTCAAATATAATATATATAGCCTAGTAGGTGTTCGGCATAACAATGTGATGTAAGAGGAAGATAATAGTGAAATTTCAAAAATTTTGAAAGTAAATCAAGTTAGTGTTGAAGTTTAAGAACATTGTAATGCATATATGATACAAAATGACATATTATAGTAGATTTGGGTACCTAAGCTTATATACCTTTAAGGGTATATTAACCTTTCCTTATATATATATATATATATATATATATATATATATATATATATATATATATATATATATATATATATATATTATACGGACGTGTGCACAATGTTATTCTATGAGAATTACAAAAAGAATAGGTTGTTTAGTAATGTGAATACGTTCAACCTCAGACAACTATCGTCATTTTCATGCATTCTCACTAATTATTATTCATTTTTGTTCTCACACATCGTTTTTCACTCATTTTCATTCTTACAGAATACGACTCAATAAAAATTGTGACAGAATAAGAATAATAATAAAATATCTATAATAACCTTATAGACGCTTTAACTAGTAAGAATGTGTGATAATCACAATAGTTATATAAAATTGAACATATTCACATTATCAAACAACATATTTTCTTTATCATTCTCAAAGAATAACACTGTCCACACGCCCGCACAATAGATGTCAATCCAAATTTGAACCTCGCTCTATATACATACTTAACTAGCTCTCTCTCTCTCTCTCTCTCTCTATATATATATATATATATATATATATATATATATATATATATATATATATATATATATATATATATATATATATAGGCTTAGGTTATTCTATTTACACTAATTATTGTGTTATTGTATGCATAAATATGGGCCAATCATTTTACTTAATTTAAGAAAGTGATTAATATATATATTATTAAATTAAAGATAATTGAAAAATACCATCTAATTTCATTCTAAGGGTATTTTAGACAATTGAGATAAATTTAAAAAAGGAAAATTTCATATTTTTGGGGATAAGTAACTCTCTTGATTTTAAAATTCTAATTTTTTAATTACTTTAATTTTAATTATAACGTAATTTTTATAATTAAACCCGATTTTATTCTGTTAGAATCAGATTCTCTACAAATTTCAGGATACATGTTTCTATTAGAATGATATTCTATGCGAATGCCAACACCGACTAATAAACACATTTTTGGATACAACTTCAAATTTTTCATTACATTCTTAAAAAAGTAAAAACTTTATATAATAATCTATGACAATGAAATACTCACTAATAACAAATAAAATTATGTATATTATTCGACCTTAATATTCTAGTAGAATATATTATTACATATACTCCTATCATTCTATTGTAGATTATTCTATCAGAAGAATAGCTCTTTCCTTGATCATCCATGAAATTATACATTTAACGAAAATAACCGTCATGAATCAAATCATGTAAGAATAATATTCTCTGAGAATGCTTAGAATCACTTTCAAATTTGCGGTCCGTTCTTCAAGCATCAACTTCTGTCAAAACAAAACCAAATTGTAGTTTAGATTCCAACAGAATTGGAATTCATGATTCCATTCCAACAGAATTGGAATTCATGATTCCATTTCAGAAACATTGACGAGCTCTTGAGAAAACAAAGGAAAAATCTTTGCAACGCTTTTCATTTGTAGAAGAAAAATTGACACAACATTAACATGCAACATACAAAAAAATTATGAGTTTATTACCATCCATACTTGGCTTGTGTTTCTGCTTTTGTGAGAAAGCCTTTTGAGCGCCTTTCTGCCAATTCCATCTCTTTAGATCTCATATCAAAGTATAAAGATCCAATCTGATGTTTCCTCTTGTGCAGCTTCGTTGGCTTCCCCTTCCCTGAAGAAGTCGGCTGAAAATAATCCAGAATAGGAGACTATAAGTACAATTCTAGAACATCAAAAACATTTTCAATCTTACAAATTGAAACAGGGTTCTTACTTCTTACTATGAGACCAAGAAAATATAACCAATTACCTGATATGAGGGCCCAAAAGCTATTCCAGTTGATTTGACTTGGTCTTCTCGTAGTCGATTCTTCATCAGTTCATCCTGACTAACCTCAATTATCTCATGCGGAATCTCATTCCTACCTCTCTTGCCAGGAACCCTCGTCATATTTTGTATAGCGGCTGCTTCTGAAATTTCTGGCTGCATATTTCTGTCAATCCAAATTTCTGAAAACCCTAATTCCCAAAATTCAATTGAATCCCCACCTGTCGTCGGACCCTCTTCTGGTCTCACCCCTCGCTGTTAGAATCAGAAGAGAGTAAGCGGAGAGTTGCTAATCAACCCTTGCTGCCCTCGCTTCACCCTCCTCTCCATCCGATTCAGTCGATTAAACCACCTAAAGCACCCTCTTGGAGATCAGCGATCTTCTTTGCCTTCCCCATTCGTGTGGCTACTGATCGGGCCAGAAAGAAAAGAAAGAAAACGCCGGTGATAGTCGGTTTTGTAGTCCATGATTTAAATTGGAGAGATTAGGTCAATACCATGATTATAGGGATTAATTTTAGAAGTTACTAAACAAATTACTAAATTACCCTTATTTATTTATTTAATTATTTAATTTTTTATTTAATTTTGATTTGCCCACATTTATGCATACGAATAACACAATACTTAATTTAAACAAATGAACATAGCTATATATATATATATATATATATATATATATATATATATATATATATATATATATGTATATATATATATACTTAACGTATTTTAGAAGACATTTAAATTACATAAATCATCCTTAACGTTTGGTGACAATTACGCGTTTAATCCTTCAAATTATCTAATTCATCTTTCCATTTTCAACCGTCAACTTTATTTCATAAACTTGTTTGCGTGCTATAGTCAGGGTTATATTAGTCAATTTATTTCAGCATGTTCTTGATCCATTTATTGACTTGTTGGTTCAGGAGGCTTCGATCTACAATAGATTTAAAATTTTCATCCTATATTAATTTCAATTTACTTAAACAAATGTTTCTTCAATGAGTAACCGCATCATTTAATCAACACTCAAGAATTTCAATTTTTTTATCACATATTCATCCGATTCTAATCAAATATTACCAATTTCAATTCTCAATCTGCATGCTATATTTAATTATGGTGTTGGAATTTCAAAGGAAGAATATATTTTCCATTGTGTTAAATTGTTAATCGGCAACGATAACCAATTCTAATGTTTGCGAATTGAAATCACAAAATATCGTTATTAGAATTTCTCATTTATAGGAAATTCTTTTTGTCACACCCCCAAACCAAAACGGCGGAAACATTTGAGGGTGGATGACTTCATATACAGTATCATAACATAATGAATAATAGTGATCAAAGTCATACAACCATCATATTGATAATTAAGGAGTTTACATTGTATGCAAAACATTGTTTACTTGATACCAAATACATATGACAAAAGTAAATGGCGTGACGCTGCGACGCCTCATCCTCAAAACCCTTTTTGGTTACCTATCTACTGATTTTCTGAGAATACAAGTGGTTTTGAAAAAGTGTCAACAATTAAGTTGGTGAGTTCATAAGAGTTTAGTATGAGAAAAATCGATAACTTTTCCTTGTAAAATGATAGAGTGTGTTTTCAGAAAATCCAATATTTTCTTTAAAAATGAAGGGTAAGTCTTAAACCCAAAGACCAAAAATGTAAGTAGTGTTGTACTGGAAAATAGTATTATGTAGTTTTATCATTATATAAAACTAATTGAATGTATGTTAGTCCCGTAAACCAACTGTATTGTTAATACCCCATGTAAGTTATTATAACCGTGCTAGCGACTAGTTGGCCTGCTACGACGTTCTTCGGGCGTCGGAATGTTAGACATTTGTCACCCTAGACCTGCCGGTCTAACTGTAGCTAACAGCTTGGGTGCAGGGCTGTCAGTCCCGTATAGATTTATACACAAGTGTCACGCTCTCTTACTGAGACTCTAGTTATAATTCAGGAACTTTAGTATGTACTCAAGTAGGTACGGTGAAGGCTATGTCTCACAAAATTGTATTAACAAGTTCACGTCTAGTGTAACGAAAACTCTTTTTGCAAATGAAAGTATTATTCTTCCATAGTAGTTACATAGTGTAAAAGTAATTATATCTTTAAATAATTATATGATTCGTGCAAAATGATAAAGTAATATTTGTGACTCCGAAACTATACCAATTATAGTTTATTATAAATGTTTTGTTGAGTCCATTTATATAATCATATATATATATATATATATATATATATATATATATATATATATATATATATATATATATATATATACATATAAGTTGTCATGTCTAGATATTTTTAAAAGATTATGTCATATAAACTTACATCTAACACAAGTATGAGGACATTTGGTATGAAAAAGTCAATTTCTAGTTTTTGCTCCTTTATAACGACATTTACTGGTAACTAGAAAAATATAACTTTGCAAATCTTTTTTTTTTTTACCTTTTTGGGATATTTAACTCAAGTTAACTTTGTAAGTTTAAAACCATATATTTTTAGTCAAAAACCACAAAAAAATAATGCCATAAACTTGTTATGACCTATTTTGTTTAAAAATCCATTTTTACATAAAATGATAGATTTTTTAGTTTTCTTTTTGTAAAACTAACTCCTTAATATTTTTGTCTAGTTTCAAAATACACGCCCAAAACAAAATATTTTGGGTTATATCCCACAAAAATGGCAAAATAACTAGATCATAACCATTTTTGCTAGAAAAGTCATATTTTGTTCATAAAAGTCTTAATCTTTGTAGTTTTGTAGTTATAACTTTTTCTAATAAACATATAACATAGTTTATGTTTGTTTTTCCTAGTTTTGCATCTCCTACTATCATACCACAAATAAATGTTCTACAAACAAGTAACAACCACATTTCATGAAGATTAATGCTTTATACAACATAGAAATGGAACATGCAAATATTTGTGCTATAAATCAAAGTTTTCTTGTATGCCCCCCCCCCCCCCCCAAAACAAAAAACATGAAAAACTCGAAAATATGGGGTATAAACTCACCTTGAGTGTGTTTGTGGTTGGTCAAAGAGATAAAGATGAAGATACTCAAGTTAGAACACTTGGTTGAAGAACACTTGAAGGTGGTATTATCCTATGGATTTAACACATGTCAATGTGTGTAAGAGTCACAAAAACGAGCATACATGTGTTTAAAATCAATAGATAATCAAAGAAATGCTTACCAAAATCTAAGAATCAACTTGGAAGGACGAACCTATGGAGGATTTGACCTTGTTTCTTGAGAGAAAAATGAAGGAAAATGAAGACGGTGGGGTGGGGTGGGGGGTTGGGACCTCTCGATCGCAACTTAAAAGAGGGGGGAGGGGGAGGGGGTGGGTGGGGGTGGGGTGGGTTGAGGTAATGGTTGCTTGTTTGCATGGATGATGATGTGTTTTGTGGGAAATTGAAGCAAGACATGATTAGTGTTGGGGCTTTCCATGCACCAAAGTCAACTCTCCTAATTTTTATAAAAACTTAAGTGTTTTTATAAAAAAAATGGGTGTTTTATAAAAATATGGTAAAACTAATGTATAATTACCTAATTTGAATTATAAAAATTCAATTCATATAAAGGAATCATTATCAATAAAGATGATAGCACAATGTGTTGAAAATATTATTTATACCAAAATAATATATGTTGGAATTAACGAAATTAACGTTGTTGATCCAAAAATAGGATTTTTATCCAATAATTGGCGAAGGAAGAGGTATTTCGTATTAATTCTTGTAGGTTGTACATTAGGAAACATCAAGATTTACCTAAAATTCTAATACGGGTCGAGTTGACTTTTGTTGACTTGTTGTCTTTTGTTGACTTGTTGACTTTAATTGGATCCAAAATTGACATTTGTCACATCATCCCCCCGTTAGAAGGAATTTCGTCCCGAAATTCGTACTGGAGTGAGTACTCATGAGCTAGGGAAGAGATGTGGATACTTCTGTTTCATTTGGTCCTCATGCTCCCAAGTAAATTCCAGCCCTCGCTTGGTGTTCCAACGGACCTTCACTATGGGTATGCGGCTTTGTTTCGTCCTTTTGACCTCCCTGTCCATGATTTCCACAGGTTCTTCTACGAAGTGTAGACTCTGTTTACCTCGATTTCATCAAGTGGGATTACATGAGTCTCATTAGACAGACATTTCTTCAGGTTGGACACATGGAAGGTGGGGTGTACGTTACGGAGTTCCTGTGGTAGTCGAAGTTTGTAAGCTACTGGGCCGATGCTGGCAAGGATTTCGAATGGTCTGATATTCCTTGGGTTCAGTTTCCCATGTTTTCCAAAACCTATCATTCCCTTCCAGGGTGAGACCTTCAATAGAACGCGGTCACCAACCTGGAATTCCAAGGGTTTGCGTCGCTTATCTGCATAACTCTTTTGTCGATCCCGGGATGCCCTTAATCGTTCACGGATCTGAATAATCTTCTCCGTAGTCTCCCATATGATTTTAGGGCCAGTGAGTACGCTATTAGGCACTTGTCCTCTTGTTAGCTGCATGTCAACCACTTCGGCCCAGCACATAGGTGATCTGCACTAGCGCCCATAGAGGGCTTCAAATGGAGCAACCTTAATGCTAGTGTGATAGTTGTTATTGTATGAGAACTCGATGAGCAGTAAATGGGTATCCCACGCTTTACCGAAGTCTATCACACAAGCTCTCAACATGTATTCCAGCGTTTGAATGGTTCTTTCGCTTTGCCCATCGGTTTGAGGGTGATATGTTGTACTCATGTCGAGTCTGGTTCCCAAGGACTTTTGTAGTGATTGCCAAAACCGCGAGGTAAATCTAATATCTCTATCAGAGATAATGGACATTGGCACACCATGTAAACGTACGATCTCTTTGATGTACGTCCGTGTTAGTTTCTCCATCTTGTCTGTCTCCTTTATTGGCAGGAAGTGTGCAGATTTGGTTGATCTGTCGACGATTACCCAGATGGTGTCAAGTCCACCCGTCGTCTTGGGCAACTTGGTTATGAAGTCCATGGTTATCCTCTCCCACTTCCACTCGGGTATATCTGGTTGTTGAAGCAAACCCGAGGGCTTTTGGTATTCTACCTTGACCTCGGCGCAAGTCAGGCACTTTCCCACATAGGTAGCGATTTCTGCCTTCATGTTTGGTCACCAATATAGTTTCTTAAGATCCAAATATATCTTGTCTGAACCGGGATGAACGGAGTATTTGGTCTTGTGAGCCTCGTTCATGACTATGTCTCTGTACCCACCTTTTGGCGTCCAGATTCAGTTAATGAGATAACGTGCCCCATCATCCTTGACCTCTAGGTTTTTATCCAATCCCCGCAAGGCCTCACTTGCGACGTTCTCGGGTTTCAAGGCTTCAAGTTGTGCCTCCTTGATTTGTGTGGACATGTGTGAATGGATGGTCATGGTTAATGATTTCACTCGGCGCCCCGAGTATTCTTTCCGACTTAGGGCATCCGCTACAACGTTGGCCTTGCCTGGATGATAACGAATTTCGCATTGGTAGTCATTTGGTAGCTCTACCCATCGTCGTTGTATCATGTTGAGCTCCTTTTGATTGAGGATGTGTTGGAGACTCTTATGATCAGTGAAGATTGTGCACTTTGTGCTGTAAAGGTAGTGTCTCCAGATCTTTAGGGCAAATACCACTGCTCCTAATTCGAGTTCGTGCATGCTATAGTTGACATCGTGAGTCTTGAGTTGTCTCGAGGCATAGGCAATGACCTTTCCTCGTTGCATGAGCACGCACCCTAGGCCTTGCCTGGAGGCATCGCAGTAGACCATAAAGTATTTGGTCCCCTCTGGGAGAGACAAGATAGGAGCACTGCATAGGGCTTATTTTAGTGTTTGGAAGGCAGTCTCTTGCTTATCCTCCCAGCTGAAAGTCACTCCCTTCTGCGTCAAGGTAGCGAGCGGCCTTTCAATTTTGGAAAATTTTGTATGAACCTTTGGTAGTAGCTAACAAGACCTAAAAACTGGCGTATCTCCGTCGGTGTTCTTGGTTTTGCCCAATTTTCAATTGCCTTGACTTTGGAAGGATCCACATGTATCCCTTCCTCACTGACCACGTGTCCCAAGAAGTCCACCCTTCGAATCCAGAATTCGCATTTCGAGAATTTCGCATACAGTTTCTCTGCCCTTAACGTCTCCAAGACTTGCCATAGGTGCTGACTATGTTCTTCCTTACTTCGTGAATAGATTAGTATGTCATCGATGAATACTATCACAGATTTATCTAAGTAAGGTCGGCATACACGGTTCATTAGGTCCATGAACACCGTTGGCGCATTAGTCAAACCAAAGGGCATCACCACAAACTCGTAGTGACCGTAGCAAGTTCTAATTGTCGTCTTAGGGATATCTCCTTCCTGAATTAGCAGTTGATGGTACTCCGACCTTAGATCAATATTTGAAAAATAGCTTGATCCTTGCAGTTGATCGAAAAGGTTGTCTATTTGAGGTAGAGGATAACGGTTCTTGATGGTGAGTTTGTTCAGCTCTCGATAGTCTATGCACATGCGGAATGATCCATCCTTCTTCTTCACGAACAAGACCAGTGCTCCCCAAGGTGAGAAGCTTGGTCTGATGAATCCCTTGCTCGGCAATTCGTTCAGTTGACTGGACAATTCCTGCATTTTTTTCGGTGCTAAACGATATGGGGATTTGGCTGTGGGAGTGGCTCCAGGAATCAAGTCGATTCTGAATTCGACTTGGCGCACGGGTGGTATTCCCGGAAGGTGTTCTGGGAATATATCAGGAAAGTTACAGACTTCTGGAATATCCTTGATGTCTTTCACTTCCTGTTTCTCATCCACAATGTGGGCTAAGAAGGCGTGGTATTCCTTGCGTAGATACTTTTGAGCCTTGATGCAAGAGATGATTTCTAGATTTTTTTCTTGGGTTTGTCACCATAGATGACGAGGGTTTCGCTACTAGGCAGGTTAAGGTGAACGACCTTTTCGTAACACAGGATTTCGGCATGGTGAGGACTTAACCAATCCATGCCAATGATAACGTTGAAACTCCTTATTGTGACCGACATTAGGTCGATTTGTAAGGAATGGTTGTTTAGAGTTAGAGTGCATCCTATGTATATGTTATTTGTGGTTTCTGTTTTCCCGTTATCCATTTCTATGGTAAATGTTTCATTAAGTGTTTGAGGTTCATGTTTAAGGAAGTGTTCAAATTTATGGCTTACGAAACTTCTCTCCGCATCGCTATCGAAAAGTGTACATGCATATGAGTTATTGAGGAGAAACGTACCGGTAACCACGGTGGGGTCCTTCATTGCCTCCCCATGCCCTATTACTAAAACCCTTCCCATGCCTCCTCCATTTCTATTCTTTGCCTTTGGGCACTCCTTGAAATGCCTCGTCTCACCACATCCGTAGCACGGCTGACTCATCCCAGCATTAGCGGCTTGGGTGGTTTGTTGTGTCGATGCCTTACAGAAACGGGCGGTATGCCCCTTCCTGTTGCAATTATTACAGTGCATCTCTCGGCAGGCTCCATAGTGATGGAAGTTGCACTTGTTGCATTTTGGAAGAGTCCCTGCATATTGCTTGGCTGGTGCAGGGGCAATAGGGGCAGTGACAGCGTGAACGACCACGGTATGTTGTTTCTTGACAGGCTCTTGGGCGGTTTGCCCCCCTTTTCTTATTCCCGAACTTTCGCTTGTTGTCTCCTATTTTTGGTTGTTCGGGTGTGGGGGTTATAATGCCCTGGCGGACTTCCTGGTCGACAAGAGTTTGTGCCAGATGCTTGACACTGTCGTAGGTGCTTGGGTTTGCAAATATGACCATCCCTTGAATCTGAGGGGATAGTCCCCAGATGTAGCTTTCCACTTTCTTGGCATCTGGGGTGACCAGCCCGGGGCACAACGTCGCCAATTCGTTAAACCTGGTGGTGTAGGTGGCAATATCCGAGCCCTTCATGGTGTGGTCCCACAGTTCTTGTTCCAGCTTCTGCATTTCGCTTCGTGGGCAATACTCCTCCAGCATCATAACTTTTAGGTCCTCCCAACTCATGGAGTTGGCCACAGCAAGGGTCAGTGTTTTAACATGACCGTTCCACAATGATAAGGTCGAGTCCGCGAATGTACAAGCCGCATATTTAACCTTGTATTTGCCCGGGCATGAACAGATTTTGAATACGGACTCGGTTTTCTCAAACCATCTTGTCAAGGTGACGACACCGCAGTCGCCATGATAGGTTCTGGGTTTGCAGTTCATGAATTCTTTGTAAGAGCATACTCGTTGGTGACCTTGGCTTTCGCCAAGATTGGAACTGTTGGTATCGTTCCTGCTTTCGTTCCCATTGTTGTTTCCATTCCCATTCCCATTTCCATTCGTACCATTACTGCTGATTTGAGCCATGGTGGCTGCCACCACAGCTGTCACAGCAGCTTGGAACATAGCGGGATCCATTGGTGGTGTTGGTGTTGGTGTGGCTGCTGGTGTGTTGTTGACACACCTGTTACTCCTTCGCGGTGGCATTCTTCTGCCATAAAGTTTAAAGGCGGGATGATGGTAAGTCCTCACTAATGATCATGAATCGAGCATTATTGAAATGGAATGTCTTAGTTATATAGGTGTTATACCCGTCGTTGTAAACAATTCGTAAATGGAATCTACTATAATAAGCAAACAATTGCATAACAACTTATGAATTTGATAGTAATACCCAATGAAATAAAGTGCACGCCAATTTCATTGATAACATATATTAATACATATTTTTGGTAAAATTGACCTTTATGAAGGTCTACAATACATCAAATAAAGAAAGAAAATTTTAACATCATAACGACCCCTTGAATAGTGTAATCACTTATTCGTAGGGTTGAACCTACATACCAGAAAGAGTAGCACCAATGCTTACTTGTAAACCTAATATATAACAAAATGTGAGTAGTATAAGCCCCACTTGCGGCGTGTGGTCCTTGGTGGGTCCTGGAATGAAGCCATGAAGGCTTGCATCTCCTCTACTCGGCGCTCAGCCTCGATCACCCTCTATTCGAGGTCCATGTGTCTCTCCTGGTACTCTCTGGTCTCTAGTCGGGCAGTGGTGAGTTCCTCCTGGAGTCTATCGATGATACTACATGTCCACCCGTCGAGATCGTGCGGCAGTGACCTCTACGGCGTCACCCACATCCAAAATCTGAGTCGTGGATGCTCTGGCCTGCTCAGTGAGACGTGTGATCTGCTGGACCATGACAGGAAGAGCCCTGTTTGCTGGACCTCTGTGACTGAGGTCGTAAAACCCCCGCTCCATGCCATACGGGGAACGTTGGTCGTGTTGTCAGCTCCATCTCTGTAAATCCTCCGCCCAACGGGGCGTGGGCCCCTGGTAACCCTGTCGGTGCGCGGGAACAAGGGTGACATGGCAGGTTAATGACCTCGTACTCTGGGTCAGAGTCCTCCTCCTCGTCTGAGTCATCCTCCACCTGATCTTCAGGATCCTCCTCCATCTGGACTTTAGGGTCCTCTCCTGGCTCCTCTTCTATCCATCCCCGTTCCACTGGTTGGGGAAGTAAGGGTCTCCCGGCAAATGAAATCCTGCCATGATGTCTATGCGAGAATAGGGGTATAAGAGACACATAAAGAATCTAGGTGTATGATTCTATAGTATCATAAAATACTCCTATAGTATTTTGAACTTTATTTTTGATTCTTAGAGTTTCTTTGAATTAGGGGGGGGGGGGTGGTAAGTTTTAGATTTTTTGTTCACCACGACCATTCCCAAACACATGCTAGTCATATCTCGCATAAATATGGTTGATCAAGCCATATTTATCCCAGATATGATTACACACTATCTAGGTTTAATCGTAGTGTCCAACTTATCTTAATACTTTTATATGGTTCTTATTATGACACTGCTCTAGTATGTATGCATGTATGTATACTTTTATAAAAATACTATTACATTCTAAAAGTATACTTCTTAGTTAGAGTGTTTTAGCCCAATTGTATTTATAATTGTATATCTTACATGGTTTGATATACTTAGTTCACTATAATCAATGCTCTGATACCAATCTGTCACACCCCCAAACCAGAACGGCGGAAACGTCTGAGGGTGGATGACTTCATATACAGTATCATAACATAATGAATAATAGTGATCAAATCCATACAACCACCATATTGATAATTAAGGAGTTTACATTGTATCCAAAACATTGTTTACTTGATACCAAATACATATGACAAAAGTAAATGATTTGACGCTGCGACGCCCCATCCTTAAAAAAAATTTGGTTACCTGTCTACTGATTTTCTGAGAATACAAGTGGTTTTGAAAAAGTGTCAACAATTAAGTTGGTGAGTTCATAAGAGTTTTGTATGACGAAAATCGGTAACTTTTCCTTGTAAAATGATAGAGTGTGCTTTCAAAAAATCCAATATTTTCTTTAAAAATGAATGGCAAGTCTTAAACCCAAAGACCAAAAATGTAAGTAGTGTTGTACTGGAAAATAGTATTATGTAGTTTTATCATTATATAAAACTAATTGAATGTGTGTTAGCCCCATAAACCAAATGTATTGTTAATACCACATGTCAGTTATTATAACCGTGCTAACGACTAGTTGGGTTTTCTTTGTGTAAAGCTATATTTTTAGTCAAAACCCACAAAAATATAATGCCATAAACTTGTTATGACCTCTTTTGTTTAAAAAACCATTTTTACATAAAATGATAGATTTTTGGGTTTTCTTTGTGTAAAGTTAACTCCTTGATATTTTTGTCTAGTTTCAAAATACATGTCTAAAACAACATATTTTGGGTTATATCCCACAAAAATGGCAAAATAACTAGATCATAACCATTTTTGCTAGAAAAGCCATATTTTGTTCATAAAAGTCTTAATCTTTGTAGTTTTGTAGTTATAACTCTTTCTAATGAACATATAACATAGTTTATGTTTGTTTTTCCTAGTTTTGCATCTCCAACTATCATACCACAAATAAATGTTCTACAAACAAGTAATAACCACATTTCATGAAGATTAATGCTTTATACAACATAGAAATGGAACATGCAAACATGTGTGTTATAAATCAAAGTTTTCTGGTATCCCCCCCCCCCCCAAAAAACATGAAAAACTCGAAAATATGGGTATGAACTCACCTTGAGTGTGTTTGTGGTTGGTTAAAGAGATGAAGATGAAGATTCTCAAGTTTAGAACACTTTAAGATGGTTGAAGAACACTTGAACGTGGTATTATCCTATGGATTTAACACATGAATCAACTTGGAAGGATGAATCTATGGAGGATTTGAGCTTGTTTCTTGAGAGAAAAATGAAGGAAAATGAAGATGGTAGGGGGGTGGGATCTCTCGGCCGCAACTTAAAAGAGGGGGGTGGGTGGGGGTGGGGTGGGGTGGGGTGAGGTGATGGTTGCTTGTTTGCATGGATGATGATGTGTTTTGTGGGAAATTGAAGCAAGACATGACTAGTGTTGGGGCTTTCCATGCACCAAAGTCAATTCTCCTAATTTTTATAAAAACTTAAGTGTTTTTATAAAAAAAATGGGTGTTTTATAAAAATATGGTAAAATAATGTATAATTACCTAATTTGAATTATAAAAATTCAATTCATATAAAGGAATCATTATCAATAAAGATGATGACACAATGTCTTGAAAATACATTTATACCAAAATAATATATGTTGGAATTAACGAAATCAACGTTGTTGATACAAAAATAGGATTTTTATCCAATAATTGGCAAAGGAAGAGGTATTTCGTATTAATTCTTGTTGGTTGTACATTAGGAAACATCAAGATTTACCTAAAATTCTAATACGGGTCGAGTTGACTTTTGTTGACTTGTTGACTTTTGTTGGATCCAAAATTGACAGTTGTCACACTTTTTGGGTGGTTATAATCTGTAATCGATTCTTATTTCCTTTGATGGACTTAAAAACTGAATTTTATTAGTTAAAAAGAAGGTTAGGAACTAATGGTCACTATTTCAAACAATAAGGACCATTCGTCTATATCTAAAAGGACACATGTCATGTTTTTATTGGGTTTCATAAACTAACCCCAACTATGCTTTTTCTATTGATCTCTCCCATATATATATATATATATATATATATATATATATATATATATATATATATATATATATATTAAAAATTGATGTGGCTCGTGAACAGTAAGTGGTTTCAATTCGGCTTGGATACCTCTGGTATGGAGCCGGAGTGGTTTTGGCGCCCTCCGCAGTTGGAAGTTACTAGCAGTATCCTCCAATCAGTCTCCTACACTTGCTTCACATATGCCTTCTTTTCAAACATGTATTTTCTTTGTGGTTCTAATCAGTGACACCTTCCCAATAGATTTTTCTAACTTCTAATTATTATTGCACTGCAGTTCCATTCCTTAAGTTACCGTCTTCTGAATTCGTCTTCCTCATTCTTTGCTCTCCGTTGAAATCCATAAGAACTAAATCAAAAAAGTTGCTAAAGCTTCGGCGTAGAGTTTGAATCTGTCGAAGATCTTAAGAAACGGTTTCTACTCTCATTTAGGATTTTAATTTCTCATATTTCTGATGGCAAGCTCGACGACCTAAAAGATGTCGCCTCCAAAAAACTTTGTTCTCCATGTCAATTTACCCCAGGTTTGTTTGTTTCATCTGCTGCTTTGTTTCTGTTCGACTCAAAAAATTGTATGAAAATGTTTTGAACTCTAATTTGATTTTGGAATTGACCCTCGATTCTACCAAACGCCAATTTTCGACACCATCACACACTGGTATCCTTTTTGTTTCCCGTTCTTCCGTATTTATTATGCAATAAAGATTCAACTTGGAAATCTCCAGTCAACGTTATTGAAGATGTGAAGTGTGTGTCTTGCAAAAACAATAGGATGTTGTTGACACTGGCAAGCTTGTGGCCAATTCCATTCCTTTTCCAATTAGGGTATTATAGTTTGCACATGTAAGTTATCCCTTTATGCTACTTTAAACTCAAATAATGATTTTCACCTCAATACTTTTGAGAATACATCTGAGGTTTTAGATATATAAGATGAATATGAATTTTTTTTATAGTTGTTTTGGCCATTAATGCGTTATCAGGGTAGCTTCAACGATAACTATGCCAACTTGATGACCTTCGATTGTTGTATTTCTTCATATTTTCTTTATTCATATCTAAATATTTGTATTACTTTGAAAAAAATATTGGGAGAAAAAAAGTTACTTAAGTGATGTCTTAAAGCTCAAAAAAACACCATTAGGCAATGTACGATGCCTAAATGAGAAAATGGTCAAAACGTTTTGGAACAAAAGTAGTTTAAAAGGTTCCATGAATCTTTTTACATATCTTAAACACCATTTTTATAGTATTAGGCTATATACCATTGAGTGAACACAATAATCCAAGATATTTGTAATAAGTTATAAATATGGTACAAAATAGTAAAAATGTCCAAAATTATGTGGTACTTGGAAACATACGTCATTTTTCAATTATTTAAAGTATATGTCATCATTTAGGCGTTACGTTACTGTTCATCAGCGATTACTGTTCACCGGTTACTGTTTATCGCGATTACTGTTCATGGGTACTATTCACTGACGTTATTGTTCATCATGGTTACTGTTCACGGAATTTTATGTAGCTATGTTGGATTTGTGGGATCAGTTAGCTCTTACAAAACCTGATGTGTTGAAGACTTTTAAGCCTTATATTGATAGAAGGGAAGAGCAACGTTTGGTTCAGTTCTTGATGGCATTACGTTTAGATTTTGAAGGTCTGCGTGGATCAATCTTGCACTGTACACCTCTTCCCACTGTTGATTCGGTTGTTCACGAGTTGATTGTTGAAGAAACTCGTATCAAGTCCCATACTGACAAAGCACCCAAGACAGCCACTCCTGCTATCTTTGCTGTTCCACAATGACCTCAATCTTCAAACCAAAATCGTCCCAGAGTTGCATTTGATGAGTGTGCTTTCTATAAGAAGAAGAACCATTGGAAGGCAAATTGTCCTTTGCTGACAAGCAAGGGAAATCAGAAGCAACAACAAATAAGATCAGCAGCACAGTCTCAGTCTTCACAGCAGAACAAGTCTTCTGGACAGTCACGTCCCTCATTTTCATCTTTTAGGCCACCACAGTACGCTGTACACCTTCAGTTGAGAATGAAACAGATTTCACACCACCATCATCCTTGGATCCACAGATTTTTAAGCAGTTCAGACGGTTCTTAGCTACCAATCCAATTGACATGTCAGCTTCCATGTCTCATTCAGGTCTGTCTTCATCCAACACGTCAGGTATTCCTTCATCCTTGTGGATATTGGATTCTGTTGCATCTCATCACATGTCACCATATTTTTCATCTTTTGCTTCATTATCTTCTCGTATACCTGTCTCTGTTATGTCTGCTAGTGCTACACCCATGTCAGTAGAGGGTGTTGGTTCTATTGTCACTCCTTATATATCTTTAACAAATGTGTATTACATTCCTACAGTTGCTTTGAATCTTGCATCGGTCAGTCAGTTGTGTAAATTTGGTTGTTGGGTCTTCTTTTTTGATTTATTCTGCTGTGTACAGGACATTCGGTCTCGGAGGGTGATTGGGATAGGCCGTAGACTTGGGGAGCTTTATGTCTTGGAGCAGCTACATGTTGCTGATGTTGCTGCATCTAGTGTCGATTTGTCGTCTTTTCATTTAAACCCTTCATCATCTCTTTTTTATCTTTGGCATTCTCGTTTGGGACATGTGTCAGCGTCTCGTTTATAGTTTTTGGTTTCCACTAGTGTGTTAGGCTCTTTGAAATTTGATGATATTTCTGATTGTTGTGGTTGTAAACTGGGAAATTTTTCTGCTTTACCGTTTAATAAAAGTGTCACTCGTTCTGTTGCTCCCTTTGATATTGTGCATTCTGATGTCTGGGGTCCCTCTCCGATCACCTCCAAATCAGGAGCTAACTATTATGTTTCAATCATTGATGATTACACTCGTTATACGTGGGTTTATTTTATGAAGCGCAGGTCAGACTTTTTCACCATATATAGTGAATTCAGAGCTCTTGTCAAGACTCAACACTCTGCTGTCATAAAATGTTTTCGGTGTGATCTGGGAGGAGAATTTACCTCCAATGATTTTAAACAATTATTGGCATCTGATGGCACTATACATCAATCATCTTGTACAGACACTCCTCAACAGAATGGTGTTGTAGAAAGAAAACATCGACATCTCCTAGAAACTGCCAGATCCTTACTACTCTCTGCTCAAGTTCCCAATATGTTTTGGGGAGAAGCTGTTCATACCGCCACTTATGTTATTAATCGCATTCCTACTGCGTACACTTCGGGGAAGTCTCCCTATGAAATGTTGTTTGGATAACTCCCATATTATTCTTCATTATGAGTGTTTGGGTGTACATGTTTTGTCTTGAAGCCTCATGTAGAGAGAGATAAGTTGTCTTCAAAATCAGCTCTTTGTGTTTTTCTGGGATATGGTATTGATCAGAAAGGTTATCGGTGTTATGATCCTTCAAATCAGAAACTGTATGTATCTTGCAATGTCACTTTTTTGGAGCATATTCCATTCTATAGCATTCCTGTTCAGTCACATGATGCAACCCGAGAGGAGCTTCGTACTATTGATCCGTTTAGCATTGACATTGATGATCCACCACATGTCACTGATCCACCACTTACTGTTGATCCACCACATGCGGCTGATCCAGCACCTATCGTTGATCCTCTGCCTGCAAATCATCAAGACCCCCCTCTATCGAGGCCTTATCATAATAAGAAGTCCACAAAGCTTCCTGACTTTGTCTATTCCTCTTACTCACCGGCTTTTGCCTCTTTTATTGCTAATGTGCATCGTCTCTCTGAGCCAACATCCTACAAATAGGCCGTTTCTGATCCCCTTTGGCAGACCGCTATGGCTGAGGAACTTGCAGCTCTTTATCAGACTCATACATGGGATCTGGTTCCGCTTCCACACGGAAAACACACGATTGGTTGTCGTTGGGTTTATAAAATCAAAACAAAGTCTGATGGATCCGTTGAGCGTTATAAAGCTAGACTTGTTGCGAAAGGGTACATGCAAAAGTATGGTATGGATTATGAGGAGACGTTTGCTCCTGTTGCAAAAATGACGACTGTTCGCACTTTGATTGCAATTTCTTCCATTATCCAATGGAAGATTTATCAGATGGATGTCAAGAATGCTTTCTTGAATGGTGATCTTCATGAGGAAGTATACGTGTCTCCTCCCCCTGGTATTGCTCACCAACCAAGTGAAGTTTGTCGACTTCGGAAGGCTCTATATGGCCTCAAACAAGCCCCTCTTGCTTGGTTTGAGAAATTTTCTACGGTGATTACTTCTCTTGGTTTTCAACCAAGTAACCATGACTCGACTCTATTTATTCGATGTACGAATGCAGGTCAGATTTGTAACATCCCAAAATTCAAGCCCGAAAATTTCATTTTTAAATTAATAATTTTTAAAACATTTTACCATAACACTGTCAATAAAGCAACACCTTACAAAATCATAATGTTGTGTCCCAAACCATGACATCAAAAATAAGGAAAATCAGAGTACAATCCAAGAAAGTCCGATGCGGAATCATGTGTGTGTGTGTGTGATGCGATGCTACGCCACCGGCTCCTTCCCCTTAGACGAAGAGGTACCTGAAACCAAAACCGAAACCTTAAGCACAAAGCTTAGTGAGTTCCCCCATCATACCACATACCATACAATATCATCGGTATCTTTCAACCGGTAATCATCGTCGGTATCTTTCAACCGGTAATCATCATCGGTATCTTTCAACCGGTAACCATCATCGGTATCTTTCAACCGGTAATCATCATCGGTATCTTTCAACCGGTAACCATCATCGGTATCTTTCAACCGGTAACTGTCATCGGTATCTTACAACCGGTAACTGGGGACTATTCCACCCCCTACCACTAGCATACAACAACAAGTTATAAACATACAGTCAGGCATATCCGGGTACTGACCTACCCTTCGGTCCTAAGGACCGCTGTCAGGGAAACTAATCCCTATATACACGTAATATATCATACAGATAAAACTCATGACCAAAGCACGTAACCAGACCAAGATAATTATCACAAAGACAATCATCTTCTAAATACCCCTCTTTGGTGGGCCGGCATTGTGGCCTTAGACCCACCCCTACTGGAAGGTAACTCACCTCGTACGAGTAGCTGCTGATAATCTGTGCGGGAAACCTCTGTCTGCTGCTGCTCCGGAAATCCTCCGGCTACAATCCCCACAAAACACTCAGTCAGAATCTGATATCTACTCTTAGGGTAAAATGACTATTTTACCCCCAACCAAGTCCAAGTCAAAGTCAACTTCCAGTTGACCCGACTCGCCGAGTTGGGCCGTCAACTCGTCGAGTCCTTTCCCTTTACTCGTCCTTATCCACGACTTGACTCGTCGAGTTTGGCAACGACTCGACGGGTTCCCCTTCTTTACGAACATCAATGAACCTTCATCCGAGTCGCCGAGTGGTATGAACAACTCATCGAGTTCACCTTCAACTGATGAACAAGTCCTGACCTTGACTCGCCGAGTTGTATGAACAACTCGTCGAGTTCATCTTCAAACATAAGGAGATTGCCTTGGACTCGCCGAGTCTGTTCTAGCACTCGTCGAGTCCCATGAACTCCAGGTCTAAAAACTAAGTCCAATGCGTTGGGTCACTCTTTATGTCCTGCTACAACCCTTCTAACACCCAACTGAGTTCTTTGACCCTCAACAGATATGAGACTCAAAGCCTTGGACTCGTCGAGTCCCAAGAACGGACTCGCCAAGTCGATAACGTCCACTCCCTAAATCCTCGATTTCTGATGTACAACACTTGACCAAATGATAGATCTAAGCTCCTTCAATCGATCTAGCACGTAAAGTTACAAACTTTACGTGCATGCATGGGACTTTGAGCTCAAAAGGACATAAAATAAGCTCTTATGATGCATGGGACCTTAGATGGGTGCAAAAGCAACCCCTAACTGCCTTGTGACTCCCTTAAAGACTTGATTCCGAAGCCTCAACCCCCAACCATGCTTGCAATCATGGTTGGTTACCAAAAATGGCTTATAAAAGCCCTAAATCTCCCCAAAAAGGGATCTATCAAATGAAAGAGCAAGGTTACAGCTTTATACCTCCAATGAACCCTGGAAGATGCACAAACTCGGTTTCCCCTGGTCTTCACTTGTTTCCTCAAGCTTTTCCCTTCCTCCTTATGGTCCCAACTAGCAAGATCCACCAAAAATGCTTTAGTTCTTCTCAAAAACGGCTAGGGTTTGCTTATGGGGAGTTCTGGAAGCATTGGGGACGAAAAGGAGGCTGAATAAGTGGTTTAAATAGGGTGCAAACCCTCATCTAGGGTTTTTATCCGGACAACGCCTACTCGCTGAGTCCGGACGCGGACTCGTCGAGTAGGTCATTAAACTTCTGTGTCCAATACGCTCCGACTCGACGAGTTGGACCTCAACTCGCCGAGTCCAAGGCCAAAATGCAAAATACAACAAAATAAATTACATACCAGGAACCGAGTGCTACAGGATTATTCTTTCCTTATATGTCGATGACATGATTATTACTGGTGATGATCATGATGGTTTAGAGTCTTTAAAGCGTGATTTGGCTCACCGTTTTGCTATGAAAGACTTGGGATTGCTTCGTTATTTCTTGGGGATTGAAGTTGCTCAATCTCCAAAGGGTTATCTTTTATCTCAAACGAAGTATATTTCAGATTTGTTTGAACGTACACGACTCACGGATAATCGAACAGTTGATACGCCTATAGAGAGTAATGCAAAGTACTCTCCAACTGATGGTGTCCGATTATCAGATCCAAGCCTTTATCGTACCATTGTTGGGAGTTTGGTTTACCTGACTGTCACTAGACCGGATATTGCTCATGCAGTTCATGTGGTTAGCCAGTTTGTCACTGCTCCTACTATTATTCATTGGGGAGCTGTTCTTCGTATTTTGAGATATTTACGTGGTACTCAGTTCCGCACTCTTATGTTTCCATCTTCATCCTCTCTTGAGTTGCGTGCCTATAGTGATGCAAATTGGGATAGTGATATTTATGATCGTAAGTCCACTACTGGGTACGTATTGTGTTTTTCTTGGAGATTCATTGATATCATGGAAAAGCAAGAAACAAGATGTTGTTTCTCGATCTTCTACAGAATCTGAGTATCGAGCCATGGCTATCGCCACTTGTGAGATTGTTTGGTTGAGATGGCTTCTTGCAGATATGGGCGTTCACATCTCTCAGCCTACTCCTTTGTATTGTGATAACGACAGTGCGATAATGATTGCCAAGAATTTAGTGTTTCATGAGCGCACAAAGCACATTGAGATTGACTGTCATTTCACACGTCATCATCTCCAGAAGGACACTATCTCCCTTCCTTATGTTCCTTCCTCTTTGCAGATTGCTTGATATTCTTACGAAGCCGTTGACTGCTCCTCGATTGCATTTTCTGTCTGACAAACTCTCAATGCTTATTGTTGTTGCATTGTGAGTTTGAGGGGGGATGTTAGCCTAATAAGATTTTGGGCTTTGTTTTGTATTGAGTTTTATGATTGGGCCTTTTCGCTAGGAAACCCTAATGAGCTTGTCTATATATTATGTCTTTCCCTTTCATTGTATTTGTACTTCTCTTTAATAATAATACGAAACCCTAGCCGTTATATGTCTTTCATTTGTTAGTTTATATGAAATATATATTATTCTCCAAGACAGTCGATCCTACACCACATAAGATATGTTGTTTATAGTGCACTACATGAGTGCATTTCAATGATTTTTCCCTGGCACTGCTCACTTCAAGATATGTATAAATTATTGGAGGGTATGTATGTCATATATTTATTTATTTATATGATAGCACTCATTCAAAGTTGAAAAACCCTTGGGTTTAGTTTAACTAACCTCTATTTCTTTTGTCTTTTGTCTTTCGTCTTTTGTATGTTTATATGTGTTGCTTAAACAGAAGTTACAACATGGTTCTAGAACAATAAAAATCACACCGAAGTTACAACATGGTTCTAGAACAACAAAAATCACACCGAATACATCCTCCATCATCAAATAATTGGAGCAATCCATACAACTGGTTGAAAAGTTAATCAAAATTTACGAAGAAATAGAGTAGATTATTGTGAACGACGACTGACCACATCAAATCGGTTACGATATCTACGTCTTATGTTTTCATATTTGTCGTACTAAGGAAACTCAGCATCTTTTGTTTTCATATTCATTACTTTCGTATTTGCTTCCATTAAAATACAAAGAACTATGAATTACAAACATAACTTACTACAAAACTACAAAGACCGTAAAAAAAAACTCCTAACTCATGTGAAGCATGGGTTCTTCCTGTAGTTATATAGTATATCTAGTTACAGTTGAAGGATGAACAATATAGTTTGCTTCCATATAATTTATTCCACTTGTGTTTAAAATATTGACAATTTTTCCTTGATAGTTGAGATTTTGGCAGATTTTGTCCTTTAAATTGTGGGTTTCAAACATTGGCCATTACGGTTTTTTATATTTCCTGTTTTGGTCTCTAGAGGTTTTGAGTTTCAAATTTTCACCACAACAGTTTTATATACTTTTAGGTTTCGTCCATGAACTTTCGTATATTTCCCTGTTTCGTCCCTACACTTTTATGTTTTACACTTTGGCCACATGGCTTTCGTATAATTATAATTTTTCTCCCTAAACTTTCTTAGTTACACAAGTTCGCCCCCCGTGAAGTGGAGGTACTAACTTACTAGTTAGTAACTAATTTACTTTTGTTAATTAACTTGTGTCCATTGAAATCAACTTGTCGATTAAATAGTGGACTTAGTCATCAAATTAGTGTTTACAAAAATTAAAAACACATATAATACATTAATAGTTAATAATCGCAAAAATAAAATAAAAATTTCACTACAAAACAATAGGTAAGCAATATAGGGTATATAACTTAAGCAAATTCACCAAAAAAATCAAGTAAGCAATATAGGGCGTGCAACATGATAAAGAAGAAAATAGGTTAAACGCATACTTCACTGGAATAGTGTGAATCTTCATTGAAGTTTTCTTCTTCATCAACGGTCGAAAGTCGAAGATGGTTTCTATCAATTTTTGGTCGGTCAATGTTCATTAAGGGACAACATATAATATCTTTAAAATCAAGTTTAATTATTTTTTAACATAAAAAATGATTATATTAAAAAAAAACTAGCAACAAACTAAAATGCAATTCAAAAAGAGCAATATACCACAGAGGAGCAACACCAAACATGCAAATCTAAACTAAACATGATTGCCCAAGTTTTAACCCAACTGAAAAGATTAAGTTGAACTTCGTTCCTCTTCTTCGTAGGAGAGATCCAAAAATTTCGGATATGATAGCATTTCTCGTCTTCTACATAAACCAAATCACAAAATAAGTGAGATGTTGTTTAATAGTTGTTGATTGAGTCAAATATTACTGAGTCAGAAGTTATTACAGCAATGTACTTTCAAAAATCTACCTAATTACAACAATTTAGCCAACAAACGTCAACATATGAAGATTTGACTAAACATTTATAACGATTCTTTGGCATACTCATTAACACATGACAACAAAACTTTAAAAATGCATACAAAAGTGGGATGATTAATCAGGTAAAAATCAATAGTTACATAAGCCTTCAAACATTTCAACAAAAAATTTGTTGGAAAAGTAGAGTTTGTAGTGGAGATCTAGATACCACTTGGATTGTGAGAACACTTTCCGAACTGATATTTCTACCCTATGTCTGGGTTACAAGAAATTCAGCCTAGGATAATCCAAGAGGACACTTACGATTTTAGGCACAGAAGTCGTAAGCCAAATTACCAGAAGGATTTTGTGTTTGTTTGATGAAAAAGAGATCTTAATAATTTCGTGTGTCCTTCTCAAAGTGAAGAGTCGTCTATATATAATAAACAATATTAGGGATTCATTAGGGTTGGCCATCATGGGTTACTTTAGAAGCAAGTCAGGAAATCCGAAATTTAATGAGGATTTAGGGTTTCCAAAACTGACGAATTTCGTCAGTTTTACCATAATCACACTCAAGAATTCATTTTTCCCACTATGTTCCCATATGTATTTTTTGAATAGTTTTTGGGGCGTTGCCAGGGGCTCTGCCCCTTGGACCCCAGTAGGGGCGCTGCCCCTAGACCGCGCCAAAGGGACGTCGCCCCTTTGGAAAACCCGAACCCAGGGGCACTGCCCCCGGACCCCCGACTTGTCGTAGAACGGGCTTCTAATTCGATCTTATACATGCATGCACTCCGTACAAACCCGTACATATATTAGAGTACAAATTATGAAGCCTCTTAGCTCACATGTTAGTTCCAGTTACATAAAATGATATGGTGACACTAAAATCACCAACACAATTAATACGCATGTCGGAAGAAAAAACCAACTATCAAGAAACCCATCAAAAGCAACCACCCATTCAAAAAAAATAATCATGAAGAACTCAATCAGCCAAGCATACAAATTTAGATAAATGATTAAATCAACAAGAAAATTAAAGATTGAACCAGTTGGCATCAACCAAGCATATAAATTTATGATACATGTAAGGATATAAAAAACATAGTTGCACACCTAACATTCCATTTACAACATTTTTGGAGAAATAGCAAGAAATTAGTTTCATAATTGAACCAAAAAGCACCAATTCCGGTTCAAATCCATGAATCACATCTCCCAAACATTTTCTTATAAAACTGCAACAATATAATCCTTAATGACCAATGGATTCATTAATTCTATGTTGCTAATTACTCAGAAACAGAAAACATAAAGATTCAAATGAAACTTTTGTAAAATTCGTGTCGATTGGTTATCAAAATAAGGCTAGCTATTTACAAAAACTCAGCGTATATATTATTTTGTGCTCATAAACTTATACTCAAGTAGATTACACAGAAAAAAACTGAAAACCTAGCAAAACATATCAAACTTCATCATATATATATATATATATATATATATATATATATATATATATATATAATACATCTCCTTTAGATATAAAAGTAAGAAGGACGAGGGTGGAGAGGACGACGTCAAAGGATGGGTTGTGCTCAAGAGTTGAGATGCATGCATACTAAAAGGAAGAAGACAATGTCGCTAGGTGAAAGAGAATGGTAAACTAGAAAAAAGAAGGTATGTGGACGAAGTCATCTTCATTTTTTCATGATCGAGTCAGACCTTGCTGACCGTGTCGGACCGTTCTTTTACATAGATCAAACAAGCTATCCGGACTCAGTCAGACAAAAACGTTTGAACGGACCCGATTAGATCATTATCAACCAACCTCTGAGTTACAAAAATCTTCTGTCTTTTTGGCGAGTTTTCCATGAGAAAATTTAAATAATTCCCCCCACCCCACCTTTCTCTCTCTCTCTCTCTCTCTCTCTCTCTATATATATATATATATATATATATATATATATATATATATATATATATATATATATATATGGGAAAAGTGGATATACCCTCAAGGGTATATAACATTACATACCCACTTATTAAAACTATGTAGTTTTGATTAGAGGTAATTTTCTGAAAAAAAAAACAATTTCCTAACAAAGATATCTACGTTTCCTTATTCCTGATAAAATAGAAATCGATTCTCCTTTTTTTCGAATGATTACATAATAATCGTTGTGAAAACAATCGACAATAACAAAAAACGATTTCATAGAATCGCAATTTCGACTAAACCAAAACACGATTTCACAGAAATCGCAATTCGCATAAAAATAAGTTTCAATTCAATTAACTGGTTTCGTTCAAACATTGTTGTGCTAGCTGCATCCTGTTCCATGATCGATTTCGTTCAATGATAGCCTGGTTGTGAAACAAAAACGTTTTGTCATACGATCACAAAAAAAGAATTTAAATAAATTGGAATTCAAAGCAATCAGAGTTCACAGAAAAAACAAAGAAGGTAAATTCACATATCGATTAAGATATTGATTTCCAGTCAACAAAGTTTTAAGGTTTATGCACAGTCCATCAAAGAATCTCAGTTAGATTGTAAGATAATGATGACTAATGCATAATTGAGTAGTTAGACATGAGATATACATCATGTTTTGAGTTAGAATACACCAGATTCCTTAGCTTCAAATCATATAAATAATCAATTAAATACCCATCTCCATTATGACAAAAGAAATAAAAAAATAATGGTTTTATACCTAAAAGTGAAGAATCGTAGGCTTGACTATTCTAGTATTATGGAAAAATTCATAGTAGTTGCCACCATTCTGTTTCTGTTTTCATAGTTTCTGTATTGTTCAAGTCTTGTTTGTCTGTAAATTTCTCTTGTTACATTGTGCTTTTGTTAGTGCTAGCTGCTTGCTTTTAGCATTTTTTTTTAATTTTATTTGACCATTTAAATGTATCTGTACTATTCCTATTCCTACTAATGAATTAAATCAATGGAAAAAAAACAAGGAGAAGTCGATGGCAGTTTCTGTGTAATATTACATTTGATGACAACTTTATTATTATTTTTTAAACAATTAGAAGGTCCTATGAATTAAACATACAAACCTTTTTTTAACTTATCATTGATACATTATATGCACATGTATCCACAAATTATTTGGATCCATCTATTAACTTAAAAAAACATAAAATTGGTTATGTGTGATGAATAACATATTGTTTTATTTATATGATTAGCAGCAAGAAAGAATGGAGAAGGCCATGATGTTTGAAACCGAAGCAACTGATCAGGCTATAGAACCGTATATAAATAAAAATGTTGACACAAATGATTTCGTGGAAGAAACATATGAATCTAAAGAACATCAAGATTTCGATGTGAACATTGAATTTGACGAAGATGAAGATAATGTTGAAAAGATACTGGGAAAGGTTTTCGATATGCCTGACGAAGCATATACATTTTATAACGATTATTCCTTTTTACATGGTTTTGGTATACGTAAAGATGACACTGTTAAAAGCACAAGAACAATTGAGCCTTATCGGAAGTATTATGTATGCTGCAAAGAAGGTTTCAAACGGGTAGACAACAATGATTCAAGTGGAAATGAGAAAAAAATGTCGTAGAGATGTTAGAAATGGATGTCAAGCAAAGCTTCGAATTACAAGACATGAGGATGGAAAATGGTTGGTGGACTTATTTAATGACACACACAATCACGAATTAACCATGACACCAACGAAGGTGATCAAGCATCGATCTCATTGTAATTTCCACCGTTCAATAGAAGGTAAATCTCTTATGGTGCAATTTGGTCAAGCAGGGTTGAAACCTTCTCAGATTAAAAAGGCAGTTAATACAATGAAAACCTCAAATGTAGCTGATGTTACTTCAAAGCAATGTGTTGATGTCTTTTCTGAGCATCGAAAACAACATAGAGGAAAGGAGTTATATGGACTTATAAAACATTTTCAAGATAAAACATTAGTTGACAGTGACCAGTATTTTGTCGTGGATTTTTCTGATGATGGGTATCCTAAAAATATCTTTTGGGCTGATGGTAGATCAAGAGATGCCTATACAAAATTCAGAGATGTTGTTGTGTTTGATGTCACTTATATGACTAACAAATTCAAGATGCCCTTTGCTCCCTTTACTGGGGTGAATCATCATGGGCAGTCTATACTTTTTGGTGGAGCATTGCTTGAAAACGAAAAGGAAGAGACATTTGAATGGTTATTTGAACATTTCCTCAAATGTATGTTTGGCAAGTATCCGAAGGCAATTATTATCGATCAAGACAAAGCTATGGGCAACGCAATAAAAAAAGTGTTTCCAAATACTCGACATCGCTTTTGTTCATGGAATATCAGGAAGCATGAAACTGATCACCTTCGATCATATGTTTCCCGTTACAGTGATTTTCAAGAAACGCATAGAAAATGGGTAAATAGTGACACCATTGAACAATTTGAAGCAACATGGGAAGATATGCGTATTAAGTATGAACTGGAAAGCAATTGTTGGATTAGTGACATGTATAACCAACGTATACATTGGGCTAAACCCTTCTTGAGGGATATTTTCTTTGCTGGTATGACCACAACCGGACGAAGTGAGAGTATCAATTCATTTTTTTGATGGATTTGTCAACTCGAGGACCATGTTGAGTGAATTCGTTGTACAATACGACAAAGCAGTTGAGTCACGAACGGCTGCCGAAGAAGATGAAGACTTCAAGACTATGAACTCGAGGCCGGTTCTTTCTTCGGTGCATCCAATCGAAGCAAAAGCAGGTCAACGTTATACTAGAAAGATGTTTGATACTTTCAAAAAAGAATAGACCAAAGCTATTACCAATTTGACTCACGATACTCTAACAAAAACTACATAAGAAAGCACATATAGAGTTGGGCAATTGGACGTTGATAAAAAATATTGGCGTATTGTTACCTTTTGTTCTTTAAATCAAGTCAGCGTCACATGTTCTTTTTCTATGTATGAGACACATGGGATTTTATGCAAGCATAGCTTATACGTGATGAAGAAGAAGAATGTTCAAGAACTGTCGAGTCACTATATTTTACCGCGATGGACCCTTGATGCTAGGTACAAACTAGGTAGTGTTAGTATCGGACTTGGAGAAATTAATAATGAAAATGGAGTTAGTGCCAACACATTATTTTGTGTTCGTTCAAATTTTACTAAACTAATTGAATAATCAAGGGACTCCCCTTCGGAGATACAAAAGCTCAATACGATATTGATAAATCTTTTAGATGATCAAGCAAACCGAAAGAAATATGTGCTTTGGAGAATGCATCTCAAAGTTTTTGTATGTGAGTTTCACAAGAATATATGATGCCACAGTTATCTGTCCGTGATCCTCTTGGTTAAACTACTACAAAAGGGCGTCCTAAACTTGCAAGTAGAATCAAGTCTTCTTTGGAAGCCCCCAAAAAACGAACATGCTCTTACTGTCAAGGATTGGGTCATTATGCTACTAGTTGTTCAAAAAGAAAGGTAATTATATTAATAACTTAATTTTATTGATTGAGAACTCTAATAATTATATTAACACTTTTTTATTTTTATTTTCATGTATCAGACGGATGAATCGTTGCAAGAGACATAATGATGAGATGTGTTATTTCTATGAGCAAAAGAAAAACTAGATGCTTCTTGACATTTTTTTTGGTTAGCTACACCTTTTTCATGTTTAGACACAAACGGTGTATGAATAATCTAGAAGTTATTGATGCTTAACAATTTTAATGTTTTCGAATGAAATTTGTTGATTGTTTATGATTTGTGTGATTATAATTGAAATTTGGTTTCCACTATGTGTTTCAAACGAAAGTATGAGGGTATTTTGTGAAAAAAAAGAAAGTACGATGGTATTTTGTGAAAAAACTAAAGTATGAGGGTATTTTGTGAAAAAACGGAAGTACGATGGTATTTTGTGAAAAAACTAAAGTATGAGGGTATTTTGTGAAAAAATCGGAAGTACGATGGGATTTTGTGAAAAAACGAAAGTATGAGGGTATTTTTTGAAAAAAACAGAAGTACGACGGTATTTTGTGAAAAAACGAAAGTATGAGGGTATTTTATGAAAAAAACGGAAGTACGATGGTATTTTGTGAAAAAACGAAAGTATGAGGGTATTTTGTGAAAAAAAACGGAAGTACGATGGCATTTTGTGAAAAAACGAAAGTATGAGGGTATTTTGTGAAAAAAACAGAAGTACGTCGGTATTTTCTGAAAAAACAAAAGTATGAGGGTATTTTGTGAAAAAAACGGAAGTACGATGGTATTTTGTGAAAAAACGAAAGTATGAGGGTATTTTGTGAAAAAACAGAAGTACGATGGTATTTTGTGAAAAAACAAAAGTATGAGGGTATTTTGTGAAAAAAAACGGAAGTACGATGGTATTTTGTGAAAAAACGAAAGTATGAGGGTATTTTGTGAAAAAAAACAGAAGTACGGCGGTATTTTGTGAAAAAACGAAAGTATGAGGGTATTTTGTGAAAAAAACGGAAGTACGATGGTATTTTGTGAAAAAACGAAATTATGAGGGTATTTTGTGAAAAAAACGGAAGTACGATGGTATTTTGTGAAAAAATGAAAGTATGAGGGTATTTTGTGAAAAAACGGAAATACGATGATATTTTGTGAAAAAACGAAAGTATGATGGTATTTTGTGAAAAAAAACAGAAGTACGATGGTATTTTGTGAAAAAATGAAAGTATGAGGGTATTTTGTGAAAAAAAACGGAAGTACGATGGTATTTTGTGAAAAAAAAAAACAAAAGTACGATGGTATTTTGTGAAAAAACGAAAGTATGAGGGTATTTTGTGAAAAAAACAGAAGTACGATGGTATTTTGTGAAAAAACGAAAGTATGAGGGTATTTTGTGAAAAAAACAGAAGTACGATGGTATTTTGTGAAAAAACGAATTTATGAGGGTATTTTGTGAAAAAAACGGAAGTACGTTGGTATTTTGTGAAAAAACGAAAGTATGAGGGTATTTTATGGGTAAAACTAAAAGTATGCGACCATAATGGGTCAAAACTGAAAATACGTGTCAAAACGAAATTATGATGTTATTGTGGGTGAAAAACGAAAATATGATGCTATTGTGGGTGAAAAACAAAATTATGATGTTATTGTGGGTGAAAAACGAATATATGATGCTATTGTGGGTGAAAAACAAAATTATGATGCTATTGTGGATGCTATTGTGGGTGAAAAACAAAATTATGATGCTATTGTGGGTTAAAAACGAAATTATGGCGCTATTGTGGGCTAAAAACGAAAATATGATAAGTACATTGCTATTTTCGAATAAATAAGAAACGTAGGTTGCTATTTCAAGTCAATCCACCAAAAACAATACTATTTTCTATACACTTTCTGTCAACATATAAATTTCGTCTAAAAACTATAAAAATTGTGTCCTAACTAATAGATGATTACATCATCTAACACAATCTTCAGCTTCTTTGGTGTCTACGTGCAACCCAAGATCTTTCAATGGTAATCATCTGCATAAAATAAATTGGTATAAAGAATAAGGAATGGTTGTACAAAAGCGAAAATATGATCAACATTCCAAACCTTTAGTGTAATTTTCATTTTTTATCCATTCAACCTAATGCGAAAGCCCAAAGGAAAACACTTGATAAAGGTACTAACATTTATGGATTTCAAAAAAATGGTTAAAGAATACTGACATATATCTAACCGTGTAAATGATCTTCAAGTGATCCCGAAGTCAGAAACACATAAAATTGGAGGCGTTGATCTACATCTGCACAATAACCTATCAAATTTACAAGATTTGGGTGATGTAACAGGGTAAGCATAAGAACCTCCACCAAAAATAACAACAACAAACCATTCAACATTTAGGCATGCTATAATAAATAACAACAAACCATTCAATGCCAAGAGTTTTTCTCTTATGATTTGATGTGAAGCAACTTTTTTGGTGTTGACCAAAAGCTGACCTGCACTCAAATTACAAACATATAAATTAAAATTTGAATCATTAATTATTTATTTATTAAATTGTTAGGAAAAAAACAAGTGCTCACATGATAACAAAAATGAGGGACGGAAGGCTTGTGGTTTGAATTCGCTAGGAGAATAATCAAGCAGATTAACATTATGAGGTTTTTGGTATGAAGGTGTACATGATAAATAATAAATCCATTCAAAGGGTAGAGGGCACTTTAAAACAAAAAATGATGGGCTAATTGTAGCTTCAAGTATACAATTGGGTCAAAAGAACTTATTAGTCATGTTTCTTTGTGTCTGATAACAAATGATAATTGAACACCTGTTGGACATAAAAAAAATTGTGAACAACACATGGTATGTAACCACCAACCAGATACCGGATTCTATGAGTGAAATCAACACAGCTCAAAATCCAAGAAGGAATTGTATAAACCCAACATGGGTAAAATTGTAAATCTATACCCTTCACTAGTCGCTTGGCTACTAAAATTGATATTTATGTGAACAAAACTTCACTCAGGCATTTAAACAAACGCTTGCTGTACATTATCAACAAATTTATATCTGAAAAGAATAAAAGACAGAAATTACCAAAGAATTAACCTGGTATCGTTCACAAATTTCACTGTAATGAAATTACTATAAATCTACTTTAATTTTACCTAAGGCACATTCAGAACAAAAGGCACACCAAGAACAAACTGAAGAAGATGAAATAAAGAAGCCTCATCCTGTGACCTGATTAGCCAGAAAAACAAAAAGAAATCAAAGAAGATATAAGAACATACCTCGATTCTAAATAGGATTCGAAAATCCGTGCATAAACGAAATCAACGAAAATCGAATAAAATCAAGAAATCAAGAAAAATCGAAAATCAGTGCATACGAGAACTGAAGCCAAAATCACGAAGCCAAAATCACGCAATCTCTGGTGTAAATCGATAGTGAATAAGAAAAAAATCAAACGATGGAACCTTCAATGGTGAATCAACAAAAAAATCAAACGCTTGAACCTCAGTGTTATCAGGAAGGATTCGACACTTCTCATGTTTTAAGGAATCAGATTGGAACAAAAGTCAGATACGCAAATAACCAAAGGACTACGCAAATAACCCAACGACGTCTTTTTAAGCATCGGGTATGTAAGCTATATAGCCTCAAATTCACTTTTCCATATATATATATATATATATATATATATATATATATATATATATATATATAATAAATCATCCCCTTTATTCTTTAACTTGTATGATTAAGATGTCTAAGGTCATAACTGAAATGATATAAAAGCAAATTTCTTTTTGGATTGTCCTCAAGAACTAGAAATAGCTAGAAACAACTTTAGGAGAGTGAGGAAATAGTTTGTTGATTTATTATTTGGTTAATAAATTAATTGGAAATGGTTTAGAATTAATTCGAATTTAGTTTTTTATTAATTATAATTAATTAAAGGCGTAAGGGTTGAACTGTATTTTTTTAATAGTTAAGTAAGGAAGTTAATTGTAGAACCCTCCTACCTTGGACAGTTTCTATTAGGTTCCAGAAGGGTTCTGGAAGCCTCTCATAGCTGATAAGGATAATCAATTTGAATAAGATAAATTTGGAATATTTAGTATTCAATTTGGGGTTTATCCTGGTGATCCACCTGCTATAAATAGAGACCCTAGACATCATATTTTTGGCCAAATCTCTTGATAAGAAGAATCTAAAAATTCTACTCCACCTTTCTCTCCCCTTTTCGTTTCTAGCATTCTAGGGTTTTGGGTGTGAGCTATTAGAGGTATCCACACTATTGGTGCTAGATTTCCAAGGAAGACTTGAGGATCAAGAAGTGTTATATACGATTATAACACAAGGTATACATTCCAATCCATGTGATTTTCGATTATACCTAGTTAGTTTATATTTTTCAGCGTATGTTGCTATTATGAGAAAAGGCATAGATCTCTACGTTACATGTGCCCATAAAAATATTTTTATGATTCTGCTGCATATTTTATTTGTTTTTCAACCTGGAAATCTCATCATTGGTATCATAGCATAGGGTTTTTTCTATAATATGCACATTGATGAAAAAGTGAAAAAATATGAAAAACTAGGTTTATACATACTTAATCAAAAATTGCTATCCTCCTAGGGTTTTCAATTTATTTTGACTATCTCTTGCCTTTGTCAAAAATTATAGATAATTACTAGGCCAACAAACCTGGGAGCAATCCAGTCATAATGAATGGGCTCGAGGGCAATCCAGTCATAAGTTGTGGGATCGGGGGCAATCCAATCATCTGAAGTACCTGAAAATATTTAAATTCACAACTGTAAGCCAAAACTTAGTAATTTCCCCTAAAATACCCCACACAACAACACATATTAAATACATGCACACCGGGCCCACAACATAAGACTGGATTGCCCCACCCAAACCCACATCTTATGACTGGATTGCGCACGAGCCCACAGCTTATGACTGGATTGCCCTCGAGCCTACACATTAAGAATAGATTGCTCCTGGATTTGTTGGCCTATAGCACAAAGCAATACTAACTCAACTCAACCACACTATGTCGATATATGCATCAAACAATAACAAGCAAGAACATGTAAACATAGCAGATCTACTAGTCTAACAGATCACTACTGTACATCAATATCCTACACATAAGGACACATACTACAATACAAAGTATAGTGAGAAAACCCACCTCACAGTCTAGCAGATAACAGTATAACATTCACAATCCGAAAACTGGTACTACTGGTCACCTAAACAACAATCAGCGACCAATCCTTAAACTACAACTCAAAACCCTCAAATTTCACTAGTACAAAAATGACTTACAGACACACCAAAAAAGTGTGACAATATGCGTATAGTGACATTTTTTTTTACTAAAAGTGTGACGGAAGGTGACGCCATCGTATGGGTCTTATGGTGACTTTAAAATGTAGTGTTCGTATGATATGAAAAAATGTGGCCGTATTATAAAAGTGTGGCAATTGTGTACGTAATTTTGTTCATTAAATCAATCATTTTATCTAATATTGTAGCGTTAAACCGTCAGTAGACACATTTATTTAGTAACTGTAGTGACTGTATATCACCAACTTGCGACATTCCTGTTGTTTTAGTGTGGTTGTTTTCTATTATATTGTCACACAGTTTAAATTTTATTAAGACTATTGTGTACCTTTTATAAACATGTAATTATGGTGAGCATGACCATGTTCGCTACATAGCCACATGTAATTAATTCCATAAATGGCGATTTGCTAATAATTAGTCACAAAAAACAATTAATTTTTGTGACTATTGTCTATCGTATAAAGACACACAATTAAGTGAAATACAATCATAAGTATTATAAAGACACACATTTTGTTAAAATTAAGGACTATTCGGTATCGTATTAAGACAATTGGGTATCTTTTAGAAACATATAATTACGGTGAACATGACCATGTTCGCTAAATGGACAAATGTAATTAATTTTGTAAGTGACGATTTGCTAGTATTTAGTCACAACAACAATCAATTATGGTATTTATTTGCCACATAAACAGTTTTTCATGTTATTATTGTTTAACTTAGTCACAAAAACTTTAGAAAAAACATCATCTTAAAACAACTGTAGACTCATAATTCTTGTATATTATGGCTATTGTTAACCATTTATCAACACGTTAAAAAAATGATGTAAAGTAACCATTGTATAATTTTAGAGACATTGAAAACCTATAAAACATGACCAAATTTATATTAAAGCCACAATAATTCAATTTTTATTGTTACTTTTTCTATATTGTAGATACATCAAAAGAATATATAAATGAAAGTAACCAAAACCGACAAAATGAAACAATATCAAAATTCAGAATTCGATATTATTAATAATTGAAATCCAAATCCATACATTAAATTTGTAATTAAAATACCAAAAAAATGAAAATTGTACTAATTGCAAGTATTAAAATATGATAAATAAAGCAAGAACATCATAAACCAAAAACTAGACATAACTAGGCATTCATCTTGTTGGTATTGTTCCTTGTCTTCATGAGAAAGCTATTGCTCGATATAAAAGTTTCCTTGCGCTTCATTGAGTTTTGAAGTTAATTTTCTTGAGGTGATTTTATATTTGATACCTATACCAACAACATTGAAACAAAATTGAATAAATAAAAAACATAATAGAGTAGTTTACGAAGGAAAAAAAACCATTAATGTATTTGAATGAATTTTTAAAAAATATCTGGAACACAAATCTCAGTAAAATGTTTAGCTTCCCTTCCATACAGATCCAAAAAAACTTCATTATAGGTTGGTGATATGTTTAGCTTCCCTTCCATAAGGATCATGGGCAACTTCATTATAGGTTGATGGTACTTTAACTATGGTGTCTGATTAACAATCAAACAACTCAGTTAGGGGAAAGTACAAATAATAGCAATATACTTTACTTTTGAGTTTTAATTACCAGTAAAGTTTTATCCACAATAGCATCGTACTTTCTAAGCATAAGGGTTTAAGAAAAAAAAATAGGAATAAGAAATGAAAATAAGATGTTATGTTTCACAACGAAATGAAATTTTATTGATATTTCTTTCATTAGGCCTCTAATTTGGCTAGATGCAAGAAAAAGCAAGGTACTCTCATTTTATTCTCTAGTATAATATCTTACTTTCATCTAATCTTCTTTTTGCAATAGTTCTCCGCCAGTGGTAGTGTAAATGAAAGATTGACTCTTGCAAAAACTTCAATGTTGGAATCTACAATAAGGTTGAAGGGATCACACATATAGTCAAAACAGCACACGTGAATTGCCAAAAGAAACCATCATATATATCAACACATTATCAAATAAAAAGCTATATAACCCCACCCGTTGTCATACCACGGACCCAGCTTCACAAAATTGTTATTCAAAGCATTTCCAACTTTTGTATCAAATATGCTCGACTTGTAAAATGTCACATAAAGTCTCTACTTATTCAATATATACAATAATGGTCTGTCAACTAAAAGGAATCTTGAAATAGGATCGGAAAAACAAAGGTTTGCCTGTTGTTGTCACCCTGTGGACACCACATCATCTTTAGTCTAACCCAAGATCCCATTCAACCTCCCTAATAACAAACCCAAAAAACAATATTACAACTTTACAACCATCATCTATCAAGAATTCAAGGTAAATCATACAATCAGATAAAGTTGCTTATTTGATAGCAACGTTGATCTAATAATAAGTGGTAGGTCATTGCGACCTAAAAGAGAAAACTGAGTTACACCTTTATCACTATAATGGGAGTTGAACATTAACTTTGAAGACCATTACGACCTAAAAGAGAATGTGTCTATGGATGGTGTTTCTTGCTTGGGAGGTGGTAACAAAGAACCGCATATAGGGTAAATCTAAGCATGTGTAACAACTAAGAGAATGAAAAGTTGCATTTTTTTACCAAGCAGCTTTTGAAACTAGATATCTATAGAACTTGATTGTAAATGTAAATTTTCATGACCGGAGGGTAGAATGGGTTTGTTTAGTGTCTGCAATAAAATAGAAGCAAAATAGGTAAGTGGAACAACCAAACGTGTTTTCAAAATTTTTCATTTTTATTTGAAAATTTTAATTGAAAACTGAAAAAAAAAATTACAACCAAATGCACCCTAAATAGTGAAACCCGTATCTAAAGTTTTTGACCCCTCACAATATTAACCATGTAACTAGAGCTACCATAAGCCGACCTAACCCAAACTCAACCCAAAATTTTTTAACCCATTTAATTAAATAGGTTGGGTAAGGGTTGATTTTTTTTATTGAAATCAACTTTATAACCCCTTTAATGTTTGATAACATTAAAATTACCAACAGAAACAAGGGAGTTGAAAACTTACTATGTTCCGACAATTCGATTGGTGTTTACTTCGGTTTGATCCACTCCAACAATCCTCGCCAGACCAAAATCAAAAATCTTAGGGTTCATATCAAAATCCAGCAAAATTTTGCTAACCTTCAGATCACGATGAATGATTCTTAATCTTGAATCTTTATGTAAATAAAGCACTCCTCTAGTAATCCCTCCTATGATTTTATATCATTTCGTCCAATCTAACTGCCCATGTTTGTTTGGATCTGTATTAAAAAAATTGGAGATTGTAACAAATTCATACAAAAAAGTTTAAAAATAAATCAAATTTGGTGTTTTGGCTTACTGAAGAGAAAGTAGTCGAGGCTTTTGTTGGATACGTATTCATAGATGAGTAATTTTTCATCCGAATCGAGGCAAAACCCTATAAGCCTCATGATATTTCGATGTTGAAGCTTTGCCCTTAAAATGACTTCATTTATGAACTCTTGTGAACCTTGTCTAGATGATTTTGATAGTCTCTTTACTACCAACTCCATCCCATTGTCTAAAACACCCTCCAATTATAATGTGATATTGTTAACTTTTTTTAGAAAATAGAAATAACCAAGCCAGAAGTTGGCTGGGCACAAAACTATCTACAAAGGAGTTAGAGCACTACACAGAGGAGCTAATTAACCAAGCATTCCACTCAATTTTATATTTCCTACACCTGCTACTAAACGAATTAAAAGCTACCGCATCCGTATGTGATCAAACACAACATAACAAATCCCCTTTTTGCCCTTAAAGAGAGCCTTGTTTCTAAGGTTCCAAATATCTGGTGGTTTTGAGTACATCAACAATCTGATCCGGATAGTCAAAAATAGTTGAAATAGTCAACTTTATCTATAATATGAAGCATTGTAGCTAGAGCTAAAACCGATGGTTGATAACCCACAGATCTTGAATATTGACTTCAAAGAAAACAAACAAAAACATGATGAATGGAATAAATAACTTTGTGATCTGATATGGATTTTGAATGTTTTTTGGTCAAAGTTAAAGAAAGATTTTACTTAGACCAATGGATTACCATAGAACAGGGACTCGATTTTCAAAGGAAAAAAAGAAGACAAAAAAACTACATATACGCATCTGGATCTCGATTTCAGCCTCAAACAATTCAAGAAAAAACTACATTTAGGGATCTAGAACTCGATTTTCAGATGAAAAGGAAAAGGAACCCTTACCTGCAGAAGCTGGCGGACGCGGATGCGTGAATGGAGAAATTGTCGGAGATAGAGGGGAAGCCGGCGACGGAGGCGGTGCAAATTAGATGGTGGCGACGACCAGAATTTGGAATTTGGAGATGGAGGAGAAACGAGTGGGAGGGAGAAAGAATCGAGGGCCTAAGATGCGTTTTTTAGGGCAATAAAAGACGGAGTGTGAGGGGGGATCGAGATAGGAACGAAGACGAAATCGAGAGAGGCGGCAAGGAGTTTTTTTTGGGGAAACCGGTAGGAATGAATGTTTTTATTTAAAAATTTGGAAAATTTTGAAAGATATAAAATTTAAAATATGAAGATCGAAATGGAGAATGGCGGCAACAGGTTTTTTTTAAGGAAAATGAATATTTTATTTTAAAAAGTTCAAAAAAAACAAAATAAAAGATTTCACATTTAAAAAAATAAAATAAAACATGTGGTCAAAAGTTAAGAAAGACAAATAAAGTTTAATAGTTAATAATTTTCATTATCTTTTATATAAAAAAAAAACTGAAGTTCTAATGAATTACTTTTAAAATTTTAAATATTTTAAAATTTGATTAATGATGGTAAACCAGAAATAACTCTAAAACAAATACTTAAGTGGGCGATACAGGGGTGAGATGGTGTGGGGGTATATGTGTTGACGTAAAATGGGTGGGTAGGTTCGAATATGGGTATGGTGTGACATCCTCTAATTTTTCGGCCAGAAAAGACCGATTTAATTTATGCTTTTTAAAATAAAATCAGAGAAATCTTTTCAAAAGATGTTGCGGAATTGGTCCCCAAACAACATATGAAAAAAATTTATCAAAACCTTTCTTTAAGAAATATATAATTTCATTTCATATCAAAACCTCGGGATGTCATGTTCCGATACAGATCAAAAGCATAAACAAGACATTATAAGCCTTTCAACAGTTATTTACAACTACTGGCCTATAATCCAAAAATCTCTCATCGTCCTCCGACTATGCTCGGGGTCCACTACCTGTAACATAAAAAGCTGAGTGGGTCAGGCTTGGGAGCCTGGCGAGCATATAGGGTTTTCAACCCACAGTAATAATAAACTTATTAAGTTCACCTATCAACAATAACCCTGATTACCCGTTCCCGTTATCCTCACTTTACGTCCCTAAACACTTTTCACAAGGGACCTAGCCTAAAGAATATGATCGGGATGGACACTACTGCTAAGGGGTTTCCTCAGCCATACATGTCCTAAAGGCAACCATGAGGGGGATGGAGTACAGCGAATAAACACCCAAGTTCATTAACACCTACAGGTTGCGGGCCTGCTAGTGCTTCCCACTGGACTGTCTAGAAAGTCCGTGGTCGTCATCCAAACTCCGCTAGATGACTGAATCACAAATCACAACGAGGCCTCTCATCACTTTATTTCATCACACACCAACTATCTACCCATGTTCTACCCAACATATTTGTAGATAAAAATACTTATACAGTTTAAAACTTGTATAAAACATCAACTCAACAGTCACCTCAAATAAACAATTAATATATTTACACATAGCATGTATTATAAGGTAAATACTTCATATCTATGTATAAAATGAAAGTGACTATACACTCACCTGATTTAATGAAAATCGGGCAGCAATTTGTTTCCTAAAAACGATCGTTTCTAATAAAACCGGGAGTTTTATTCAGAAACCGGGCTCTGCGAGGGTCGGGCTTCGAAACCGAAAAGATAAATTTTTCGGGCTTCACGGGCACTTCGTGGCGTATTCCGGGGCTTATAATCGATACCGGGGCTTTGGGGTGAAAGATGGTGAAATCCCAAAAGTACCCGAGAAGGCTCGCAGGACCCTTTTATTTATAGGGGTCCGAAGTCGGTTCTGGTGGTGGGGTCTGCAGGCGAGGGTGCGCAGCACATGGCTCGCACATGGTCTGCACGTGCGAAGGGGCTGCTGGCCTCTTCTTACTGGACCGAGGTCTAGTCCGAAGTAGGGTGTGTCCGTGGCTTCATGCGAGGGCTCGGTCACGTGCAAGAGAGTATGTGTTGCACCGCTATTGGACCACTTCGGATCAGATCAGGTGCTCGGATGACTCAGCAGCTCGGACACGTGGCTCGTCTGACTCAACCATTTCGGACACGTGGCACGTTCTAAGCGAGGGTGACGTGGCAAATCGTGACTATGCGAATTTTCTCGGTTTTTGTGCAAAAACTTCTAAAATCCATAACTTTCGCATACGAGCTCCGTTTTTTACGTTCTTTATATGCACGCGTAGGTAAAATTACGCTCTACAACTTTCGTTTAGACTTCGTCGGCTAATTTTGACTTTAATTTTTATATTATTATTTTTAACAGACCGGGACAGGAAATCCGTTAAAAATTCATAACTTCTTCATCCGACGTCCGTTTTCGTCAGACTTTTTACCGTTATGCTACTAATGACGAGACCTTCGATTCTCGTTTAGGTCGTGTCGGCTAAAAATCACTCGATCTAAAATTCGAGTTTTTAGCTGTCTACTGCTAAGCTGAAACTTCGAAAAATCATAACTTCCTCATACGAAGTCAGATTTGGGCGTTCTTTTTATACTTACTCTCGGTTTAACGAACACTACGAGTTTCGTTTAGATCACTAAGGCCAAAAAGTAGTTTTTCGAAAACTCACTTTTTACGACATTCGGCTCCGTGCCGGTTTGTCGCGAAAGTTCGACAAGTCATAACTTCTTCGTCATAACTCGGATTTTGGCATTCTTTATATATCCGTAATCCTTGTCACGCCCACTACAAGTTTCTTAATAGATATCGGCTTTATCTAAAATTTAATTTTTGACGCTCATTTTTATTCTTAATTAATTAAGCCCTAATAATTAAGCATAAAACACATAATTCACATAATTCCTTTTCATTTCTTCAAAATGAGTTACAAAGGTTAACCTAGACTATAATGTCAATATTAATGCCTAGCCTAGAAACACGGGCATTACAATTCTCTCCCCCTTAGGAGGATTCCGTCCCCGGAATCACACATCAGCAAACAAATGCGGGTAGCGACTCATCATGTCACTCTCCGTTTCCCAAGTGAGATTAGGCCCATTCGTATGTTTCCAACGCACAAGCACTAAATCGACCATCTTGCGTCTCAGCTTCTTAGTCTTACGGTCAACGATTGCCTTAGGTTCTTCGATCAACCTCTTGTTTTCATCCAACCTTAACTCAGAAATGGGAATTATGTCGGGCACATCTCCCGTGAACTTTCTCAAATAGCACACATGAAAGGTATTATGAATACCCTCCAGTTCTTCCGGTAATTCTAGCTTGTAAGCTTGATTCCCGATCCTCTGAAGAACTTTAAATGGTCCAATAAACCTTGGACTCAACTTTCCTCTTTTACCAAATCTTATAAGTCCCTTCCACGGCGAGACTTTAAGTAAAACCGAATCTCCAACATCGAAGGATATCGGTTGTCTTTTCTTGTCAGCATAACTCTTTTGTCGATCTTGAGCAGCTAACATCCTTTCCCTTATCACTTTTAACTTTTCAGCAGTCTGATGGACTATTTCATGTCCCATAAACTGCTTTTCCCCAGCTTCCAACCAGCATGATGGCGTTCGACACTTCTCCCCATACAAAGCGTGATAAGGTGTCATCTTGATGCTCGAGTGGAAACTATTATTATAGGAAAATTCTACTAGAGGTAAATGTTCATCCCAGTTACCTTGGAATTCTAGGGTACATGCTCTCAGCATATCCTCCAATATTTGAATCGTTCGTTCGCTCTGACCATCGGTTTGAGGATGGTAAGTTGTACTCAAACACAACTTGGTACCCAATTCCTCTTGTAGACTTCTCCAAAACCTTGAGGTAAAACGGCTGTCACGATCGGATACAATCGTTAACGGAACACCGTGTAGCCTCACAATTTCCTTCACGTAAGAACTCGCAAGTTTATCCATAGACCATTTCTCGTTAGCGGCTATGAAATGCGCACTCTTAGTGAAGCGATCCACGACCACCCAAATCATGTCGTGACCGTTCCTTGTCTTGGGCAGTTTAGTCACAAAATCCATGGTAATGTCCTCCCATTTACCCATGGGTACAGGTAAGGGTTCTAAACTCCCATACGGTTTCTGATGTTGTGCCTTAACCCTAGCACATGTTACACACTCGGCCACATACTTAACAACATCGAGCTTCATCGTCGGCCACCAGTAATAGGGTTTTAGATCCCTATACATTTTCGTACTGCTGGGATGAATCGAGTAATTTCGACTAATAAGGCATTAACTAGTCTATCAACAGGCAAAGCTAGTTTTCTACCAAATTCATGCGAAATAAAGGAGTAATTGGCTCCAGAATCAAACAAAATTTGGGCAGGCAATTCATTTACGAGAAAGGTACCTGAAGCGACATCGACTTCTTCTTTTGCAGCTTCAAGGGTCATCTGAAAGGCTCTCGCTTTCGGCTTTGGTGGTAGATTGAGCTTTGCTGCATCCTTCCTCTTTGGACAGTCTTTAAAAACATGCCCTTCTTCATGGCACTCAAAACATACCCTCTTGTCGGATGGACACACGTTGGCATAATGCCCAGTCTTTCCATATTTGTAGCAAGTCACCCCCTCGCTACATTTCCCAGAGTGCTTTTTCTTGCACTTCTCACACCATTTCACTTCACCTCCTCCTTCTCCAAACTTCTTGGACTTAGAAAATTTTCTTTTCTTGTTAGAACCCGAAGTTCCTTCAAATTTTCTCTTTTCACCAACTTCTTCCCTCTCCAGACCCTTCTCCCTGATCTGAATCTCCACATTCTTAGCAGCCGAGATGGCGGCTTTCAAAGTGGTTGCTTGCTTAACCATCGGACCAAAGTCCGCTGGTAATCCGAGGGCAAACTTGTTGACCTTAGAGAGTTCAGTTGGAACTAGGTAAGGAACAAGCTTCATCTTTTCAGTAAAACTAGCAGCGTATTCAGTAACGCTCATCTTTCCCTTCTTTAAATTCTGGAACTCATTATTAATTTCCAGAAGGTCCTGCTCAGAACAGTATTGCAGTTTCAGTTGTAGCACAAAGTCTTCCCAAGACATCTTACTAGCTTCTCCCTTGGGCATCGAATCAGCTAGTAATTTCCACCAGCTCAACACACCAGACTTTAACAGAGGAATTGCAAGTGCGGTCTTTTGTTTGTCGCTGCACTCACAACTTTCAAACATCGTCTCCATTTCGGAGATCCAATTCATGACTTCCACTGGTGTCGGACTCCCAGATAGATATGGTGGTTTAGATGCCATGAAATCTTTATATTTGCATCCGCGTCCATCAACTCCTCCATCCTGGTTGTTTTGTCTAACTATCGGTGGGTTGACTTGACCAAGAGTCCCACTATAGTTCCCTCCTACTGATTGCCCTTCATTCAATAAGGGCTGTTCAACAGGTATCGTAGTCTCTTCCCTATTCTGTTGTAGTAATCGCCTCGTCTCCTCCATTTTGCGATCCAGCATCGTCTGTATCATTGCTTGTACCCCAGCCATCGTCATTGGCTCAGGTGCAGCTCCTACAACAGGTACTTGCTCAACTACTTGAGGTTGACGCTGTTGATCCCTGTTTCCGTTTGCATTTGCAACTCCACTACGAGTTCTTGCCATTACAATCTATATACCGAATAAGGCGAATTTAGGTCTTTATCCTTGTTAGACATTTCAATTCCCTTATCACTCCGAAACGTTTACATGTTAGTTCTAATGTCGTAATCGTACGCTTAGAATCCTACACACATAAGGTTTTCCAGATCCGGTCGGCAACAGACCATAGATCCGAACAATTAATGGCACACATGGCAAACACATAGCATTTAGCACATAAGGGCATTTTAGGCATCTTTCCTAAAATAACTAGTGCTCGTGTCTAAAATATGGTAGACACTCATCTCACAATCATCACTTAGCATTCTAAGTTTAAGTCTAGAAATCCTACAATTTCTTAGTTCGCTTAAACTAATGCTCTGATACCAACTGTGACATCCCCTAATTTTTCGGCCAGAAAAGACCGATTTAATTTATGCTTTTTAAAATAAAATCAGAAAATCTTTTCAAAAGATGTTGCGGAATTGGTCCCCAAACAACATATGAAAAAAAAATTATCAAAACCTTTCTTTAAGAAATATATAATTTCATTTCATATCAAAACCTCGGGATGTCATGTTCCGATACAGATCAAAAGCATAAACAAGACATTATAAGCCTTTCAACAGTTATTTACAACTACTGGCCTATAATCCAAAAATCTCTCATCGTCCTCCGACTATGCTCGGGGTCCACTACCTGTAACATAAAAAGCTGAGTGGGTCAGGCTTGGGAGCCTGGCGAGCATATAGGGTTTTCAACCCACAGTAATAATAAACTTATTAAGTTCACCTATCAACAATAACCCTGATTACCCGTTCCCGTTATCCTCACTTTACGTCCCTAAACACTTTTCACAAGGGACCTAGCCTAAAGAATATGATCGGGATGGACACTACTGCTAAGGGGTTTCCTCAGCCATACATGTCCTAAAGGCAACCATGAGGGGGATGGAGTACAGCGAATAAACACCCAAGTTCATTAACACCTACAGGTTGCGGGCCTGCTAGTGCTTCCCACTAGACTGTCTAGAAAGTCCGTGGTCGTCATCCAAACTCCGCTAGATGACTGAATCACAAATCACAACGAGGCCTCTCATCACTTTATTTCATCACACACCAACTATCTACCCATGTTCTACCCAACATATTTGTAGATAAAAATACTTATACAGTTTAAAACTTGTATAAAACATCAACTCAACAGTCACCTCAAATAAACAATTAATATATTTACACATAGCACGTATTATAAGGTAAATACTTCATATCTATGTGTAAAATGAAAGTGACTATACACTCACCTGATTTAATGAAAATCGGGCAGCAATTCGTTTCCTAAAAACAATCGTTTCTAATAAAACCGGGAGTTTTATTCAGAAACCGGGCTCTGCGAGGGTCGGGCTTCGAAACCGAAAAGATAAATTTTTCGGGCTTCACGGGCACTTCGTGGCGTATTCCGGGGCTTATAATCGATACCGGGGCTTTGGGGAATGTTAAGATGAAGAAAATATGAAGAAAGGGGTGAAAGATGGTGAAATCCCAAAAGTACCCGAGAAGGCTCGCAGGACCCTTCTATTTATAGGGGTCCGAAGTTGGTTTTGGTGGTGGGGTCCGCAGGCGAGGGTGCGCAGCACATGGCTCGCACATGGTCTGCGCGTGCGAAGGGGCTGCTGGCCTCTTCTTACTGGACCGAGGTCTAGTCCGAAGTAGGGTGTGTTCGTGGCTTCATGCGAGGGCTCGGTCACGTGCAAGAGAGTATGTGTCGCACCGCTATTGGACCACTTCGGATCAGATCAGGTGCTCGGATGACTCAGCAGCTCGGACACGTGACTCGCCTGACTCACCCATTTCGGACACGTGGCACGTTCTAAGCGAGGGTGACGTGGCAAATCGTGACTATGCGAATTTTCTCGGTTTTTGTGCAAAAACTTCTAAAATCCATAACTTTCGCATACGAGCTCCGTTTTTTACGTTCTTTATATGCACGCGTAGGTAAAATTACGCTCTACAACTTTCGTTTAGACTTCGTCGGCTAATTTTGACTTTAATTTTTATATTATTATTTTTAACAGACCGGGACAGGAAATCCGTTAAAAATTCATAACTTCTTCATCCGACGTCCGTTTTCGTCATACTTTTTACCGTTATGCTACTAATGACGAGACCTTCGATTCTCGTTTAGGTCGTGTCGGCTAAAAATCACTCGATCTAAAATTCGAGTTTTTAGCTGTCTACTGCTAAGCTGAAACTTCGAAAAATCATAACTTCCTCATACGAAGTCAGATTTGGGCGTTCTTTTTATACTTACTCTCGGTTTAACGAACACTACGAGTTTCGTTTAGATCACTAAGGCCAAAAAGTAGTTTTTCGAAAACTCACTTTTTACGACATTCGGCTCCGTGCCGGTTTGTCGCGAAAGTTCGACAAGTCATAACTTCTTCGTCATAACTCGGATTTTGGCATTCTTTATATATCTGTAATCCTTGTCACGCCCACTACAAGTTTCTTAATAGATATCGGCTTTATCTAAAAATTAATTTTTGACGCTCATTTTTATTCTTAATTAATTAAGCCCTAATAATTAAGCATAAAACACATAATTCCTTTTCGTTTCTTCAAAACGAGTTACAAAGGTTAACCTAGACTATAATGTCAATATTAATGCCTAGCCTAGAAACACAGGCATTACATATGGGTATGGGATGGTAGAGGTTGGTGGATGAGTATATACATGTGAGTTTCATGGTATGGGTCAGATGTGTATAAAGTAGGTGTATGTGTGGGTAGGTGGTGTAGCTTATATAAGGTGAGGGTGGGGTGTGGATGTGAATATAGGGCGAGGTGGGTGGTATTGGTGTAGGTGGGGGTAGATTTAAGTGAATTGGTGGGTGTGTGTGAGGTGGGGATGTAGGAATGTGCCTTAAGCCTAAACCTATAATACATGAGACCTAATCCATAATCCATAAGCCCTAAGTCATAAGTCATAAGCCATAAGCCATAATGCCATAAGCCAAACATCATACACCACAAGTTATAAGTTATAAGTCTTAAGCCTTAAGTCATAAGTCTCGAGACATAAACCATAAGCCATAAGCCATAAGCCATAAACATTAAGTTATAAGTCATATATAAGCCACAATCCTTAATATATAAGACACAAGCCATAAACCATACACAATAACCCTTAAGAGACAAGAGTGAAGCTTAATTTATACACCCTAATCCATAAGGATTATTGTTTATGGCATATTGTTTATAGTTTAAAGATTAAGACTAAGGGTTAGTACTTTGATCTTATAGCTTATGTCTCATCAACCTTAAGCCATAAGCCAAAATCCATAAGTCTTAAGCCATAAGTTATAATCCTTAAGCCCTAAAACATAAGTTGTACACCTTAATCCTACAATTTCTAACACCCACCCAACCCACCATACGACATAGGTCTTAGTGCTTGGTACATGCTTAGTGCTTAGGGCTTTATGCGTAGTGCTTATGGATTAGGGCTTATGTGGTAGTTCTGAAGGCTTAGGTCTTATGAAATACATGCACATATACATATATGCACATACACATACACAAATGCATAAACTCTAAGACATACCCCGTAAACCCTAAGCCTTACACCATATGACATAATCCTTAAGGCTTAAGCCATAAGCCATAAGGCTTAAGCCCTAAGACATAAGTCATAAGACTTAAGCCATACACCTTAATCATCAAGCAATATGATTTAAGTTATAAGCCCTAATCCCTATGTCGTAAGCCATAAGCCAAATGCCCTAAGCCTAAGTCCTACAACCTAATCCGTAAGCCATGAGTATTAATCTATAAGTGATACATCATACGCCATGAGATATAAGCCCAAAGTCGTAATCCCTAAGCCCTAAACCATAAGCCTTAATTCAGAAGCCCTAAATACTAAGCCCTAAGCCAAAAGACTCAAGCATTAAGCCATCTAAGTTAAATATGTTCCATATCACATATATTGATGAAAATATACAACTTGGTTGCTATTGTGGACAAGAATAGAATAGGTTACTAATATGGATATAAACACATAAGTATATTGCTATTTGCTGCAATATAATTAATATATTGATTTCTTTATTAGTTTTTAACAACGTTATTGTTCTGTTACAAAGTTATTGAGCGATGCAAAGCTATTTCATTGGTAAGAGGATAAAACGAATTACATTAAATAAAAATGATGCCAATTAACACCTAACGAGTTAATTGGATATATTATTTAATTAAATTGATGTGAGGGAATATAGAGCAAATATAACACCTAAATAGTTTACTAGGGTCGCTAACGCAAATCTTAGATTATTAAGATTTTCAAATCTTAGTGAAATTAGTTAAATAGTGAATTTTACGTAGCGTTCGACTATTGTGGCGATAATAATTTGAGTAGTTCCTTACTTTAGCCGATAAGGAGGATGTTTGTTCGCATAGCCGGATACTCATTTATGACGATATTTGATAAGTTGCATAACTGATATGATGTATAATTTATTAGCTAATAATCCCTAAAAATCCGAGACTCAATTATATAATCATATGTGACAAATTTCCTATCCCAACTAAAATGATTTATATTTTTATAATAATTATAAAAATAAATTATATCATTCACTTAGAAATTGTTTCCACGTGATGATCAAGAGTATAATAATAATAATAATAATAATAACAATAATAATAATAATAATAATTGATTTTTGGTATATTTTCAATTATTTATTATATATTTGTCAAATCTTTGTTTATACTCGTTTAAGACAATGTACATTTCCTTTGTAGATAATTATATTGAATAACATATTTTGTTATGTATATAATGTCTTTTTATGATTTCTCAATATTTTTGTGCACATATATACGATGAGTATTATAGTTTATGATTCGTCGCATAACTTATATCTTTATATCAATCTAATTATAATCTTGTGATTTTTATTAATATTAATTAATATATCACAACAAAGTGTAATTATGTCAATTATAGCATTTTGTTAGAAATTCAGGGTAATAAAGGCACTTGGATATTCTGAGAATTGTGATTTCACTATCAAATCAAAGTATTGGGTGGTACTCCCTAATATTTGATTGGATAAGACTCAGAAGATAATAGAACAGAGAATGAGATATATGAATTTCGTAAGTACCAGAAAAAACTGACCAAAATTGGTTAAATACATCCTTTGTCTGAAAACTGTCAAAATTGTCATAAAACAGTTTGGCAACAGTCAAAAAACTGTCATAAATCCGGGTTTTCTATAAGGATTAATACCAAGCCAAAAAACGGGTTAAATATTCTAAATTTGGATTTTTGATGCATTTTCAGTACAACAATATACCAGCCAGGGGCTCTGCCCCTTGGACCCCGCTCCCAGGGGCGCTGCCCCCGGATCCCCGTTCGTTTAGGGGCTTCGCCCTAAATGACAGTCTACTTTTAATCTTGAATAAACTTAAACAAGTGTGCACTCCACACCTTCCTTACTCGTTTAATATTTATCAAGATAACTTTTGGTCAACAAAGTAATCCCATTACACTTAAATCACATTAGTGAAACAAATCACCAACACATTCTACTATAACTTATATAATTGCTTTATGATTTATACATTTTAGTTTGTTATTTTCATAAACTCTTGACCAATAATAAAGTATGATGCTATTTTATGTATAATACTTTGAAATCATCAAAACTTTAATAGACACTCATGTCTTCTCCCCCAAATATTAAAACTTTAAAAGAGGGGACGTAGAAACTCACATTCGATGTGTGATCTCGATTCCGATTCGTTTTGGTGAAGCTTTTGGTGAATAACCGCAAGTAACCATTCTTAGACTTTAAATCATTCCCGAGTTTGTTTTGTAAAATATCAAACCAAAAGAATTTATTTTTGTAATGAATTAAACTAAAGTGGACTATTTTTGATCTTTTAAAACAGCACAAGGACCATTTTGTAAAGAGTAAGTCCAATAGGATTTGCCTTGAAAGCATTTATGTCAAAGGGGTCAGTTTTAATTAAAAGTATTAAACACATGAATTGTTTGGCCTCATTCCCCAAGGGGGTGTTTGGATAGGAAAAAAAGAGCGTGCTTATTGCTTATTGCTTATTCCTACCACAATAAGCTAAGTTTAAGTGTTTGGATAAAATCCTTAAAAATCAGCTTATTGGGTTAGAAATAAGCTAAATAAGCTAATTTTAATAAGCATCTCCCCCCTTGCTTATTGCTTATTGCTTATTACCACCACAAATAAGCTAATAAGCAATAAGCTAATAAGCTAATCCAAACACCCCCCAAATATACCAAAGGAGACACATCTTCTTCTGATCATGCTATCCGAAGTGGATACCTTTTCACACGTGAAAAGTTGAGGTGGAGGGGCCAAGGACGCGTGAACACCGCCCCCAGCCCCGGTGGTTTGGGTGTGGCGTCTTTGTGAAGACGCAAGAAGACAGCCAATATAATATTGGCAACAACATCCTCACTCTTTGTCTCTCTCTTCCTTTTGCCTCATCACCACCAACCCACCGGTGAACACCATTTCCACAACCTGGTGGGTTGGTTGTGAAATGCTTAAAATCCTACGTGGCTTTCTTTTCACATGTAACCCACTCGTGACGATACCACACAGCCTCAGGGAAGAGGAATGGGCGGCCAAAAGAAACGCGAATGAAGCAGTCATACGCCTCTCATCTGTCGAGCGGAGAGAAAAGGAAATCGAAGGTGGCAGCAAGTGGCTCGGTGGAGGAGACCAATCGCAAAGAGGAGGGAGAAGAAGTCCGTCAAAAACGGCGATCCATCCTTGGTCTTCGTGATTTTGTAACTGACAACAACAACTCGGAAAAGAAATCAGAACAACAAGCAACATCGATTGGGTTTGGGGTGTTTGGGGTCGTGCTTTTTCGAAAGTAGCTGGCGTGTTTGGCTGAGATAGGTGAACAGGAAGGGAAGGATGCGAAAGTAGAAAAGCGGTTCGGTGGTGGCTGTTGTCAACAGCGGTGGTGGCAGAGCATTGTGGCAGTGGGCGTTCTCTAGCGAACCCTCGTGGGTTCCTTTCTCGTCGCAGGTTAGTCAAATGGGCAAAGCAACAACAATAATAGGGTGTGTTTGGCTTGATGTCTTCTTGATTGCAGGGAAATCTCCACTTCTGGTGGAGGTTTGGGTTGAATCCATTGACAGGTAAGGCACAAGAAAGAAAACGGGGATGCTGCCCATCTTGGTTTCGCCGGAAACAGCCACCCACCACCGGTGGTCCCTGGCAGGAAATGATGAAGATGAAAAGAGTGGTTGATGCTTCTTCATTGGCCAAAATAGTCCATGAATCAGAAAAGAGAAGAGAAATAAAGAAGGATTTTGGGTTTTTGTGGTGTGATACATTTGTTTTCAATTTCCAAATTTGGTATTCACCATACATTATTGATATACTTTGGATTGGATGAAGTTTGTAAGAAAAGTAGTGTGAATTTGGTCAAGGTGAAACTTGAAAGCAACATACTTGGATGTTGTCAAATTTTATTTATTGTTGTACTTTGAGGTAATTTTAGAAGCAATGTATTGCTTCAATTATTAACATGTATTTGTGTATGTAGAAACATGTATTTTGTGTATTATTGAGTGATGTGGTAGAAAAATTTGAGTGTAGATGTTATAGTCATATTGCTAGTAATTTAAAATCAATTATGATCGACTCAAAGTGCCAAAAGTACAATGTCATATTTGGAATATCTAAAATGGTGATATTTTCTAACTTTCTCGATTCGTGTGCTCTCGATCCAGATATAAAATAATTTTTTTGAAAATGAAAAATGATAATCTTGGTTATAAGATTTCCAAAAAGTCACACGGATCTTAAATCCGATAAGTAGAACTCCGGTAAAATCCGTTTAAAGTTTTGCGATTTGTAGGATCGGATTCGACAGATTTTTCGAATATGATTTTGGTCGAGATTAATAATGTGATAAAATTATAATAAAATAATAGAACATAGTTTGAGTTCAAAAACGTGCTCAAAAACAGTTTACGAGATTCGAAGTTATTCAAACGAAACAGAGCACGATTCGTTTCAAAAAAATCAGATAAATACTGATTTTTATAACTTTAAAGAGTCGTAACTTTCTCATACGACGCCCGTTTTGGTCGTTCTTTATATCCACGAAATCAGGAGAACATATATTCTATTCAAATATCTTATCCATAACTCTCAGATATATCTGATGCAAAAATTATTTTTTTAACGTCACCAATAAATTTAATTTTTTTGTAATTTTTGATTTGATGTTCAATGATAGAAGGTTTGAGCAGTTTGAGATATTCTAAAAGTAATTATAAATATAATATCTTTAGTATACTTTATAAACATAAAATTACACACAATTGGTCTTTATTGCATAACGGTTCGCGGGTTTGACCGCCGAACTCTGACCAATTTTACCAGTTGTTACAATTTTTTAACTTAAGGCATACACTAGTACAAAAAGAATGACCATTATATAATCATAGTCACATATTCAATGACCATACTATAATTATATTGAACATACATTATTTTACTTATATAACTAGATTTACATATAGACACACATAATAATTGTAACCATAACCAAATGCTAATAACACTCACAATATTTGTTTTTTTCAAAGCTAATTCATCATATTTTGACATACATAATAAAATGCACATGACCATAAACCACTAAAAGTAATGTAGTAAACACTTTTCTATGGACACATAAATATTTAATGTGACGATATGTATCACATGTTAGCTACATTAGATTTAATGTGTCTAAAATATGCACCATGATACAGAAACATATACAATTGCCTCATGTGACCATATACTTATCTATTGTCTCTTATAAAAATAATATCACAACATTAATCAATACACGTGGTTGATGGTGACATATGGCCGCATTGTTCGAATGTGGCTAATAATTGTCACATTTGTTATAATTAAATGTGATTAAAGTTTTGATTATCTATACAGTGGTCACACAAACTAATTTAAATGTATCTAAAAACAGTATCTAAATTTTTTTAGTGACCTTTGGCCGCACTTTTAATAAAAAGTGTGTCAGGCCGTTTTTCGGAAAGTGTGACCGTAGGTCATTTTTGTACTAGTGTTTACCTAAAGTCAAACTTGGTCCAAAAGTCAACGGTCAAAGTCTCCCAGCTGACTGCCAAGTCGTGACCGAGCTTTTGTCACGTTGTGTTGGCCTCAACACAAAACAGTCGCGGACACTACCTCGAGACAAAACAAAATCAATACTTGATTATGGTTTAAGTATCATGAATTACCAATAAAAGCAACGGAATAGCACCAAATACAAAATTAATGACTCCTTTAGAACCCTATCTAACATAAACAGTGAAAACAATTGATCCTAATTAACACTTCAGTTCCACAACATATCCAAACCTCTAACCAGAATCTAAGATCTTTCTAAATTGAATAGTTCGAATTATGTTCCTTTAGATAAAAACCAGAAAAAAAAAGATAACTCAGCAGTCCAAGCAATAGGCAGCGAACTTTGAACTGTTTAAACAGAATCATGGAAACATACTTCAGAAGAGCCCAAAATCTATATAAGACATATTCCTTGATTCCATTTCTTAATCATCTTCCCAACTTATTTCTACAAGAAAACAATTCATTAGAAAACCATTTCTGTATCTAAAAGAAAAATTGCATCTAGATGTTTTTATATAGTTTAATAATGTTGAGTATTTTGAGGTATTGAAACTAATTTGGTATTTTTCGTTATTTAGGGAAGCCTTTTTAGGATTTTATATTTTTGGTAAATATTTTATGTTCCCTATAAATAATCATTAGGTTATCTTTTGATGTAAGCTTGTAAGTCCCCAATCTGCTTGTGTATCAATCAGATCCGTTTGATGGTGCGGAATCCCAATCAAACGGATGATGCCAGATCAAATGAAGAAGAAGGAGAAGAAGAAGATGATGAATCTTGTATGATTTGATTAGAATGAAGATCCAAAATACAAGATTCACATACAAACACACTATTCTTCTCTCTAGTTTCTCTCTCTACAATATGCTCTCCTTCTCTAGCCTTACACACTCACACATGTACTCCTCACCCTATATATAGTAGACATGGGCCGTGAATGGGTTTACGGTCGTAAACCTGTTCACGGCCGTAAACGCAACCGTAAACATGTATACAGCCGTAAACACCAAGTTGTTTACGGTCCTAGACATAAAAATACATTTTCCTTGAAAAGTAAAGTATAAACCAAATTTTGACCCAACAATCTCCCCCTTGGTTTATAGCTTTCTTTTCTAATTGGCCCAACAAACTCCCCCTAAAAAATAGTTGGCTTTTCTTGTCAATATTCATTGGGAGCTTGGCTTCAACATTAATCTTCAAATTCTTCACAGCTTCAAGATGAACATGATGAATCTTCAATAAATGACTTCATCTTGAGCACTTGGGCTTTTCTTCAGAATTTGGCATTGAACGCACGTTGGGTGAGGAGGCTTCTTGAAAAGATTCTTGAAAGATAGCGCTTTCAGCTTGAGAATCTTCAGAGAGAATAATAGAGAGAACTAATCTTCTGGATCACTTCAGCAGGTACATGAATAACAACAAATTGATTGAGGAGGCTTCAATGCAATCTGTCACATAATCTTCAATTACAGCTTGACCTTGCTTCTGGGGTTGAAGGATTGAATGTTGAAAGAATAGTCTTCATTTCTTGCTCATTCGAATGAGAATTCTTCGATGATCACGGACGAAGCCTTGGCTTAGAAAATCTCGGTACAGTCTCCATGAGTCTCATCTACATCTGAATTCACCGTTCAAGACAAAGCAAAAACTAAAAAAAACTTAGCACACAATATTTTTGGATTTTTTTTTATATTTTTTTGAAAAAATAAAACAGAAACAAAAATATTTTTGGATTTTTGATTTTTCTGAACAGGAAATAAAACAAAATATAACACTATTTTTGGATTTTTAATTTTCTGATTTTTGTTTGATTTTTGCAATTTTTTTAATTCTCCCCCTAAATTTGTGCATAGAGGAAAACTATTAACAAATTTAACAAAAACAAAAATATTTGGGATCAAAGTTGTGAGACAGTCTTAACTTGTTTATCAGTACCTTCACCTTCATGAATAGATCTGGTCAATTGCCAGTATTGTGGTCCACTTAAACACGAAGAATATTGACAAACTTTTCCAAATATACCATTCAGCTGACGACGACCACGAGTATTGTTGTCCACTTAAATTAAGTAGCGAGATCTACAGACAACCTCTAAATGGTTCAATTTTAGTTGCGCTAGAACATGTTCCCCACTTCCCGATATACCCTGGTTATCAATAACTTCCTAAGGACTCCTTACTTTAGGTTAGTAAACAATTATTAAGGAGGAAGTCAGATTTAGAAATAGGTTCATATGTTGTGTCCCAGGTGGGATCTCTTTCAATCACGCAGAGGGGACAACATATGGCTAACTAGGATAGAGGGATTGAGAGGTAGAATGTTGCATATGTTGTATTCCAGGTCAGATCATTTCAATCACGCAGAGGAGACATCATATGGCTAACAGATAGAAAGAATTTTATAGATAAGGAGGTGCATAGAATTAGAGTTGCATATGTTGCAATCCAGGTCAGATCTTCCAATCATGCAGAGGAAGCAACATATGACTAACAGATAGAAAGCAAGAAAATAATTTCCCACAGACCTACTTTATCAGAACCCCCCAGTTGCCCTATTAGAACCAGAATTAAGGACATAAGTCTGTACATCAAGGAAAAGTTGAACCACTGTTCTAGATGCGTATTAATTTAGTGTATCCTGTAGGTTCCCGTGTTTATCTCACTGCTCAATCTACCCGAGCGTCGTATGGTCAGTCCAAACAATCCTATCCAAATCCACACTGTCAAATCCTTCGTGCCTACCAGCACATTGAACACAGAGTCTAGACAATTCAGATTCAGTCCCTTACACATGTTTTAGACTGCCCGTTATCACTTTATCTTTATATCACTTCCCAAAACAACCTACTAAAGAAAGACATAGAAGGAAATAAAAAATTGTCTTCAAAATGAATCAGTTTAAGATAAGCTCAGGAGTATAGAGAAGAAAACTCAAACCGTAAGTCGCCGATTGAATTTGCATCCAGAAGGTCTGGGAATGGCACGCATAATCTCAGAACAGATCCGAAAATTCTTCACGTCGTTAAGCACAAACCCCGTGAGTGATCCCTTCCTTTCTTCCTTTCCCACAAAGGACACATACTCTCAAACAATGTTCTGAGTGTTGTACAGTTGAAAGATGCCTCCTATCATGTGCCTGGAACAGCCACTACCAACAAACCGAAGTCTGATGATATGCCTCCATAGCTGCTCCGACACAGAGCGGGATCGGTTGGTCTTTGGAACCCAGTCCATTTTGAAACTGAGTTGACCTTTGTCATCTACGCAAGGAACTCTCTCCCACGACATCTCCTGCTTATCATAAACAGAAGATGAAGAAATATTAGACACATTAGATAATTTGGGAGATTGAACCTTTGGTACCCATCTGTAGTTGGGTTTAACCCATTTCTTTTTCGATCCGATGGGTGCCCCGGTACTTGTTTCAGAACTTGAAGCCGATCTTCGAGATGACTTTGACCTAACCGATCTTGGCTTCACTGGAGCATCTCTTGGATTGGACTTCTTGGCTGGCATTCCCTTCTTGCCCTTGGGAGTTGATTTATTGGCCTTTTGCGCGTTCTAGTCGCCATTGTCTGAACGTGACCTTGAGGGGTTTCTTTTGGAAAATCTCCATCTTGTCGCGTTCTGCCACCCTTGTGCATAGTAGGGAACGTATGCACGATTTGGACAATTTCTGGCAATGTGTCCAGGTGTTCCACAGTGAAAGCAAGTCTGCTTCTTCACGTAGGAGTTGTTTCTTCCTGCCCCTGGTGGCGTGTCCTTGCCTTGTTCCTGGTTGTTCCCACATGCACACTTGCAGCACGCTGGCTGTTTCACTTAATTTGGTGGCCTGTATTTCTCAACAGCAGGTTGATCAGAAGTAACTGAGTTAGAAGCAACAGATTCAGAGTTCAAGGAGTCATTTGTTTGATAATCATTAGAATTTGCAGAACTAGAATTAGTTCTGTTCTCCTTGTCCTCATCCTCTACTACTTTACCTGCACAAGAAGTAGAAGTATTAGAATCGTTCAGCTCAACACTTTCTGGCACAACCACAATAGAATTATCAAAGATATCATCAAATATATCGAAAAAAATTAAGTCATCAGAATTTGACACGATTTTATTATCAGACACACTCTCTTCAGCTGCTTGCTTGCAATGACTTAGTGGTTGATCTGCATAAGAAGTAGAAACATTAGTACTTGCAACCTGAGGACCACATCCCGACACAAATACAACAGGTTTGCCATATTTGAGATGTGCCTCTCTGTCCATTTCCTCTTTTGTCAAAGGGTTATACTGATAGGTGTGATTAAAAGGAGGAGGCACTTTATCATACCCTAAACCCTTTTGATGGTTATTTTTAAATCTCAAACTATTTTCCATCATTGACGCAACTACTTCACTCGACACATCAAATTTTCTGAAATTAAAATCTGCATTTTCAAACTTATTTTTCAATGTGTCAAGTTCAGCAGTTAACTCAGCAAGTTGTTCTGTCACAAATCTATAGTTTGCACATTTATTGCTATACTCTTCCTGAAGTTTCCTAAAATCTTTTGTTTTGGCTTCTAGTTGTGCTTTTAGAGGTTTCTGTCCTTTCCTGAGTTGATATCCTTCGTATTTTAGGTCCTCGTTCTCTCTACGTAATAATTCGATATGCTCAAGTAAATTTTTAACATTATCAATGCATGTTTGAGAACAAGAAATTTCATTGACTTTGGTGTTTGAAGAACTCATTGTTTACCAAAAATGCCCTTTGACTTAAAAACTCAAAAGTCAACCTTAAAAGTCAAACCTAAAAGTTAAACTTAAAAAGTCAAACTTAAAAGTCAAACCGAAAAACTAAATTTGAAAATTTGAAGGTTAAACGAGAAAGTCAAAGTTTAAAGTCAAAAGTCAAACTTGAAAGTCAAAGTCAAAATTTTAAGTAAAAAGCCAAAAATTAAAAACTAAAATTTTTGGGTTGAAAATGAAATTTAAAAATAAAAGAAAATTGACTTTGGGGTTGAAAGTGTAAAAAATGCGAAATTGGATTGAAGAAGGGACGCCTTATGAATTAAATTAGGGAGAAGAGTATTAACTCGCAGCCTAGAAGAGTTGGAAGGGGCGCTGGTTGAGTTCGGAGGAGACCCGGGTTCGATCCCCGGCACCCTCAATTTCGTTTCCTATTTTTTGCAAAAGCGCGTGCGAGATTGCTGAGTGTTGGACGAGGCGCGATGCGATGCGAGGACGAGCACGTGTGCGAAGATGGCCGGACACGTGCTGGAGCTGCTGGCCATACACTGATCCGTACACGTGCGAGGCTGGCCGTACACCGAGGACCGCAAACGAGCAAGCCGTAAACTCCGAAGGCCGTAAACTGCTGAGCCGTAAACCCGCCTGACCGAACACGTGTCTTCGGACCGTAAGCTCGCGAGACCTCGGACCGTAAACCCTCAGACCACAAATCGTTTCCGGCCGCAAACTCTTCGGAAACCCTAGTTGCTGGCCATACACGCCGCCACCCCCTCGCTGGTTACGACAAAAAACAACGTTTTTTCGACTTTGTAGCTCCAAAACTCGATCAAAAACTCGTTTTTTTTATCAAAAACGCGAAGAACAAACCCCCCTTATTTTGCCAAGATCTATCCAAAAATGCAGAAATCCTTCAAAAATAAGATCAAATACGCTCCAGGTCTGACAAAAATGATTGATACAATCCAAGCTCTGATACCACTTGTAAGTCCCCAATCTGCTTGTGTATCAATCAGATCCGTTTGATGCTGCGGAATCCCAATCAAACGGATGATGCCAGATCAAATGAAGAAGAAGGAGAAGAAGAAGAAGATGATGAATCTTGTATGATTTGATTAGAATGAAGATCCAAAATACAAGATTCACATACAAACACACTATTCTTCTCTCTAGTTTCTCTCTCTACAATATGTTCTCCTTCTCTAGCCTTACACACTCACACATGCACTCCTCACCCTATATATAGTAGACATGGGCCGTGAATGGGTTTACGGCCGTAAACCTGTTCACGGCCGTAAACACGTATACAGCCGTAAACACCAAGCTGTTTACGGTCCTAGACATAAAAATACATTTTCCTTGAAAAGTAAAGTATAAACCAAATTTTGACCCAACAAAGCTTTTTCCTGATTAGGGTTTTCTTTGTACGTTCATATCAATATCAATATACACAAACCATTTGTCAGATTACTTTAACTTTATGGTGATTGATTCATGATTGTTCTTCAGATTCCGCATTCATCATCTCGTCATTATTTCTAACAAGTGGTATCAGAGCGGGTTCTTGTAGATCTCTGCGATTATTACACGAATCGACAAGATTTGGCAAAAAAAATTTCATGAATCTCACTTGTTCTTCAAGTTTTATAAGTTTTTTGAAAAGAAAAAGTGAAATATATCGTTTTATTGCAAAACCTATCTCAGATCTGTTATTTTACTTAATTTGTTCTTGATTCGTGTCTTGGAAGAGAAATAGAAGAAGAATTTCGTGTTTATTCGTATATTTGTGTTCAGATCTACTTTATCTCTCTAAAAATCGTCTGAGATCTATTTTCTTTCTCTAAAAATCATCTCACTTCCGTTTTCTCCCTCTAGAATTCTTATCAGATCTACTTTCTCTCTCTTCAAGTTCAGTTTTTTGTTGAAGATCTAATGGATTCTTTATTATTTGACTCCGTTTTAGAACTTGCATTAAAGGTTACTAAACCAATCTATGGTGTTAACAAAGTGACTATGTGGCATATTCTTGGTCAATCTACATTGAATGATGCTACTGAGTTGTATAATATCTTTGTTGATAAGAAAATATCTGAATACTCATGTATTGATATGGGCGAGTTACAAACGAATGATAAATTAGTAGAGCAATTTCGTTTTATCCATAGACACTTAGATCAAGAAAATAAACAACAGATTTTGTAGATGAAAAGAGTTGAAAAGAAAAAGGAAGATGTCCTTAATATTCTTGGTGTTCTTGGTGAAGTTGATAATGTTCTTCATGTTTCTGAAGAAAACGTTGTTGGATTAGTTGTCTAAGCCCATAACTATAATTGGTATGTACTTGATTTGATAGTAGCATGGTCCTTTTGGGCTGCCTTCACCTTAGCAACATGACAGGATGATTTTGGAGAGAGAGGTTGATAAATGCTTTATTAATGTATTATGAGAATAATATATTAATTGGAAATCATGTTATTTAATTAGTATTTAATCATAAATTAATTTGGAATTAATTTCGGGATTAAAGGAACTGATTAAAGGAACATGGGTTGTTTTGCAAATCTTTGATAGTTGTAAAACTGGGCTGATGGACTCCTTAATAAGGAGTGGACGAAATCCTATAGGGAGGCCCTATAGATTTCGTCCTCGGCTTCCTAAATAAGAGCTCATGGGTTGCTTAAGGCCTAAGCAGGAAATTAGGGTTTCCTCTAGAAACCCTAGCAGCCCTAAGCTATATAAGGAACTCCAGGCTTAAGATTTTCGGCCACTGATTGCTTTTAGAAAACCCTAACTGAAATTCTAAGAGCTTCCTCCTCTCTCCTTCTCATTCTTTTGCTAGTGGTGTTTGTGAACCATTAGAAGTGCAACATTTGAGGCACTAAGCTTTCCAAAGTTAAGGATCTACAAGGATTTCTAGTTATTACTACATAACTAGCAAGGTAAACATCAAAACCCTTTTGTTATATGATTTTCTATAATTGTATGCTATATCTAGGGTTTATTACTTTGGTATTCAATTGCATGTTCAACTAGTGAAAAACTTAGATCCAAAGCAATTAGGGTTGCATGATCACATAGGATGTTGTTATGCTCAAAACTCATCCGTGGTATCAGAGCCTAGGATGTTTTTTAGTTGTATTGGATGCATATGTGAATTCTGCAAAGGAGAAGGGAACAGATTCGTCAATCTGCTCATCAAACTCGACGAGTTCCACAAGGGACTTGACGAGTTGAGCCTACTCGACGAGTTCACTACAAAAACTCAACGAGTCGGGCTGTCAGATCCTGATTTTTCGATTTGTGATATCTTTGTTTTGACTAATATTATTACCAAATTCGTTTTAACATTTTAAAATTGAATTTTCTGGAAAGATATATATATATATATATATATATATATATATATATATATATATATATATATATATATATATCCTTATCAAATTAAAAGATTTGGTCAAATTTTAAGATAATGGAAAAATTATTTGATTAATTTAATTATTTAAAAATTTGATCTAGTATTTTTGAAAAGTTTTAAAAATACCTCCTTTGGTTTCGGAATTTAAAATTTAATTAAAAGTTTAATTTTGAAATCTTAAATTCTAAAACCCTAGTATTTTAAAAGTTTAAAATACACCCTTATACTATTATAGAATTAAAAGCTTAATTTATATATATGTATAAGAAAGTCAGTCTTACCATTAGTAGGCCTTATTCACGAAGTTGGTCTATAAGGGATGTTTAAGGAAGTGGCCTGTAAAATGACCGCCATTGGGTATCCATTCTTACCCACCGCACTCTTGACTAGTGGAGGGTCGTTAACCGAACGGGTAGGATAGGACATTAATCTATCATTAGTAAGTATAATGATAAATATAAAGTAACTAAATGTTTTTTTTATAAATTCCCAATCTTAGTTACTTTAGGAAAATGTGAATTTGATGCTAATCCATGAAATTGCACATTGCACTTTGTGAAGTCGTTAGTGGAGCGTGTGTGGCTAACCGGCACACTAACTTGGAATAACAAAGAGTGGAAATGGGTAACTCATAAGTTATCATTGATCAATGGAGCGTGTGTGGTTAACCGGCACATTGATTTGGTGGTAAATGACATCGAGAGTACCCAACTGATTTGCATGGTTACTCACACCTTGTTTGTGATCCTCGGTATCCCAGTCACAAATTTGAATGGCATAGTCAAGATTAAACATGTCATGGAATAGTTCAATGAGTCTCAAAAGATCTAGGAATTTCATTTCATTAAAAACTTAATTCATTTAAAATTTCGTTTTCATGGTGAAATTGGTAAATCGTCATTTACCTACCTTCAAATAATTTACAATTAGATTACGGCATCCCTTTTCTGAATTGTGAATTATTATGTTGGTACCTAGCCTTAATATTTCATTTGGGTATTATATTAAGGCTTTCCATATCTAATCAAACTTGTCTTTCTTCTTTTTCAGATGTCTACCTCAAATAACGCTTTTGGCTTCAACAACAACAACTCCTCCAACTCTTTCTCACTCTTGAGCATTTGTGCCAAGGTGACATTTGATGGATCCAATTTTAATGATTGGATTCGCAACATCAGAATGGCCTTGCGATTCGACGACAAGTAATACATCCTCGACAAACAGTTGAACGAGATAGAAGAAACTAAAGTTACTCCTGCATAAATAGCTGAGTATAGGGCCCAATGCAAGGATGCCACTAAGGTGTCGTGCATTATGGTGGCGACTATGACTCCTGAGCTACATCGATTTTATGAAGACTATTGTCCTTATGAGATGTGCCAGTACTTGATGGAGAAGTACCATCAAAGAGCACGTCAAGAAAGGTATGAGATAGTCAGGCCATTCATAACTGCCAAGATGAAGGATGGAGAGTCCATCACGACCCACCTGCAACGCATGGAGAGATATGTGGATCGTTTGCTCAAACTGAATGTGAACTTTGATGAGGAGCTGGCTATTGACATAGTTCTGCACTCATTGCCTCCTTGCTATGATCAGTTCAAATTGACTTATCATCTGAGCATAGAGGAAGTCACTTTGAGCAAACTTCAAGGCTTGATGAGAACTGCTGAAAGTGGATTGAAAGGAAAAGCTGTTGAATCCACTCATGTTGCTGCTGCTCCAGTCCTAGCTATTGGACAAGGAAAGGGGGAAAAGAGGAAAGCTCCCTCTAAGCAAAATTAGAAAGGAAAGTCTCATGATGGGTCTTCTAGTAGTGGAACCAAAGGAAAAACCAATTCTACTCCCCCTGCCTCAGATCCAAAGGATGCAACGTGCTTCTACTGCTAAGACAAGGGGCATTGGAAACGAAGCTGCCCCAAGTACCTGCAGGACATTAAGGATGGCAAGATCAAGCCTACCTCGGCATGTATTTACACTATTTTGTCTAAGAATTCATCACATTCTAATTCTTGGTTCCTTGATACAGGATGTGGTTTTCACATTTGCTCTGACTTGTAGGGGATAAAAGAAAGTAGGAATGTGGAGCTTGGGAAGATGAACCTGATAATGGGCAATAGGAGATCGTCACCTGTTACCAAGATCGGAGTTTATTCTTTAAAGCTTAGTAGTGGATTATGTTAAGACTTAAATAATTATTGCTACTCGTCAGAAATGACGAGGAATATTATTTCCTTTCATGGTTTGTACAGACAAGGTTTCAAATATTCTTTTAATAATGAGAATGGATCTATTAATGCTTATTATAATGGTGTATTTTAATTTGAAGCATTGCCTTGTGATGGTGTATATGAAACTTTGATGGTTGTAGACAATTTAGGAAATAGTGTGTTACAAATTGATGTGTCTAATGATTTAGACAAAGCATGCTTGTGGCATTGTTGTCTTGGACATGTCAACAAGAAGCACATTGCCCAACTCCAAAAGGATGGAGTGTTGGAATCATTTGACCTTAGGTCAGATGATACATGCGAATCTTGTTTGCTTGGAAATATGACTAAATCACCTTTCACTGGTTCTTGTGAAAGAGGTGAAGGACTGTTGAATCTCATACACACAGATGTGCGTGGGCCCTTCAAATCCACCACAAGGGATGCGAATCGATTTTATGTGACTTCTACTGATGATTATAGCAGATATGGATATATCTACTTAGTCAAGCACAAGTCAGAAACCTTTGAAAAGTTCAAAGAGTTTAAACATGAAGTCGAAAATCAATCGGGCAGGAAGATAAAGATGCTCATATCCGATAGGGGTGGTGAGTATCTTAATATCGAGTTCCATGACTATCTTAAGGAATGTGGGAATTGTTTCACAATTGACACCTCTTAGGACACCACAACTTAATGGTGTGGCTGAGAGGTGTAATCGAACCTTGTTGGACATGGTTCGTTCCATGATGAGTCGAGCTTCGCTACCAATCTAATTATGGGGGTATGCCTTAGAAACTGCCGCCCATATCCTTAATCTAGTCCCAACAAAGAAGGTTTCCAAAACACCTCACGAGATGTGGACAGGGAAGGTTCCCTCGTTGGCACATATCAAGGTTTCGGGTTGTGAAGCTTTCGTTAGACGAGAGACTCACGACAAGCTTGAACCTCGAAGTGAGCGATGTATTTTCGTCGGTTACCCACAGAAATCCTTTGGTTACTTGTTCTACAGACCTAGTGAGAACGTTGTCTTCGTAGCACGAAGGGGAGTCTTCCGCGAGAGGGAACTCATATGCAAATGGGACAGTGGGAGTACAATTGATCTTGAAGCAATTCAAGAGTCAAGCGATGAAGGAACCTCTAACACTAGCAATCAACCTGAGGAAGAAATTCATGTTGAACCTATTGACGAGTCATTACCTCTTAGACGTTCCAATCGAGTTAGAATGGCACCTGAGTTTTATGGTTTCCATATTACTACAGATGGTGATACGTTTATCAGTCATAGTACACTGGTAAATTTGGATGAGCCTTCTAGCAACAAGGAAACCATGGCGGGCCCTGAGTCTGCTAAATCAAAAGAGACAATGGACATCGAGATTCAGTTCATGTATGACAATCAAGTTTGGAACTTGGTTGACAATGTGTCAGGTCGTAAGACAGTTGGGTGCAAATGGATCTTCAAGAAGAAGACCGACATGGATGGAAAGGTGCACACGTTCAAGGAACGGCTGTTTGCGAAGGGATTTACTCAAACCAAAGGGGTTGACTATGATGCGACCTTCTCACCAGTGGCCAAGATCAAATCTATTAGGGTTATGTTAGCCATAGCTACGTTTCATGATTACGAAATCTGGCAGATGGATGTCAAAACCGCTTTCCTTAATGGGAAGTTCGTTGAAGATGTTTACATGTTTCATCCATAGGGTTTTATGGATGCTAAATACCCCAATAGAGTGTGTAAGCTTGAGAAATCAATCTATGGATTGAAGCAAGCTTCTCGCAGATGGAATCTTTGCTTTGATGAGAAGGTCAAAGAATTTGGCTTCTCTAGAAGTGAGGATGAGTCATGTGTATATGTCAAAGCTAGTGAGAGTATAGTTAGATTTCTAGTATTGTATGTTGATGACATACTACTCATAGGAAATGACGTTCCGACCTTGCAGGAAGTCAAGTCCTAGCTTGGAAAGTATTTCGCTATGAAGGATCTAGGAGAGGCTACTTATATTCTAGGAATAAGGATTTTGAGAAATAGGAGTAGAAGACTATTTGGACTTAGTCAAAGTACTTACTTGGATAAAGTGCTAAAGCGTTTTAGCATGGAGAACTCCAAGAAAGGAGAATTGCCTATCCAGAGCAATACCAAGCTGAGTAAGACTTGGAGTCTGAGTACTGATGAAGAGATAGCGGAAATGAGTCGAGTACCATATGCTTCCGCGGTTGACTCGTTCATCTACGCTATGACATGTACTCGCCCTGATGTGGTTTTTGCTTTGAGCATGGTCAGTCGATATCAAGGGAACCCGGTTAAAGATCACTGAATAGCAGTTAAGATCATTCTTAAGTATCTACGAAGGACAAAGGACTGGGTCCTTGTACTTGGTGGCAGTGATGGCTTGCGAGTTAGTGGTTATAGTGACACCAGTTTTCAGATAGACCGAGACAACTTCCGTTCTCAGTCTGGTTGGGTGTTTACACTAAATGGAGGAGCAGTAACTTGGAAAAGTTCCTAGCAGGAAACTGTGGTTGATACAACATGTGAGTCAGAGTATATAGCCTCAAGCGAAGCGTCAAAGGAGGCTATATAGTTGAAGAACTTCATTGGAGACCTTGGAGTTGTACCAGCCATAAAGGAGCCCATGGAGATTTTCTTCGATAATGAAGGAGCGGTTGCCTTGACCAAGGAACCAAGGGATCATGGAAGATCCAGACATATCGACGGAAAATACCACTTCATCAGACATCGGGTAGAAGAAGGACTCCTCGTCGTCAAGAGGGTATCATGAGAAGAGAATCCTGCAGATCCCCTCATAAAGGGTCTGATTAGGAATAGGCACGTTCAGCATGCGAGGAGCATTGGTGTGAAGGATGATATTAGTTTTAGTGATTAGATAGATATTTTAGAAACTTGTAATAGATAAATTTAATTGACATTTGATGATTAATTAATGGAGATTTATTTATGAGTATTGTTTACTATCTTTTGTCAATTGTTTATTTTTGAGCTTCAACTTTTGCATGTTTTACTTCCAGAATAATTGGATTGTTCAAATTATCCACAATCGATCATACTTTGGAAGTAAGTATTGAATTAAGACTGTCATGAATTGGCTTGTAGATTGTCTAAGTGTTTAGACATAGCAATGGTTTGCTGCAACGTTCATGAGTACTCCTGAAATGGGGATTTGAGTATTGGATTAAACCCACGCTCATTTGAATTACTTCATGGAATTTATCGCGAGTAATTATGAGACGATAATATCATATAATCTTTAAACTGAGATATATGAGTTGTTGTTTACGAGTTGGTTGTGCATTGATAATGTGTAAACGCATCAGTAACTTGATGTTATAAAACGTATTGATGTGTACGATTTGATAAGTAAATAGTACACGCATATAAGTCAAAGTTTATTTGTTCCTTTTGTTGGGTTTTGAGCACTATAACACTCCTATGGTGCACATGCAACCCTAAATGCTTTGGATCTATGTTTTCTCTAATTATACATGCATTTTCAATTTCCAAAGCATTCTCCCTAGCTAGCATACAATTAAAGCTATATAATATAAAACTTAGTTTGGATGCTTACCTCTTGAGTAGGGTAGAGTTCTTGACCTTTGGAAGCTTGAGCACCTCAAGTGTGATGCCTCTATTGGTTCACAAACACCAAAATGCAAGAGGAGGTTTTAGGAGAATAAGATTCTTGACTCCAAAGAGTGTGTAGCTGATTTTGGCTTATGGGGGCACTATTTATAATGTGGAAAACACTAGGGTTACACTTTGTAAAACCCTAATGCTCCATGACTTTTCACATTCTTATGCTCCATGGGTTAACCTCCATGGATTATCTTATCGGTTTAGCCCAACCATATAGTCATGGATCATTAGCCCACATTACAAGAATCATTGATTTACATAATCAATCCCCATATATTTAATTAGTCTCTTTTGATCACAAAATTAATTCCCAATTAATTCCTGATCAATACTAATTAAATAATATTAATATATTATACTTGTAATATATTAATAAATCACAATAACCTTATTCTCAAAAATCCTTCCTATCAAATTGCACTGGTGAAGGCAACCCAAAAAGGGACCATGCTACAATCGGGGCAAGTACATATCAATTATAGTTATGGGCTTAGACACCAAATCCAACAGTCTTACACTTAGATAAGTCTAATAACTATAGCTACCAATGTAACTTCAGGATCCGACTTAGCAATCGTAAGCTTTCAAAAGCCGCTGTCAACTCTGACCCATTCAGTGACGCATCCTTTAGATAAGTGATCATATACTCCTTTGTTCTCAAGATATCAGCTAGACAAATATATGGAAAAATGTCATACTCATTGTCCAGCAGTTTGTTTCCCGGTTTCTGATTCGTCTGACATAGAACATAACTGAACACATCAATTTAGTTCTGATCGGGCCCGACACATAAGTCAAAACAGAATCATCGAGGGGCCCAAGATATCGCTTTTAATCCTCTTAGGATAAAAGGAATAGATAAACTTCAACATTATATGCTTGTACTAACTACTCATCAAATCATGCACAACGACACGTTTTATAATATCAAGTTACTAATGCGTTTTCATGCCATCGATGCACAACCAACTCGTAGTCAACAACTCATATATCTTGGTTTGAATATTATATGATATTATCGTCTCACAATTACTCGTGATAAATTCCATGAAGTAATTCAGGTGAGCGCGGGTTGAATCTAATACTAAAATCTTATTTCAGGAGCACTCATGAATGGTGTAGCAAACTGTTGCTATGCCTAACTCCTAAGACAATCTACAAGCCAACTCATGACAGTCTTCTTTCATACTTACTTCCAACATATGATCGACTGTGGATAGTTTGAATAATAATAATCATAATTTTATTATTCTGGAAGTCAAAACATGCAAAGTGAAACAATAGTAAATAATTGGCACCAGACAGTAACTTTCCTTATAAATAAAACTCCTTTTATTTAATCATCAAATGTCAATTACAATTTAGCTATTACAAGATTCTATTTATCTAACCACTAAAACTAATATCGTTTGTTAGCCCAATGCCCCTTGCATGCTACAAGTGCTTAACCCAAGTCAGTCCCTTTGTAAGAGGATATGCTGGGTTGTCCTCTGACGATATCCCCTTTACCACGAGGTGCCCTTCTTCTACTTGATGTCTTATGAAGTGGTACTTTCTTTTGATATGTCTGGATCTACCATGATCTCTCAGTTCCTTGGTTAAGGCAACCGCCCCTTCATTATCGCAGAAAATCTCCATAGGCTCATTTATGGATGGAATGACTCCAAAGTCTCCAATGAAGTTTTTCAACCATATTGCCTCCTTCGATGCTTCGCTTGCTACTATGTACTCTGATTCACACGTTGAGTCAGCTACAGTCTCCTGCTTGGAACTTTTCCATGTCACTGCTCCTCCATTCAGGGTAAACACCCAGCCCGACTGAGAGCGGAAATTATCTCTGTCGGTTTGAAAGCTGGTGTCGCTATACCCTGTCACTCTCAAGTCATCACTCCCACCGAGGGTAAGGATCCAATCATTAGTGCTACGCAGGTACTTGAGAATGTTCTTAACCGCAGTCCAATGAGCTTTACCAGGATTCTGTTGATATCTGTTGACCATGCTCAAAGCAAAAGCCACATCAGGGCGAGTATAAGTCATAGCATACATGATCGAGCCAACTGCGGAAGCATATGGTATTCGACTCATCTCTGCTATCTCAGCCTCTGTACTCGGACTCTGAGTCTTACTCAGTTTGGTATTGCTTAGGATAGGTAGGTTACCTTTCTTGGAGTTCTCCATGCTTAAACGTTTCAACACCTTGTCCAAGTATGTACTTTGACTAAGTCCTATTAGTCTTTTACTTCTGTCTCTTAATATCCTTATCCCTAGAATATAAGCAGCTTCTCCGAGGTCCTTCATAGCGAAACACTTCCCAATCCATGACTTAACCTCCTGCAAGGTTGGGATGTCATTTCCTATGAGCAGTATGTCATCTACATACAATACTAGAAAGCTCACTATACTCCTACTAGCTTTGACATATACACAGGACTCATCCTCGCTTCTCGAAAATCCAAACTCTTTGACTTTCTCATCAAAACAAAGATTCCATCTATGAGATGCTTGCTTCAATCCATAAATGGATTTCTCAAGCTTACACACTCTATCGGGGTACTTTGTATTGACAAAACCCTCTAGATGACTCATGTAAATATCCTCAGCCAACTTTCCATTAAGGAAAGCGGTTTTGACATCCATTTGGCATATTTCATAATCATGAAATGCAACTATGGCCAATATAACCCTTATAGATTTAATCTTCGCTACTGGTGAGAAGGTCTCATCATAGTCAACTCCCGGAGTTTGAGTAAATCCCTTCGCAACCAGTCGTGCCTTATATGTGTGTACTTTCCCATCCATGTTGCTCTTCTTCTTGAAGATCCATTTGCACCCGACTGTCTTACGACCCGGTACATTGTCAACCAAGTTCCAAAGTTGATTGTCACACATGGACTGAATCTCGCTGTCCATAGCCTCTTTCCATTTTGCAGACTTGGGGCCTGCCATGGCTTCCTTGTACTTGTTAGGTTCATCCGAATTTACCAGTGTTCTATCACTGATAAATGTATCACCTTCAGTTCTAATATGGAAACCATAAAACTCAGGTGTATTTCTAACTTTACTGGAATGCCTTAGAGGTAAGGACTCGTCAATTGGATCAACTGGAGTTTCCTCCTCAGGTTGATTGCTAGTGTTTGAGGTTCCTTCACCGCTTGACTCTTGAATCTCTTCAAGGTCAATTTTACTCCCACTATTTCCTTGGCCTATGAGTTCTCTCTCGCGAAAGACTCCTCTCCTTGCAACGAAGACAACATTGTCACTCAGTCTGTAGAAGAGATATCTAAAGGATTTATGTGGGTAGCCAATGAAAATACATCTCTCACTCCGAGGTTCGAGCTTGTCGTGAGTTTCTTTTCTCACAAAAGCCTCGCAACCCCAAACTTTGATGTGGTATAATATGGGAACTTTCCCTGTCCACATCTCGTGAGGTGTTTTGGAAACCTTTTTGGTAGGGACTAGATTAAGGATATGGGTGGCAGTCTCTAAAGCATACCCCTAGAATGAGATAGGTAATGAAGCTCGACTCATCATGGAAAGAACCATGTCTAGCAAGGTTCTATTGTGCCTCTCAGCCACACGATTAAGCTGTGGTGTCCTAGGTGGCGTCAATTGTGAAACAATTCCACATTCCTTAAGATAGTCAAGGAACTCGATACTAAGATACTCTCCTCCTCGATCAGATCGCAACATCTTTATCTTCCTGCTCAATTGATTCTCCACTTCTTGCTTAAACTCTTTGAACTTTTCAAAGGTTTCTGACTTATGCTTGATTAAGTAAATATACCCATATCTACTATAATCATCAGTAAAAGTCACATAGAAGCGGTTAGCATCCCTTGTGGCGGTTCTGAATGCTCCACACACATCAGTGTGTATGAGATCCAACAGACCTTCACCCCTTTCACAAGTACCAGTGAAGGGTGACTTGGTCATCTTTCCAAGTAAACAAGATTCACAAGTGTCATCCGACTTCAAGTCGAATGACTCCAAAACTCCATCCTTTTGGAGTTGGGTTATGTGCTTCTTGTTGAAGTGTCCAAGACGACAATGCCACAAGCATGCTTTATCCAAATCATTGGAAGAAAAAATATTTAACACATTATTTCCTAAATTATCTACAACCATCACAGTTTCATATATACCATTGCAAGGTAATGCCTCAAAATAAAATACACCATTATAATAAGCATAAATACCACCATTTTCATTATTAAAAGAAAAGGTAAAACCTTGTTCATACAAACTGTGAAAAGAAATAACATTTTTCGCCATATCGGCCGAGTAACAACAATTATTCAAATCTAAATTAAAACCATTACTAAGCAATAAAGAATAAACTCCAATCTTGGTAACATGCGACACTTTCCTATTTCCCATGATTAAGTTTATCTTCCCGTGCTCCACATCCCTACTTCTTTTTAGTCCCTGCAAATCAGAACAAATGTGAATACCACAACCTGTATCAAGGACCCAAGAGTTAGCATGTGATGAGTTATTAGATTGAATAGTGTAAATACCTACAAAGGAGGGTTTGATCTTCCCATCCTTTATGTCCTGCAAGTACTTGGGGCAGCTTCATTTCCAGTGCCCTTTTTCATGACAATGGAAGCAGTCATCATCCTTCGGATTGGAGGAGGGATTAACAGAACCAGCTTTGGTCCCACTTGAAGAGGATCCATCAAGAGACTTTCCCTTGTGGCTATTGTAGGGAGCCTTCCTCTTCTTTCCCTTCCCATGTCCGATTGCCAGAACAGGGTCAGAAGTAGTAGTAGGAGTAAACACAACCGTTTTGCCTTTCAGGTTGCTTTCTGCAGTCCTAATAAGGCCTTGAAGCTTGCTAAGAGTGACCTCCTCCTTGATCATATGATAATTCATACGAAACTGATCATAACAAGAAGGTAAAGAGTGTAGAATAATATCTATGGCCAACTCTTCATCAAAATTAACATTTAATTTAAGCAAGCGGTCCACGAATCTTTGCATCCTCTGCAAGTGGGCCGTGATGGGTTCACCATCCTTCATTTTGGTTGTGATCATGGAGGCAATGATCTCATACCTATCCTGCCGAGCACTTTGATGGTATCTTTCCATCAAATCATGATACATTTCATAAGGATAGTAGTCCTCATAGGACTTCTGCAGCTCAGCAGTCATGGTTGCAATCATAAGACACGACACCTTTGTCGCATCCCTCTTATGAGTAGTATGTTTAGCGATTTGTTCAGGAGTAGCAGTGGTGACATCAATCTCTTTGAGCTTTTTATCAAGGACATATTCTTTGTCCTCATAACGAATAGCCATCATGATGTTTCGAATCCAGTCGTTGAAATTCGAGCCATCGAAAATGACCCTCCCACATAGGTTCATGAGGGAGAAAGAGACTGAAGGGATTGGGTTGGAAGCATTGTTTGGGATAGACATCTTTAAAAGAAGAAAAACAAAGTTTAGGTTAGATGATTATCCTTAATATTACACCCAATATGAAATATTAAGGCTAGGACCCAACACAATATTCTACAATTGCAAAGATGGATGCCGTAATCCAATTGTAAAATATTTGAAGGTAGGTAAATGACGATTTACCAATTTCCACCATGAGAAACAAAATAGATTATTAAGTTTTAATTGGATTTGAAATTCCTAGATCTTTGAGATTCATTGAACTTTTCAATGGCATGTTTAAATCTCGATTGTGCCCTTCAAGTTTGTGACTGGGATGCCGAGGATCACAAACAAGGAGTGAATAACCATGCAAATTAGCTTGGTACACCCAATGTTACAAATCACCTAATCAATGTGCTGGGTAACCACACACGCTCCATTGATCTATGATTAACACCAAGTTACCCTTTGCCACACATTGTCAGTCCCAGATTAGTGTGCCGGTTAACCACACACGCTCCACTAACGACTTAACAAGGTGCAAAGTGTAATTTCATGGATTAGCACCATTTCACATTTTTCCTAAAGTAACTAAGATTGGGAATTTAATAAAAGTTTAGTTACTTTATATTTATCATTATAATTTTTAATGAAGGAGATTTAATGTCCTATCCTACCCGTTCGGCTAACGACCCTCCACCAGTCAAGGAAGCGGTGGGTGAGAGTGGACACCCATTAAACTACCATTTTATAGGCAGTAACCTAATACCCCCCTTATAGACCGACTCTGTGAATGAGGCCTACTAACGGTAAGACCGACTTTGTCTTATACATACACACACACACACATATATATATATATATATATATATATATATATATATATATATATATATATATATATATATATTAAACTTATAATATTATAAAGCATAAGGGTTGAATTTTAACTTTCAAAACTCTAGGGTTTGGAATTAAAGTTTCATTGATGAGACTCTACAAATTCCAAAACTTGAGGGCAAGTTTTGAAACTTGTCAAAACTCTTCACATTCATAACTTATGAGTTTAATTGATTTTAATGTATGAGACCTTTCATTTTCCATAACTTGAGGACAAGTTATGGAGGTCATTAAACATCATTTAGATCATTATTCTAACAACTAAATTATCACATAATTCATGATCTAACTAAACTCATAGGCAAGATAATTTTCCAAGCCAACAATTTGAAAGCAATTTTGTTTATCATATAAAAACAACAATTATTTTAAAACTTTGACAATTATCTTGTGTTTGGATGAGTACAAGCACTACCATATAATAAAAAAACATTTCCAATGATCCAAAACAATTTGTGGTAGTGTTCCAAATCCAAACCAGGCCAAGAAACTCGAAATTCTGCAAACAGGGCCTTCAACTCGTCGAGTACATGAACTGACTCGCCGAGTTGCCCTGTTTACTAAGTGGACTCGTCGATTCTGTTCATGTAGTCGGCGAGTTCACCAGTCAGTGGCCAAAATTTCAACTTTTTCAGCTTTGGAAAACTAGTAAGCATCAAATATAATAGAAAACAATCCTAGGCTTTGATACCACTGTTGGGTTTTGAGCACTATAACACTCCTATAGTGCAAATGCAACCCTAAATGCTTTGGATCTATGTTTTATCTAATTATACATGCATTTTCAATTTACAAAGCATTCTCCCTAGCTAGCATACAATTGAAGCTATATAATATAAAACTTAGTTTGGATGCTTACCTCTTGAGTAGGGTAGATTTCTTGACCGTTGGAAGCTTGAGCACCTCAAGTGTGATGCCTCTATTGGTTCACAAACACCAAAATGCAAGAGGAGGTTTTAGGAGAATAAGATTCTTGACTCCAAAGAGTGTGTGGCCGATATTGGCTTATGGGGCACTATTTATAATGTGGCAAACACTAGGGTTACACTTTGTAAACCCTAATGCTCAATGACTTTTCACATTCTTATGATCCATGGGTTAACCTCCATGGATTATCTTATTGGTTTAAACCAACCATATAGTCATTGATCATTAGCCCACATTACAAGAATCATTGATTTCCATAATCAATCCCAATATATTTAATTAGTCTCTTTTGATCACAAAATTAATTCCAAATTAATTCTTGATCAATACTAATTAATTAATATTAATATATTATACTTGTAATATATTAATAAATCACAATAACCTTATTCTCAGAAATCCTTCCTATCAAATTGCACTGGTGAAGGCAACCTAAAAAGGGACCATGCTACAATCGGGTCAAGTACATACCAGTTATAGTTATGGGCTTAGACACCAAATCCAAAACCTTTTATCCCAAGGGGTAAAAGCGATATCTTGGGCCCCTCGATGATTTTGTGTTGACTTATGTGTCGGTCCCGGTCAGGACTAAATTGATGTGTTCAGTTATGTTCTTTGTCATACAAATGAGAAATCAGGAAACAAACTGTTGGACAATGAGAATGATTATGTTCCATGTATTTTTCCACATGATATCTTGCAGAACGGAGGATTATATGATCCCTTATCTTAAGGACACACAACTGACTAGGTCAGAGTTCGACAGCGGCTTTTGAAAGCTACGATTGCTAATCGAATTTCGAAGTCATACTTGCAACTATAGTTATTAGACTTATCCAAGTGGGAGACTATTGGATTATGTGTCTATGCCCATAACTATAATTGGTATGTACTTGATTTGATAGTAGCATGGTCCTTTTGGGTTGCCTTCACCTTAGCAACTTGACAGGATGATTTTGGAGAGAGAGGTTGATAAATGATTTATTAATGTATTATGAGAATAATATATTAATTGTAAATCATGTTATTTAATTAGTATTTAATCATAAATTAATTTGGAATTAATTTCGGGATTAAAGGAACTGATTAATGGAACAAGGGCTGTTTTGCAAATCTTTGATAGTTGTAAAACTGGGCTGATGGACTCCTTAATTAGGAGTGGACAAAATCCTATAGGGAGGCCCTATAGATTTCATCCTCGGCTTCCTAAATAAGAGCTCATGGGTTGCTTAAGGCCTAAGCAGGAAATTAGGGTTTCCTCCAGAAACCCTAGCAGCCCTAAGCGATAACTAGCGTAAACATCAAAACCCTTTTGTTATATGATTTTCGAAAATTGTATGCTAGATCTAGGGTTTATTGCTTTGGTATTCAATTGCATGTTCAACTAGTGAAAAACTTAGATCCAAAGCAATTAGGGTTGCATGATCACATAGGATGTTGTTATGCTCAAAACCCATCAAAAGTAACTCCAGATGTTCTTGTTGAGGGGGATTTAAAAGTTTCAAGTTTTTCAGAAGTTTTACAATCCGAATCTAGATATTCTGAAGACGAATCTCATTGCAGAAATTCAGAAGTCGTGAATGTAAAGACGTTTTGGTCTATTAGAACTCAAAAAAATTATTTTTCTTGTTCTGATGATGTTTTTGAAGGAATGGTTCCTTACAGAAAGCCAATAATTCAAGATGTTCAGATTTACCAAATTCCAAAAGTTTGTGTACCAATGGATTGTAATGTTCAGATTCGAAAATCATATTTGAAGCCTCATAATCTGAAAAGAGAGAAGAAGAAGAAGAAGAAGAAGAAGAAGAGTAAAATGAAGAAGGTTTGAATGCCCAAGGTACAAGTCCCTCAAGCTTGTGAAAATTTTCATAAAGTTGAAGTCAAGCATGTTCAAAGAAACTTGAATTCTTATTTTTCTTCAGATAAAGATGTTAGAAGTTGGAGAAAGAGAAAAGAGTATTTGGTTGGTTTAATGAAATTTTTAGAAATTTTTGTTTCCCAACTAAAACGCGGGTATCGTTTTCAGAATATAATCGCTTTTCTTCAAAGAAGTGGGTGTGCAAAAAGTCTTCATCAATCTTGAATCTTAAATGGGTACCAAAACTTTCATAAAAGTTTTGTAACGCTCTGTTCCGAATTGACTCCTAGTCTGAGGTTGTGGCTTGAAGGTCGGTCATTATAAGGATTATGGCTCTTGGGAAGGTAAGATCTAGGCCCTTTTGGGTGCAAATGATGTATTAGAAGTGATCCGGGTGTTCGGTTCGTGTTTTGGAGCCTAGGGGTATTTCAGTAAAGTGGAAGTTTAGGCTTCTGTGGACAATGGATTTTTGTTCAGAAGGTCTTAAAAAAGGTTTTAGTGGTTATAAGTGTAGGGATTCTCGTCACCTTTCCGTGGATATAAGGATCGTCGGAATCGGGTTTATAACGAAGAAGTTATGGCCTTCGGAAGTTTCGTGGTTTTCAGGCTTAGCCGAGTACACGGGGCGTACACAAAGTGTACGTGGGGTGTACTAGCAAAGAAGGTAGTACGTTGGGCGTACCTTGGAGTACGTTGGGCGTACTGACCAGGAGGGTCGCGAATGTTCCTCGGAGTACGCTGGACGTACCATATGTACGCTGGGCGTACTCTAGTCAGACCAGAACCCTATTTTAGGGTGTTGGGCCCTATTTAAACTCCTTATATCATAACCTAACCCTAATATCTTCAGCCTCCACCCCTCTAAACCCTAGAAATCATCTTATACCATTCATGGTGGCATTTTGAGCTTTTGGAGTCCATTTTTGGAGTGTTTGGCCCATTTTCAAGAAGGTGGAGTTAGATGCAAAGATGGAGATCAAGAAGAAGCTTATGGATCTGGCTTTTGTGACTCATTTTCAGCTTGATGAAGGTATAAAGTTCTGAACTTGACCATTGAATGCTTAGATCTATTATGTTGAGTTTTTGGATCTTTTTGGTCCCAAGAATGGAGCTTTATGGTTCCAAATCCGTTTTTAGGCTTAGGGTTGCCACCCTTGGTGCTAACTAAGTCCCTGAGGTAGAAAGTTGCCATCTTGGAGGTCTTAATGGATTCATGCAAGAGTTATGGTCATTTTCATGGAAGTAGATTGTTATACTTTGATTTGGGTTCATGTGGGTTATATAAGTCACCAAGTCAGTGACTTTATGGATTAAGACGTTAGGTAGAGCTCATATCTGTAATTTGGTCCCTTGGTTTGAGGCATTAAGCACTTAATGGATTTTGTGCATCAGCCGTTTGTACGTTGGGCGTACAATGTAGTACGCTGCGCATATAACCCTTTTGCCCAGTACGCTAAGCGTACAGAAGAGGTACATTGGGCGTACGCTTTCAGGAGGACTTGGGCCTTAGTGGACTTTGGAACTTTGGGCCCTATTGGTTTTGGGCCCGGACTTGCTGTTTGTTGGGCCTATTGGGCCTTGTGGCCCAATATAGAAATGAACTTCACATTGTGGGCCTTGGTTTGGGCTAATTCTTGGATTAGGTAGTTGTGGGCCTTCCTGGGCCAATTGGGGTCAATATTGTTGACTAAGGAGAATATTGGGCTTTAGAATAAAGTCCATTAGAAAGGTTTGGGCCCAATTTGGAAAATTGGGCCATTGATGGTTTTATTAACATTATTGTGTTGGGCTTTTGTTTTGGTGTGGGACTTAGTTTTGGATCATACTGGGCCATGGGAAGAATGGTAATTTTACCCCATGCATGGATTAAGGATTATGGTATGGGACCCAATTTCTAATTGGGTATATTGATTGGTATTGCTAGCTCGGTAAGTGGACAGGGTAGTAGCTAAGGATTTCTTTCGGGAAGCTTCTGCATTCGAGGTGAGTCTCCTCACCATACCAATGGGTCTAAGGCACCAAGGCCGGCCCATTATGCATTATGTGATATGCTAGTTGATTTCGTGTTATGTGGTATGCTAGTTGATTATGTGGTATGTGATATGCTACTTGTTTCTGTATATTGTGTATGGAAGACCCCGGGGGGTTCCCGAGGCACTTAGGTGTAAGACCTTGTAGGGTTTCCTTGGCTTCCTAGGTCAAAGACCTCGGGGGGTTCCCGAGGCACTTAGGTATAAGACCTTGGAGGCTTTCCTTGGCTTCCTAGGTCAAAGACCCCGGGGGGTTTCCGAGGCTTTAGGCTAAGACCATGTGGGGGTTCCCATGGCACCCGTAGTAAGACCCTGGAGGGTTTCCAGGGCTTCCTTATGTGTTGTTTTGCATGGCTTATGTGTTCTGTATAGCTGTTTAGCTAGCATGATATGTTGTATCATGTTTTTGTGTGGGTAGGCTCTGAGGAACTCACTAAGCTTCGTGCTTACAGTTTTGTTTATGGTTTCAGGTATCTTTGTTTTGGAAAGGAAGGGCTCAGCTTGATCGCAGTGCACACACCCATGTTTTCCGCAATGAAGGATTTTGGGATGAACTCTGATAAATGTTTTTAATTAACAATGTTTTGGAATTATTGGAATAAATGATATCTATGTTTGGGTTATTTTAAAAATGAAAATTTGACCCCCCTGATTTTTGGGTTGTTACAAGTTGGTATCAGAGCCTTGGTTTGAGGGATTCGGGGATACCTTCGGGTGTGTCTGAACTCAAACTCAGGATCTGTAAGGTTTTCAAAAAATTTCAAAGGAAAATGTTTTAATTAAAGAATTTTTAAGACAAGAAAGGGTGTAGTGCATGCAATCAACCGAGCTCAAGTAAGTTTCCCCAGGATACCCACATTTGTTAGTTGTTATGATTTGATTATGAATCTGTGAATCGCATGCTAGTTACGGCTAGGGGAGATGCATGTATATGTTGTATGAGCTGGTAGACTTGCATGCTAGTGCTGAGTAGTCAGCAATAGGTTGGCCTGATATGTGGTGCTTGTAGCTATGAGGATATTGGATGTCATGCTGGAATGAGAGTGATAATTGGTATTTGTAACTGCAATGTGTATGTTTTGAAAATTGTATACGGTTAGGATCTTGTAGCCTTAGAATGATTGACTTGGACTTATTTCATGTTCCTTGTCAGGTTGTGGTCCTAAGGTAGGGTCTATTATTCGACATTCTATTAGATCCTGTTCTGTGTATAATTTGCATGCATAAGGGAGCCGACGGCGAGGGTGGATGTGGACAGCATGGGTCGTGGTTTATGGTCTGAATGTTTTATGATAGTTCGTAGGTCGGGGATTACCCTAGGGTAAACCCAGGATGAGATTAGTGACATGAGTCACCTGATTGCGAGTTGTATGCATAGGTAGAATTGTTTCTTTGGAATATGTGATTAGTTTTCCGTTGTCCGAATGCTGCTTGCTTTGTGCTCTGTGGGACTTCTAGCAATGCGAGCTAGCTACTAAGTGAATATGCTAGGTCACATGTGGAACAGGTTGGATAATCTCAGAGTGATGAATTTGGCCCTATTGCGCAGCTCTTGTTTGAGTCTAACCATTCTAGGACTGATTCTTTTACTTGAAGTATTATCTGATCTCTGCTACATGTGGCTATATTCATAAGGTAGCTAGTTGACATTACTATGAATCTTTCAGCAGCTGAGGACTGGGTAGGTTGGGAACCTAGGGGGAGCCTAGGAGGTGCTTCGGTGGATATTGTGATGCTGTTTAGCAGACATTTGGTACATCATGGGAGTAGGTGACTTAGAGGATTCGGGATGATTCCGAAGGAAAGTATGGATAGGTGTGGAAGGTAGTATTGCGCCCGTACTACTGAAAGCACATGATCCATACTCGAATCGGGAAAAGTCTTGGAGAATCTAAGAAGCCTGGGAAGGAGAATTCTTGGTTATGATTAGACTATGGGGATAGCTGCTATGCAAAATGCAGATGAGCACGCATGGGGAAGGACCAGGGTTTGGTCCCGGCTCCGGTGGTGAGCCAGTTAGCGGAATGATTGCCAAGATTTCGAGTTTGCCTTGGATCTCTTGTATCAGACGGCAAGGGTTGATTGTGCGATTTATTGTGCTTTGGAATTTGAATCTATGTCTGGGAATAGTTTACAGTCGGTTTAGAGCAGAGGTTGCTCCAGCTTCTGTAGTTCAGCCGTTGGCGTTTGAGCTGATGAGTGTGTCAGGGTGCGAGACCCTGAATGATATCGATCTCAGAACCAAGGATGGAAGATTGATTAGGAGTACCTCAATGAGAGAGGTTCAGGTCAGGTGAATTTATGGGAGGGTCTCGGGCGGAGACCCAAGAGTTTGGATCAGCTTTTGAGAGGCCAACAGGGTCGGATCCAGTGCAACGTTTACAGGAACTGCGAGATGAAGTTTCGTTCCAAGGGTTTGGATTGTTATTGGGATCGGAATGAGGTGTTACATCATGCTCTCAGGGTGGTCGAGGTATCACAGGAGGAGGTGGTCAGGATCCCTTCAGATGTTTGCAGATATGCTATCTTCGGCCATTTCCGGTGGATACCGGGTATTTGTATCGCTTGGGAATTGTGATAAGTTGGATCCTGGGTTGGTCTTCCGCTATTGTATGGGTTAGCAAGGGTTGTCAGATGCCAATCAGCATGTCGAGGAATCTTTGAGAGATCTTCAGACAGATGTATCTTGCGGAGCGGGTTCCGCGTGTACCGTGATTGCTCCGAGTCGTTGTCGGAATCTGTTCAGTGATCTGGGTTGCTACGGGTGTAGCGGGTTTGGTCACGCCTTCAGGGATTGCCCATAGGGAGCAAGCCCGTTATATTTTCGTTGTGATCAGGTGGACGACAAGGAGGTCGACTGTATGACGATCAAGGAAGAGCAGTGAGTGCACCTGCTCCAATCATTTTCAGGGTTGGTTCAAGGGCTTGAACGAGGGAGTTATGACTAGTTTTCAGTAGACTTAGTATTTATGTTTGGAAGAGCCATCGGGATTGCCGAGGGAAGAGGGAGTTGTTGCGGAGGTTTTAGTTAGACTATCTGTTCATTGGAATCTGAGATCTAAGCATAATATCGCTTTTAAGCATTTGAAGTCATTGATGTTGTTGGGATACGAGAAGTGTTAGATGGTTTTCAGGAGTTGTGTTGTTTTGGGCAGGGTTTCTTATAGTGCACTAGTTTGGTAAGCATCAGTCGTCAGCAGATTGATTATTGGAACGTAAGAAGGATTGAGAATCCTTCAATTTTCATGAACCAAGCAGACTTAGTCGATTCTAAGTGGGGGAGAATCGCGCAGGTGTGCAGGACAGGGGTAGGTATGAAACCGGGATGGGTTTCTCATCCTCATCGAGGAAAAGTGGCGGCCGAAGTGGCTATTTGGTTTGAGGGTTGTGTGAGTTTAAAGTTCGGTAAAATTTCCCAGCATATGAATCGTGTCTCATTGGTGCTTGATAGCAAAATTTGGGGAATCAAGTTGGGGTTCCGGTCATGGATTGAGTTCAGTTGGGGTGTTCAGTCGAGTGCGTGCTCGACTCTGTATGCAATTCGAATTGATAGGTTAGGGGTAAGGGTTTTGGGTTGTGTTGATGTTAGGGCGGGGAGTGTTGTAAGACTAAGGGGGTTCCGTAGCATTCGCTAGCAGCCAGATACTGTGGGAAGTGTTGTAAGTCTGTGGGTGTAGCCGTACCATTCACGGATTAGTTCAGATGATTTAGGCCAGGGTGGGCCAGTTCGCAAGGTTGTAAGTAGTTCACAACATAATTGGAATCAGGAAAGGGTAGGTTGAAGGAGACCGAGTATGATGTAAGACTACAATTATTCTGGTAGCATTCACCTTTTGTGTTGGATTCAGTGGTGGCAGGTTGTCGGCCTATCATGATCGGATGGATCAAATGGATGGGAGGAGCCATGAGTGGCTGTATAGATAGGGCAGTTATTGTTAGACGACGTATCCTTCGGAGATCATGTGGGACTGCTGTGCGTGTGCTTCTATCTCAGTGATTGGGTAGATGTCTGGTGTATCGGACTGTGGAAGTCGAGTTGGGACCAGAGAGGTCCCGGTTGGTCTTCAGGAAAGCAGCTATGGAGCGACTTCAGTGATTTGGGGTCTGTGCGTGGAATTGCTTGTTATTCGGTAGCCGCAGTTGACCGGTGATTTTGTCCTTTTGGAAGTCTCAAGGTATTTTGTGACATCCCCATTTTCACGGCCAGAAAAGACCGATTTTTTTTATGCTTTATAAAAATTAGAGTACTTCTTTTGATAAAAATGTTGCGGAATTTGTTCCCAGTAAAACATGATAAATACGTTATCAAAGCATTTCCGAAGAAATGTATTTTTATTCATTTTAAAACATTTGGGATGTCATCGTCAATACAGAAACATAAGCATAAACAGAACTTACATTCATTATCACTAGTGATCTACACCTCTTTAATCTCTTAGTGTAATGTAACTTCATATCGACACCTGTGATAGAAATAAGTTGGAGTGGGTCAGGTTGGGAAACCTGGTGAGTACATAGGGTTTTCAACCCACAATAAATAATTATTATGTTTAAACATCAAACAATCAACCTAATTACCCATCCCCATTACCTTCTTTACTCTTAAAGATCTACCCTAAGAATCAACTATTCCTTGTTCATTCATTCCTAAGGATCATCCTAAGGAATCGGCACGAAGTCCATCGTCACCGGGATTTAAGCACTAAGTCTGCATAGTCGTCAGGATTTATACAACAGGCACTAAGTCTGCATAGTCGCCAGGGTTTAGGCACTAAGTCTGCATGATCGCCAAGGTTTAGGCACCAAGTCTGCATGATCGCCAGGGTTTAGAGTAAACCGGGTGAACACATCATTCACAAAACCTACAGGTTGCGAGCCTGCTAGTGTTCCACTGGACTGTCTAGAATAGTCCGTGGTTGTCATCCATACTCTGCTAGATGACGGGGCCATCATTTGGGAAAGGCTTCTCACATCGTCCACCTCTCACACTCACCTCGTGGTCTATAACACCTCTCAACTCATCATCCAACTCATATTCCATCTATTACATCTACCCATGTTTTACCCAACATATTATCGTAGATATATATATATATATATATACAGTTTAAATCATTTAAAACATGTATAAAACCGTTCATCTAGCATAGACAGCAAGTACTCAGATAATATGCACACATAGCACGTAGTTTATATAAAATACTTCATATCTATGTGTAAGATGAAAGTAACTATGCACTCACTTGATAAGGTGGTGACTCGGTACTCGGACAGCGCTTCGTTTACTTTAAAATAATTTCCTTCGACGAAACCTAGTATTATTACCACTAGATTTTAGTCTAATATTTACCGTGACTAACTATTAGTCTTATTATTATTATTATTATATAAGCGTTAAAACAATACTTTCCAACCACTATGTACAGACAGGGGCCAGACATAAAACACCGGAGGGCAGGACCATTTTGGCATATAGCACTTCTGAAATCCAACAACCCTATGCGGCCCTTTAAACCAGATTCCCTGTACCGCGAGTAGTTAAAAAGATACTATAACGACACTTATATAAGTCATAATAATAGCTCAAATATTTATTATAAGTTCATAATAACAATACTAATTTTTAATATAAGCTATATTAAAATAGGTAAGCATAACTTACTTACAGGGGGTTTTAGCTAGGAGTCGGGCTCTGCAGGGGTAGAACTTCGTCGCTGAATCTTTCTAAGAAAGATTCGTGCAGCGCTTCAGCGCCCACCTTACTATACTAAAACTACAGAAAGAGAAGTCGAATCACGAGGGACCGAAATGCTCAGGGTATAAGAAGAGAAAGACTCTTGAATCAAGAGAATGGTGCAAGAAATATGAGAGCCCAAACCTCTTATTTATAGTAATTGAATTTACAAAAACTACCCTCCATAATTACTTAATGACCTTATAGTTATATAAACGACTAAACACCCCTTCATAATACTATTTTAAATAGATTTAACGATATTTGTACTAAACTAATGTCGAAAGTACTCAACACTAGTCTTATAATAACCGCATCGTCGATACCTTTCTAATGATATATACATTTGTATATATATATATATGTACGTATATATGATTTATACTTTATTTTAATACGTAAATATGCTATTATAATTTGTAACTCGTTCATACGAACTCCATTTTTGACGTTCTTTATATCCACGCGTTGGTATTTACGAGTACTACAACTTTCATTTAGATGCCGTCAGCTAATTCTCATTCTATCTCAGATTTACAAAACTGTATCGAATTTATCGCGCTCGAAGAGTAGGGACCAAGTTTCGTCCATATCTTTAACATACGAGCTCTACTCTAGAACATTCTTTATATCCACGCGTAGGTAAAAACAAGATCTAAAACTTTCATTTAGACTCCGTCGGCTAATTCTCGACCGATCTTAAATTTAACAGTAGGAGGAGATTAGACTGTTAAATGACCGCGAAGAATTCGTAACTCCTTCATACGGACTCCGTTTTCGTCTGTCTTTTTACCGTTGAGTTCCTATTAATGAGATATTCAACTCTCATTTTGGTCGTGTAAGCCAAAAACCGCTCGAACTAAAATTTGAGTTTCGAGCCGTACACTGCTAAGCCGAATCTTAGAAAAATCATAACTTCCTCATACGAAGTCAGATTTGGGCGTTCTTTTTATGGATGTTCTCGGTTTAACATATTCTACGACTTTCGTTTAGATTACTAAGGTCAAAAAGTCCTCTATCGCAAATTCGCTATTTACGCTTCCCGGTGCCGTGCCGGTTCTGTCGCGAAACTTCGACGGGTCATAACTTCTTCGGTATAACTCAGATTTATGCGTTCTTTATATGTACAGAAACCTTGAGACATATTCTACAACTTGTTTAAGATTATTTATTCTAAATAATCTTTTGTCGAAAAGTCGTTTTCGACCCCCTATTATCTCTAAATTGACTAGCCCGAATTTACGGGCGTTACATATTTCGAATGGGAAGTATTCTATGTAGACTGGTTTCTTGTGAAATCTGTTCGATGATGATTTGATGTGGGCAGTCTGTCAGGGAGACAGACCATCTCGAGACTTAAGAATTAAGATGGAGCAAATGTGATCAGGTTGCAAGGAATTCGTTCATCTCCGTGTTCTAGAACCCTTCGAGGGTTAGTTTCAGTTGCCTTGGGAAGGCTGTGGTTCTCGGGTTTGTGGATGTGTTGCTTAGGTTGTCTGGTATGTCAGGGATGGTGATGCATGATTTCGAGGACAAAATCTAATTTAAGTGGGGGAGAGTTGTAACACTCTGTTCCGAAATGACTCCTAGTCTGAGGTTGTGGCTCGAAGGTCGGTCATTATAAGGATTATGGCTCTTGGGAAGGTAAGATCTAGGCCCTTTTGGGTGCAAGTGATGTATTAGAAGTGTTCCGGGTGTTCAGTTCGTGTTTTGGAGCCTAAGGATATTTCGGTAAAGTGGCAATTCGGGCTTCTGTGTAAAATGGATTTTTGTTCGGAAGGTCTTAAGAAAGTTTTGAGTGGTTAGAAGTGTAGGGCTTCTCGTCACCTTTCCGTGGATATAAGGATCGTCGGAATCGGGTTTATAAAGAAGAAGTTATGGCCTTCGGAAGTTTCATGGTTTTCAGGCTTAGCCGAGTACACGGGACGTACTAGCAAAGAAGGTAGTACGCTGGGCGTACTGACCAGGAGGGTCGCGAATGTTCCTCGGAGTACGATGTGCGTACCATATGTACGTTGGGCGTACTCCAGTCAGATCAGAACCCTATTTTAGGGTGTCGGACCCTATTTAAACTCCTTATATCATAACCTAACCCTAATATCTTCAACCTCCACCCCTCTAAACCCTAGAAATCGTCTTATACCATTCATGGTGGCATTTTGAGCTTTTGGAGTCCATTTTTGGAGTGTTTGGCCCATTTTCAAGAAGGTGGAGTTAGATGCAAAGATGGAGATCAAGAAGAAGCTTATGGATCTGGCTTTTGTGACTTATTTTCAGCTTGATGAGGGTATAAAGTTCTGAACTTGACCATTGAATGCTTAGATCTAATATGTTGAGTTTTTGGATCTTTTTGGTCCCACGAATGGAGCTTTATAGTTCCAAATCCGTTTTTAGGCTTAGGGTTGCCACCCTTGGTGCTAACTAAGTCCCTAAGGCAGAAAGTTGCCGTCTTGGAGGTCTTAATGGATTCATGCAAGAGTTATGGTCATTTTCATGGAAGTAGATTGTTATACTTTGATTTTGGGTTCATGTGGGTCATATAAGTCACCAAGTCAGTGACTTTATGGATTAAGACGTTAGGTAGAGCTCAGATCTGTAATTTGGTCCCTTGGTTTGAGGCATTAAGCACTTAATGGATTTTGTGCATCAGCCGTTTGTACGCTGGGCGTACAATGTAGTACGCTGCGCGTACAACCCTTTTGCCCAGTACGCTAAGCGTACAGAAGAGGTACATTGGGCGTACGCTTTCAGGAGGACTTGGGCCTTAGTGGACTTTGGAACTTTGGGCCCTATTGGTTTTGGGCCCGGACTTGCTGTTTGTTGGGCCTATTAGGCCTTGTGGCCCAATATAGAAATGGACTTCACATTATGGGCCTCGGTTTGGGCTAATTTTTGGATTAGGTTGTTGTGGGCCTTCCTGGACCAATTGGGGTCAGGATTGTTGACTAAGGAGAATATTGGGCTTTAGAATAAAGTCCATTAGAAAGGTTCGGGCCCAATTTGGAAAATTGGGCCATTGATGGTTTTATGAACATTATTGTGTTGGGCTTTTGTGTTTGGTGTGGGCCTTAGTTTTGGATCATACTGGGCCATGGGTAGAATGGTAATTTTACCCCATGCATGGATTAAGGATTATGGTATGGGACCCAATTGCTAATTGGGTATATTGATTGGTACTGCTAGCTCGGTAAGTGGACAGGGTAGCAGCTAAGGATTTCTTTCGGGAAGCTTCTGCATTTGAGGTGAGTCTCCTCACCATACCAATGGGTCTAAGGCACCAAGGCCGACCCATTATGTATTATGTGCTATGCTAGTTGATTTCGTGTTATGTGGTATGCTAGTTGATTATGTGGTATGTGATATGCTAGTTGTTTCTGTGTATTGTGTATGGAAGACCTCGGGGGTTCCCGAGGCACTTAGGTGTAAGACCTTGGAGGGTTTCCTTGGCTTCCTAGGTCAAATACCTCGGGGGGTTCCCGAGGCACTTAGGTATAAGACCTTGGAGGGTTTCCTTGGCTTCCTAGGTCAAAGACCCCGGGGGGTTCCTGAGGCATTGGGCTAAGACCATGTGGGGGTTCCCATGGCACCCGGAGTAAGACTCTGGAGGGTTTCTAGGGCTTCCTTATGTGTTGTTTTGCATGGCTTATGTGTTCTGTATAGCTGTTTAGCTAGCATGATATGTTGTACGTGTTTGTGTGTGGGTATGCTATGGGGAACTCACTAAGCTTCGTGCTTACAGTTTTGTTTATGGTTTCAGGTATCTTTGTTTTGGAAAGGAAGGGCTCAGCTTGATCGCAGTGCACACACCCATGTTTTCCGCAATGAAGGATTTTGGGATGAACTCTGATAAATGTTTTTAATTAACAATGTTTTTGGAATGATTGGAATAAATGATATCTATGTTTGGGTTATTTTAAAAATGAAAATTTTACCCCTCGATTTTTGGGTTGTTACAAGTTTTATCTTTAAAAAAAAGGGATAAAAGCTGGCGAAAATTCAGTAAAAATGGTGAAATTTTTGTTGAAGAAATCAATTTTTATTGATTTTTAATGGTTGGAAATGACAAAAATGTAAAAAGTTGAAAAGATGGGCTGAAAGATGACATTTTCTTCAAAAAGGGGTGAAATTCTGTCATGTTGCAGTGAACAGTGGATGCAAGCTGTCAAATGTACTTTTAACAGGGGCTAGTTTTGGAACTTTGAAGAAATAAGGGTTAATTTCAGAATTATTGCCAAAAGGTGTTACTTTCGGAACTTTGGGTGAAATCTGCCATTTTATTAAAATATGAGGGATGTTTTTGGAAGTTTAACCAATTGATCGTGATTCATTCTTGTGAATCGGAACTTCCAAGATAATCGTCAAAGTACAAATCGGAACAATATCATTCGGAATCGGAAGCAACGAATTCAGAGTTACTGTTCATCCTCCGAGCCTTCGGAATGACTCGCAATCAATTTCTGGAATTGGTCGTCCACATTTTTGATACTCCGCGCCCTCGGAATCAATCTCTCGGAATCGGAAACTCAAATCTCTCGGTACCGGAATTTGATAAACACGTATCGGAACTGAAAACCAAATCCGAAACTGTCACATTCGGAATTCATCAATATCGCAATGACGTTTGGTACTCGGCATTTAAAATCGAAATTCACCGTAGATGAAGTTTCGGAATTTAGAAACCAAAGTCGAATCTTAAAACTGCATCCAGAACTTAGAATTGGAACTCGCAATCGCAAAATTTGTCTTCGGAATTCTACAAGGAAATTGCAATCGGACTTGGATCCATTCATCTCGTTCGATTCAGCAACCAAAATCGGAATTTCTCTTTGGCAAAATGACTTTGACTTTTTAAAGTCAACAAAGCGTGTTCTTCAGATCAATCGAAGAAGCTGGTTTAAAATTTCAAATCTGGTCCCTATACTTTCAGAATTTAACTGTTTCTACCCCAGCTCCAAATTTCTTTACAATTTTTGGGTTTTTATCAATTTTACCCCCTTCTTACCAAAATATATTTATTTCTTATCCTTTTTCTTTGGTCTTATTCTTTTTAAACCCTTCTAAATAATTGCTTCTTATTCTATTCTTTTTGTCTAAAATTTTAAAATCGAAAAATTCAAAATAATTTTTGTTATTTTTCCGGTTTTAATTTTTAAGAATCGCGAATATTCAAAAAGGATTTATTTCATCAAATCTGACGGGTTTTGAAGATCTATTTTGGCAAACTCGCTCCTTATGACAGAGCAGGTTTTATGCAGACTTACTCTATGAGATAGTGAAGATTGTTGGTGATTCTTCCTAACTTTCCGGATTCTCTCCATGGTATTTGTTGACGATCCAAGGGGGAGTGGTGATTATTCAAGGGGGAGTTCGTATTTGGAAGATGATATTTGTTTCTCTCGCTTTGAAGACCCTATGTACTGATGAGTCTCACAATTTAGGGGGAGAAATGCCAAGAAGATCGAAAATCGTGATCTTCATCAGTTTCAACATCTAGGGGGAGATTATTGAGTATTTTGAGATATTGAAACTGATTTGGCATTTTTGGTTATTTAGGGAAGCCTTTTTAGGGTTTTATATTTTTGGTAAATATTTTATGTTCTTTATAAATAATCATTAGTTTAGCTTTTAATGTAAGTTTTTTCCTTATTAGGGTTTTCTTTGTACGTTCATATCAATATCAATATACACAAAACCATTGTCAGATTACTTCAACTTTATGGTGATTGATTCATGATTGTTCTTTAGATTCCACATTCGTCATCTCGTCATTATTCCTAACAGATAAGTAAAGTATAACTTTTTTAAATACAAACACCAACTATCCTTACCAAAGTCAACACCATCTAGTAAATCCATGCTTTAAAAACGAACGTCATAAAGAATTATAAGAGTTCATATCCTCAAAATTTGTAATCAATACATGTAGGAAAGGATGGATGGCTAACTTGTGTCCAGATGTATAGTGTTTCATTGTACGAACATCTCATTACTGGTAACATCCTTTAACATCACAAAACTCCAAATAAATTTAGCTTAAATTAAAAAAAAGGTCAACAAAATGTACCTAAGAATGCAAACAAATTTAAGCTTTTTGTTTTGCTTTAAGATCCGAAACTGAAGTCATCTTCTTCCAAGAAACCCCAAAAATCAATCCAAAACTTATAAGCAGAGCATCATAATTTCATACCAAATAGCATAAATCTAGAAAAGAAAATTAAACCAAAACATTATACAAAACATAAAAAAGTTCATAAATCGAGATAGAGAGGTACCAATGGAGGGTTGTAGATTTTAACTTTTGACAGGAAGTGTGTGGTTGTGGTGGTAAAAGAGATAATAAATACCTAAACGGTGTGTGATGATGACGCTGAATTAGATAATACTGTTAATAAGTAGAAGCGTACCGAACAATAGTAGACATCGCCGATCTCATCTCCTGTTGCATACTAATCCATTATCTAACGGTTAGGCTTTTACCCGGTCAGATGAAAGAGAGATGAAAGAGAGAGATAGGATTTAGGGTATTCAAAGAAAAAAGAAGGGTGGAAATAAGTTTCATGGTTGGCAACTATGATTTATGGAGGCGCGACGGTTGTGATAGATATGGTTGTTGGAGGTGTGTTGGACTTGGTTGTAGAAGTGGTGGAACAGAGAACGTTTTTGCTTACCGGTTTGACATACTCCTTCAAGGTTTTCAGAAGAACAACCTATTGAAAAATTAAGGGGAGATATGGTGGTAACGAAGAGACGAAGATGGATGTGCGATGATGGTTAAGGCAGCTGTTAAGATCAGCGTTTCTAGAAAACTGTAACATCCCGACTCCTAGGTATAAATTTGAAGTTTTTATATTCATATTTTTATACATACTCGACGAGTTGGATGCCCCAACTCGTCGTGTAGAAGCTAACCAGTCCATGTGAACTTTAGGACCTAATCGACCAGTTGGAGGACCCAACTCAACGAGTTGAGGCTGTGCTTGAAAACCTTAATTTTTAGGGTTTGCACCCTATTTAAAGGACCTAAAGTCCTCACTCCAGCCTCCCTTACCACCTTCACGTCCAGAAGCAAACCCTAATCGAGCTAACCTTCTATTTTGAGCGTGTGAGGCTAAATAGTGTGTGTTTGGTGCATTTCTTGAAGAGGCTTGAAGATTGAGAAGCTTGGAACGAGAAAGAGCTTGTAGATCCAGTATCTACTTCGTTTTGGCTTTCATTTGAAAGTAAAAAGTCATTACCTTGATCATTCTCTTGTTAGGTCTCTCCATTCAAGAGTGTAGGGTATTTTTAGCCCACTTTGGATCCACTTTTGGAAGTTGAGAATAATTTGAAGTTGTAACTTTAGATCTGGACTCCTCTAGACCCCCATAGTCATAAAGTTATCAGCTTTATCTAGAGGGTGTTTGGGAAATCTTTTAAAATGACTTTTAGAACTTTTAGCTTTTCCAAAAAGCTAAAAGTTAAAAAAGATGTTTGGGCATTTCAAGAAGTTCTTTTAAAACAACTTTTTGGCAAGAACAAAAATAAGCTTTTGAAAAGTCATGAATTTGTGACTTTTTGCAACTTTTGGGTTTTTAGCTTTTGAAAAGTCAAACGATGAACCAAACACATTTTAAAACTATCTTTTGTAAAAAGCCAAAAAATCAAAAAGGACTTTTGTCAAAAGAACTTTTTAGCATGAAAAGCAATCCCAAATACCCCCTAGTCTTGGTCTTTCTCCATGCCCTAAACCTCTTCCTAAGACTAGTTTTAGGTGTTTTAGCCTCTTGAGGCCTTGCATGCATGTGAAGTTAGCAACTTTACGTGGTAACTAAGCCCTAGGAGGCTAGATCTACAGTTTGGAGCCTTGGCTTCGCTTAAAGACGTCTGAATGATAAAAGGAATGAAGGAACTCGACGAGTTGCATAGCCAACTCTGCGAGTTGAGTCGGGTTTTCCCATTTTCTGAATTCTGAATGGACTCGCCAAGTTGAGGAGATAACTCGACGAGTTAGTTAGGGTTTTTCCCGGTAATCTGAGTTCTTAAGGAGCTCGACGAGTTACTCGATGCACTCGATGAGTTGGGTCAACATGGACTGTTGAACTTGACTGTTGACTGTTGACTTTGACCAGGGTTGACAAAGTTTGACTTCTGAGGGTATTTTGGTAATTTGGGATTTTGATGGAATTAGTCACATGATGATTACATGCGGTTGAATTTAGAGTTGTGATTGGGAGTTGGATATTGTCACTACAGTACTACTTGTGAGGTGAGTTCTTCTCACTATATCAATGGGGTCTAAGGCACCAAGGTCGGCCCTTTTTGGATTGTATCCTGTTATAGGATGATGCTATGTTAGTAATCTGTTATATCTATATTCTGGTTATAGGATGATGCTATGCTAGTGATCTGTTAGATCCATATCCTGGTTATATGATGATGATATGTTAGTGATCTGTTAGATTGGTATCCTGGTATATAGGATGATGCTATGATTAGTGATCTGTTAGAACTGTATGACTATCTGTACATGATAGCTAACGTATAATATTTATGTGTTGATTGTGTGAATGGGGGTGGGTTGAGGCGGTCCTGTTTTGTGCTCTAGGCCAACATACCAAGGGATGCCCAGATAGACTGCAGACCCGTCAGGGCGTACTAGTCAGACCGAAGGCCCAGAGAACGGCCCAGACAGGCTGAAGGCCCGGAAGGGCGGACCAGACATGCTGAAGGTTCTGAGAGTCGGCCAGATAGACTGAAGGCCCGATGAGGGCGGTGCAGTCATACTGAAGACTCTGAGAGTGGACCAGGTAGACTGAAGGCCCCGTGAGGGCGGACCAGTCGTAATGTAGACTCTATATATGCTTGATGTTTGTATGATATTGTTATGGTTTGTATGGCGTTGGTATTTTGGGGGAACTCACTATGCTTCGGGCTTACAGTAGTTGATTTTGTTTCAGGTACTTCAGATGATTGCGGGAAGGCGAAGGTGTGATCGTGCACCTCCTCACATTTTATGATTTTGATTTATGGGATACTCTGATATGAAACTATTTTGAAAACAATTTGTAATAACTATTGGTTTTTGTATGTTTTAAAAAGTTTTAAATTGACATGATTTTTATGGATGTTACAAAAAGGGGAGAGAACACATCAATATTTGTGGTTTCTTCTAGGATTTGAATGAGTTTTCAAATTTGAATAATTTTTTTACCTAAAATTCGGGGAATTTGAAAGTGTCTTCTTCAGCTAAAATTAGATAATACCAAAATATAAGAAAAGATACGAGACGCGTCGCAATGAAATAAGATATCATACTGTAGTGTGTTGAAGATATTAGTGTTGCATCATTGGGCCTGTTTTGTCTAGTCCATTTTATAAACGAGTTGGGCTTGTCCACTCGTATTTAATACTAGGGTTATAGTATATAAGGTGCATGCATGCTATGTATATTAGTTAAGTCTGATATTTATCTTTGTAACCCTAATTTATGCCTCTACAGAAGCAATTCTTCATCGAGTTCTTCTGAGGTATGCTTGTTAATCAATCAGCACTAGTTTGATCATATTGTGTTCTTTACCTGTTTTAATCTATTCGATCATTGAGGATTTATTCCTATCAATTGGTATCAGAGCAGGAGACTGTGTTCTTAATACGCATCTCTTCTGTTTGAAGAAATTATTAGGGTTTCCGCAAATATTGGATCTGTTAAGAGCCGTCACTGATTTATTGACGTTACTCTGTGATCTCAATATTAACCTAATAAGTGTTTACAATCTGATTAGTTAGAGGTATTAAAAGATCATTCACCATGCAGAACGAAGACTCAAATATCAACTCCTTGAATATCTCAAGCAGCATCGGATCAACCACCAGGATTCCAATTCTTTTTCCTCAAGAATATGAAGTTTGGGCGATGCACTTTGAAGATTATGTTTTAGGTTCAGAAGACAATGGTTATCTGATCTGGGAAGCAATCACTCAAGGTCCGTTTGTTCACACAGCGACCAAAAGAAAAATCAAAACCCAGAGAGAATACAACCAGCTGCTTCTTGATGTGAAGGACGTGCCTCAAGATGAAAAAGACAAACTCATAAGCAACATTAAAGGAATGAGGATCATCAGATTCGCTTTCCAAGCGGATACTTTTCGTCTTGTAATTTCATGTGACACAGCGAAGGATATATGGGATAGGTTGAGAGAACTCTATTCTACATACGCATATCTAGAACACTCGACTCAAACGCTCTTGTTATCTGAGTTTGGCGAATTCCTCCAAAAGCCTGAAGAAACTCTGAGTGCTACTTTCAATCGATACAATCATATTCTCAGCAAGATGATGAAGCACGGGATTGGACGTGAACTGATTGAGCAAAATTTCACGTTCATGAACGGACTACGATCAGAGTGGCAGGCAATGGTGTTAACTGTTAAGGCACACGAACAGTTCAAGAACTATACTCTTGCAAAGCTTGTGGGGATTCTGAAGGCGCGAGAGAGTGAGATAATGAAAGAAGCAAATGTGGTGTCTGGGATGGGGTCTTTAGCCTTAGTTGCAAAAGGCAAGACTGTTGATGATGACGAATCTGATTCAGATCATTCTGAGTACGAGCTCTCAAACGAAGATTTTGCTTTAATGGTGTCTAACCATAAGCGATTTGCTAGGAAGAAGTTTCCCTCAAACAAAAATAGAAACTGGCAGGGAAGCTACATCTCAGAGAAAGTGAAAGAAGAGAACAAAAGTGATTCTCAGAAAGAGGAAGAGAAGAAGGAGAAAAAGTTAGTTGGTGACTCCGGATACGATTGCAATTATTGTCATGGTAAAAACCATCTTGCAAAGGAGTGCATGTTGCGAAGGAAGAATGAGAAGAATGAAGAGGAGGATGAGGAGGCCTATCACAAACGAACGCTGGAAGAGATTAAGAAGAAGAAATCTAATGATAATTCTATGTCTGCTTTTTTTGTACAGGAAAACATGGCTCAAGGTGAGTTCGGAGGAGTGGAAGTCTGGTCAACAGACTCATAAGATGAAGAAGTACGCAAGCCCACACATGGAAGGGAGTTTGTTGCGAAAGAACAGAATTCACAGTACTCAGGAAGGTGCTTGATGGTGTCTGAAGGTGGATCGCAGATGCAGGAGAATGCAAGTGAGAGTGGAAGGAGCGAAGATAGCTGTTTCGCGACAAAGACTGTTCCAGAACAGATCAACGCATGCGAACAGCTGATCAAAAAGGTAAATTTCATTCTTGAATCACTTAATATTCCTACATCTAGATACGAAACAGAATTTAATGATCTAAAATTCACCTTTTCAAGTATAAGCGATAATTTAAAGGAATCCCGGTTATCAAACTCTAACCTAACCGATCAATTGAGCAGGGCAATATCCAAGAGTGAGGAGAGACGTATGTGGATCCAGAAGGTTGAGTCGGATTTATCTAAGTCTAGGGATGAATCTATTTATTTACAGAGAGATAATTTAATGCTTTTGAAACAGCGAAACATCTTTTGTTTAATTGCAAAAAGGCTTTATTTTAATATCACTCAACTGCACGTTGATTGTGAAATCGGTAAGAAAATCCATAAAATGATCTTGCCATTTCTCGAATTAAAAGAAGATGAAATAGACACAGATTGTTACAAATGCGAATCTATTGTTTCGTCTGAAGAAACTTCTGAGGCATACAAATTCGGTCTTGAACGTATTGAAAATTACATTAAGTCCAAAGACCATAAAAACATGTTGAAACAAATTTTGGATGAGAATGACAAAAGGCAGATCAAATCTGATACTGTGCAAAAATTTGATTCATTGAATGCCAAATTAAGTTCAGAAAATAAAATAAATGTTGAAAGTACTTCTGAATTTGATGAGGATAGTGATATGAGTGTAATTTCTGTAGAGGATGAGGTTGACTGTTCAGAGTTTGTTAAAAGTGAATCTAAACCTGCGAAAGTTCTAATTTCTGAAAATTCTGTTGAATTCGCAAGAGTTGTTCAAAACAAACCTGAAATTTTGAAAGAAAAAGCAACTGTTTTCCTAAAGATTCAAATAACGCCAAATCAAGTTTTTAAAGTCAATGGGGTAACCCAAAATCAAACCGTCGAGCTGAAAACCATTGTTGACGATGACAACAAAGACGGATGTGATGAATTCTGTCACACCCCAAAACCAAGAACCGCGGAAACGTTCGGGGGCGGAGGACGTCATGTACAGTATCACAACAATGAATAGTAGTAAACAAGCAACAACATCATCCATTGCATTAATAATATAATTTTAATACAAGTGTGTTATGACAATTTAATAGACACCAAAAATAAAAATCAAAATGAAAGATGAGTCTTGGACGAGCTCCATATTTTCTAAACCCTGCATCGGTACCTGTCTACTGGTGACCTGAAGATACAAGTTATTTTGAAAGAGAGTATCAGCTTTATAGCTGGTGAGATCATAAGTATTTTAGTGTCTGTATTTGTAAGAAAGTATTTGTAAGTATGTGAAGTGTAAGTATGTAAAAGCTCGTGAATGTTTGTAAAAGATTTGAATCTCCTAGAAAACCCTATGTTTCCTACTAAAAGTAGCCTTCTACCAAGGCATCTAGTATCTGTGTGTGTCTCTTGTAAGAGGGTGTATTTTCCCAATTCTGACTATCATTAACCGAAAATATAGTTTTTACATTATTGTTTATTGTGTGAAGATCACAAAGTGAATGTAATGGGAAAATGAAATAGTACTGTAGTGTTGTATTAAGTAACTACTGCTGTACTAACTACCTTAAACCAATTGTTATTTAAAGTACCATGTGATCGGCCTGTATCCTGCTACCGACTCTAGAAAAACGACGATGTAAAACGTCGTAAGAAATGACGTTTGGCACCCGTAGACTTGCAAGTCCCACTGTAGCGAGTAGCAAGGTGTAGGATAGTCAATCCAGTATAGATCTATACACAAACTCATACGCTCCCCACTTAAGGAGATTCTGGATACAAAACGGTCATGACAGGTAGTGCCATGCCCCGTTACGTGGCTCACATAACTGTAGTAATGTTCTAGTATATGTATGTGCTAGCTGTATTGTGTGTTCTCTCCCTGTCTAGCATGTATGTATGTTCTCTCTGTCTTTCACAATAGTATGTTTCCTAGTATAATGTATAGTATGTACTAGCTGTATTGTAATGTATAGTATGTACTAGCTGTATTGTGATGTATAGTATGTACTCACTGTATTGTGTGTTCTTTCTCTGTCTAGAATGTATGTATGAACTGACTTTTTGTATGTTTCATTGTTCTAGTAATAATATTAGTAAATTCCTAAACTATGCCTATTATAGTTTACTAGTAATGTTGTTTGCATGTTTGAACATGTTTGTATACCTTTGCTACCCAAAGGTATTGAATAGAAAGAAGGGTCTTTTATATCTATATACATATACATAATATATAACTAGGATTCAAACGACCTTCGGACAAATAACCGATACCCTAAGTCCACAACCAAACGAGGAACAGGAGGTAAGGTGAGTTATCAGTTCTAAGCCCTTTCAATCCTACTTATATAACTATATCTATAAAGATATACATTTAACAGAATATAAGTGTAAAAGGGTTTAAGTAAAAGTATTTGGTATGTAAAAGAGTTTGAAAAACAGTTTGAAGTAGTTTGTTTGAAAATACAGTTTGAAAAGTAAGAAAACCACTTGTTTGGTAGTTATTAATCACATGTGATTGATATAATAACTATAATAGATCAACTTGTATCCCCCCATAAAAGCATTTAAAAACATTTAAAAGGTTAATTAAGGGGTATGAACTCACCTGTAGTGAGTGGTTTGGATGAACGGATTGTATAAGATGCTAAGTGTCAAGTGAAGACTTGAGCACCCACAAGGATCCTAGTTAACATATAATGACACATATATGTATCCAATTAGTTATAAAACAACTAATTAACCAAGTTGAGACATCCTAAGACATGTAAAACACTTGATTTAAGTGCTATAAGTCCTAAGGATTGCATCTAAGGGTTGTAGGACTTGGCTATTGAGTTTAGGGTTCAAGGGGACCCTCTATTGGAGTTTACGGTTTTGTGACCAACTCCTTTGGAGTTTACGGTCGTAAACCCATGAGTTTACGGCCGTAAACTCATGGCACTTCTACCGGTTTGTGTTTTGAAGCTTTTCAAGTCATAAGGAAGCATCCTACTTCAATTATAAGCCTTAGGAAGTGTTTGTGGCATCATTTCACTCCTAAATGGAGTTTACGGCCCATGGACCATTTCTCCATGTGTTTACGACCGTAAACCCATATGGTTTATGGTCTTTTTGATGTTTTAAGTCCTAAGCACATCAAGGATGGGATCTAGACTAGTTTACAAAGCTTGGTAAGGGACTAGGGCACACTTTGGCCCCTTCATTAGGGTTTACGGTCCAAGAACATCTTGGACCGTAAACACCTTTGATCTAGTGTTTCCTTATGATTTCTAGATGTTTTAGAAGTGTTACAAGTCTTATAACAAGCCAAGGTAAGAGTACTTACTATGTAGAAGCTTGAAAAGGTGCTAAAAGTCCAAGAACACTAGTGTGTGTTCTTGGTGTTCTTGGTGAAACTAAGAACACTTGAAGATCTACACAAATGGAATGATTTCATGGATGAAATCATGTAAGATTACTAGATTAGGGTAGATATCAACTAAACAAGGAAGAAAACACTTACTTTCTTGAAGATTTTTGAAGAACTTTGGATGATACTTGAGAGAGAATTGGTTCTAGACTTGGAAGTGTGAAAAAAAGCTAAAAAGAAACTAAGTGTCACTTATATAGTCATTAGGGTTTACGGCCCTAATACCATTTGGGCCGTAAACTCCAAACTCTTGGAGTTTTTGGAACTTTATTGATGCACAATAAACCCTAGGGCATCCTCTCTCCTGTTATCTCTTGAAGTACTATCTTTAAAGCACTCAAACTTATTCCCAAAAAGCTTGAAAGTTAGCAGAAACAGTTCTGGCTCCTATTGAAGTGAATTGTTGTACAAAATAGAAATTTCAGGGTGTCACATCATCCCCCCGTTAGAAGGAATTTCGTCCCAAAATTAGAGTTTAAGCAAATAAGTAGTTACAAATAACTAAGTAAAAAGATGAGGATATTTCAGTTTCATCTGATCCTCTCGCTCCCAAGTGAATTCAGGTCCTCGCTTGGCGTTCCAGCGAACCTTCACTATCGGGATACGACTTTGTTTCGTTTGCTTGACCTCCCGGTCCATGATCTCTACAGGTTCTTCCACGAAGTTGAGGCTCTCGTTGATCTCGATCTCGTCGAGTGGGATTACAAGAGTCTCGTCGGACAGACACTTTTTCAAGTTCGAGACGTGGAAAGTAGAATGTACGTTACTGAGCTCGCGCGGTAAGTTAAGTTTGTAAACTACAGGGCCGATTCTTGCAAGAATCTCGAAAGGCCCTATGTACCTTGGATTTAGCTTTCCACGTTTTCCGAAGCGTATTAAGCCCTTCCAGGGTAAGACCTTCAATATCATGGTCGCCCACCTGGAATTCCAACGGTTTCCTTCGTTTATCAGCGTAGCTTTTCTGTCGGTCTCTAGAGGCTTTCAATCGTTCAGGAATCTGAACGATCTTCTATGTCGTTTCCCGAATCATTCCCGGACCCGTGAGAGTGTTTTCAGGAACTCGTCCTTTAGCTAACTGGGTATCACCCACCTCAGCCCAACACAGAGGGGATCTGCACTTTCGGCCATAGAGGGCCTCGAATGGAGCAGCCTTTACGCTCGTGTGATAACTGTTGTTGTAGGAAAATTCGACAAGGGGTAAATGAGTATCCCATGCTTTATCAAAGTCGATCACACAGGCTCGCAACATATCTTCCAAGGTTTGGATAGTCCTCTCACTTTGCCCGTCGGTCTGTGGATGGTAGGTCGTACTCATGTCTAGTCTAGTTCCTAGGGAACTTTGTAGCGACTGCCAGAACCTCGAAGTGAACCTACTATCTCTGTCCGAGATAATGGATATGGGAATCCCGTGCAGTCGTACAATCTCCCGTATGTAATTTTTTGTAAGCTTCTCCATCTTGTCTGTTTCTTTGATAGGCAGGAAGTGTGCGGACTTGGTCAATCTGTCGATGATGACCCATATGGTATCAAGTCCACCCGTTGTATTGGGCAACTTGGTTATGAAATCCATAGTGATCCACTCTCACTTCCATTCCTGTATCTCCGGCTGTTGTAGTAGTCATGAGGGTTTCTGGTATTCGACCTCGACCTTGGCGCAAGTAAGGCATTTACTCACGAAGGTAGCATCTCTGCTTTTATGATAGGCCACCAGTATAGCTTTTTAAGACCTAGATACCTCTTATCTGATCCTGACGTAGATGCTTACTATGCTCTTCCTTACTACGAGAGTAGATAAGTGTGTCATCTAAGAAGACGATGACTACTGATCCAAGTAAGGATGGCATACCCTATTCATTAATTTCATGAATACTTCGGGCGCATTAGTCAATCTGAATGGTACTACTACGAACCCGTTGCGTCCGTAACGAGTTCAGAAGGCTGTCTTCTTGACGAACAAGACTGGAGCTCCCCAGGGTGAGAAGCTTGGTCTTATAAAGCCCTTGCTGAGCAGTTCGTTAAGTTTACAGGACAGTCCTTGCATCTCTGTAGGTTTTAGGCGATAGGGCGATTTGGCTACTGGGGTAGCCCTTGGAACTAAGTCGATTCTGAACTCGACTTGACGTTGTGGAGGTAATCCTGGGAGTTTTCTGTTCTATGTGAATCTATTGCCTCGATTGGTGGGAAAAGCATCTGATTGGATTCTAAGTTTCTTCGCATGGCGGTACGATCACGTGTAGTCTTGGGCAGTCTCCGTCCTAAAGTTCATATCATAAGTCATATTTGGTTCATCAATCACCGCTTCGTGTATACGAGTCGTATATAATTAAGACTGAAAAGGTAGTCGAATAAATGATTCTTCCTTAAGATCACATCCAAACAAGGAAAAGAAGTTAAAGCGGAATCATCAATTCTAAGCCTTTAGAACCTTGATTATATACCACCCTTGCGTATACCTTCTCCAGTGATAGATCAATCGTATGGGTCTTCGGGTTGAACTTGACGTACTGTACAAGTGGTACTCCGGGGAGTTTTGTTGAAGTGTCTTCGGGAAGGATACGAAACATAAGGTACTCTCTGCATGAGTACCTCGGAGTTCTGGAATGACGGCTTCGCTAGAAAGGCGATTTCGGAGAAAAGAATTTACACATGAAACTGGCATTGTGAGGATCGCATTTACTCAAGTTAAACGATAATGTCGGACTACTCGGAATAAAAGGCGTTAGACTAGATCATAAAGGTGTTACAAAACATCACGGTGCAACTTCTACAGAGTTTAAGTACTTTAGGTTTATCTATAAGACTACTACTGCGAACAGGGTATACCACAAAAAGCAAGTATACGCAGCACGAGAGTCCATTGACTGACGGGATCTCGCCAAAAAGATAAGACTCGATTTGCACTAGTTTTTAACAGTTTATAAGTCTAATAAAACGAAACGCCCTAATATTTCAACGTGGGTCCGGAGTAGTTTCTCCTGCGGCTGTGATCCTTAGTATCTTCCTGTCTGCGCCAGAGTTCTTCGTTATTGGACAATCCTTTTTGAGATGTCCTATCTCACCACATAAATGACACATATGGCTAGCACCCGCATCGGTGGTGGAAATGATGTGTCGGGTCAGAGTTATGTGGACGCGGTTGCTTTCGCTGCTCCTCCTTTTCGAACAATTCCGCTTAAAGTGTCCGATTTCACCGCCACCATAGCAAGCCTGGCTGACTCCGATGTCAGGGACTGGAGTGATGGGTCGTGCCGGTGCTCCACAGCTACGAGCATGGTGCCCTATTTTGTGGCAATTGCAGCATTGCATTTCATGGCAAGCCCCATTATGATGAAAGCTACACTTGTCACACTTTGGAAGTTTTCCCTCGTATGGTCTGATCGGTACTGGGATGGCAGGGGTTGCCACTTGTTGCTGTTGCATGGCAAGTCTTTGGGATCGCTTGCGCTCCTTTTGGGCTTGGCGCTTTCGTTTTCTTTTCTTGGTTTTACGGCTTTGCAAGTCTGTGACTGTTATCATTTGTTGGTTTCCCGGATTGATACAACGATCGAAATCGTCAACCCCCTTTTCAGACTTGCTTGTGTTGTTAGTGCTGAGGTTTGCAAGGACAGCTGCCACGCCAGCTGATACCGCGGCTTGGAAAGTAGTGGCGTCGATATGAAGGATAGTGGTTTCGTTGCTCGGCTGGTTATTTCTGGGTGACGACATGATTCTGTTATGGAAAAGAAAATGAGTTCGTGAGTGATTATGGTTGAACTTAGGAGTATTTCGACCATTTATGAAAAGAGTAGGAGTAAGTTCTCGAGGGTTTGACCTACATCCCTATGATGCAGTCCTAGTAACGAGTAGAAGTAAGTTCATAGAATGGTTATGAGACGATTGCTATCCAACCTTTGACAAGGATTGGAAGTGATCTCTGAGCTAAATTACCGTAGCTCAATAACTTGACTAGAGTACGTTTCAGATAGAATTCTAATGATAGCAAAACAGAAGTATTTGAACAATGATTGGCCTAAAAATTTGCCGACTTTCAATATCATTGATATTTAAGATGTAATACTTTTGGGAAAAATGACCTTGGAGTAGGTCTTACATCATATCCGATGTAACAAAAGTTTTGACGGCAAACTGGTCTAACTTGAAGGTACTTACAGTACAAAGTTAGTTACTTAGAAAGGTAGTACTTAGAGCATAGCTAGGAAGATTACTCTTTCAACCAGGGAAAGAAAGGTAGAATATCTCCTACTGGGAACGGTTATCCCTTGGGTGAACCCTTAGTTCAGCCAGCTGCCGCTCCATATCAATTAGGTGCCTTTCGTACACCCTTTGGCGTACCCGGAGCTCTATGACTTCAGCTCAAGTTTCAGCTAGATCTTGCTGCAGGGTCTCATGGTCTACTCTAGATCTGTCACGAGCATCTTCCAGACGAATGGTGCGGATTGTATACATTCTCGCATTGGTGACAACTTCCGTGATTTGATGGAGAACTGTCCTGCCTTGAATCTCATTTCGGGCCACTCTGCGGACCAGGATTGGCAAGACTCTGTCTGCTGAGCCCCCTTCGCTCAGGTCATACAAGCTTCGGTCTCCATTAAATGGCATGGGCTGATCCTGCCCTTGGCTTCATGTTTCCAAGCTTTCCACCCACGGAGGCGTCGGGCCTTGAAAAGCCGGACGAGGGTTAGGATTTGGAACAAGAGCCATCGGGGGTAGGTTCTCAACTTCAGGCTCGGAGTCAGAACCATCTGCAAAGCCTTCAGCCTGGTGACCATCCATAGGGATTGGGTGATCATTTTCTAGCTCTGCTTCAAACCCTCCATCATTACCTTGGTTAGGGAAGTACAAGTTGTCGTGGGGATGGAATCCAACCATGTTATCTACGCGAGAAAAGGGATATAAGAATCTAGCACATAAGTAGTTTATAGTAACACAAAATACCCCTATAGTATTTTAGGTTTATGTTCTGTTCTATTGTTTTCATTGTGGTATTGTTGGTAAGCTTTTAGACTTGTTTCAACCTCACAACCACACTTAGGCACATGCTAGTCACTCCTCGGATAATATAGTTGATCAGGCTATATCTTCCTAGTTTTGACTATACGTCTCTAAGTCTATTTGTGCTGCCCAACAATCGTAATACTTTTGTTCTGTCCTAGTGCACTGACTTTAGTATGAATGCAAGCATGTATACTTATTTAAATATTTTATTATTAAAGAGTATAAACTCTTGTTCAGAGTATTTTAATCTCGTTGTATTTATAGTCTGTATATCTTTTATGGGTTGATATACTCAATTCACTATAAACAATGCTCTGATACCAATCTATCACACCCCAAAACCAAGAACGGCGGAAACGTTCGGGGGCGGAGGACGTCATGTACAGTATCACAACAATGAATAGTAGTAAACAAGCAACAACATCATCCATTGCATTAATAATATAATTTTAATACAAGTGTGTTCTGACAATTTAATAGACACCAAAAATACAAATCAAAATGAAAGATGAGTCTTGGACGAGCTCCATCTTTTCTAAACCCTGCATCGGTACCTGTCTACTGGTGACCTGAAGATACAAGTTATTTTGAAAGAGAGTATCAGCTTTATAGCTGGTGAGATCATAAGTATTTTAGTGTCTATATTTGTAAGAAAGTATTTGTAAGTATGTGAAGTGTAAGTATGTAAAAGCTCGTGAATGTTTGTAAAAGGTTTGAATCTCCTAGAAAACCCTATGTTTCCTACTAAAAGTAGCCTTCTACCAAGGCATCTAGTATCTGTGTGTGTCTCTTGTAAGAGGGTGTATTTTCCCAATTCTGACTATCATTAACGAAAAATATAGTTTTTACATTATTGTTTATTGTGTGAAGATCACAAAGTGAATGTAATGGGAAAATGAAATAGTACTGTAGTGTTGTATTAAGTAACTACTGCTGTACTAACTACCTTAAACCAATTGTTATTTAAAGTACCATGTGATCGGCCTGTATCCTGCTACCGACTCTAGAAAAACGACGATGTAAGACGTCGTAAGAAATGCCGTTTGGCACCCGTAGACTTGCAAGTCCCACTGTAGTGAGCAGCAAGGTGTAGGATAGTCAATCCAGAATAGTTCTATACACAAACTCATACGCTCCCCACTTAAGGAGATTCTGGATACAAAACGGTCATGACAGGTAGTGTCATGCCCCGTTACGTGGCTCACATAACTGTAGTAATGCTCTAGTATATGTAAGTGCCAGCTGTATTGTGTGTTCTCTCCCTGTCTAGCATGTATGTATGTTCTCTCTTACTTTCACAATAGTATGTTTCCTAGTATAATGTATAGTATGTACTAGCTGTATTGTAATATATAGTATGTACTAGCTATATTGTGATGTATAGTATGTACTCGCTGTATTGTGTGTTCTTTCTCTGTCTAGTATGTATGTATGTATGAACTGACTTCTTGTATGTTTTATTGTTCTAGTAATAGTATTAGTAAATTCCTAAACTATGCCTATTATAGTTTACTAGTAATGTTGTTTGCATGTTTGAACATGTTTGTATACCTTTGCTACCCAAAGGTATTGAATAGAAAGAATGAACTTTTATATCTATATACATATACATAATATATAACTAGGATTCAAACGACCTTCGGACAAATAACCGATACCCTAAGTCTACAACCAAACGAGGAACAGGAGGTAAGGTGAGTTATCAGTTCTAAGTCCTTTCAATCCTACTTATATAACTATATCTATAAAGATATACATTTAACAGAATATAAGTGTAAAGGGGTTTAAGTAAAAGTATTTGGTATGTAAAAGAGTTTGAAAAACAGTTTGAAGTAGTTTGTTTGAAAATACAGTTTGAAAAGTAAGAAAACCACTTGTTTGGTAGTTATTAATCACATGTGATTGATATAATAACTATAATAGATCAACTTGTATCCCCCCCATAAAAGCATTTAAAAACATTTAAAAGGTTAATTAAGGGGTATGAACTCACCTGTAGTGAGTGGTTTGGATGAACGGATTGTATAAGATGCTAAGTGTCAAGTGAAGACTTGAGCACCCACAAGGATCCTAGTTAACATATAATGACACATATATGTATCCAATTAGTTATAAAACAACTAATTAACCAAGTTGAGACATCCTAAGACATGTAAAACACATGATTTAAGTGCTATAAGTCCTAAGGATTGCATCTAAGGGTTGTAGGACTTGGCTATTGAGTTTAGGGTTCAAGGGGACCCTCTATTGGAGTTTACGGTTTTGTGACCAACTCCTTTGGAATTTACGGTCATAAACCCATGAGTTTACGGCCGTAAACTCATGGCACTTCTACCATTTTGTGTTTTGAAGCTTTTGAAGTCATAAGGAAGCATCCTACTTCAAGTATAAGCCTTAGGAAGTGTTTGTGGAATCATTTCACTCCTAAATGGAGTTTACGGCCCATGGACCATTTCTCCATGTGTTTACGGCCGTAAATCCATATGGTTTATGGTCTTTTTGATGTTTTAAGTCCTAAGCACATCAAGGATGGGATCTAGACTAGTTTACAAAGCTTGGTAAGGGACTAGGGCACACTTTGGCCCCTTCATTAGGGTTTACGGTCCAAGAACATCTTGGACCGTAAACACCTTTGATCTAGTGTTTCCTTGTGATTTCTAGATGTTTTAGAAGTGTTACAAGTCTTATAACAAGCCAAGGTAAGAGTACTTACTATGTAGAAGCTTGAAAAAGTGCTAAAAGTCCAAGAACACTAGTGTGTGTTCTTGGTGTTCTTGGTGAAACTAAGAACACTTGAAGATCTACACAAATGGAATGATTTCATGGATGAAATCATGTAAGATCACTAGATTAGGGTAGATATCAACTAAACAAGGAAGAAAACACTTACTTTCTTGAAGATTTTTGAAGAACTTTGGATGATACTTGAGAGAGACTTGGTTCTAGACTTGGAAGTGTGAAAAAAAGCTAAAAATAAACTAAGTGTCACTTATATAGTCATTAGGGTTTACGGCCCTAATACCATTTGGGCCGTAAACTCCAAACTCTTGGAGTTTTTGGAACTTTATTGATGCACAATAAACCCTAGGGCATCCTCTCTCCTGTTATCTCTTGAAGTACTATCTTTAAAACACTCAAACTTATTCCCAAAAAGCTTGAAAGTTAGCATAAACAGTTCTGGCTCCTATTGAAGTGAATTGTTGTACATAATAGAAATTCCGGGTTGTCACAAATTCTTCTGGCCAGCTCCTATAGATAATGCTGACGAAACCGTTGGTTTATCTGAAAGAACTTCCTGGAAAGTCAAAGGAAGATATGTGGCTGAACCCTTAAATAATCGCTCAGCGTTTGAAAAAGGTAGTCCTAATGGTACTAAGGAGGTTCGCAGCGAACGCAACTCCGTGTAGAAAAGTGAACCTGAAATGTGAAAAGCGAATCCTAAGGTGAACATCCATAAGTCTTCAAAGCAACTTGCTGATCAAAAACGACAAAGAAATGACAGATATAGAAGAAATCTCAGTGAAAGAAAGCAATTTTGGCAATCCCAAAATTCGAATTATGTTCGCCATGAAAGAAGGAAGAATCCTAAAGCAAAAGCTCATTCGCAAGTAAACTCCAATCAGTGTGTGCACTGTTGTTCTCATAGTCCAAGGGACTCTCGGTAAAAGGGACTCCACAACCCTTCTTAGCAATGCAACCAATGGAGAAACCAAAGCCTTGTTTCTCCAAATCCACAAAGTCAACACATAATAACATCAAAGGCAAGGGAAAGCTGTTTTCAGAACCGAAAGCTCTAACTAAGAAAACTAACGCGAATCCTAAAGAAGCTGAAAAGAAGCCCGTCAAGAATCAAGTCCATAACAAGAATAAAACTTTTGATTCCATAGAAACTAACTAAAAAGATAACAAAATCAAAGTTTTCACCGTCAAACGCAAAGATGAAACCACTCTTATAAAACGAACATATATGGTTGATCTTAATATTACTTTTCCTAGTTGTGTGAAAGGCTCACAAGGACCCAAGAAACTTTGGGTTCCTAAATCTGTTTAATTATTGCAGGTTATTTGTGACGAACAGTTCGACACTGAATGGTACATCGACAGTGGTTGTTCTCGTCACATGACAGGAAGGAAGGAGGAACTGCGAGAGTTCAAGTCTCTCAACGATGGCGGCAATGTAAAATACGAGAATAATTCTTATGGCAGAATAAAAGGCTACGACATGATAACAAATGGGGAATTTTCTATTCGTAAAGTGGCTTATGTTGAAGGCTTGCAGCATAACCTAATCAGTGTCTCGCAGTTGGTCGTAGGAACCGGATTGAAAGTGCCCTTTGATGACGAAGGTTCAGAAGTTATTGAAAAGAAATCCAAAAACGTTCTTCTAAAATCACAACGAAAGGGTGAAATATATCCACTGAATCTGAACCCGATACGAGGAAAGCCTGCCATTTGCCTGCTTACAAAAGCTCACTCAGACGAAAGCTGGTTATGGCTAGGCCTGGCAATCGTGTCGTGTTCGGGTTGGCGTGTCGCGGGTTGGCGGGTTGGTTGGTCAAAATATGCCAACCCAAACACGACCCATTTAAATATACAGGTCACGGGTTGGCGGGTCACGGGTTGGTGGGCTTGGAACATTAACCAATATATGACCCACCAACCCATTTATTTATACGGGTTCACAAATTGGCGGGTTCGTGGGTCAGATTTGGGTTCGTGGGTCCAAATTTTAGATATTTAAGTCTTAAACATCCAAATGAAAATTAAAAACATTCATAGAAACATGTTACAGACTTAGCCTTATAGGTTACGACTTATGATCTTAGACCATCCACCACGAGTAATAATGTCAAAACAATCAAATGGTCTATGAATAAATGGTATATATTATATAATACTTATTAAATATTAATACTTGATACATAAATACATTTGAAAATATAATAATTTTTTTATTAAGAATATAAACGGGTTGGCGGGTCAACCCGTTTATTTTTTGAGAAACCCATATATGACCCGTTTAATAAACGGGTTGGCGGGTTAGCGGGTTGAAAAACTCAACCCAAACCCATTTATTTCGTGTCGTGTCGCGGGTCGTGTCGCGTGTCGTGTCGAGAATTGCCAGCCCTAATTATGGCATAGGCGTCTTTCGCACTTAAACTTCAAAGACATCAACAAGCTCGTTCTTGGTGATCATGTGCGAGGACTTCCTCTGTTGAAATTCGACAAGGATCATTTGTGTGCAACCTGTGAGATGGGAAAGCAAAGTAGAAAAAGTCATCCAACTATAGTGAACACGAAAGTCATCGAACCTTTGGAACTTCTACACATCAACCTTTACGGTCCTTCTGCTATTGAAAGCGTTGGTGGTAGTAAGTATATTCTAGTAATTGTTGATGATTTTTCACGTTTCACTTGGGTGTTCTTTCTTAGACAGAAATCTGATGCAACTCCAAAGATCAAGGATTTCATCAAGCAGATTGAAGTTCAACTGCGAAAGCTAGTTCGCAACGTTCGCAGTGACAACGGGCTTGAATTCAAAAACCAAGAGTTTGAAGAATTTCTTGCTGAAAAAGGAGTCACACACAATTTCTCTGCTCCCTACACTCCACAACATAATGGCGTAGTTGAAAGACGCAATCGTTCCTTGTGTGAAGCTGCACGAACCATGTTATCATTCGCATGTCTGCCACTCTATTTCTGGGCTGATGCGATAGCTACCGCTTGTTTTACCCAAAACCGATCCATCCTAAATAAGCGATTCTCAATCACTCCTTATGAAATCATAAATAATCGCAAACCTAACGTTAAGTTTTTCCATGTTTTTGGTTCCTGGTGTTTCATCTTCAACTCCAAAGAACAACGGAACAAGTTCGATGTGAAAGTTGATGAAGGTCTATTCTTGGGATATTCACTAACATCCAAGGCATATAGGGTTCTCAACAAACGCTCAAAGAAGATAGAAGAAACCTACTATGTTACGTTTGACGACAAGTATTTAAAGCAAATTCAGCCGAACGAAAGTCAGATCAAGGAAATCTTTCCTAAACCATGTCCAACCATTATTCCTGTGTCCAACCTTTATGAAGAATTCATGTTACTCTTCGATGAACCTGCAAAAGCTATCTCATCTGAACGAAAGCAGCGGATAATAAAGTAGACGAACTTAAGAAGATTATCGATGATGCTGCGAAAGACTTGCCTCAATAGCCATCCACTGCGAATGTCCCTCAAGACACAAGCACACATTTCCAGGGGGAGAATTCTGGGTCTAACACAAAATTCCAGGGGGAAGATGCTACACCTCTAACCACGAATGCTTCTCTGCAGAGGGAGGGTTTTGTATCACCCATTTCTACTGAGTCTCCTTCTGATGGAGATAGTTTCCCACCCACTATGACCCACGAAACTCCATTCGCAGGTGATGATTCAATTCCTGAGGTCAACGAGTTCGCTTCATTCGAGGGGGAGAATAAAGAAGCGAATGACGACTCAGATGCTCAATCTATTCAATCTGAATTCGAGGAAGTAAATGCTGAGCTGAATCCATCCTTAGATCCAAATTATCCTCCTATGACCAAATGGACAAAAGATCACCCAAAAGCTCAAGTTATTGGTGAATCCTCTGCAGGTGTCCTTACCCGTTCTCAACTGAAAGCGAAGCAAACTGCATTATTCTCCAAAGTAGAATTTTGTATGTTTAATTCGTTTGTATCCAAGATTGAACCCAAAACCTACAACACTGCTCTCGATCACTCCGACTGGGTGCAAGCAATGCAAGATGAACTCAATGAGTTTGAGCGAAACAAAGTTTGGAGACTAATTCCAACTCCTCCAAATGCATCGGTTGTTGGTTTAAAATGGGTGTTTCGGAATAAAATGGATAAAGAAGGGAACGTGATCCGAAACAAAGCTAGACTGGTGGTCAAAGGTTATTGCCAGGAAGAAGGGATTGACTACGAAGATACTTTCGCACCCGTTGCAAGGTTGGAATCCGTTCGCATCTTCTTGGCATATGCAGCACACAAAAACTTTGAAGTTTTTCAAATGGATGTGAAGTGTGCATTCTTAAATGGCGAACAGGAAGAGACCGTTTATGTGGAGCAACCACCTGGGTTTATAAATGAAAAATATCCCAACCACTGTTACATTCTTGACAAAGCGGTTTACGGTCTAAAGCAAGCTCCAAGAGCCTGGTATGAAACACTAACTCGTTTTCTTAAAATGTCCAAATTCAAGCAAGGTTCGGTTGACCCAACCTTCTTTCGCAAGAAAGAGGGTGACCACTTGATGATCGTACAAATTTATGTTGATGACATCATCTTCGGATCTACTAATCCCAGCCTAACAGCTAAGTTCCGAAAGCTGATGGAAACTAAATTTGAGATGAGCTCAATGGGTCCAATTAACTTTTTTCTTGGATTAAACATTAGACAGGGACCGAAAGGAATTTTCATCAATCAGGAGGCTTACACGAAAACCCTGCTCGCTAAGTTTGGAATGTTGGGAGACTCAAAGACGAAGGTTCCAATGGCATTCGGAATGAAATTGACTCCTTCGCTAGATAAACCAGCTGCTGATATGACCCTTTATCGTCAGAGGATTGGTTCACTCATGTATCTAACAGCTAGTAGACCAGATATTATGTTTTCAGTTTGTTATTATGCTAGGTTCCAAGCCAACCCACGCGAACCTCATATGGTGGCTGTCAAGAATATCTTCCGTTATCTAAAACGAATGTCATCTCTTGGAATTTGGTATCCTGCGAACTCAGGTTTCTTCGTACAAGCATTTTTAGATGTCGATTTAGGCAGTTGCGGTTTAGATAGAAAAAGCACAACTGGTGGATGCCAATTTCTCGATGGCAAGCTGGTGAGTTGGCAATCAAAGAAACAAACATGTGTTTCGTTGTCAACAGCTGAGGCTGAATACATAGTTGCAGCTTCGTGCACATCTCAAGTCATTTGGATTCAAAGCCAACTTCACGACTATGGCTTGAATATGAAAAGAATTCCTCTCTATTGTGACTCCAAAAGTGCCATTCGCATATGTCACAACCCAATGCAACACTCAAAAACGAAACACATAGCACCAAGGCCCTACCTGAAGCAACATTTAATAGAATCCTTCAAGGGCTGGGAATGATGGAAGCTGATTCATTACCAAATCCACTATCGCATTCATAAAATCTTCACTGTAAATCGGTGCGAACGTTCGCAGGCTTTCGCAGTCCACTGTTCATTAACAGTATATTTTATCAATGCGAACGTTCGCAGTAGTTCGCAGGGCACTGTTCATTCGTGGTTTGGTATTTCATATATCCTTTTGTATATTTTGTGTATCATTGCTTATCTCTATTTTCAAATTGCTTATCTTATCTCTATTTTCAAATTGCTTATCACTGCGAATCGGTGCAAACGTTCGCAGGATTTTGTAGTCCACTGTTCATTAACAGTCTATTTTTAACTTAATTTTATTTTATTTTCAGAAAAACTCCAAAAACCAAAAATAATTTATTTGCTTTATTTTACTGTTTTTTAGAAAAATCAAAATCACAAAAATATTTTTAATTTGTGTTAATTCTCTCAAAATCACAAAAATATTTTTACTTTGTGTTCATTTTCTTTGCACACCAAGATCATAGACGAAGATGTTCGCAACGTCTATCTACTCGTGTGATGGGGAAGGTATGAATCTCGTTACTTATGTATTAGCTAAGTGTCCCTAGAAGCATGCTGCTGCATGTTGACCTAAGCCTCAACGAATCGACTGTGAAGCCTTAATTAGTTGATACCACCAATCAATTCTTCCTAATCAGGCTGCGAATTCACATTAGTCATGAGCTACCTTACTCTTCTCGCATTGAGTTAAGAGTTATCTGCATGTTCACATTCGCATTGCAAAGGTACTTTCGCTCTCTTGTAACCATCTACTCTCTTCTCCATCACTTTCGCATTCATTCATGTAACCCTTGAGACTCTCAGAAATTACCACTGAGGTTTATGGTTATACAAACATCTGTGTTAATGATCTTAGTTTCGTTCTACCACGAACCGAGTGAAACCCAAAATTCAACACCTACAATGAATTGACGGTGAACAATCAAATGTTCTAGTTTTCACCCAAGTATTAAAGAAACCACTTTCGTGGGAGGTACCATGAAATCTCTTTTTATCTTTTGAGCGATCTTTATGAAATTGTCTAACACCAACACTTTTCTACCCAAAAGATCCAGTTCATTTTTTTTGAGATTTCAATATTATTCCAAGTCACATGAAAATAAATTCCCAACCTACTCGTTCAACTGACTACACTAGTCACACGAGTACCTTTTCCAACTTTCGCGCTTATGTCAAGTTCGTAGTTTGGTTAACGGATGAACCACCTTTACAAGCCTTACACAAAAGATGCCTTTCAGTGTTTCTCATCAAACATCTGATCGTATTCAACAAGAAACCACACAGACACTTCTTAGTCTCTCTTGACTATGAACAAAGAGATCTTTGCCTGGGATCAATAGTTTTATGTCACATGTAAGACATCACAACATCCCACATATAAACTTTGTTTTATTTCTTTTTCTTTGACACTCTTGCACGAAGATCCTTGTGATTTTCAAAAGTCTGGTTCGTGGTTACAATTAACTTTCAGGTTCGCAATTGTTTGTATTCAAGGTGACTTCTTTACTGCGAAAGAAGATGGGCTGACGCGGCAAATTTTCAAAAGATAAGAATTCAAACGGACGTGTGTAAAGTTGAACGGACAGCTATTCATACGCCGTGTGACGCATGCCTCTGACTTGTCACAGCTGTCAAATCGCACTTTTCCAGGCGACGGTTCAGTATTCGAGATACTCTCTCTCCGGATTTTTCTCACCAAATCAAATCGTATAAAAGGATTTTGACGGTTCATTATTTCATTACCACTTTCAAAATTCTCTCAATGATTTCTGGCGATTAAAAAGCTCTCCACTGTTCATCTTCTTATTCAAGCTTCATCAATGGCGGCTTCATCTGAGAATCTGTCTGTTCAAGATCAAACAGTTCATTCAATTCTTCTGGCAGTTAAGCAACATCAAAATCTCATCATCGATTTGGATCCGGTTAAATATGATGCCTTTCTTCTACCTCTGATTGAGTGCTTGAAGTACTCTCCTCTTACCATTGCTATGTCTCAAGTTGAGAATATTCCTCTCTCGATTCTCTCTAAAGCATACACTACCGCCAACTATGTCAAGGAAGAGCAACGGATTTATTTCGATATCCATAATCACACAACCTCGATTTCCAAGACCCGTTTCTGCAATCTGCTAGGGCTCCCACAGTCTGACAACATGGTCAATCCGGAAACCATCCCCAACGCAGCCATCTTGGAAATGTTCTATCAAATGGGGTACAAGGAATCACTCACTGTTGTCTCCAAGTTAAAGAAACCCAATCTTCCACCAACTTGGAACGCCCTTTTCACCATCTTGTTCAAAGCTTTTTCTGAAAGGGTCACCGGCAACGACTGTGCGAGCAAGCTCCTCATGGGTCTGATGTATGGCCTATACACTGGTGAAAATGTAGACTATGGTTCTATCCTCTGGGCTCAATTCATCCAGAGTACTCACTCTGTTACTCGTCACAGTGAGATCTCCTGTGTGAGATTTTGGACCGTTGTTGTAAACAGGGCAATTAAGCATCTCAAAATTACAGTGATGACTGATGCACTGATAGCTTCCATTGCAACATTCCATACAACTGGTATCATTATGGCGGATAGGTCCAAGTTTTCTTTCGTTGGTTTGATTCCGGAAGCGATGTTTCGTGATGTTCCTCCCTCCAGTAAAATTCTAGAAGGATTCGCACTCTTACTCCTTCAGGACCTCATCCTTTAACTGATGAATTCCAAGCAATTTTGGCTGAGGCAGATAAACCCAAGAAAGGGGGCAAAGGGTCAAAGAAAACTACCAAGAAAGACTCTACGAAAGAAGGAACTTCTGAGACTGCGAAACCTCCATCTAAGAAGCGAAAGGCTCCTACTACCTCTACTGCTGCACCAAAGCGAAGGAAGCAACCCGCTAGAAGGCGAAAGTCTCCCACTCCTACTCCATCTCAGAATGAAGGAGAAGATTCAGATTCTGATACTGAGTCAGAGATTCGCATTGAGGAGGATCACCTTGTTCGTACTGAAGAATATGAGCCCATTCACACTGAAGAACAAGAACACGTTCGCAATGAGGAAGAAGAACAAGTTCACACCTCATCACCTGTTCGCACTAAGACCTCGTCTCCTAATCGTGAGGTAACTCCACCACTTAATGATTCTGTTCCTTCTCCACCTCCCTCACCAAAAACAACTACTTCTATACCAATCACCATTGCTCCTCTCCCACCACCTGTATCAACTCAAACACCCACAACTATTCCAGTATCAATCCCCATTTTCACAGATTCCACAGTTCCACCTCAAACCTCTACTGCACCTGTAAGTTCAGTAAACATATCTGATATGGGGGCTAACACTTCAGGTTTTTCAACCCATGTTACACCACCTATCTCTCCCATTCGCACAGATGACCCGGACATGATTTTCGGAGATGATGAAGCTGATGATTTGGAAGGATTCACTTACAGTCCTTTTCAAATAAGGATTGACAATGAAGATGATGTCTCTACTCCGAAAGCGGAACTCAAATCTCTTCATGAGAAGCTTGACCAGCTGCTTCTCGCATCCAACGTTTCCACTTCTGAGGCTTACTCCAAAGCTGTGGTTGAGTCAATCCTTGAGCGAGTCACAAAGGAACATACTGCCAATACTTCCACTTTGTCCAAGGCAGTTTCTGACTCTGCTGATGTCTGCAAGGCAACGACCGAAAAACTCGATAAACTAATTGTTGACACAAGGGAATTCATGGAAGACTACAAGGATACCTACAACGCCAATACCACAACTACGAACAAGGCTATTCAGAATGTTGGTGCCTTGTTCCAAGCAGAAAAGGCGAACTTTGCTGAACTTCGCACGGTGTTCCAGTCTGATCATGAAGCATTCCAGACTTCTATCGATGCGAAAATCACAAAGCTTCAAGAAGATTTGGAGACAGAGAACAAGATCATGGATGCTCTCACGGTCAAGGAGGAAAAGTGTAAGGTGTTGGAAACCAAGATTCACTACACTGAAAAGAAGGTCGATTATTTGCTACCAGAGAAAGCAGTCACGAGAAGTTGTATATCTGATGTTAATGGACTGCTTTCTGATATCATTGAGACCAGTGATCCCATGATTTCCATCACAGTAAGAAAGCATTTGGCTGAAAAGCTAAGACCGGTGTTCGCAATGTTGCACCGTTTGGAGGGTGTTTCGTTGCCGATGTCTTTTCCAAAACAAGGGGGTGAAGGTAGTTCCAAAGTTCAAACGGATGAAAACCCCAAAGTTTCAATTAAACCTCCTGTCATCAAGCAAGAACCAAAGAACAAAGAAAAGCTATTCACCGACAAACCTATTATTGATGATAGTGACGAAGAAGAGCCTGATGAAGCTGAGCTCAAAAGGCGGAAGGTTCGCGAGGCAGAGATAGACGAAAGTACCCGCATCGTCAGAGAAGCAGAGGAGAAAGAAAGAGCTGAAAAGGAAGCTCAGGTCACTCTTAAAAGCAAAATGCTATTATTTCCAAAATGGACCCTGAAGCGCATGCAAAACCAAGCCGTGGATATGCCAAGTCAGTATTGGTTGGATCCAATTGCTTCCTTTGATGTCCAAAATACACAGGATTCGCAAATAGACCTTTCTATCACTCCAAAGGTGTTTAGGTTTCGTGCCTTTGTAAAAGTTGCTAATGTACCTTTCTCAGACAGCACTGCGGATCAACTGTTGTTTGCCTTCTACTTGAAGCATATGAAGCCCCAGTTTGAGACTTGGAGTGCGAGCAAGATTGTTGCTGTGAAGGTTACTGGGCCAATCGAGACTGAAAGATTTCCTAATGCGAAGTTTAAAGTTGCGAAAGGATCTGCATGTCAAGCCTGCGAATTCACTCTCGCAGATCTGCCTTGCTTGAACCCCCATGATTGGATGGTGATATTCAATATTCTGTTGCGAGAGAATGAGAAGTACGAACCTGTGTTTTCCCATCTTCAACTTTTGATCAGGTCTTACATTCAGGAAGTTGGACTGTTGGATGTGGAAATTGCCACTGTTCTGAAGCAAAAACCAAGTGTTGTTCCAAAAGAAGCTCCGAAAGACTTCCAGAAGCTCAAGCCAGGAAAAATTTACAAGGAATGATGGTTTGTGGTATACACGTCTAGAGATCGTCCAAGAGCAGATCGACACAAGTTATTCTTTCATCTCGAAGACAAACACCTGTTTACTACTTCTTGTCTGGAGTTTATTTTGGAGTTGGTTGTGAGGTTTAAGGGCAACAACAAGCATGATATGAAGTGTTTCACATATGTGATCACTTGGTACATTCAAATTCGCAAGCTGCTGTTGAGTTTCATTCCCAAAGTCTATGAAGTGCAGAAGCGAATCAAGAACTAAAATGGCTATGGTTTCAATTGATGCAAAGGGGGAGATTGTTGAAGATATTAGTGTTGCGTCATTGGGCCTGTTTTGTCTAGTCCATTTTATAAACGAGTAGGGCCTGTCCACTCGTATTTAATACTACGATTATAGTATATAAGGTGCATGCATGATACGTATTTTAGTTAAGTCTGATATTTATCTTTGTAACCCTAATTTACGCCTCTACAGAAGCAATTCTTCATCGAGTTCTTCTGAGGTATGACTGTTAATCATTCAGCACCAGTTTGATCATATTGTGTTCTTTACCTGTTTTAATCTATTCGATCATTGAGGATTTATTTCTATCAATTGAGTGGATGTTTGTATTCATTGTATTATCATTTGGACGATATAAATTATAATATTATTTTATTGGTGGTTACTTGTACTATTAGTTTAATGGTTTGAACGTCTTAAAAAAATTTATTATTATTATTATTATTATTATTATATTGTCTTTATTTATAGAAATAGTGAGATTTCTTATATATATATATATATATATATATATATATATATATATATATATATTATTGTTTATTTTTTTTATATTTTTTATTATTTAGATTTTATTTGACATTTTGAATATATTGTTTAATGTTTTTTTTTTACAATTTGTTCGTTTAGATTTTTTTGATGTTTTTTTGAATAATGTTTTCTAGTTTTTTGACGTGTTGTTTGAATACATCTTAACTTTTTTTTTTTTTACGTTTTTTTTGTTTATATTTTTTTAAATATTTTTTGTAAAAAATGTAAAAAAGTTCGTTAAATGTGAATATTATTAATGTAGATTAGGTATAAAATTAATTTTTAATAGGATTAATAGATAGGCTAACAGAAATTCGTAAACGGTTTTCAAGTTATATAATGGTTAATTGGAAACTATATAACTCGAAAACGAACAAAATTTTTAAAATTAAAAAATCAACTCGAAAATATTGACACATGTGTTTGAGTTATAAGAATTCTGATTAGCATTTTCCATTTGGAACAATATGTAAAAAAAATTTCTAAAACAAAAAAAATTAAACTCGAGCCATTGACATTTGTTTCGAATTCCGTTTAGCCTATACAATAACCCTATTAAAATAAATAATTTTATACCTAATATGTGTTAATCATATTCACATTTAACAAATTTTTTATATTTTTATACAAATAAAGCTTTACAAAAATATATAAAAAAACAAAAGATCATAAAACATTAAAAAATATATTCGAACAAAAAATAAAAGTAAAATAAAATAATAAAAACTAGAAAAATTATTCAAAAAAATACGTCAAAAAAAATGTAAACTAACAAAATAAAAAAATATATATTCAAATAAAATTTCAAAAAGATATAAATCACAAAAATAAAAATAAATAAAATAAAATGTAAGCGGAAAAATATAAACAATTAAACATATATATATATATATATATATATATATATATATATATATATATATATACAGGTAGGTTCAAATGTTTCTCACATATATTGTGTGCTAGAATGCACCAATAAGAATTTAGTATTAATTATATGTATATTAAATGTTATCCATACTTATAATTCATTTTTATGGAAACTAATTAAATTCGTCATTAATGTCAACAATAATATTCTTTCAGAATGAATTCATATCTAAAAGAATGAGAGTGTATTCCAGTAGAATGAGTGTGTATTCTAGTAGAATACACTCTCGTTCTTCATATTCCATGCAACTTTATTGTATTTTAAGTGAGTGAGTTTTGAAACAAAATACGAACTTATATATAAAAACCTAGATGCGAATTTATTCTGAAAGAATGTTATTGCTAACATTAATGACAGATTTAATTAGTTTCCATAAAAAGAGAATTATAATTATGGATATCATTTAATATACATATAATTATGGAAATCATTTAATATCTATATTTATTTAATTAAATAATTATTTAATTTATTAAATTCCTATTGATGCATTGTAGCACACAATAAATGTAAGAAACAAAATAACCTAGCCCTATATATATATATATATATATATATATATATATATATATATATATATATATATATATATATAAGAAAATCAAAAATACATAAATAAGGGTAAAATGGTCTTTTTAAATGGACTGAGGATGTTCAGTGCAATTTCTTTAAACCATAGGGATTCATCTTGTCAAATTTTCAAAGATTGAACTGAAAGTGCAAATATGACCAAACCACAGGGACCAAAACTGTAATTTACTCTTAATTTAATTTGGTTCTGATCTAAATAACACCTTCCTACGGTGTAATGATATGGATCGAAAGTTCTAGTGAAACATTTGCTTACTAAATTAAACATGCATACAGAACAAGGTAATCTATACAGGAACGGTTTCTGGTATCTAGATAACTTTACAAAAAATAATCATCAATGTAACATCTCAATTCATAGAAAAATATATATGCATAATCCATGGGAGTACTTGTATCTTTATTAACTCAGAAGATATGCATAATCCAAGAAGAATACAAAGTGAGAAAAGAAAAGGCATTTCAGTTATATCCATGAAATATTGCAAAGATTTGAGATGGTAATCAGTTATAGATTTTGAATAACAATCAAACAGTAAACTGTGCAACATGGATTCAGTTTTTGGTAGGCATGTATGTGTTGAGTGAGTATATGCATTGAAACTTGTGCTGAATAGCAATGGAATGTATAACCAACAAGATCTCCATAATTCATTAACATTAAAAATGAATATTCAAGATCAAGTAATATAACTTAATTGTTGATTACATAAGTTAATAAAACAAGGAAAACTTTAGGTTAAACATGTTTATCTTAGAATTCTTACTAAGATGCAATTTGCATTGTGTTGATGCATGCATACAAATGTACAAAATAAAGCCTAAAATAATTTCCTTGTAGATTATAATCCTTTATTTCATTCAACTTGTTGGACACTAGTTATTAGATGAATGTAGTTTTTAATCATAGTTTCTTCATCTTGTTGGATATAACCAATGTATTTTATTGGATATAACTTTGTTGGATATAATCGATGTATAGACAGTTGTTATGCTTGTGGTGGTTGTGGTCTAGATTATTACTCTTCCGTCTGCCACCTTAAAATCCATGTCTACTGTATAGAAACACACTTCTACAGTAATATATGGGTTAATGACCTATGTATACAATAAATACTTATATATTTGATCAAATTTACTAATATAGGAAAGGATGGATATTAGTATATATACATATATATTGTACCTTAGTGTTTATGTTTATGTAAGCCCATTAATATACATGGCCCAACCCATACTTAGTATATTGTTCCATTTATATTGAGGAATTGAATGTGAAATTGTGAATGAATATCATGAGAAAACACATTGCATGATATCAGAACTGTAATTAATTTTTTCTATTTTCTTTTTTAATTATCGATCATGTTTCTCTCTCCTATCTTCATCTTCCTCACCTGAATTCTTTCCCCCTCATTGTGCAACCTTAGCAGACCATACATCCATGACGACTTTCTATGATTCCTCTGAGAAACCTTATGGAATTAGTTTGCATGAAATCATACGTCCCCCTTATGTTAGATATGGGCTAACTATTGTGGTGCGTGGCTCAAGTTATTTTAAACCCACTGTCTTAGTTTTGTTGTCTTCAACCATGGGCCTCAACGAAGCCTATTATCAAATATGAGAAAATATGCATGCTTACTATAGATAGATATGAAAATCATTTTGTTTCATTAATTGGTACAATAGATCAAAAAAATCCACACGAGCGCATATAGTGATTAAAAAAAAAATCCACATCGTTGTATATTAGGTATAAATTAAAACAACACATATATTTATTATTATAATTATACTTCAAATATACCAAAAATTCTTGGTTCTCTCGACGATCCACAACTTTGCCTATATATGTAGATGTCAAGACATTTGTTTTGATCGTGTCTATATATAGAAACGAACTTATATTATGATGATATAATCAATGGGTTAATGATTTATTTATGGAATGAACTTACATATTTTTATAAAATTACTAAACCAATAAATGGATTGATTATCAACTTAAATAATCCATCTTCTAATTTGTCTCCAGATTTTTACAAATTTTTTAATGAATGAATTTATAAAAAAAATTAAAAAAAAATGATTTACAATTTGAATTGTATCATAGCTACATAAATCAATCCATTTCATTAATTTAATGAAAACATGTACTTCATTTACATAAATATAATAAACCTATAACTATCAGCCTGGATATTTTATTATAATTACATTTTTCTTACACTTCAAAAGTACCTAAACGAGATCTCGTTTATTTTATTATAATTACATTTTTCTTACACTTCAAAAGTACCTTAACGTCTTCTATCCTGCTTTCAGGTATGTATGTATCATCAACCCGGAATTCGTTATATATCTCTACACTCAATGATATATCTTAAAATAGTAAAATATTGATCACAAGTTTGTAAACTAGCTTTATAACTATAAAGTAGCTTTACTAGCTTATAAAGTAGCTTATGCACCCCAATCACATTGTTACTCATTTTTTGAAATTAGAAATTTGTGAACTGATTTCAAGGATTTTTAGGAGAAACATAAAAATATAAACTTGAATTCTCATAAAAACAAAAGATTAAAAAACTAAAAACTAAAATGCTAATTTATTTATAGATGACATAAGTCACATAACCATTTAAATCATGGTTGAATTAAAGCAGGTTCCACAACCAACCAAAAGCCGATCCTACCACTAATCCAACAACCAAAGACGTTTCCATAGCAATCCCAACAACCTCCGACTCCTCCACCGGAACCGACTTCGGCGCAAGAATCATAAGCACACTCGTGAGATACCCATTGCTCACACCAAGCATCAATGTCAAAACGATCACCGGAAGTTCACTACTCATCCATTTTGGTCCATGTATACACCCCATAAACAACGGATAAAACACCACCCTCGCCATACAACACCATATCGCCCCCTTACTCCGCCGTGGCAAATATATCGCCGTCAAACACTTCCCCAAAAAATCACCAACATTAAACGTTGTAATCAGAATTATAGGATACCAATCCTTGAAATAATCGGAACTAACGTTTTCACTCAAGTAACCTGGGAATATCGACAACGAGACTATGTAGATCACAAGCCCCGCCGTTATGAACCACCGGATCTTCTTCACCACCACCCAAAAATGTGTCCCGATTGCCATGTGTCCGGTGGCTTCATTCCGGGATTTGTTCCTGTAGTATCGTATCACCGGCAGTTTGTCCAACACGTTGGTGCAGATGACGCAGATAAGTACGATGAGAGCACTGAACACGAAGTAGATCTGTGTGCTTGTTCGGAGTCCCTTTTGAGTGTGGGGAAGTGACCCTTTTGTAATAATCCTCAATATTGAAACCATAAGACCTGAAAGAATTAAAAAAACAATTAACAACAAAGAATGATATATCATATATATATAGTGATAATGAAATCGGACAAGGATGATTTTAGGAATGAGATAGCATACCGGCGGTGGCATTGCCGGCGAAAACAGCTTGCATGTAGCGTCCAGGGAGTTCACCGGTGGCTCCGACTAAACTTCCGCCCACCAGACCATCGGCTAAGCCGCTGACCATTACCATTGAAACAAGGACCACAAATGCGACATTTGATCCTATTTCGGATTGATTCCCGTGATCGATCCAATCGGTCACCGGCGCCACCATGAGAGCTGAAATAAACAAAGCCTGGCCTACATTCATCCTGGTTCTCACCGATGGCAGCTGAATCCGGCATGATTTGGGCCAACAGAGAAGGGTTAGAAGCACGGTGACGGCGGCGCTCATGTAGCCAACGGAGAAAACCTTGTTGATGTGTTTGGTGGGGTAAAGGTACTGGAAGTAGTCGACGGCGGTGATGAAAGCGTTCCATGGAACTAAATAGCCGGCACCGAGAAAGAAATGGATCATGTATGCGATCCGGTAGGTGTCTTTTGGCTCCACGTCGTGTATCTTGTTAGGGTTCATGTCGACCTTTAAGTTTAGACTCTCCATTCCGGCAGGCGGAGATAGGTGCACCGACCACCGTCTGGACAGGACTGTCGGAGTACGCGAAAATAGAGAGCAGTGCTATCCATGACTGGATTTCTTCTGAACTTATAGACTGATTTTGCATGATTTCATGTTCGCCAGAATATGCCACGTGGATATGCTGAAGAAAGACAAATATTCGACTGATTTTCATTTTGAAACAAATGGCGTAAGGTTTTAAGTATTCAAGATGTATGCAACTTCTTGTTGCTGCTCACATTTATTTGGGTGAATGATTTTCAAAATGACTTTATGATATCGTATATATAGTTAATTGTGAACGTGATAGAATAGATTTTAGAATATAGTATTATTAACACTATATATAGTGATAAAATAATCACGTATTTTAGTGTTTATTTAATTTGATTATAAAATGACTAAGACATTTTTGTTAAAAAAATGTGAGTTTTCGAGAATTGAAGTGTCTTTGTCATGAGTTTTTGGGAGCTTTTATTAATGTGTTTAAAATAAATAAATAAAAAATTGTTACTTAATACAAGTTTTAACTTTTTATTTTAAAAAAAAATTATAATCTAAAAGTTACCTACGTAGTTTTGAGAGTTCTTTAGCTTTTATCTTTTCTATTTTATATATTTTTTTTAAAATGACAATTATCTGTGCAGAATACTCTACACAAATAAAAATAAAGATTTTCAATAGAGAATTTTGAGTTTTCTATCACCAGCTAGTTTTAGGAAATATTGTCATAAGTGATTATCACTTCGCGGAGTGCATCTCTTATACATTATTTGATTTGTAATTATCATGTTAATTGACAAAGAAACGATATTGTGGAATATGGATCTATGAATTCCACTCATGTATCTATGTTTACAATATAAATTATACATAAAAGGCAAATTCTGATAAAAACATAAAATAAAAATACAAATATAGTAAACAACTCATACACTAAACGTGTAAAGTCTATAAATAAGAAAGAATGAAACATGTGAAAGATGACTAAAAAGATAAAATTACACGTATCTAATACAACAAATTTTAGAAACACCGATAAATTTTAAATTAAATTTTATTCACTATATCCATATCTAAACTTTTGAAATATATAAATTTATTAATTTATGCTCTGTTCTGAGAATTCTGGATTTCTTGTAATCTGTCAACCACTTAGCATTTTAAGTAATTATTATACATGATAAAGTTTAACTGCTAGAATATAATACATTAAAAAATTGCTATCAACCAATTAGGATTTCAAGTAATAGAATTAAAAAATTTACAAAATAAAATCAAAACATTGCATTCAATGCATTGTCACCAACTCATTAACGTTAAAAAAATTCTCAATTAATGTGATGATATATTTTTTTTAACGAACAAATAACTATATATATCTACGTTTTTTTGGATTTGAACCCAACACTTCCTTAATAGTTAGATTAGAACTTTCATGTATATATAGAATATAATTCAAAACAGTGTCACACATTGATATATCCTTCGGTCATCGTGTGTCGACCTGAGGATGCCACTGTGCCACATAAATTAAGGTGGATAATATTTTAGCAACCAAGTTTCCAATTTCAGAGACGGAAGGATCCGTTGCTAATCCAATACATTTTGTTTACCAACCAAATAGCAACAAATTCATCTAGGATAGTGATAGATATTTAGCGATAGAACATAGACAAATAGCTTGTATCAACAGATTATCAACGCTCACATTTAGCAAAGATTAGTACTACAAGGCTCAGGGATTAGCGACAAATTATTGTGATAGAAGGCCGTCAATAATCCGTCCCCAGGTTAAGTATTTTCAAAAATAAGCTTTAGAACAACAAATAATCAAGTATTTGTAAGGAAAATCAAATTATTATATCTAATAAATCTAAATCTTCTTCTTCTACTCTAATAAATGAATGTTTTTTTTGCCACTTGTCATACTCTCATTCAATTTGCCAAATGTCATTTTATGGTTATTTTGAATTAATTTTTTTTTCATATGTCATTTTATGAGTTTTCTATTTTATTAAAGTCTATATAATATTTTAATGTAATAATTGCAATAAATGGATATCAATTTTATTAATGAATTTACCTTTTAATTTCAAAATTCTCAAAATTAAAGCTTATTAGTTTCTTTTGTTTATTTATTTAAATTATTTGTTTAAATTTAATAGATAAAAAACATTTTCATTATAATAATTCATTATTTTTCTGATTTTCTTATAAATTTAAAGTTCTTAAATATTTAGACCTTCATATTTAACTTTTTTTTTAAAAATTTACTCATATAATACATGAGTCTCACAACTAGTTTTCAATATAACAAAAAAAATAAACATATATATAGAAAGATTCCAATAATAAATTTTAGAAACAAAAAAACTACTGGTACGAATCAGGTGGGTTGCCTCCCACGCCATCTTAATGAATTTTCAAAAATAAATATATGTGTGCATTTAAACACGGGCTTAAGACTCTTTACGTTCTTCTTGTGTTTGTCGCTGAAGACATTCCTACATCTCATATATGGTTGCGTCTTCTCCTCTTGAAGTTTGGTCTCCTAAACGTGTAACAAAAAAAAAGTAAAATACACATAATTAGTGAAAAATAGTGATTAAATTAGCAATGTACATACTTGTTTTATAAAAATAAATAATAAAAGACTATATATATATATATATATATATATATATATATATGTGTGTGTGTGTGTTATGTATGTATATATGTCGTATGTCTGCATATATCAAAGTTGTAAAAATCAATAGGCGATAGTTAGTCAGTCGACCAAGTTAAAGATTAATCTGTATAGATGGTGAATAATTAGAGATTCTAAATTATAAACTAAATTTATTTAAAAATAAATAAATATCACCAAATAGCAAAGTATAAGTTATTGCATGCTCACTCATATACATATCAAGATTACACATATAAAAAAGTAAACGTTATAAAAAATAAAAAAAATTATTCATTTTTTGCTCAGATACAAAGAAACTGAGATAGCATGAAGGTCGATATCAATATGACCAGAGAAACATATGGGGAAACATGACAAAAGTGAAAGAGATATGGAGATGAAATTAAGACATTTAGTTTACCATTAGCTTATTTTCATTTTTTTTCTTTTAGTTAATTCTATATTTTTACAAGATTTTCCAACTGTTAATTCTTCTAAAACCCAAAGGATTATATATATATATATATATATATATATATATATATATATATATATATATATATATATATATATATATATATATATATATAGGGCTAGATTATAATGTGGATGAACAACTATTGTGTGGACGTGTGGATAATGCTATTTTATGAAAATTACTAAAAAAATATGTTGTTTAGTAATGTGAATACGTTCAATCTCACAGAACTATTGTTATTTTAATGGATTCTCACCAATTCTAATTCATTTTTGTTCTCATTCATCGTTTTTTATTTATTTTAATTCTTACAGAATACGACTCAATAAACATCCTGATAACATTCTGACAGAATGAGAATAATTAAAAAAAAATGTATAATAACCTTATAGACGATTTAATTAGTGAAAATGCTTAATAATTAAAATAATTATATAAGATTGAACGTATTCGTATTATCAAACAACATATTTTCTTTGTAATTCTCACAGAATAGCATTATCCACACGTCCACACAATAGATGTCAATCCACATTTGAACCTAGATATATATATATATATATATATATATATATATATATATATATATATATATATATATATATATATATATATATATATATATATAACCCCCCAATTTCCATATATAGATTATATAACAAATAGTCGTTTGAACATCTTCCAAGATCAATTCTGAACTTACTTATAGACTAAACTACAACAAAAGCAAAATAAAATAAAAATAAGATAAAATAAAGTCTTCAACCAAAGAGTTTCGGGTGTTACGTCATTGCGGAACTCCTTTGTCGTCTTGTTGATCAATCATTCTCCCCAACCTTCTTACTGCCACTTGTTAAATAGTTTCATGGGTTACGCACATTTAAAGTTTCTAAATGGGCAAACCTAGGGCCTAGTGAGTTCGTGTTGCACATACATGTCCATCACTTAAAAAAACAAAAAGTTTTATCATATAGTTTCAATAAATCATATAACAAACATATTATCCGAGAACATAATTTAGGGGAGCGATTAATTATCTAGAGAAAGAATCAAATGTTCATTTTCCTTCTCCTTGAGACAACTCATCATCCATTATACTCAAGTATTTTAAATATCCAAGGAAATAAATATAATTCTCAATTCTCATCCCCGCCGATCACACACATCCGTCATGCTCACGGCGATTAAACACTCACTCGTTCCCGCTGTACATGTCATCCATAAAAAACACATACAGTAGATAACAAATCCAGAATAATATTTGCACGCAAACATACTTATCATAAAACATATTGTTAATAAATAAATAATAAACGCATGATAAACATTTACGTGCGAACAACCATAGAATACGAAACACACACCTCGTAACCGATAAGTTCTAACCGAAGCTTTATTGCTAACCTGCATCCTATATTCCACCAACAAATTTTCTAAGGCAACATCCTAGAAAACATCATATGTGTTTGTTTTGGCTCAACTATCCACGTGTCTCATTCGACCAACTAATTATCATTCAATTTCGTTAATTACAAATAATTTTTTATAAAAATATTTTATCTTTTTTTCTTTTTCGAATTCCCATATTAATAAGCTTTGACCCCTAAAAGTTATACTCAAAATCAAAACATTTAAACCTTTAAAATACAAGAAAATATAGTTAAGAAACAATAATAATAATAATAATAATAATAATAATAATAATAATAATAACCAACATGCTTATAAAACCATTTTTGATACTTCCGTTTCCATCCTAAACACATGAGATTTATAAGAAATTAAAATTATCAAGTTGTTAACAATTCAGGGACTATTTGTGAAAACTTTCAAAATTACGTAACATGGAAAGAATTAACAGTCATTAAAACCAGGGTTACTGTTCTTAAAATTTCAGGTAACAGGCTTGAACATGAGGCCAAGTGGAAATGCCTACATCATTTCCAGTTGGGCTACAAATAGTTTTTGCTTATTTTTGTATATTAAATATTTTTAAAATAAGTTACGCACACATATGTTTTTTAAAATAACAAATCCGAAAATCATCTCTTCTCTACACGAAAAATCACTATTTTCTGTCATTTTTAAATACTTTGAAGCTTGAGAACTTATGTAAAATAATTTTATAAAACCACCATTAACCATCTCCACTTCTTACTAACATGTACCCAAATTTTTCAAAAATCAAATCTATATGAATTCAAGTTTTTTAACAAAAATCAAAACACTTCAAAATCATCATCAATTAAACTTCTAATGGTCTGATTAAAAACATTAATTGGAACCAAAACACGAAGTATAGATGTATAAACCCAATCAAAGGACTATACCAAGCTAAAATCAAAGAATCATACATGAATTTGCTAGAAAGCTCCGAAAATTTTAAGAAGTTTTAGCTCCAATTCCTCCTTCGTTTCTTCACCATTTTTTGCAACTCCAATGGGGTTTTCATTCGATTTCTCAAGCTATACATAATGCCTAAGTTTATAACCGATGAAACCCCTTCATATGCTCGAATTTTACTTCCTCAATGAAGGTGACAGATTGAATATTAAACCTCATAACTATCAACTAATTAACTCATTAATCCTTGAACTAATCATTTTATTATAATGATGTAATCTAATTACATATATATTTATATATTTTAAATTTGAGTTATCAATATATATATATATATATATATATATATATATATATATATATATATATATATATATAAAACACAAAAATCCAAAAAAGAAACCCAAAAAATAAAACTTTCAGATATCTATTCTTTTTTTTTTTTTACTTTATAAACATTAAGTATCTGTACACTGAAAAAATGATTTACTTAAAAAAAATTAAACTTTTTCTGCTAAAATTATATATATATATATATATATATATATATATATATATATATATATATATATATATATCTGTGTGTGTATGTGTGTCTGTGTGCGAATGCATGTTTGCGTGCGATTTTGATGTTCTAAAATAAAAAAAAAGTCAGATATCTCAAAGTATCTTTTTATGTATTACTATTGATTTTTTAGGGCTTCTATGATTTTTTTATGATTTATATATTTTCTGTTGAACAATCTCATATATCTTTTATATATATATATATATATATATATATATATATATATATATATATATATATATATATATATAGTTTGGTTCTATAAAGAACCAACAAAAACCAATGAATCATTCATGAGCATCGGAAATCCAATTATTTTTTTAGTTTTTAAGTTTTTTTATCAAAAAAAAAATCAATTATATCAAAATTTATAATGTTTGTACTTTATAAATAGACATGTTTATCAATATAGTGTTTTTTTAGGTTTAGTTGGTTCAGATTTACACATAAATTTACATTGTACCTTTCTTTAAATAATTCCTTGTAAATCTCAACCAAGACCATTGCGTTTAGTTTCATTTCATTCATATTTTTATTGTGAATATTATATATATATATATATATATATATATATATATATATATATATATATATATATATATATATATATATATATATATATATATATATGTGTGTGTGTTTTTTTGTATTACATATTTATACGTATTTATGTATTTTTTAAGTTTTTTTATATAGATGTTTATTTATTTTAAATGTATAACCGTATTATTTTTACGCGTTTATATATTTTTTAGTTCAAGTCGTCTTCACCATTTCATCCAATTCACACAGTTTCTTCGAGTATGTTTGGATGTTTTTCCTGCATACCCACATATTTTAAGCTTTTTTCATTCGTTTATCATGCAGTTAAACATCAAATTTAAAAAATTTATGCACATACGAAAACTTGGGGTTCCCTTAATGCCACATGAGACTAGTGAAATTTTTGTATATGCATAAATTATTATTTTGCTTTTTATTCGATGTTTAATTTCAAGATAAACAAAATAGGAAAACCTTAAAATATGTTGGTATGTAGGAAAATAATCTAGACATACTAGAAGAAGTTGTGAGAATTTGATGAAATGGTGAAGACGACTTGAAGTAAAAATATACATAAATACGGTAAAATAATATGGTTATACATTAAAAATACATAGAAATATATAAACATCTATATTAAAAGCTTAAAATATACATAAATACGTAAAAATACATATAAATACTTAATACATAAAAATACATAAAAAAATATGTAAAATACATAAAAATACATATAAATATGTAAAAAAAACATGTTTATATATTTAAAATATATAAAAACACATAAACATCTATATAAAAAAAACTTTAAAAAATACATAACTACGTAAAAATTTGCAACATCTAGTTTGTAAGTATTCTTTTCATAAATTAATCATTTAAAAACTTGGAATTTTGTATGGCCACGACGAGGCATTAGGTAGGCCACGACTTGATATTAGATGAGGAAGAACGCATATTAGATTGATGGACCAGGGCGTAGAAGATGTTGGCCATGATTAGGCATCGGTTGGGGTTCAAAACCCTAGATTTCGGATTTGATGCCCTATTTAAAGCCACTAACTCCTATGATTGTCTCATTTTGGTAGCCTCCACCCTCTAATATAGAATCCCCTCCAAACCCTAGCCTCCATATGTTTGTTTTGAGTGTGTGGAGCCACTTTTGTGAAGGATGAAGGAAGAACGAGTCCAATTTGGTGCTAGTGTGCTTGGTTCCAGCTTAGATCTTGCATCTTCATCACATTCTGATCTTTTAGAGGTATACAGTCTTCACCTTGCTCGTTAGATCTCTATATCTAGTGCTAAGTCATTTTAAGAGCTTTTTCGCGCATATCTTCTTGTTCTTGGTGTTTGAGTGAACTCCAAAACCTTTGTGTACCTTATTTGGTTTCTGGACCATGGTGGTGGTTTGAAAGAGGGCTTATATGACTTAGTTGGGTGTCCATGCTTTTGGTGCAAGCATTAAGACCTTAGGAGTTGAGATCTTGGCTTGTTGAGATGTCTTAAAGGATAAAGTTGGAAACTTTATCCATCTTGACCTTAGGAAGGTTCAAATTTCAGATTTGAGGTTAAGAGTTAAGAGCTTAATCCATTAAGTTGTGAGATTCCAGTTCCCACGACGTGGAGCCTGGTGTCACCACGACTATTTTGTCGTGTAGTTGCCACGATGTGGCCTATGTGTGTCCACGACGTAGAGGTCAGATGGGGTCTGACTTTGACCGTTGATCGTGGACTTTTTGACCAGTTTGATTTTTGGTCAAATTTGGAGAAGTGTTGAGCCATAGTCTGAGATTTAGCTTGTGATTGGTTTAGGAGGTTCGTGTAGCTGATTCAGTGGGACTTTAAGTAGTAGATTTTAGCTCTTCATTTAGGTGAGTCTTCTCACTATATTTACTTGTGTGGTAGTGTATACATGCTGACCGCCTAGGTCTTATTTGTTGATTGATATTATATGTGAACTGAGTTGCTAATAATTATTGGAGTTCTATAAGTCCATGAGACTACTGATAGTCCCCAAGGTTACTGATAATCTATGAGGTGTGTTTTTACTCCACAAGGTGTGATGTTAGCCCCCGAGACTACTAATATTCCATAGGGTTGCTGATAACTCATAGTTGTTTATATTGTGAAGCTGTATGTGATATTCAGGACAACCGATAGCCCCATTGCTACTGATAATCCCTAGCTGATTATTATGTTGTGTTTTATATGATATTTTAGGGAACTCACTAAGCTTTTTCCTTATAGTTGTGGATTACATATTTTTGCAGGTACTTATCGAATTATGATAGCGGAACTATATACACACATCAACAATTTTATGATTCGAGATTCCGCATTGTCTTCTTTATAATTTTGATTTATGAATGATGGTTCATGAAAAAATGGTTTGACCTGAATGTACTTTTATTAAAAATGGGTGTTTATATTATTTCAAAAATGAAAAAATTTAGTCTAGAATTTGGGATGTTACAAGTTCGTATCAGAGCCCTAGTTTGAGGGATTTGGATAAACACTCATGGGATTCCAAACTTAAACTATGGATATGAGAGTCTTACTAAGCCTTTTTGGAAAAGATTCATATCAAGAAAAGAAAATAGAAGATGCGATGTATACAGTCAGTCGGAGCTCATAAAAGTGATCTCCCAAAATATTCATACTTGCTTTATATGTTGTATTTGAGTTGTTATTATATGTGTTATAGTATGATGTGCATGTTATAAGTTAGGCTAAGGATCTACTCAGGGCAGTATGCTAGAGTGCCTGCTTAGGATATATGTGATGCGTGCAATTAGCTACACCTAATTTTAAATTTATAACCTAACTACTTAACTAACTAAAATGCACCTAGGCATTGTACGTAGTCAAATTATAGAATAGTTTGGGTAAGTCGGGTTTCGATCACAGGGAACGGTTTTAATTAGCTAAAATAATTACTCTAAATTAATCTAAAATCAAACAATAATTAAAAAGGTTTTTATCCGATTTTGCAAGATCATACTAACTTAACTCAAATTCAATCAATAATTAAAAACACTCCTGTTTAGTTCGAATTCACTTCTTCTTTATGGTTAGCTAACAATTATGGATTATCAAGTTGGTTATTATTGTATTAGTAATTTAAGTCTAAACTTACCAATATTAAACTAATTCATGTAAAACTATGTATGGTCACACACAATCAAACACAGAGCCAGTTTTGGATTATGAATATGCTATGTAAGATTATGCAAACACAATTATGGTCATAATTTATGTTCTCTAGCACAACTAAATTTAATTACTTTAATTACTATCTAAGATTGGTCAATCTTAGCTCTAGCAATTCAATGTTCACTAAATCACTAGGTTTCAAGTTCATGTAATTTAATAATCACTAAGCTACACAGAACATGAATTCAAGCAACTAAAGAAATAAATATTAACATGGTAGGTAATAATAATCAACACAAGCAAATTACCAACTAAGCAAATCCGTTATCAATAAGCTAAACCATAAGTCAGAAGCTTCATCTAGCTAAACAAGAGTAGCTAGATTCAGCTGCTCATAGCAACAGATAAACAAACACAAATCATAATAGAAGTCATAATAAATGTACCAAACAATAAAACTATTGATGTACTCTTCTCTTCCTTGGTGGTAAAAGCCTCTTCCAGAACTTCTTCTCCTCTCCAAATCATCTCTAGGTCTGCCTTCTATCCACCAAAAGTTCCTCAAGTCGTAATGGACAAGAGTTTATATACTTTCTGATTTTTCCAATCTCACGTCGTGAGCAGATAATCCTCACGTCGTGAGTGCGAGATTAACGTATTCGACAAGGACTCTTCTTCATCCGGTGCATATCTTCTAGAACACTCTACTCATGTCGTGAGTACGTTTCTTTTGCTGAGTTTTAATTCTTCATTCCTTCAAGCCTCCAAAGTTCCATGTTTTGTCAACTTTAGTCCCTCTCTTCGAAAATGCTTCTATTTTGGCTGCAAATAACAATTTGTCCTTATAAGTACCATAATTCTATGCAAATAACCAAAATATTAATAAAAATGTAATTAAATATTGCCTAAAAATATGTATAAATATGGCAATATCAAAATACTCCACACTTGTGCTTTGCTTGCCCTCAAGCAAATTTAATTATTTTTAAATTAAACCTTTATCACCAATACCACATAGAACGATTCAACTCAAACTCAGCCATTATGCCAAGACCTCAACGCGTGCATGTGTCTAAAATTTTCCTAAATAACCCCCCTTTATTCTAAATACTCACAATTCTCATAAACACTCGCCCACTTCTTTTGAACAATGCTCATTTTATGCATCCCTCCGAATCCATCCGCAGAAAACTTCCTAACCTCAAGGTATTTTTGTAAAGCTACCCAAGCATACATAAACTAGAGAATTACAACTTTTAGATACCACACTTTGGAGTTCTTGAATTGTTCTTTCTTTTGACATTTGATCTTCAATTTGTACTTTGAATTCACCACATTTTTATGTGATTTTTTGTATCTTCAACTTTTGATTTTTCTTCAGAATTTTTGATCTTTGATCTTCAAACTTTGATACTTCTATAGCTCCAAAAATTCTTCAATTTTTCACTTTTTGGTAATTTCTCTCTTTTTTTTACATGTACTCACTTTTTTTTCACTCAAAAACCTACATGCTTAAGCAGTGGTGCTTAACTTCAACCCTTATTGGTTAGAGATATTAGTTTTCCTGAATACATTTCAAGTGCAGGCTGCTAAACATATTGCATTCCTCAAACTAAGCGAGGTTGTGTTTTTGTCTCATGATTTCACTAGAATAAAGGAGGCCACAAATGCACTATAACGTGTATCGGCTCAACTAAACATTTGAGCTCTCATCGAATCATCCCACACAACACTAGCAACTTAAGTTTAGATTATCATTACTAGACTAATTATTAGATTATTATTTCAAATCTATTAAAATTTATTTCTAAATTTTTAAATTTTACCAAATTTTCTAGAAATTTTCTTTTTTCGACCCCCTACCCCACACTTATTACATACAATGCCCTCATTGTATGCATAAAATAATTTAAAAGCAATAAAAGGGAGAAAAAGGAACAGACTCCCCTGGGATAGTGGCATGATCGAACTCCATGAAAATGAAAGTGTGGATAAAATGTGCATCTCGAATATGAACCTCTTCTAAATAAGAACTCGGACTTGAACTCGCTAAATATGAAAATGAGCCAACAAGCGACGAATCGAAACTTCAATCTTCAAGAAAGGTGGATGCAAATCTTCAAAACGTGTAGAATAATGTGGGAAAGCATACGCCACATTAATAGTAGAGGAAAGGAGCCATAATAATCGTCATAAGAACTCCAAATGAAATGGTGGTGATCCATGTAGTGAATAGGAACGAAAGGACTTCAATGTGGTGAAAACAGAAAACTCACGCCGTGAGTAATATGTCCCACGACGTGAGTTCGCTGAACTGCGTATACTGAAATACCTCGTAAACCATCTCACGACGTGAGGAATATAGCCTCACCACGTGAGAACTGGGCGACTGAAAATTAAAACTGCCCAATCTTCTTAATAATCTTGGCATTCCACCCCAATATCTTAATGGATAAAGACACTTCTAAATGCAGAATTTCTATGATGTTTGGCTAAATTTATCCTCTCTCTTGACTCACCCACACATATTTCCAATTGTGGGTCTCGACTCGCGACTCTAGACTCTAGACAACCCTCGGCTAGACACATATGCTCTCGACTCGACCTTCTTTTCTGAGACTCCATAGTAATTTTGAAATAAAGCCATCAAAGGACAAATAAAAGTAACATAATAGCTTATAAGTCTTACAAACCATAATACAAGTTCAAAACCACAAAAATCTAAACCAAATAAAATTAAAAATAAAAACTAAATAGATAAGAAATCAATCGTCATCTTCTTCATCCTGTGCTCCACTCGTACCAGCCCCATCGCCCCTCGAATGTTGATAAGAGGTCCACGTTGGGCAAATGGGGTAGTGACCCAAATGTGGTGGTTTCTCAATCTGGAAATGTCGGACCATGTCCTCCATTGTACCCCCAATCCAATTAGTGCTCAAAGACAGCTGATCAAAATAACCCGCCACATCTCCTCCAAAATGCACTTCTCCAAAAGGTGCGGGTTGATGCACCGGCTGTCCTTTCTCTCCTCGACCTCTAACATTTCTCCGCCGAGGCCGTGGTTGTGGTTCGGGTTGATCATCTTGCTGCTCCTCACCATCATCATCATCTGAATGAAGAATTCCCCAATGAGACCCATAATTCTTTACTACCCGCATTGTCTCCAAATACCCCATAGTGAATTCGTTTTCCTCCATACAAGTCAAAGAACGGGTGATGTCGGGAACAATCAAACCATAAGACCGGGCCAATTTTGTAATAAAATGGCCTCCACAAATGGGGCTCCCGGGGCGGGAACTCGCAGCAAATTCCGCTAAATAGCGGGCCAAGAAGTATGGAATGTTGCAGCATACTCCCGGCTGTAAAATTGTCCACAAATAGAACAAGTTTATCTTTGTAACCTTGTCCCCATGACGTTTATGGTGGATGGAAAAAGTGATAAGGCGGTGAATCAAACGATGAATGGGTGATTTGATGCTGCTTTCTGGTGATACACCGGAGTTGAAAACACCAAAAGCGATATGGCTCCAAAATTCATATCCCGACATTCCCCCGGAATAAGTACGGGTAGCCTCCCGTAAGAACATAGAAAACTTGGGGGTCACGGTCTCGTGGGCCTCGTATAAACCCATCCTCCATGAAAATTCTACCAAGCTGCACTCCCTATATTCCCCACCCAAACGAAAGACCAATGCTTGTGAGTAGTTAGGGTCTTGGACATTTTCATGGAACACTACGGTAGAAAAGAATTCAACACACAATTCCTTGTAAACTCTTTCTTGGATGGCGAACAAGTTACTCCATCCCTTGCATGTAAACGAATACCCGTTTCCCATAAAAGTTTTGGTAAGAAACGGGTTTAGTCTTTCAACGAGTCCAACCTCCCGAAGCCTTTACCAATTAACTGTTGGGGCAATAGCAAACTCTCTGTTGTGTAACCATCCCAATCTAGTGTTGTATCGGGCCAAAATATCCCGAGGCAAAGTTGTTGGGAAGACGTAAAATGGGTGCAAACTAGCAATCCCGCCTTGGTCGTTACTAACCTCGCGTCTAGGTGCCATTTTTCTGCAAAAATAAATAAACAACAAAAAAAACCAAAAATCCAATGCATTAGATAATCCGTAGAACAGATTGTTGATGTACCGGACTCACCTCGTGAGTCTTAACAAACTCACCTCGTGAGTTCGCTATTCATAGCGAATATTGGTCTTAATAATCAGAAATCGAAACTTAATTCTTGTTAGGGTTTACTCATAAACCATTTCTAAGCACAATCAAGTAACATGCAATGGATGAATAACACATTTTGGGTAAAATTTCGACATTTAAGCATATGAAAAACCCTAGCCCCTAAATCAACAAATTAGTGAAAATTAACCAAAAGAAATATGAGATGTTTACCTTTGTGTGAAGATTACGTAAGCAAAAGGATTAAATTAAGTCAATCTAGGCCGAAATCGGATGGGGGGGGGGGGGGGACCGAAGAACAATCTTCACTTTGTGAGGTTGAGAAAGTGGTTTGGTCAAAAGGATTCTGAATTGTTTAAGCTGTGGTCCCGTGTTATTTCTGGATTCACCTCGTGAGTCCTTTCGAACTCACCTCGTGAGTTTTTTTGGGCTAACTTGGTTGGGCCATTTAATTACACAATAATGGGCTAATAGATTCATTTGGTTAAAATGTCCCACCCCGTATGTATTATGAGCTCACGAGGTGAATATTATCAAACTCACCTCGTAAGTTATGTCTGATCGAAAAATATAAACCTTAATTAACAATTCTTCTTATTTACCACTTAATTTAGGAACCCCACACTTAACTTTTACCACTTAATTTGGATGATTAGATGATTGAATATCTAAAAAAACTAAATATGCAAAAACTAAACTAAAGACATAAAGGAAAAGAAATTCAAACCGAGCTCGGGTTGCCTTCCGAGAAGCGCTTCTTTTTCTTGGAGTCATGAGCCGGACTCCGTGCCTCCGTACGTTGAATCGTCTGAAGAGTCCATCACCAACTAAATCTTCTGTTCTTTCCATCGCCTCTTGTAAGCTTGAACTCGTCTAATGTACGCCTTCTTCGAGTTTTCCTTTTTAGCTTTCACGTCATCCACATCAAGCTTTCTTTTGGTCCCTTTATTCTCCAAGTTCTCTTTATTCTTCAACTCCATAGGAATCTTTTCTTCCTTCACCATTGGACTTGTCTCCTTGGAAGTTACCTCGTCTTTTTCATCATCACTCAATATTTCATCACTCTCCTTACTTACCCAAGAAGTTGGATTCGTGTAGGCAATGACTTCAACTAAAAACAGGACGGATGCTCTTGGTTTTGTTCGTTTAACTTGTCGAATCGTTTTGATTTCTTCTTCCATGAGCTTCTCTAATTCTTCAAGTTCACTTTCTTCATCTATATTGAAAACCTCTTCTTGAACACCACTCCCCTTGAAACCATCTTCTATTCCAAAAATGTCATTCTCATCTCCAACTCTCAAGGTGAGCTTGGATTCATGTATATCAACCAAGGCTCCAGCAGTATTAAGTAACAGGCGACCAAGAATAATCGGAACATCGGGATCTTCTTTCATATCCAAAACCACAAAGTCTATTGGAAAAAACGAATTTCCCAATTTTTACGAGAATATCTTCCACAATGCCCCAGGGTTGTGTCACTGAACGATTTGCCATGTGAATAGTCATTTTTGTAGCCTTCAACTTTTGAATATTCAACTTCTGATAAAATGAATAAGGCATCAAATTTATGCTAGCCCCAGAATCGGCTAAAGCATAAATCTTCATATTATTCCCAAACTCACATGGAAGAGTGAGGCGTCCAGGATCCCCCATCTTCTTAGGTATCTCTCCCAATACAGCTTTTGAGCTTTGCTCACTTAGAATCACCTTAGAACTCTTCTTTAGTTGCTAAAGAGTGTCTAACAAGTCTTGTAAAAATTTTTCATATTCGGGAATTTTGGATAACGACCCGACAAAAGGAGTATTAATCAGGATACCCCTCACGTGCTTAATAAACTCAAAATTCTCTCTTTCCAGTGGACTAAGATCAGCTCGGGAAGGAAAAGGTAAAGGCGGATGATAAGCCGTAACGGATTTTGAAGTTTCGTTCAGACCATGCCCACGATGTGAGCATAGATGGCTCACGTCGTGAGCTCGCTAATTCAGCAGAATTTTGATTTTCGATCTTTAACTTCTCTGGTTCTGGTTCGGGTTGCTTTTGCTCCACTTCTAATGCTTCTAGGAACTCAGAGATTGCCTCATCTTCAGTCTCAATCATCATAACATGGGATTGAGCATTCTTTTCGGGAAATTGTGAGGATAATTTGTTGCTCACCAAAGTAGTTAGTTGACCAATTTGGACTTCGAGATTATGGATCGATGCTTGATGATTTCTTAATGAAGCTTGCTGGTCAATCATCATTGTTTGCTATTCTTTCATCATTTTCATGTGTTCCTTTAGCACTGCATCGGTATCATCATGCCTTTTCTCGGAAGCTTCCATAAATCGGGTCAAAATGTTTTCCAAATCTACTTTCTTCTCGGCTGGTGGTTGCTCTTTTTGGTAGAAGCCTCGGCCTGTTTGCTTATATTTCTCTTCCTTTTGCTTCTTGTATTCATCATATGGCAGCCGCTCTTTCTTTGGTTTTCTCCAGTCCTCATCATACTTATCCCCACTCGAGTAGCAAACTTGAGCCTTTTTGTATCCGTTATCATCTACGCTGCAATCCTTGGTCAAGTTTGGACCATTACACTTTTCACATCCAACTCTTATTGCATGAATTGATTGGTCCATTTGGGTCAATCTCCGGTCCATATTATTCAACATTACCATCATAGCAGCCATTTCTTCAGATTGTGCACCCCCACTGCCTTTGGTTCCATATTGTCTTGGGTTGTGGTACTCACGAGAGTGTTTTGCGAATTCTTCAATTAGCACCTTGATCTGATTAGGATTCTTCTTCGTGAGAGGGCCTTACGAATCAAGGAGTTGTCTAGTCATGACATTGACCCCATCATAGAAGATAGACATCTCTTGCTGAGTATTAAGGTCATGTTGAGGACAATTCCTTAACAATCCTTTATAACGCTCCCATGCCTTGTATAGTGACTCCCCCGGCTGTTGCTCAAAGTTGGCTATTGCCTTCTTGAGTTTTGCTATCTTGGATGGTGGGCAAAATTGGTCTAGAAACTGCTCACGCATTTGAGTCCAAGTAGTGATCGTACCAGGTGGGAGTGCTTTCAACCAGTCTTTTGCAGCTCCTTTGAAAGTAACTGGTAGCATCCTTAGCAAGACAGTATCTCTATTGATATTTGGGACATTGAAATAGTCAGCAATGTCTTTGACTTCATCTAGATGTTTGAAACCATCCTCATGATCCTTTCCATAAAACGGAATATCCTTTAGTGCATTAAGGATGTGTCCCTTCAACTCGAATGTGGCAGTGGCAGGAATCGCAGGTTGTACTAATCCCGGACCAACATCTTCTCGAATACGCTTCTTGTAAGCTCCCATTGTCATTACTTCAATGTTCGCCATCTCGTTTCTTGGCTCGTCTTCGGGTTCGCTCGTATATAGTCCAAACTCGTTCTCGGACTCGTATTCAGACTCGTTTGGGATAGGTATTTGATCTAAACTTGCAATCTTGCTCTTGTCCTTCGTAGATGAGCTCGATTCTCATGTTTTCTTCCCCGACTTCTTTGAGAACATTGACTTGAGTTCCTGTAAGGGCGTCTTCTTTGGTGTTTGATCTTCTTTCACGTTCTTATCTTTCTTTTTGTGAAGGGCAGACTCTGGATCTTCAAGAGGTGGCACCAAAGGTGTATTGGACCCTCTGGTCATGTACTCCTGTAAAATAAACAAAATAAAAACGTAAAACTGAAATAAAATAGAAAAGCAAACTAAAAAAAAAAAAAAAACTAGGAATCACAGGATTCACGTCGTGAGCCTATAAAGCTCACGTCGTGAGTTCTGTAATGCAGAAAGAAAAAAAAATGACTGAAAGATAACTTTTTGCAGGTTTTACCCCACAAAAAGGATCGATTAATTTAAAGCAAAATAAATCAGTAATTAACTAAGCCGTTCCCCGGCAACGGCGCCAAAAACTTGATGCGTGCAATTAGCTACACCTAATTTTAAATTTATAACCTAACTACTTAACTAACTAAAATGCACCTAGGCAGTGTACCTAGTCAAATTATAGAATAGTTTGGGTAAGTCGGGTGTCGATCACAGGGAACGGTTTTAATTAGCTAAAATAATTACTCTAAATTAATCTAAAATCAAACAATAATTAAAAAGGTTTTTATCCGATTTTGCAAGATCAGCCTAACTTAACTCAAATTCAATCAATAATTAAAAACACTCTTGTTTAGTTCGAATCCACTTCTTCTTTATGGTTAGCTAACAATTATGGATTATCAAGTTTGTTATTATTGTATTAGTAATTTAAGTCTAAACTTACCAATATTAAACTAATTCATGTAAAACTATGTATACACAGAGCCAGTTTTGGATTATGAATATGCTATGTAAGATTATGCAAACACAATTATGGTCATAATTTATGTTCTCTAGCACAGCTAAATTTAATTACTTTAATTACTATCTAAGATTGGTCAATCTTAGCTCTAGCAATTCAATGTTCACTAAATCACTAGGTTTCAAGTTCATGTAATTTAATAATCACTAAGCTACACAGAACATGAATTCAAGCAACTAAAGAAACAAATATTAACATGGTAGGTAATAATAATCAACACAAGCAAATTACCAACTAAGCAAATCCATTATCAATAAGCTAAACCATAAGTCAGAAGCTTCATCTAGCTAAACAAGAGTAGCTAGATTCAGCTGCTCATAGCAATAGATAAACAAACACAAATCATAATAGAAGTCATAATGAATGTACCAAACAATTAAACTATTGATGTACTCTTCTCTTCCTTGGTGGTAAAAGCCTCTTCCAAAACTTCTTCTCCTCTCCAAATCGTCTCTAGGTCTTCCTTCTATCCACCAAAAGTTCCTCAAGTCGTAATGGACAAGAGTTTATATACTTTTTGATTTTTCCAATCACACGTCATGAGCAGATAATCCTCACGTCATGAGTGCGAGATTAACGTATTCGACAAGGACTCTTCTTCATCCTGTGCATATCTTGTAGAACACTCTACTTACGTCATGAGTCTTCAATTAGTCACGTCGTGAGTACGTTTCTTTTGCTGAGTTTTAATTCTTCATTCCTTCAAGCCTCCAAAGTTCCATGTTTTGTCAACTTTAGTCCCTCTCTTCAAAAATGCTTCTATTTTGATTGCAAATAACAATTTATCCTTATAAGTTCCATAATTCTATGCAAATAACCAAAATATTAATAAAAATGTAATTAAATATTGCCTAAAAATATGTATAAATATGGCAATATCAATATGCCTTTTTGTGTGTGATATATGATCTACTCAGGGTAGTTTGCTTTGTGATATGTGAAACCTATATTGATGTTAGTTAACTATTAAGCGAATACGTTAAGTTGCATGCCACGAAGATTAAATAGTTTTATAATGTTTCATTTGGCCCTATTACGCAGCTCTTATTTGAGTCCAACAGTTGTAGTGTAGGATCTTGTTGGATTAGGTGTCTAAGCCCATAACTATAATTGGTATGTACTTGAATTGATAGCAGCACAGTCCTTTTGGGTTGCCCTCAACCTAGCAACTGGACAAGGAAATTATGAAAGGAGAGATATTAATTTATAAGATTAATAAATTAATATATAAATGATTTATTAATATGTTAATGGATTAATATATTAATTAGAAATCGTTATGTTTAATTAATAGTTAGCCAGAAATTAATCAGAATTAATTTTGGGGTTAAAAGAATTAATTATAAAGTGCAGGGACTAGTTTGCAATTAACTAATAGTTGAGTGGAAGGATCCAGAACCCCCTTGGAAGGAGGTGGACGAAATCCATAGGGGAAACCCTAGAGATTTCGTCCAAGGGGTCCAGATAAGGCCCTTGGGTTTTGCTTAGGCCCTAAGAAAAGGATAATTAGGGTTTTCCCTAAACCCTAGATCCCTCAGCTATTTAAGGAGCCTCCTGGCTCACATTTGAGGTCACTCCTTCTTTGAAGAAACCCTAGGGCCGAAATTGCATACTCTCTCTACCCTCTCTCCTTCTAGTTTCCTTCTTGCTAGTTCTTGGGTGTGATTCCATTAGAGACATTACATTTGTGGTGCTAAGCTTCCAAGAAGATCAAGATCAAGATCAAGAGGATTATCAATTGTTTGCTATAACAATTGAAAGGTATGTAACTCTTAAACCCTAGTTTACTATTTTCGAAAATAGCCTCCTTCTCTAGGGTTCTTGTTTTGCAATTCAAAGTTGTATGTTCAATAGTTAAAACATAGATCCAAAGTAGGTTGCATGTGAACTTAGGAATTGTTTTCTGGTTTATTTGTTTTACCTAAAACCCATCAGTGGTATCAGAGCCATTGTTTGTTTTAAATTGAATTGCTATAATTGTTGAATTGCAAATTAGGGTTTATAGCCATTAAACCCTAAAGGCCAAATTTTCGATTTTAGGGTTTTGGTTCAAAGGGTTTTCGAAAACCCTAGCCTCCAAAGAATCCTAATCGAAATTAGGGTTAGGGTTTTGAAAACCCTAGCCTCCTCCCTTGTAAATTTCGAAATATGCTAGAAGTTTTAGGGTTTCTTGTTTTGGATAATTGTTACTTGATTAGATTAATTGGATAATTATCCTTACCCTAATTTTCGAAATTTAGAGGGATAAGGATTAAGATTAAATTAATTGATTAATTTAATTAGATAATCCTTACAAGATTTAATAAATTGATTAAAAGTTAATTAATAGATAAATATTAAATCTAGTTAATTGGTTTATTTAAATTTAAATTTAATAGTTTGAATTTCGAAATTTATATAAACCTTGAAGTTTTAAAAAGTTTTAAAACACACCTTATATATGTATTATGATTAAATGTTTAATATTATATATGTATAAGAATATGGTCAGTCAAATCGCTAGTATGCCTCATTCACGAAGCTAGTGGAGGAAGGGGGGTATAAGGAAACTGCCTATAAAATGGTAGTTGAATGGGTGTCCACTCTCACCCACCGCTTCCTTGATTAGTGGAGGGTCGTTAGCAGAACAGATTTGATAGGACAACTACTTCTCATTAAAAGTATAATGCTATTAAAGAAAGTACTAGAACATTATTTTACAAAATCCCAACTCTAGTTACTTTAAGAAAAATGTGAAAAGTATGCTAATCCATGAAATTGCACATTGTGCTTTATTGGTCGTTAGTGGAGCGTGTGTGGTTAACCAGCACACTAAAAGGCACTAATAAAGAGTAGTAATGGGTATCTCATAATTATCATTTTGATGGAGCGTGTGTGGCTTACCAGCACATCAATAGTTAATGATAAAGACAATGAGGTTACCAAGAACATTTGCATGGTTATTCACATCTTGTTTGTGATCCTCGGCATCCCAGTCACAAATAGAAGAGCATAATCTGAGATTAAAACATGCCATTAAATAGTTTCAATGTATCTCAAAAGAATTAGGAATTTCACTTCGTTTGTTTCGTCTAATGGTGGAATTGGTGAATTGTCATTCACCTACCTTTATGAAATTTACACTTGGATCTCGGCATCCCATTTCTAAGTTGTGAATCTTCATAGTTGGATCCTAACCTTGATATTATATCTTTGGGTTATTATATTGAGGTATCTTGAAATCTAACTAAAACTTTCTTTCTTTTCAGATGTCTACTCCTGGAAACACTTCTGCTTTATCCTCCTCCAACCAAAACTTCTCTCTGCTCAATATCTGCTCCAAAGTCGTTATGGATGGCTCTAACTATAACGATTGGATGCGCAACATCAAGATGGCTCTTCGTTTTGAGAACAAAGAATATGTTCTTGAAAAGGAGCTCAAAGAACTTGATGAGTCTGAAGCTACTCCTGAAGAACTTGCAATCAAAGGCTAAGCCCAATGGTTCCACTCCCCATGTTTCTGATCCAAAAGAGGCCGTTTGCTTTTAATGCAATCAAAAGGGGCATTGGAAGAGATCTTGCCCACAATATCTGCAAGATATCAAGGATGGCAAAGTGAAGCCATCTTCGGCAGGTATTTACACTATTTCTGCTAATAACTCATTATCTTCTCGTTCATGGGTCCTTGATACAGGATGTGGTTTTCATATCTGTTCTGATATGCAGGGGCTAAAGGAAAGTGAGGAGATAGAGCGAGGAAGGATAAACTTGATCATGGGAAACAGAAAGTCTTCACCAGTAACCAAGATCAGAGTTTATCAGCTTTTGCTTAGTAATGATGTTAGATTAGATTTGATAAATTGTTGTTATTCGTCTGAGATGACGAGAAACATTATTTCATTTCATGCATTGTTCAGACAAGGTTTTAAATATTCTTTTAATGATTTGAATGGTTCAATTTCTGTTTATAAGAATGGTGTTTTTATGTTTGAAGCTTTACCTTGTGATGGTGTGTATGAAACAGTAACTTGTGTTGATAGCTTAGGAAATAGTGTACTTAATATTGACTTGTCTAATAGTGTAGACAAGGCATGCTTGTGACATTGTCGTCTTGGACACATTAACAAGAAACGTATAGCCCAACTCCAAAAGGATGGAGTGTTGGAATCATTTGACCTAAAATCAGATGATATGTGTGAATCTTGTCTTTTGGGAAAGATGACAAAATCACCATTCACAGGGTCTTGTGAAAGAGGTGAAGGTCTGTTGGATCTCATACACAGAGATGTGTGTAGGCCCTTCAGATCAACTACAAGAGATGCTAATCGATTCTATGTGACTTTCACTGACGATTACAACAGATATGGTTATATCTATTTGATCAAACATAAGTCAGAAACCTATGAAAAGTTCAAAGAGTTTAAGCATGAGGTCGAAAATCAATTAGGCAGAAAGATAAAGATACTTAGATCCGATAGAGGCGGGGAGTATCTTAGTATCGAGTTCAACGACTATCTGAAAGAATGTGGGATAGTCTCACAATTGACTCCTCCTAGGACACCACAGTTAAATGGTGTAGCTGAGAGGCGTAATCGAACCTTGTTAGACATGGTTCGTTCTATGATGAGTCGTGCTTCGCTTCCTATTCACTTCTGGGGGTATGCCTTAGAGACAGCCGCCCACATCCTCAATCTTGTCCCTACAAAGAAGGTTGCCAAAACACCTCACGAAATGTGGACGGGGAAAGTTCCCTCGTTGGCACATATTAAAGTCTGGGGTTGTGAAGCTTTCGTAAGACGAGAGACTCACGACAAGCTAGCAGCTAGAAGTGAGAAATGTGTTTTCATTAGTTACCCAAAGCAGACTTTTGGATATTTGTTCTACAGGCCTAGTGAAAACGTGGTCTTTGTAGCACAAAGAGGAGTCTTTCTAGAAAGGGAGCTCATATTCAAAGAGGACAGTGGGAGCACCATTGAACTTGAAGAAATTCAAGAGTTAGCCAATGAAGGAACCTTAGATGACACTAGCACTCAACCACAGGAAACAGTTCCTGTTGAACCAGTTGATAACTCATTACCTCTTCGAAGGTCCACTAGGGTGAGTGTGCCACCTGAGTTGTATGGTTTTCATATTACTTCAGATGGTGACACATTCATAAGTGACAAAACACTGGTAAACTTAGATGAACCAGTCACTTATAAGGAAGCAATGGCAGGCCTAGAGGCTTTCAAGTGGAAAGAGGCAATGGACAGCGAGATTAAGTCCATGTATGACAACCAAGTTTGGAGTTTGGTTGATAGTGCACCAGGTCGTAAGACAGTTGGGTGCAAATGGATCTTCAAGAAGAAGACAGACATGGATGGGAATGTGCATACATTCAAGGCTCGACTAGTTGCAAAAGGTTTCACTCAAACCCCAGGGGTTGACTATGATGAGACCTTTTCGCCAGTAGCTAAGATTAAATCTATTAGGATATTGCTCGCCATAGCTGCCTTCCATGACTATGAAATCTGGCAGATGGATGTCAAGACTGCTTTCCTTAACGGGAAGTTGGCTGAGGATGTTTACATGAATCAGCCAGAGGGTTTTGTTGATGCAAAGTTTCCCAATAGAGTGTGCAAGCTTGAGAAATCCATTTATGGATTGAAACAAGCATCTCACAGCTGGAATCTTTGCTTCCATGAGAAAGTCAAAGAGTTTGGTTTCTCTAGAAGTGAAGATGAGTTTTGTGTGTATATCAAGGCTAGTGGGAGTATAGTAACTTTTCTGGTGTTATATGTCGATGACATATTACTCATTGGTAACGACGTTCCAACCTTGAAAGAAGTTAAGTCTTGGCTTGGAAAGTGTTTTGCCATGAAAGACCTAGGAGAAGCTGCCTATATTCTTGGGATTAGAATATTGAGAGATAGAAAGAAGAGACTAATTGGACTTAGTCAGAGCACATACTTGGATAAGGTACTAAAGAGGTTTAGTATGGAAAATTCCAAGAAGGGAGAGCTACCTATCCAGAGCAATACCAAATTGAGTAAGACTCAATGCCCGAGTACAGATGAGGAAATAGATGACATGAGTCGTGTACCTTATGCTTCCGCTGTCGGATCGATCATGTACGCTATGACATGTACTCGCCCTGATGTGGCTTTTGCTTTGAGCATGGTCAGTCGCTATCAGGGAAACCCAGGTAGAGCTCATTGGATAGCAGTAAAGAATATACTCAAGTATTTGCGAAGGACAAAGGACTGGGTCCTTGTACTTGGTGGCAATGATACTTTGAGAGTAGATGGTTACAGTGATGCCAGCTTTCGGACGGATAGAGATAACTTCCGTTCTCAATCGGGCTGGGTATTTTTACTGAATGGAGGAGCAGTTACTTGGAAAAGTTCCAAGCAATATACGGTGGCTGATTCTACTTGTGAATCAGAGTACATAGCAGCGAGTGAAGCGTCGAAAGAAGCAGATTGGTTGAGGAACTTCATCGGAGATCTCGGAGTTGTTCCAACCATCCAGGAACCTATGGAACTGTTCTGCGATAATGAAGGAGCGGTTGCCTTGACAAAGGAACCGAGAGATCATGGTAAAACCAGACATATCGACAAAAAGTACCATTTCATCAGAGATAGAGTAGAAGAAGGCCATCTTGTAGTAAAGAGGGTGTCATCTGAAGATAACCCAGTAGATCCCCTCACAAAGGGTCTGAGTAGGGCTAAGCATATTCAGCATGCTCGGAGCATAGGACTGAAAGATGATATTAGTTTTAGTAGTTAGATTAGTTTTGTTCTGAAACTTGTAACAAAATAAATGTAATTGACTTTTGGTGATTAAATAATAAAGTATTGTTTATAAGTTTGGTTACTGCCTTTTGTCAATTGTTTATTATTGTGTTTCATATTTTGCATGTTTTACTTCCTGAATAATAAGATTATTCAAACTCCACAGTCGCTCGTACTTTTGGAAGTAAGTAGTGAATTAAGACTGTCGTGAATTGGATTGCAGATTGTCTAAGGATAGACATGGCAATAGAATTGCTGCAACGTTCATGAGTACTCAGAAATTGAGATTTGAGTATTGGATAAACCCTTGCTCAGAGTATCACTTCATGGAATTCATCACGAGTAATACTGAGACGATAATATCTTATAATCTTGAAACGAAGATATATGAGTTGTAATTTACAAGTCGGTCATGCATTGGTGATACGAAAACACATCAGTAACTTGGTGTTATAAAACGTATTGTCATGTATAATTTGATGAGTAAAAGATACAAGCATATGAGTCAACGTTTATTCGTTCCTTTTGCCCTAATAGGAAAAGCGATATATGTGGGCCCCTCGATGATTTGGTGTTGACTTATGTGCTGGGCCCAGCCAGGACTAAATTGATGTGTTCGATTAGAAGTCCTACATCATCACAAATCAGAAATCGGGAAACATAGATTCTGGACAAAGAGATTGATTACATTCCATGTCTTATGTCTAGGGATATCTAGCAGAACGAAGGATTATATGATCACTTATCTTAGGACACGTAATTGACTGGGTCAGAGTTCGGCAGCAGCTTTTGGAAGCTACAACTTGCTGGTCAAATTTAAAAGGCATACTAGCAATTATAGTTACAGACTTATCCAAGTGGGAGACTGTTGGATTAGGTGTCTAAGCCCATAACTATAATTGGTATGTACTTGAATTGATAGCAGCACAGTCCTTTTGGGTTGCCCTCAACCTAGCAACTGGACAAGGAAATTATGAAAGGAGAGATATTAATTTATAAGATTAATAAATTAATATATATAAATGATTTATTAATATGTTAATGGATTAATATATTAATTAGAAATCGTTATGTTTAATTAATAGTTAGCCAGAAATTAATCAGAATTAATTTTGGGGTTAAAAGAATTAATTATAAAGTGTAGGAACTAGTTTGCAATTAACTAATAGTTTAGTGGAAGGATCCAGAACCCCCTTGGAAGGAGGTGGACGAAATCCATAGGGGAAACCCTAGAGATTTCGTCCAAGGGGTCCAGATAAGGCCCTTGGGTTTTGCTTAGGCCCTAAGAAAAGGATAATTAGGGTTTTCCCTAAACCCTAGATCCCTCAGCTATTTAAGGAGCCTCCTGGCTCACATTTGAGGTCACTCCTTCTTTGAAGAAACCCTAGGGCCGAAATTGCATACTCTCTCTACCCTCTCTCCTTCTAGTTTCCTTCTTGCTAGTTCTTGGGTGTGATTCCATTAGAGACATTACATTTGTGGTGCTAAGCTTCCAAGAAGATCAAGATCAAGATCAAGAGGATTATCAATTGTTTGCTATAACAATTGAAAGGTATGTAACTCTTAAACCCTAGTTTACTATTTTCGAAAATAGCCTCCTTCTCTAGGGTTCTTGTTTTGCAATTCAAAGTTGTATGTTCAATAGTTAAAACATAGATCCAAAGTAGGTTGCATGTGAACTTAGGAATTGTTTTCTGGTTTATTTGTTTTACCTAAAACCCATCAGATCTTTCATTCGAAGGATTGTTTAATCCTTGTTGTATGTAATTGTATCCGTAAGATAGTTAGTTGACATTGGTAGAAGTTTCTTTCATAGCTGATAGCAGGGTAGGGTGAGTATTCCTAGTAACCTTGCAATAGTGCTAGACCGTGCTAGTGTGAGCACTTGCGTAGAAGGAAATCTAAGGTGGGAATCTAGGTAGTTTTTGGTGGCTTTTTTAAGCATATGGGTATGCTGGTATACATAGCAGTGGTGGAGTTCCTAAAAAGTGTTAAAGTATTCTAGTGAGTGTTTATGTGTGAGAAGAATCCTAGATGGGGAGTCTAGGAAGAGCGGTATGTGTGTATGTGGGGGCACGGGTATCTACGGTTGATAGTGGTCATTTGTAGTGAGTTACGAACCTTTAGACAACTCTTGCTACACATACGGATAGGTTTTGAAGGTAGTATGGGCCCGTACTACTGAAAGCACATGATCCGTACGGGGATCAGGAGGGGTCGAAAAAGTTTCGAAGGAGCTAATGGAGGGTAGATAATGTGGTATAGAACTAGTGTTAATTGCATCCGTCTCCGTCATTGTCGGCCTATCAGATATGATTACTCAGGATGAGAATGGTAATTGATTTTTTTAATGTCAGTAGTAGTTTGGGTCTGAATGGTGCAGACCTTTCTGAGTTAGCTGATTCAAAGGTCTCGAGGGCCTTGTTCGAAGTAGTGCCAGTTTGAGTCGTGGGACTCAAGAAGGAAGCCACTATGATGATTAACTCGAGGATTACAGCCTGAGGCTAAGTGGTCAGCCGATGGCTAGGGATGTCATTTTCTACATCAGGGTTGTGTTTTTCCTGTCTCCCGTGCTCGAAGAGGGAGAGATCAGATGTGTCTCAGTAGAATGTTAAGAAAGAGATGGTGTTCTCCTCATCGGTTTCTGTTGTAAGAAGGTGAATTCTGGTTTGTAGTAAATCGTCTTTATTTCACAACGAGGGAATGTTCCAGACTCGATTGTTCTTGTTATTTGATGGACAAGGTGAATGCCATGCCACAAGTGGAGTATGTAACGCAGATTCGAGAAGATCGGGTGTATCCGAGGAGACATCGAGTTGTTCATTTTTTGGGTAGGAGAGTTCTATAAATATGCTAAGTTTTTCGGAGCTATGTTTTGAGCATCTATAAGGGATCCTTGAATCTTCAAAAGAAGTATGAGGTTGTAGATCAATTCTCGAAATGTAAGGTTTTTTGTGCTTAAGTTCAGTTCGGAAGGTGCCTCGTCAATCCAATGGTATTCTGATCGAATTTTCTAAGTTTGAGTTGGTGATGTGTCACACTTGGCAAAATTAGGGTTATATTTTTTTCCATCCGTGTACAGGATAAATTCTTAGTGTAACCTTGTAACCCTACCTTTGACTTAAATCAAACTTCAACACTGTATAAGTTACACATTCAAAAATCGTAATTCAAGTCGAAACCACTTTGTATAAACCCATAACTCGATCGAATAAGCTAATTCCACTCAACTTTGGGCCTTATCCCAAGAGTTGTCAGACCAAATCTCTTATTGGACCAAGACTTTTTTATTGGGCCCTAATGGACCGATAACTTCTCCAATTGGTTTTTGGGCTGAAATCCCCTTACTTGGGCCGATACTCATCCTAGAGCAATTGCGGACGGAAAACTTCTTTGGGCCAAGGCAAATTCGAAGCCCATTATTCTTTTGGGCCAACCTTGGGCCAAACACCTCTCCTAATTGGTTATGGCCATGGATTAAGCAAAAAAAAAAGAAAGGGATAATTCACATGCCACCTCATTTTTATCTAGCATACATCTATGCTTTTGACCTCCATACACCCATACATATCCCATCACCTAACATAAAGTCAAACAACCTCTTTCTCCCCTACTCTCCCTTATTCACGACCAAGACATCACAAACACACACAAAACACTCTCATCTCCTCACTTGTTTTCTAAAGAAGCTTACCTATTGTTTCTCTCAAGAATATTCGAGTTTATAATCATTAAAAATCGATTCAAGACTCCTTAGAACACACATAACTTCGAGATCTTTTCAAGGTACAAGCTAGGTTCAAAGATTCATCTTCTTCTTCATCTACATCTCAAAAACCCCCAAGGTGAGCTTCATACCCCCCTTGTTTTCGGTTTTATAATGTTTTGGGGGAGGATACAAGTGCTTTTGTGTTAGATCTATGTATATGTGCATGTTTATGTGTTTAACTTTTAGATCTTTACTTGAAAATGAAGTTTATCACCTAGATCTTCATAAAAACCATGAGAAAAGTATGTTTTGTCTCATATATTACATGTAAACTTGTAGATCTGAGATTATACACCCTAAATAGCAAAAACAAGTGTTGTGTTCAAACATCTATAACCTAAACTAAAAAATTCAGCTTTAACAGGAACGTTATGGTCTCGTTTCGGACTGTGTTGACCCCCTTAATGGTAATATTTTTCAAAACTATTTTACATGCAAAAAGTTCAGGTTATTACCTTTAAAATGACTACTCTGACGTTTTCATACGATTTTTCTACAATGTTTGGCGAATTTTACAAAACTGTCTATCATATTTGAAATAATCTCGGACCAGCCTGTGAAGGTGAGCAATTTCACACTTGTTTTAGGCCATTAAAAATTATGAGAAAAATAGTGAACAAAGTAGACAAAATTTCCAAACTTCCAGAGTTTACGGATCCAAATTTCGACTTACGATGATTTTTCTACAAATTTTCCAACAACCGGGTCAGAAAAGTCAAAAACCAGAAAAATGTGTATTTTCACAAAAATCAAGCAAAAAATGATATTCTTGATAAAAATGGGTTAAAAATGTTATCTTTACCAAAAACTAGCCATAAATACAAGTTTTGAACAAAAGGGGGGCTAAAGTGTTATTTTTACTAAAATTGGGCCTTAATTGAAAGTTTGTGGCTTATTGGGCCAAGAACGTCATTTTTACAAAAAGTTGGCTTTTTATATCACTTTAGTAAATAATCGAGCTAAAATTAGCAATATAATAACAAACAGGCTAATTAGGTTATTTTCATGTTTATTGGGCCTTAGTAACTCATTAATATGTTTGATAGGTCCTGAATACTATTTATATGTTTATTAGGCCTCATTGACCCATTAACATGTACGATGGACCTTGGATTCTATTTGCGTGCCGTTTGGGCCTGTAAATACCGTACATGTGAAATGGGCCTTAGTTGTCCTTTTACATATATTTTGGGCCCAAGTTATATAATCTCATTCCTATAGGGCCTTGAAATGACTTACATGTTTAGCGATGCCTTAGTGGTTCACTTACATGGTTCATTGGGCATGGGAATGAGTTTTATATGTTTTTCTTCTTTTTTCGCGTAAACTTTTATTAAGGATCTAGTGAGACGTTTCGTTTGGCACCATATGAGTGTACAAACGTAGCCTGTATTTATAACCAGAGTCTCCCGGAGCGAGAGCGTGAGTTTGTGTATAGATCTATACGGGGGTGACACCCCACACCTGAGTTGTTCGCTACAGTTAGACTTGGCCAGTCTAGGGTGACAAACTATACCTTAAGCAGGTCGACGTCTAATAGACGTCATGACAGGAAAAATTGTCATTATCAAGTATGGTTATAATGGCTCACTTAGAGGAATTAACATTATAAAATTTACGGGAAACCATTCTATGTTCGTTTTGGATAAAACGGGAAACCATTCTATTTTCTTTTGATAAACGGAAATCTATACGCACTGGTACTCAACCACGGGGGTTGAGATTCCAGCATTCTCTATCGCAGACAACATCGGGTTGTGTGGAATCATTCTCTTTCTATTTTCGCAAACATTAATACACATGCATTAATATAAGATCGGGCACAAATATTTCAAACCATTTCTTTTTAGAAAATATCGGATCTTATGAAATCACTATGAGAACTACTCTAAACAAGTACAAAACCATTTTATACAAAAATGCTTATGAACTCACCAACTTTTTAGTTGACGCTTTTCAAATCGACTTGTATCCTCAGGAATCCAGTAGCAGGTAATATGCTCGACTAGGAGATCAAGTGGTGCTACTTCAAGAAATTTTACTTTTATTACTTTTGTGTAACTGATGAACAAGTTCAATATGTAAACTATGTAAGTGTGTATTTCTAATGTATGATGTTTGGTTGCTATGTTTCATTCATATTCAATTGTTATGATACTGTACAATGACGTCAACCGTCCCCTGACGTTTCCAACGTCCCGGTTCGGGGGTGTGACAGATTGGTATCAGAGCATTTTTTATAGTGAACTAGTATATCTAACCATACAAGATATACAACTATAAATACAATGGGACTAAAAACACTCTGACTAAAAGTATACCTTAAGAATATAAGTATCTTCTAAAAGTATACATACTTGCTAGAACCGTATCATAATACGAACAAAACAAAAGTATTTAGATGTTGAACACTACAGTCAAACCTGGGCAGTTATGTAATCATATCTGGGATAAATATAGCCTGATCAACTATATTTATTAGAGATACGACCAACACGTGCTTGGGAGTGAGGGTAGCGTTGCAACCAGTCTAAAACTTACCAACCTTACATGTAAATGAGCATTAGAGCCAAACCTAAGGTTTAAAATACTATAGGAGTATTTTTATGATACTAAGCAATAACAACAAGTCTAAAAACGTATCGATTTTGTACATCAGGAAGCCCTAGGATCAAACATGTAATACTATAGTAGCATTTTAGAATACCATATGACCTCCACACTTAAATCTTCTACATGTATCTCATACCTCCACTCTCGTGAAGACAACATGACTGAGCTTCACCCCGAAGACCCCTACTACCCTACGATAATAGCTAACGAATGGATCGAGGGAGAACCAGAAGAAGTGCAAAGGGAGAACCCAGAAATGGGTCCTGAAGAATACCACGAGATGAACCACGAGGGAAAGGATTCTGATGAGGAGTCAGACATGGATGAAGGCGCCAGAGAGATCCTTAGCAAGCCTTACCCCCTCGAAAGCAATACCGAACCAACACGCAAAATAGGAAGACCTTACCAATCATCTCCACCGCTTAGAAGAGGAGGTGACCACCCTAAGGTAACAGCTCATGGAAGCTGAGGCTAGGGCAGCCTTAGCAGAGTAGAGAGCGGAAGAGGCCACTCGTGAAATGAGCGAAATGGTTGGACACCTTTACGCTATTTAGGCATATGAGATTCATCACACTATTCACATTAAGTCCTAGGTTTACCATGTAATTCGTCACCACTAGTAGTAGTAAATCAAGATAGGTACGTCCTCCAAGAACTCGTGTAACCTAAGCCAACTTAAGGATCAAATATCTATAATCTATTAGTGTGACTTAACATTTGTACAATACCTATTTCTACATACTACCATTAATACATCATAGGGATGTAGGTTGAAACAACGAGAATCATACAACAAAACATGTGATTTATATGCGTACATGTATAAGTTCATACCAATAATCATAGATGAGATATGACTAGAAATAACCATAGTTACTCACGAACATGTTTCTCATCATGCAACAACATCATTTCTTCCCATGGAAACAACCAGCTAGCCGACAAAACACCAGTTCTGCAGATGGACCCCGCAACCTTCCAAGCCGCTGTAACAGCTGTCGTGACAGCCGTCATGGCACAACTGAACGCCAACAACGCAAATGGAAATCGAAACAGTGTCGGCAATTCCAACCGTAGTAACAACCAAGGAAACCAACGAGGGACAACTTGCCAAGACACCCCAAACTCTAAACTTAAGGGGATGAAGCGAAAGCTAGGGAACAAGAAAGGAAGCAGTTTGACTCAAGGGCCTACCAAAAGGCAACAAGCTGTAGCAGTCCATACCCCCACTGCCCCCCTAACTCAGCACCGAGAAGACCATATTATGGAAACTCCCCGCTCTGCAGCAAGTGCAGCTACCATCATCATGGAGTCTGCCGGTATTTGTATTACAATAGGTGCAACAAGAAGGGGCACACCTCCCGCTACTGTAGAGCCTCGGCCCCATGCGTCACTCCAACCCCCAACCCAGAAGTAAGTCCCGTATGCTACGCATGTGGTGAAACGTTGCACTTCAAGAGGAATTGCCCAACAGAGAAGAATGACGGAGGACCAGGAGGAGTTTAACAACTGGACGTGAAAGGGAGAACGAGGAAACCTACCGAGACTTTTGGTACGTTCCCAAATAACTCAGTCTCACTTAGTATAAACGTAAGGCTATGTGTAATTAAGATTCTACAAGCTTAGAGTGCGTAGTTCCGCCTTAATTCCTGTTTCTTGTCTAACTGTGGATTTAAGGCATGACCACTGAGTCTACAATATTTTCAATCTTAAATTATATATGACTAGACAACATCAAACCATCATAGAGTGGTCTAATAGAAACCAGACTATGAAATCACATCATTTATACCAAGGCACTTGTATTGCTAGGACACTCAAAAATTCAGAACGAAATAACCATAGTAGTAATACCAAGAACGAAATGAGTAACATTACACACGTGTACATAGAACACACTATCACTTCGAACAACCATCCCTTTTCAGATAAATTCAACATCTATTACAATAAGGAGCCCAACGGTGTCAATTGACATGGGCTGACTTGATCCTCACCATACGAAATTCATGTGCCAACGAGGCTCTTCGCCCTAACCAATCGACTAACAAAACCCCTACAACTTGTAACGACAATCCTCGAATTATCTCGGGCATCTAGACCCTTAGGTACCCGTGCAAGTAATACCACGCTTTTTCCTAGCCCTTAATAAGGATAAGGAAACAAGAAGCAAAGGATACCGAGGGTAACCTAGAGGTTTATAACCCCCCTAAGATGTTTCCAACATTCCTTTGAGAAATATCACCTACATGCCAAGTTGAGTTCGGAGATCGACTCAACTCATGGAGCCATCCTCATAACTAGACCACCAAGACCACTTAGCACCAATATAAACTCCGAAGGTATCCGGTCGATGGGACGACCCAGTAAGTATGAGAGTTATCAAACCAAGACTTGAACCTTAGAGAACGCCTATCTAACTCATAAATAGGAAAGGCTAAGTGTCCATAGAACCAGTGACTACTAAGAATCAAACGAAACCATCCTCAAGGATCGATACCCCTATCCTGAATCGAAGACTTACTCGACCTGCCCTCAGGAACAAGCAAAGATCGACCTCCCACTAGTTCAGAATCCCATAGTAAGAAAATCCCATGCCAACTTAAGAAGTATGAGGCTAACTATGCCGCATGAAACTTTAACTTTAGTGACAATAGTGCTCGCCCTAAGGTTTCGAGGCACTACTTTTGGGGCGTCAAGAACACGGACCTCATTAACCGTGACCATCCATTCACTTCCCCCTATAGGATGCAAAGGTAGAATACCTATGTGTTGGGCTGAGATGACCAACATCCAACTAACCAAAGGAGCAAAGTCAAGGGCCGGTAGCAAAGGTCCACTAGATCACTAAGCAAGGACTAAATCCTCCTAGGAACGAAGAGACTAGATAAAACCGAGACACTCATACTTTTTCCTTAGTACTTGGGATGCTGCTTTAGAATGAATTTCGGGACGAAATTCCCTCTAACGGGGGGATGATGTCACAACTGGCAAAATTAGTGTTATATTTTTTTCCATCCTTGTACAGGATAAATTCTTAGTGTAACTGTGACAATCCAAAATTTTTATCTTGTACTCTTATTCAAATAAATGAAGGTCAGACTCGTTTTTGCTATCTTCTAGCATTGTTTAGAGTCAATTAGAGTGTTCAAAACCTAGTATAATCAAGGTATGAGTAGTGGGATGAGTATTATGAGTGTAACACCTTGCAAATGAGCCAAACACACCAACACAAGGTGTGTGCGGCCGCACACCCGAGTGTGGGGCCACACACCCATCCCGACCGCACACTCTCCCCTATATATTCAACACTTAGTCATTTTTGAACACTTTTCCACTTCTTCAAGACTAGAACTCGAAATCCTCTCAAGTATCATCCAAATCTTCATCTTGATCTTCATAAAAGTAAGTAATTCTTCCTTTTGATTTGTTGATGCACGACCCTAACTAGCAAAACCCTTTGCTTTGATCCATGAAAACACCCAATTTTAGTCAAGAACACCAAGAACACCAAGAACGCCAAGAACACACACTAGTTTTGGACCTTAATCACCCTTTCAAGCCTCTATAACGTGTATACACTTATCATAACTTGTTATATGCTAAGAACACTTGATGATATACTAGAAAAACACGATTTTATCATCTTCATAAAGGGTGTGCGGCCACACACATCATGGTGGCCGCACACACCCCTTTTAGGTCCAAAAACGGCAATGAACTCCATATAAGGATAAAGCATGAAGTAAGAAACCTTCCTAGATGAGTCCTAAAGCCTTAAAATATGTTTTGGCACATTTCATAGGGAGTGTGCGGCCGCACACACACCCTGGCCGCACACACACAAATATTGTGCATTTTGACCATACACTCCCTTGTATAGCCATATACCCCTTATATACAATCATATATGGTTGTAACACTTCAAAATAAGTGTTTACTAGTCCCTAAGGTGGTTCCAATTCAATAATTAGTTGTTATAAGCACTAATTGTATTCATATATGTATCATTATATGTTAAATAGGATCCGCGTGTGTGCTCAAGTCTTCACTTGACACTTAGCATCCTATCCAACACTTTCATCCAAACCACTCACTACAGGTGAGTTCATAGCCCCTTAATCAACCTTTTAAATGATTTTTAAATGCTTTTATGGGGGGGGGGGGAATACAAGTTGAACTATTATAGTTATTATATCAATCACATGTGATTAATAACTACCAAACAAGTGGAATTCTTACTTTTCAAACTGTGTTATCAAACAAACTACTTCAAACTGTTTTACAAACTCTTTTACATGTCAAATACTTTTATTAAACTCTTTTAAACTTATATTTTGTTAAATGTGTATCTATATAGATATAGTTATATAAGTAGGATTGAGGACTGATAGCTCACCTTACCTCCTGTTCCTTGTTTGGTTGTGGACTTAGGGTATCGGTTGTTTGTCCGAAGGTCGTTTGAATCCTAGTTATATATTATGTATATGTATATAGATATAAAAGTTCCTTCTTTCTATTCAATACCTTTGGGTAGCAAAGGTATACAAACATGTTCATACATACCAACAACATTGCTAGTAAACTATAATAAGTATAGTTTAGGAAGTTACTAATACTATTACTAGACCAATGAAACATACAATGAGTCAGTTCATACATGAGTCAACACATACTATTATGAGAAACAGAGAGAACATACTATTATGAGAAACAGAGAGAACATACATACATACTAGACAGAGAGAGAACATACAATACAACTAGTACATACTATACATTATACAAGAGAACATACTATTATGAGAAACAGAGAGAACATACATACATACATACTAGACAGAGAGAGAACATACAATACAGCTAGTACACACAATACATATACAAGAACACTACTACAGTTATGTGAGCCACGTAACGGGGCATGGCATCACATGTCATGGCTCGTTTTGTATCCAAAATCTCCTTAAGTGGAGAGCGTTGAGTTTGTGTATAGATCTATACTGGATTGACTATTCTACACCTTGCTGCTCGCTACAGTGGGACTTGCAAGTCTACGGGTGCCAAACGTCATTCCTTCCGACGTCTTTCATCGTCGTTTTTTTAGTCGGTAGTATGGTACAGGCATATCACATGGTACTTTAAATAACAATTGGTTTAAGGTAGTTAGTACAGCAGTAGTTACTTAATACAACACTACAGTACTATTTTATTTCCCCATTGCATTCACTTTGTGATCTTCACACAATGAACAGTAATGTAAAAACTATATTTTTGGTTAATGATAGTCAGATTTGGGAAAATACATACTCTTACAAGAGACTTGCATACAAACATTTGATGCCTTGGTAGAAGGCTACTTTTAGTAGAAAACATAGGGTTTTCTAGGAGAGTTCAAACATTTTACAAACATTTGATACCTTGGTAGAAGGCTACTTTTAGTAGAAAACATAGGGTTTTCTAGGAGAGTTCAAACATTTACAAACTTATTCATCACATACTTACAAACACAGAGCCAGAAGTCAACAACCTACCCCCAGTAGCTCCAAACCCAAAACCTCATCCAGCATTTCAAGGACTCACACCTCTGTGGGCCACAAACTTGAGCAGATGGAGTCAGGAACAGGGTCAACCCATTCCCTACAAAGGGGACAGAAGTTTTTACAACCTCACCGAGGGAGGTTCAGCTGATCGTGTCCTGCCTATCATGGTCCGAAGGATTTCTCGGAACACCGAGCAAGGTCGAGCAACTATCGACCGAGTGGTGGATATTGACGCCAACTCTGGCGTTAACACGGTCTGCATTCGCCAACTCGAGGTAGCTATGGAAAGGGTTAGGATAACCAATGGGACTCTGCAGCAACAGCTAGCTGCATCCCAAGCTGAAGTTAGGGAACTACGGGCTAGGCGGTCAATGTATGAAAGGCGCATGAGAGACATAGAACGCCTTCTGTCAGAGTCAAGAACTCGCCCTAGTAGTTCTCGTCGTAGATAGAGTCTCCTCGACTTCTCTTTTGGATATAACTTAGTTTATGTAAAAATTCTAGTCTAATTTCCTATCTTTGTTAGAACTTGGACCTGTTAGGTCTTGATTAGGTCGTAATTCTGTCAAAATTTTCCCATATTGGTTGATGTAAGGCCTACTTCTAGGTCATTTTTCCCAAACTTGTTACATATGTAATTCCAGTATTATTGACAGATATCTAATCTCATGGAAATTATTTCCAAATGCTTTCATCTTTTAGTACTAAATCTACATTCAATCATACTATTCAATTGTGCTGTTGGGCTATGGAGAGTTAGTCCATGAGTCATTCTCACCAAATTCTCCATATCAAATTCTTATCAATATCTTCATCCTTGTAAACTTATAGTTAAAAGATGCTTCCACGCCGATCAACGAGACGCGATCCTCCGATAACTGCAACACCACCTGCTCCTCAAATCGATACGGCAGCTCTGAATGCTGCAGTAGCTGCGGCTGTGGCTACAGCCATGGCCCAATATCATTCCACCAACGCCAGTGGTGCGGAAACGCCTGTTCATTCTACCCATGGTGAAGCCCCTGTGCTCTTGAGAGAGTGCTCCTATAAGGACTTCACCAACTGCAAGCCATTATCCTTTAAAGGGACTGGCGAAGTCATTGCCCTCTCGCAATGGTTCGAAAAGACAGAGTCGATCTTCGAGATCTGCTCATGCCCGGAAGGAAGCAAAGTCAAATTTGCTGCGTGCACCTTCGAGGAAAAAGCCCTGACATGGTGGAATAGCCATGTCAAGTCACTATCTCTCATAGTGGCTAATGCTATGGGCTGGGAAGCTCTGAGAGAGCTGATGATTGAAGAATACTGCCCGAGGGGGGAAATCCAAAAGCTGGAGCAGGAACTGTGGGGCCTAACCATGAAAGGCTCCAACATAGTCTCCTACACCGCCAGGTTCTGTGAGCTGGTGGCCCTCTGTCCCAAAATGGTTCACACAGAGGGAAAGAAGATAGAGAGGTACATATGGGGGCTGGTGCCTCCATTTCAAGGGAATGTTTTGGCTTCAAACCCCACTACATTCGATAGTGACAAGCGGTTGGCACAACGACTTATTGACCATGGGGTCCGTACCCCAGCAGCAACAACAACCCTAGCCATCTCAGAACCTTCCAAATCCGCTGATTCCAAGCGGAAGTTCTGGGATGACAAGAAGAAGAAGAAGGCTGCCAAAAAGCAGCAGGTCGTGGCAATTCATGCTGCGATAGCACCTGCCGCTGCTGCTCCGGTCAAGCAGTACGCTGGAAGTCTTCCTAAGTGCAACAAATGCAACTTCCACCACATCGGAGCCTGCCGGGAAATGCAGTGTTCAAACTGCAACAGGAAGGGGCACACTGCCCGTTTCTGCAAAGCTCCGGCGAGGCCAATCAACCAAGTCCCCGGCGCAGGAGTGGGCCAAGCTTGCTACGGTTGTGGCGAGGTGGGCCACTACAAGAGGAACTGCCCTAAGGCAGGGAATGCCAGTGGAGTAGGAAGAGTTCTGGCTATAGGCCACGAGGAAACGGTTGCCGACCCCATAGTGGTCACTGGTACGTTTCTCCTCGATAACTCTTATGCATGCATACTGTTTGATAGTGGAGCGGAGAGGAGTTTCGTGAACCAAAAATTTGCTCATTTACTTAAGCAAAAATCACGAGCACTTAAAGAACCGTTCGCTGTAGAAATGGCTAATGGAAAGTTGGAGAGCACTAGCAGTATATACATAGGGTGTACCCTAACTCTAGATAGCCATTCATTTTCGATCGACCTCATGCCGTTCTCAATTAAAAGTTTCGACGTCATTATCGGCATGGATTGGTTGAGTCTACATCGTGCCGACATCATGTGTTATGAAAAGGCAGTTCGCCTTAATCCGCCGTCTGGCGAAACTCTGGTAGTTTATGGCGACAAACCCGGCACGAACCTTCGTATCATCTCGAGTATTCAAACCCAGAAATTCTTGCGAAAGGAATGTCGCGCATTCCTTGCTTATGTTGTCGATGTGAGCCAAGAATCGAAAAACATTAAGAACATTCCAGTAGTACGCGATTTTCCCGATATCTTTCCAGAAGAACTCCCAGGATTACCTCCCCAACGCCAAGTCGAGTTCAGAATCGACTTAGTTCCAGGGGCTACCCCAGTAGCCAAATCGCCCTATCGTTTAGCACCTGTAGAGATGCAAGAACTGTCCTGTCAACTTAACGAACTGCTCAGCAAGGGCTTTATAAGACCAAGCTTCTCACCCTGGGGAGCTCCAGTCTTGTTCGTCAAAAAGAAAGACGGATCGTTTCGTATGTGCATCGACTATAGGGAGCTCAACAAACTAACCGTCAAAAATCGTTATCCTCTGCCTCGTATTGACGATTTATTTGATCAACTGCAAGGGGCGAACTTCTTTTCAAAAATCGATCTAAGATCCGGATATCACCAACTACGAGTGCTAAGAGAGGATTTCCCGAAGACAGCCTTCCGAACTCGTTATGGGCACTACGAATTCGTAGTGATGCCGTCCGGATTAACAAACGCGCCCGCCGTACTCATGGATTTAATGAATAGGGTGTGTCGTCCTTACTTGGATCAGTTTGTCATCGTCTTCATCGATGACATACTTATCTACTCTCGTAGTAAGGAGGAGCATAGTCAACATCTGCGACAGGTCTTTGAAACACTGCGTTCGGAGAAGCTCTATGCGAAGTTCTCGAAATGCGAATTTTGGATCCGAAGAGTCGAATTCTTAGGGCACGTGGTTAGCGAAGAGGGAATACACGTGGACCCTTCCAAAATCAAAGCCATTGAGAGCTGGTCAGCACCAAAGATGCCTACCGAAATTCGTCAATTTCTAGGCCTCGCTGGCTACTATCGCAGGTTCATTCAGAACTTCTCTCGTATTGCGAAACCTCTTACAACACTGACCCAGAAGGGCGTGGCCTTTGACTGGGAAGAGAAGCAGGAGAGAGCGTTCCAAACGCTCAAGCGAGCCTTATGCACCGCACCAATACTATCCCTCCCCGAAGGGATAGAAGACTTTGTTGTCTATTGCGATGCGTCAAATCAAGGGCTCGGCTGTGTTCTGATGCAACGAGGTAAGGTCATCGCCTATGCCTCGAGACAGCTGAAGACACACGAGGTCAACTACACCACTCACGATCTTGAGCTAGGAGCAGTTGTGTTTTCTCTGAAGATCTGGAGACACTACCTGTATGGTACAAAAAGCACTATCTTTAGAGACCACAAAATCCTACAACATATATTCGACTAGAAGGAGCTCAACATGAGACAACGACGGTGGGTCGAGCTACTCAGTGATTTCGAATGCGAAATTCGCTATCATCCGGGTAAAGCCAACGTAGTAGCTGACGCCCTAAGTTGGAAAGAATACTTTGGTCGTAGAGTCAAATCATTGACTATGACTATCCATTCACACTTGTCCACGCAAATTAAGGAGGCTCAGCTCGACGCTTTGAAACCTGAAAATGTGGCGAGTGAATCCCTGAGAGGGATGGATAAGAACTTGGAAGTCAAAGGTGGCGGGACCTTATATTTCATGGATCGGATCTGGACACCGAAACACGGTGGTTTCAGAGACTTGGTCATGACCGAGGCGCATAACACTCGTTATTCCGTCCACCCAGGTTCAGATAAGATGTATCTGGATCTTAAAAAGCTATACTGGTGGCCTAACATGAAAGCAGAGATTGCTACCTTCGTAAGTAAATGCCTTACTTGCGCCAAGGTCAAGGTCGAATACCATAAACCCTCAGGTCTTCTACAATAGCCGGAGATACCAGAATGGAAGTGGGAGCGGATCACTATGGACTTCATAACCAAGTTGCCCAAGACAACGGGTGGACTTGATACCATATGGGTCATCGTCGACAGATTGACCAAGTCCACACACTTCCTGCCCATCAAAGAGACAGACAAGATGGAGAAGTTGACAAGAACCTACATTCGGGAGATTGTACGACTGCACGGTGTTCCCATATCCATTATCTCGGACAGAGATAGTAGATTCACTTCGAGGTTCTGGCAGTCGCTACAAAGTTCCCTAGGAACTAGAATGGACATGAGTACAGCCTCTCATCCACAGACCGACGGACAAAGTGAGAGGACTATCCAAACCTTGGAAGATATGTTGCGAGCCTGTGTGATCGACTTTGGGAAAGCATGGGATACTCATTTACCCCTTGTCGAATTTTCCTACAACAACAGTTATCACATGAGCATAAAGGCCGCTCCATTCGAGGCCCTCTATGGCCGAAAGTGCAGATCCCCTCTGTGCTGGGCTGAGGTGGGTGATACTCAGTTAGCTAAAGGACGAGTTCCTGACAGCACTCTCACGGGTCCGGAGATCATTCGGGAAACGACAGAGAAGATCGTTCAGATTCGTGAACGATTGAAATCCTCTAGAGACCGACAGAAAGGCTACGCAGATAAACGAAGGAAACCGTTGGAATTCCAGGTGGGCGACCGTGTTCTATTGAAGGTCTCACCCTGGAAAGGCTTGATACGCTTCGGAAAGCGTGGAAAGCTAAATCTAAGATACATAGGGCCTTTCGAGATTCTCGCGAGAATCGGCCCTGTAGCTTACAAACTTAACTTACCTCGTGAACTCAGTAACGTACATTCTACTTTCCACGTCTCGAACTTGAAAAAGTGTCTGTCCGACGAGACTCTTGTAATCCCACTCGACGAGATCGAGATCAGCGAGAGCCTCAACTTCGTGGAAGAACCTGTAGAGATCATGGACCGAGAGGTCAAGCAAACAAAGCAAAGCCGTATCCCGATAGTGAAGGTTCGCTGGAACGCCAAGCGAGGACCTGAATTCACTTGGGAGCGAGAGGATCAGATGAAACTGAAATATCCTCATCTTTTTGCTTTGTTATTTGTAACTACTTAATTGCTTAAACTCTAATTTCGGGACGAAATTGCTTCTAACGGGGGGATGATGTGACAATCCGAAATTTTTATCTTGTACTCTTATTCAAATCAATGAAGGTCAGACTCGTTTTTGCTATCTTCTAGCACTGTTTAGAGTCAATTAGAGTGTTCAAAACCTAGTATAATCAAGGTATGAGTAGTGGGATGAGTATTGTGAGTGTAACACCTTGCAAATGAGCCAAACACACCAACACAAGGTGTGTGCGGCCGCACACCCGAGTGTGCGGCCACACACCCATCCCAACCGCACACTCTCCCCTATATATTCAACACTTAGTCATTTTTGAACACTTTTCCACTTCTTCAAGACTAGAACTCGAAATCCTCTCAAGTATCATCCAAATCTTCATCTTGATCTTCATAAAAGTAAGTAATTCTTCCTTTTGATTTGTTGATGCACGACCCTAACTAGCAAAACCCTTTGCTTTGATCCATGAAAACATCCAATTTTAGTCAAGAACACCAAGAACACCAAGAACGCCAAGAACACCAAGAACACACACTAGTTTTGGACCTTAATCACCCTTTCAAGCCTCTATAACGTGTATACACTTATCATAACTTGTTATATGCTAAGAACACTTGATGATATACTAGAAAAACACGATTTTATCATCTTCATAAAGGGTGTGCGGCCGCACACATCATGGTGGCCGCACACACCCCTTTTAGGTCCAAAAACGGCAATGAACTCCATATAAGGCTAAAGCATGAAGTAAGAAACCTTCCTAGATGAGTCCTAAAGCCTTAAAATACGTTTTGGCACATTTCATAGGGAGTGTGCGGCCGCACACACACCCTGGCCGCACACACACAAATATTGTGCATTTTGACCATACACTCCCTTGTATAGCCATATACCCCTTATATACAATCATATATGGTTGTAACACCTCAAAATAAGTGTTTACTAGTCCCTAAGGTGGTTCCAATTCAATAATTAGTTGTTATAAGCACTAATTGTATTCATATATGTATCATTATATGTTACATAGGATCCGCGTGTGTGCTCAAGTCTTCACTTGACACTTAGCATCCTATCCAGCACTTTCATCCAAACCACTCACTACAGGTGAGTTCATAGCCCCTTAATCAACCTTTTAAATGATTTTAAAATGCTTTTATGGGGGGGGGATACAAGTTGAACTATTATAGTTATTATATCAATCACATGTGATTAATAACTACCAAACAAGTGGAATTCTTACTTTTCAAACTGTGTTATCAAACAAACTACTTCAAACTGTTTTACAAACTCTTTTACATGTCAAATACTTTTATTAAACTCTTTTAAACTTATATTTTGTTAAATGTGTATCTATATAGATATAGTTATATAAGTAGGATTGAAAGGATTGAGGACTGATAGCTCACCTTACCTCCTGTTCCTTGTTTGGTTGTGGACTTAGGGTATCGGTTGTTTGTCCGAAGGTCGTTTGAATCCTAGTTATATATTATGTATATGTATATAGATATAAAAGTTCCTTATTTCTATTCAATACCTTTGGGTAGCAAAGGTATACAAACATGTTCATACATACCAACAACATTGCTAGTAAACTATAATAGGTATAGTTTAGGAAGTTACTAATACTATTACTAGAACAATGAAACATACAATGAGTCAGTTCATACATGAGTCAACACATACTATTATGAGAAACAGAGAGAACATACTATTATGAGAAACAGAGAGAACATACATACATACTAGACAGAGAGAGAACATATAATACAGCTAGTACATACTATACATTATACAAGAGAACATACTATTATGAGAAACAGAGAGAACATACATACATACATACTAGACAGAGAGAGAACATACAATACAGCTAGTACACACAATACATATACAAGAACACTACTACAGTTATGTGAGGCACGTAACGGGGCATGGCATCACCTGTCATGGCTCGTTTTGTATCCAGAATCTCCTTAAGTGGAGAGCGTTGAGTTTGTGTATAGATCTATACTGGATTGACTATCCTACACCTTGCTGCTCGCTACAGTGGGACTTGCAAGTCTACGGGTGCCAAACGTCATTCTTTCCGACGTCTTTCATCGTCGTGTTTTTAGTCAGTAGTATGGTACAGGCATATCACATGGTAATTTAAATAACAATTGGTTTAAGGTAGTTAGTACAGCAGTAATTACTTAATACAACACTACAGTACTATTTTATTTCCCCATTGCATTCACTTTGTGATCTTCACACAATGAACAGTAATGTAAAAACTATATTTTTGGTTAATGATAGTCAGATTTGGGAAAATTCATAATCTTACAAGAGACTTGCATACAAACATTTGATGCCTTGGTAGAAGGCTACTTTTAGTAGAAAACATAGGGTTTTCTAGGAGAGTTCAAACATTTTACAAACATTTTACAAACATTTGATACCTTGGTAGAAGGCTACTTTTAGTAGAAAACATAGGGTTTTCTAGGAGAGTTCAAACATTTACAAACTTATTCATCACATACTTACAAACACTTTCATACAAACACAGACACTAAAATACTTATGATCTCACCAGCTTTAAAGCTGATAAACTCTTTCAAAATAACTTGTATTCTCAGGTCACCAGTAGACAGGTACCGGTGCCAGGTTTTGAGAAGATGGAGCTCGTTCAAGACTCATCTTATATTTTGATTCATATTTTTGGTATCTATTAAACTTGACAGAACACACTTGTATTAAATTATATTATTAATGCAATGGATGATGTTGTTGCTTGTTTACTACTATTCATTGTTGTGATACTATACATGAGGTCCTCCAACCCCGAACGATTCCGCCGTTCCGTTTTGGGGTGTGACAGATTGGTATCAGAGCATTGTTTATAGTGAATCGAGAATATCAACCCGTAAAAGATATACAAACTATAAACACAAACGGGATTAAACTACTCTGACCAAGAGTTTATACTTTTAAATAATAAAATATTTAACCAAGTATACATACCTGCATTCATACTAAAATCAGTGTCACTAGGACAGAACAAAAGTATTACGATTGTTGGGCAGCACAAGTAGACTTAGAGACATATAGTCAAATCTGGGAAGATATAGCCTGATCAACTATATTATCCGAGGAGTGACTAGCATGTGCCTAAGTGTGGTTGTGAGGTTGCAACAAGTCTAAAAACATACCAACAATACCAAAACGAAAACCTTAGAACAAAACAAAAACCTAAAATACTATAGGAGTATTTTGTGTTACTATAAATTACTTATGTGCTTATTTCTTATACCCCTTTTCTCGTGTAGATATCATGGCTGGATTCCATATCCCCGGAGACCCATACTATCCCAACAACGGCAATGCAGGATGGCTGGGAGAAGAGCCAGAAGATGATCACCCAATCCCTTTGGATGATCACCAAGCTGAAGGCTTTTCTGATGGTTCTAACTCAGAGCCAGAAGTCAACAACCTACCCCCAGTAGCTCCAAACCCAAAACCTCATCCAGCATTTCAAGGACTCACACCTCTGTGGGCCACAAACTTGAGCAGATGGAGTCAGGAACAGGGTCAACCCATTCCCTACAAAGGGGACAGAAGTTTTTACAACCTCACCGAGGGAGGTTCAGCTGATCGTGTCCTGCCCATCATGGTCCGAAGGATTTCTCGGAACACCGAGCAAGGTCGAGCAACTATCGACCGAGTGGTGGAGATTGACGCCAACTCTGGCGTTAACACGGTCCGCATTCGCCAACTCGAGGTAGCTATGGAAAGGGTTAGGATAACCAATGGGACTCTGCAGCAACAGCTAGCTGCATCCCAAGCTGAAGTTAGGGAACTACGGGCTAGGCGGTCAATGTATGAAAGGCGCATGAGAGACATAGAACGCCTTCTGTCAGAGTCAAGAACTCGCCCTAGTAGTTCTCGTCGTAGATAGAGTCTCCTCGACTTCTCTTTTGGATATAACTTAGTTTATGTAAAAACTCTAGTCTAATTTCCTATCTTTGTTAGAACTTGGACCTGTTAGGTCTTGATTAGGTCGTAATTCTGTCAAAATTTTCCCATATTGGTTGATGTAAGGCCTACTTCTAGGTCATTTTTCCCAAACTTGTTACATATGTAATTCCAGTATTATTGACAGATATCTAATCTCATGGAAATTATTTCCAAATGCTTTCATCTTTTAGTACTAAATCTACATTCAATCATACTATTCAATTGTGCTGTTGGGCTATGGAGAGTTAGTCCATGAGTCATTCTCACCAAATTCTCCATATCAAATTCTTATCAATATCTTCATCCTTGTAAACTTATAGTTAAAAGATGCTTCCACGCCGATCAACGAGACGCGATCCTCCGATAACTGCAACACCACCTGCTCCTCAAATCGATACGGCAGCTCTGAATGCTGCAGTAGCTGCGGCTGTGGCTACAGCCATGGCTCAATATCATTCCACCAACGCCAGTGGTGCGGAAACGCCTGTTCATTCTACCCATGGTGAAGCCCCTGTGCTCTTGAGAGAGTGCTCCTATAAGGACTTCACCAACTGCAAGCCATTATCCTTTAAAGGGACTGGCGAAGTCATTGCCCTCTCGCAATGGTTCGAAAAGACAGAGTCGATCTTCGAGATCTGCTCATGCCCAGAAGGAAGCAAAGTCAAATTTGCTGCGTGCACCTTCGAGGCAAAAGCCCTGACATGGTGGAATAGCTATGTCAAGTCACTATCTCTCATAGTGGCTAATGCTATGGGCTGGGAAGCTCTGAGAGAGCTGATGATCGAAAAATACTGCCCGAGGGGGGAAATCCAAAAGCTGGAGCAGGAACTGTGGAGCCTAACCATGAAAGGCTCCAACATAGTCTCCTATACCGCCAGGTTCTGTGAGCTGGTGGCCCTCTGTCCCAACATGGTTCACACAGAGGGAAAGAAGATAGAGAGGTACATATGGGGGCTGGTGCCTCCATTTCAAGGGAATGTTTTGGCTTCAAACCCCACTACATTCGATAGTGACAAGCGGTTGGCACAACGGCTTATTGACCATGGGGTCCGTACCCCAGCAGCAACAACAACCCTAGCCATCTCAGAACCTTCCAAATCCGCTGATTCCAAGCGGAAGTTCTGGGATGACAAGAAGAAGAAGAAGGCTGCCAAAAAGCAGCAGGTCGTGGCAATTCATGCTGCGATAGCACCTGCCGCTGCTGCTCCGGTCAAGCAGTACGCTGGAAGTCTTCCTAAGTGCAACAAATGTAACTTCTACCACATCGGAGCCTGCCGGGAAATGCAGTGTTCAAACTGCAACAGGAAGGGGCACACTGCCTGTTTCTGCAAAGCTCCGGCGAGGCCAATCAACCAAGTCCCCGGCGCAGGAGTGGGCCAAGCTTGCTACGGTTGTGGCGAGGTGGGCCACTACAAGAGGAACTGCCCTAAGGCAGGGAATGCCAGTGGAGTAGGAAGAGTTCTGGCTATAGGCCACGAGGAAACGGTTGCCGACCCCACAGTGGTCACTGGTACGTTTCTCCTCGATAACTCTTATGCATGCATACTGTTTGATAGTGGAGCGGAGAGGAGTTTCGTGAACCAAAAATTTGCTCATTTACTTAAGCAAAAATCACGAGCACTTAAAGAACCGTTCGCTGTAGAAATGGCTAATGGAAAGTCGGAGAGCACTAGCAGTATATACATAGGGTGTACCCTAACTCTAGATAGCCATTCATTTTCGATCGACCTCATGCCGTTCTCAATTAAAAGTTTCGACGTCATTATCGGCATGGATTGGTTGAGTCTACATCGTGCCGACATCATGTGTTATGAAAAGGCAGTTCGCCTTAATCCGCCGTCTGGCGAAACTCTGGTAGTTTATGGCGACAAACCCGGCACGAACCTTCGTATCATCTCGAGTATTCAAACCCAGAAATTCTTGCGAAAGGAATGTCGCGCATTCCTTGCTTATGTTGTCGATGTGAGCCAAGAATCGAAAAACATTAAGAACATTCCAGTAGTACGCGATTTTCCCGATATCTTTCCAGAAGAACTCCCAGGATTACCTCCCCAACGCCAAGTCGAGTTCAGAATCGACTTAGTTCCAGGGGCAACCCCAGTAGCCAAATCGCCCTATCGTTTAGCACCTGCAGAGATGCAAGAACTGTCCTGTCAACTTAACGAACTGCTCAGCAAGGGCTTTATAAGACCAAGCTTCTCACCCTGGGGAGCTCCAGTCTTGTTCGTCAAAAAGAAAGACGGATCGTTTCGTATGTGCATCGACTATAGGGAGCTCAACAAACTAACCGTCAAAAATCGTTATCCTCTGCCTCGTATTGACGATTTATTTGATCAACTGCAAGGGGCGAACTTCTTTTCAAAAATCGATCTAAGATCCGGATATCACCAACTACGAGTGCTAAGAGAGGATTTCCTGAAGACAGCCTTCCGAACTCGTTATGGGCACTACGAATTCGTAGTGATGCCGTCCGGATTAACAAACGCGCCCGCCGTACTCATGGATTTAATGAATAGGGTGTGTCGTCCTTACTTGGATCAGTTTGTCATCGTCTTAATCGATGACATACTTATCTACTCTCGTAGTAAGGAGGAGCATAGTCAACATCTGCGACAGGTCTTAGAAACACTGCGTTCGGAGAAGCTATATGCGAAGTTCTCGAAATGCGAATTTTGGATCCGAAGAGTCGAATTCTTAGGGCACGTGGTTAGCGAAGAGGGAATACACGTGGACCCTTCCAAAATCAAAGCCATTGAGAGCTGGTCAGCACCAAAGACGCCTACCGTAATTCGTCAATTTCTAGGCCTCGCTGGCTACTATCGCAGGTTCATTCAGAACTTCTCTCGTATTGCGAAACCTCTTACAACACTGACCCAGCAGGGCGTGGCCTTTGACTGGGAAGAGAAGCAGGAGAGAGCGTTCCAAACGCTCAAGCGAGCCTTATGCACCGCACCAATACTATCCCTCCCCGAAGGGATAGAAGACTTTGTTGTCTATTGCGATGCGTCAAATCAAGGGCTCGGCTGTGTTCTGATGCAACGAGGTAAGGTCATCGCCTATGCCTCGAGACAGCCGAAGACACACGAGGTCAACTACACCACTCACGATCTTGAGCTAGGAGCAGTTGAGTTTGCTCTGAAGATCTGGAGACACTACCTGTATGGTACAAAAAGCACTATCTTTACAGACCACAAAAGCCTACAACATATATTCGACCAGAAGGAGCTCAACATGAGACAACGATGGTGGGTCGAGCTACTCAGTGATTTCGAATGCGAAATTCGCTATCATCCGGGTAAAGCCAACGTAGTAGCTGACGCCCTAAGTTGGAAAGAATACTTGGGTCGTAGAGTCAAATCATTGACTATGACTATCCATTCACACTTGTCCACGCAAATTAAGGAGGCTCAGCTCGACGCTTTGAAACCTGAAAATATGGCGAGTGAATCCCTGAGAGGGATGGATAAGAACTTGGAAGTCAAAGGTGGCGGGACCTTATATTTCATGGATCGGATCTGGACACCGAAACACGGTGGTTTCAGAGACTTGGTCATGACCGAGGCGCATAACACTCGTTATTCCGTCCACCCAGGTTCAGATAAGATGTATCTGGATCTTAAAAAGCTATACTGGTGGCCTAACATGAAAGCAGAGATTGCTACCTTCGTAAGTAAATGCCTTACTTGCGCCAAGGTCAAGGTCGAATACCAGAAACCCTCAGGTCTTCTACAACAGCCGGAGATACCAGAATGGAAGTGGGAGCGGATCACTATGGACTTCATAACCAAGTTGCCCAAGACAACGGGTAGACTTGATACCATATGGGTCATCGTCGACAGATTGACCAAGTCCGCACACTTCCTGCCCATCAAAGAGACAGACAAGATGGAGAAGTTAACAAGAACCTACATTCGGGAGATTGTACAACTGCAAGGTGTTCCCATATCCATTATCTCGGACAAAGATAGTAGATTCACTTCGAGGTTCTGGCAGTCGCTACAAAGTTCCCTAGGAACTAGACTGGACATGAGTACAACCTATCATCCACAGACCGACAGACAAAGTGAGAGGACTATCTAAACCTTGGAAGATATGTTGTGAGCCTGTGTGATCGACTTTGGGAAAGCATGGGATACTCATTTACCCCTTGTCGAATTTTCCTACAACAACAGTTATCACACGAGCATAAAGGCCGCTCCATTCAAGGCCCTCTATGGCCGAAAGTACAGATCCCCTCTGTGTTGGGCTGAGGTGGGTGATACTCAGTTAGCTAAAGGATGAGTTCCTGACAACACTCTCACGGGTCCGGAGATCATTCGGGAAACGACAGAGAAGATCGTCCAGATTCGTGAACGATTGAAAGCCTCTAGAGACCGACAGAAAGGCTACGCAGATAAACGAAGGAAACCGTTGGAATTCCAGGTGGGCGACCGTGTTCTATTGAAGGTCTCACCCTGGAAAGGCTTGATACGCTTCGGAAAGCGTGGAAAGCTAAATCCAAGATACATAGGGCCTTTCGAGATTCTCGCGAGAATCGGCCCTGTAGCTTACAAACTTAACTTACCTCGTGAACTCAGTAACGTACATTCTACTTTCCACGTCTCGAACTTGAAAAAGTGTCTGTCCGATGAGACTCTTGTAATCCCACTCGACGAGATCGAGATCAGCGAGAGCCTCAACTTCGTGGAAGAACCTATAGAGATCATGGACCGAGAGGTCAAGCAAACAAAGCAAAGCCGTATCCCGATAGTGAAGGTTCGCTGGAACGCCAAGCGAGGACCTGAATTCACTTGGGAGCGAGAGGATCAGATGAAACTGAAATATCCTCATCTTTTTGCTTTGTTATTTGTAACTACTTAATTGCTTAAACTCTAATTTCGGGACGAAATTGCTTCTAACGGGGGGATGATGTGACAATCCGAAATTTTTATCTTGTACTCTTATTCAAATCAATGAAGGTCAGACTCGTTTTTGCTATCTTCTAGCACTGTTTAGAGTCAATTAGAGTGTTCAAAACCTAGTATAATCAAGGTATGAGTAGTGGGATGAGTATTGTGAGTGTAACACCTTGCAAATGAGCCAAACACACCAACACAAGGTGTGTGCGGCCGCACACCCGAGTGTGCGGCCACACACCCATCCCAACCGCACACTCTCCCCTATATATTCAACACTTAGTCATTTTTGAACACTTTTCCACTTCTTCAAGACTAGAACTCGAAATCCTCTCAAGTATCATCCAAATCTTCATCTTGATCTTCATAAAAGTAAGTAATTCTTCCTTTTGATTTGTTGATGCACGACCCTAACTAGCAAAACCCTTTGCTTTGATCCATGAAAACATCCAATTTTAGTCAAGAACACCAAGAACACCAAGAACGCCAAGAACACCAAGAACACACACTAGTTTTGGACCTTAATCACCCTTTCAAGCCTCTATAACGTGTATACACTTATCATAACTTGTTATATGCTAAGAACACTTGATGATATACTAGAAAAACACGATTTTATCATCTTCATAAAGGGTGTGCGGCCGCACACATCATGGTGGCCGCACACACCCCTTTTAGGTCCAAAAACGGCAATGAACTCCATATAAGGCTAAAGCATGAAGTAAGAAACCTTCCTAGATGAGTCCTAAAGCCTTAAAATACGTTTTGGCACATTTCATAGGGAGTGTGCGGCCGCACACACACCCTGGCCGCACACACACAAATATTGTGCATTTTGACCATACACTCCCTTGTATAGCCATATACCCCTTATATACAATCATATATGGTTGTAACACCTCAAAATAAGTGTTTACTAGTCCCTAAGGTGGTTCCAATTCAATAATTAGTTGTTATAAGCACTAATTGTATTCATATATGTATCATTATATGTTAAATAGGATCCGCGTGTGTGCTCAAGTCTTCACTTGACACTTAGCATCCTATCCAACACTTTCATCCAAACCACTCACTACAGGTGAGTTCATAGCCCCTTAATCAACCTTTTAAATGATTTTTAAATGCTTTTATGGGGGGGGGGGGAATACAAGTTGAACTATTATAGTTATTATATCAATCACATGTGATTAATAACTACCAAACAAGTGGAATTCTTACTTTTCAAACTGTGTTATCAAACAAACTACTTCAAACTGTTTTACAAACTCTTTTACATGTCAAATACTTTTATTAAACTCTTTTAAACTTATATTTTGTTAAATGTGTATCTATATAGATATAGTTATATAAGTAGGATTGAAAGGATTGAGGACTGATAGCTCACCTTACCTCCTGTTCCTTGTTTGGTTGTGGACTTAGGGTATCGGTTGTTTGTCCGAAGGTCGTTTGAATCCTAGTTATATATTATGTATATGTATATAGATATAAAAGTTCCTTCTTTCTATTCAATACCTTTGGGTAGCAAAGGTATACAAACATGTTCATACATACCAACAACATTGCTTGTAAACTATAATAAGTATAGTTTAGGAAGTTACTAATACTATTACTAGACCAATGAAACATACAATGAGTCAGTTCATACATGAGTCAACACATACTATTATGAGAAACAGAGAGAATATACTATTATGAGAAACAGAGAGAACATACATACATACTAGACAGAGAGAGAACATACAATACAGCTAGTACATACTATACATTATACAAGAGAACATACTATTATGAGAAACAGAGAGAACATACATACATACATACTAGACAGAGAGAGAACATACAATACAGCTAGTACACACAATACATATACAAGAACACTACTACAGTTATGTGAGCCACGTAACGGGGCATGACATCACATGTCATGGCTCGTTTTGTATCCAAAATCTCCTTAAGTGGAGAGCGTTGAGTTTGTGTATAGATCTATACTGGATTGACTATTCTACACCTTGCTGCTCGCTACAGTGGGACTTGCAAGTCTACGGGTGCCAAACGTCATTCCTTCCGACGTCTTTCATCGTCGTGTTTTTAGTCGGTAGTATGGTACATGCATATCACATGGTACTTTAAATAACAATTGGTTTAAGGTAGTTAGTACAGCAGTAGTTACTTAATACAACACTACAGTACTATTTTATTTCCCCATTGCATTCACTTTGTGATCTTCACACAATGAACAGTAATGTAAAAACTATATTTTTGGTTAATGATAGTCAGATTTGGGAAAATACATACTCTTACAAGAGACTTGCATACAAACATTTGATGCCTTGGTAGAAGGCTACTTTTAGTAGAAAACATAGGGTTTTCTAGGAGAGTTCAAACATTTTACAAACATTTGATACCTTGGTAGAAGGCTACTTTTAGTAGAAAACATAGGGTTTTCTAGGAGAGTTCAAACATTTACAAACTTATTCATCACATACTTACAAACACTTTCATACAAACACAGACACTAAAATACTTATGATCTCACCAGCTTTAAAGCTGATAAACTCTTTCAAAATAACTTGTATTCTCAGGTCACCAGTAGACAGGTACCGGTGCCAGGTTTTGAGAAGATGGAGCTCGTTCAAGACTCATCTTATATTTTGATTCATATTTTTGGTATCTATTAAACTTGACAGAACACACTTGTAACCCTACTTTTGACTTAAATCAAACTTCAACACTATATAAGTTACACATTCAAGAATCGTAATTCAAGTCGAAACCACTTTGTATAAACCCATAACTCGATCAAATAAGCTAATTCCACTCAACTTTGGGCCTTAGCCCAAGAGTTGTCAGACCAAATCTCTTATTGGACCAAGACTTTTTTATTGGGCCCTAATGGACCGATAACTTCTCCAATTGGTTTTTGGGCTGAAATCCCCTTACTTGGGCCGATACTCATCCTAGAGCAATTGCGGACCGAAAACTTCTTTGGGCCAAGGCAAATTCGAAGCCCATTATTCTTTTGGGCCAACCTTGGGCCAAACACCTCTCCTAATTGGTTATGGCCATGGATTAAGCAAAAAAACAAAGAAAGGGATAATTCACATGCCACCTCATTTTTATCTAGCATACATCTATGCTTTTGACCTCCATACACCCATACATATCCCATCACCTAACATTAAGTCAAACAACCTCTTTCTCCCCTACTCTCCCTTATTCACGACCAAGACATCACAAACACACACAAAACACTCTCATCTCCTCACTTGTTTTCTAAAGAAGCTTACCTATTGTTTCTCTCAAGAATATTCGAGTTTATCATCATCAAAAATCGATTCAAGACTCCTTAGAACACACATAACTTCGAGATCTCTTCAAGGAACAAGCTAGGTTCAAAGATTCATCTTCTTCTTCATCTACATCTCAAAAACCCCCAAGGTGAGCTTCATACCCCCCCTTATTTTCGGTTTTATGATGTTTTTGGGGGAGGATACAAGTGCTTTTGTGTTAGATCTATGTATATGTGCATGTTTATGTGTTTAACTTTTAGATCTTTACTTGAAAATGAAGTTTATCACCTAGATCTTCATAAAAACCATGAGAAAAGTTTGTTTTGTCTCATATATTACATGTAAACTTGTAGATCTGAGATTATACACCCTAAATAGCAAAAACAAGTGTTGTGTTCAAACATCTATAACCTAAGCTAAAAAATTCAGCTTTAACAGGAACGTTATGGTCTCGTTTCGGGCTGTTTTGACGCCCTTAATGGTAATATTTTTCAAACCTGTTTTACATGCAAACATTTCAGGTTATTACCTTTAAAATTACTACTCTCACGTTTTCATGCGATTTTGCTACAATTTTTGGCGAATTGTACAAAACTGCCTATCATATTTGAAATAATCTCGGACCAGCCTGTGAAGGTGAGCAATTTCACACTTGTTTGAGGCCATTAAAAATTATGAGAAAAATAGTGAACAAAGTAAACAAAAGTTCCAAACTTCCAGAGTTTACGGATCCAAATTTCGACTTACGATGATTTTTCTACAAATTTTCCAACAACCGGGTCAGAAAAGTCAAAAACCAGAAAAATGTGTTTTTTCACAAAAATCAAGCAAAAAATGATATTCTTGATAAAAATGGGTTAAAATGTTATCTTTACCAAAAACTAGCCATAAATACAAGTTTTGAACAAAAGGAGGACTAAAGTGTTATTTTTACCAAAATTGGGCCTTAATTGAAAATTTGTGGCTTATTAGGCCAAGAACGTCATTTTTACAAAAAGTGAGCTTTTTATATGAATTTAGTAAATAATCGAGCTAAAACTAGCAATATAATAACAAACGGGCTAATTAGGTTATTTTCATGTTTATTGGGCCTTAGTAACTCATTAATATGTTTGATAGGTCCTGAATACTATTTATATGTTTATTGGGCCTCATTGACCCATTAACATGTGCGACGGACCTTGGATTCTATTTGCGTGTTGTTTGGGCCTGTAAATACCGTACATGTGAAATGGGCCTTATTTGTCCTTTTACATATATTTTGGGCCCAAGTTATATAATCTCATTCCTATAGGGCCTTGAAATGACTTACATGTTTAGCGATGCCTTAGTGGTTCACTTACATGGTTCATTGGGCATGGGAATGAGTTTTATATGTTTTTCTTCTTTTTTCGCGTAAACTTTTATTAAGGATCTAGTGAGACGTTTCGTTTGGCACCATATGAGTGTACAAACGTAGCCTGTATTTATAACCAGAGTCTCCCGGAGCGAGAGCGTGAGTTTGTGTATAAATCTATACGGGGGTGACACCCCACACCTGAGCTGTTCGCTACAATTAGACTAGGCCAGTCTAGGGTGACAAACTATACCTTAAGCAGGTCAGCGTCTAATAGACGTCATGACATGCAAAATTGTCATTATCAAGTATGGTTATAATGGCTCACTTAGAGGAATTAACATTATAAAATTTACGGGAAACCATTCTATGTTCTTTTTGGATAAAACGGGAAACCATTCTATTTTCTTTTGATAAACGGAAATCTATACGCACTGGTACTCAACCACGGGGGTTGAGATTCCAGCATTCTCTATCGCAGACAACATCGGGTTGTCTGGAATCATTCTTTTTCTATTTTCGCAAACATTAATACACATGCATTAATATAAGATCGGACACAAATATTTCAAACCATTTCTTTTTAGAAAATATCGGATCTTATGAAATCACTATGAGAACTACTCTAAACAAGTACAAAACCATTTTATACAAAAATGCTTATGAAATCACCAACTTTTTAGTTGACGCTTTTTAAATCGACTTGTATCCTCTGGAATCCAGTAGCAGGTAATATGCTCGACTAGGAGATCAAGTGGTGCGACTTCAAGAAATTTTACTTTTATTACTTTTGTGTAACTAATGAACAAGTTCAATATGTAAACTATGTAAGTGTGTATGTCTAATGTATGATGTTTGGTTGCTATGTTTCATTCATATTCAATTGTTATGATACTGTACAATGACGTCAACCGCCCCCAGACGTTTCCGCCATCCCGGTTCGGGGGTGTGACATGATGCTGGGGAAGGTCTCCGAGGTCCCCATCTGAGATTTAGAGTTTCCTTGTGATTTTTCGAATAATCATCTTATGTTGTGTTATGCATTCTGAGATTCAAGTTGCATATGTACCAAGTTAAGTTTTGATGTTGTAGACGTCATTTGATGATGGTTCGAACCCTAAGTAGGGTAGAGATGGTTATGCTGCTTGGAGGATCACTGGTCGGTCCGATTTTTATGATTTTCGGACAATGGGTCAGAGGGATCTGTGATTCATGTATGCTAGGTTTTGGTTCGGATTTATTGATGCATGTGGAAAGGAAGTGGGCTGCCATCAAAGTGTTCGTGGTTAGGAAGTTTCTCGTTGTGTTTCTCAAGGATCCATTGGACTCATCCATGGACGCGGAGAATTTAAGGTTTGGACAGATCATGGGTGCAGAGCAAGTTGTCTTTAGGTGTATGTCTTTAAGGACGCATGTGTTGTCCTCGCAGTAGGAAGCTGATGGTTAGTTAATTTATTATGGTCAGTAGTTCCTTTTGGTAGTTCCATGGATTTCGATGAAGGAGCATTGAACCATTCTAATACTACATCGGTTATAGGAAGCATGGTTAGCCCATGATATGGGTTAGTTATCTTTGGTTGAGTTGGGAAACTGTTGATTGGCCTCAGAGTTCACTAAGGGTAATCGAAGGCTTCAAGCTATATCAGCTAAGGATGCAATTGATGCCTCGTCCCTTCGTCAAGTTCTGTAAGGTGTACATCTTGGTCTTTTTGTATGTGTACTCTCGACTGTTTGGTTGTGGAATTGTTATTCCTAGTAGGCTTGAGTTGGCATTCACCCTTGGCTTTTGGGAGTTCGGATGTCGGAGCGACGTTGTTCGGTTTTCAGGCGTGTATGTGGCCTACACAAAGTTCATTTTTTGTTAGGTCGTGTCGATTGGGTTGGTATTGTGATTGATTCGATCAGGTTTTTGGCAACATTTCTAGTTAATTTTGGAATCCTTTCCAAAATTGAATGTTGTATTGGTCTTTTTGTGTATTGGTGGGATCTTTTCAGTTTCATCAAGGTATGAGATCTTATTGTGGTTGTTAGAAGAAAGTGTCTAATAGCGGTTGAGGTTCGCCATTTCGTTCAATTCGTCGGTACGTCACCTTTTGGGTAAGGTCATCATTAAGAAGTAACACAGTCAGCCTGAGGAGCGCCATGTTTTCTCCTGGAGAATGTCAAATGATGTGCTTTCAAGTTGGAATGAGCGTTCAGCTGTCTATCTTATTTTTGGTTGTATACGGTCATGTTTCGCTTGATGATGCGTCAGTGGCAGTGGATTGTGGAAGAGTTTTGTGTTACAGAATGGTATGGCTTCTGTGTTTTGGAAAAGTTCTGAGTGGGATGTTAACTGGGTTTATACCGATTACTGGGATGATGGAAGTGTGCCTTTAGGCCCATTGGATGATGGTCGAGAGTTTTCATGTTTTTGGTTGGGCAATTGAAAGAACGGTGTGGAACCATGAGCTTCTCATCCTAATGGCTGTGTGGCGTCATGATGTGTTGTGAGCCATCATGGATTTCAGTTTTGTGAGTAGGGATGACAGTTGTGTAGCGGAGACATGTGTGTTGGTTTGCTAATCATGTGGCATAGGCGAGTGTTTGAGCAATATAGTGTTGTCACTGGTGGTTCAGTGACCGGCAGGTTGAGTTGGGAAGTTATAGAGTGTTGACTTGTTGGAAAAGTCATGGTGGTATATTAGCAGTTCATTATTGGGATTCTTCTTAGTAGATTCGTGTTCGTTTTATGATAAGGTGTAACGACCCGAATTCCCTTTTTGTTAGCGGCGTTAGTTTCTGTTACTTGATTTATTCCTTTTATTGTTACTTAATTAAATAAAAAAATAAAAATGGTGTCAAATAATATCAAAAATAATTATACAATAATTAAGAGGAAATTATTTGATTAAAAGGCTTTCTCGGAAAAATAAGGCAAATATAATTCATTGAAAAGAGTAGTTGAGGGGCTAAAGGGTTATTAAGAAAAAATTAAATTGCTAACTAATCTAGGGTTAGGGTACATTGGGATTAAAGCCGAAAAGTTAGGGATAAATTTGAAAAAAAAAAACGTCCATAACCCTCCTTAGCAAGCTAATCGACGAAAATTATCATGTTCCTTTTGTTTGTTTCGTTTGGACTGCTACGTACGAATCAAATTGCCCATAATCTGTTCTTGTTGGGCTTTTGCACGCAGGGCCGGTCCCGAGGAATTAAATATCCTCAAAGGCCCAGGACGAACAAGAAAAAAAAAGTTCCTTATCGTTATTATAATTTGTTATTCTTAAATAAAAATATATAATAAAAAAAATTAGGCCCTGTGCAGCTGCCCACTTTGCCCCCCCCCCCCCTCAACGCCCCCCATGGTTGCACGCATAAACGATGAGAGAGGGAGATGAGCGAGAGAGTGGAGATCGAGAAGAGAGCGGTGTGGGAAATCGATTGTGAAGCTGTGAGGGAGGTCAGTCGGTCTTGTTGGTGTGTCGTGTCCGGTCGGCAGGTGAAAAAAAAATAGTGATCAAGAGGGAAGGAGTTGTAAGAATTAATAGTACAAGGTGAGAAGAGGAGTTAAAACGAGAATAAGGTTGTTCCTGAGGTTGTGAACTCCACTCAATTGGTAATCTACTTACTTATCTTCTTCCTCATGCGATTTACATTAAATTGTTAGTGTTTTGGTAAGAATTATGAGTGGAATTGTTTTCGGTTGGTTCAGTTAACTTTCTTCTTTCGCTTTCAAATATCATGAATTCTTGCAAGTTTGATTGTGGCTAAAAACGTAGCAACCAACCTTGATTTTTTCTTGAGTCTCAATTCTTAAATGTTGTTGTTACAATCTCTAGTAAATGGGTTGGAGTTGTGAAGTTAAAAGTGCCTTTGTTTTGTTACCATGTTTCTTGTTTCTTGTTTCTTGTAAAACCAAATCCTATGAATATATATCAATAATTTTCTGCATATAAGACGCGTTTTTGAACCCTTTTTAAGGCTCTCAAAACAGCCCCTAAAAGTCTTTCTATGTGGTGAGTTATAAAGAAGTTTTTCTAGCAAGTTGTCATCTTTTAGCTTGAATGTTCTTGCGATTCTTGGTTGTGTTGCCTTGTAATTTTCGGCCTCTAAGTTCATGACTTGGGGGCTGAAATAATAACCTTGAAATCATTTAAATCATGTCTAAAATTCGACCAAGTTCCATCCCTACATGTGTCTTGATTTGGAACTTAAAGAAGTCTTTGTTGGTGAATGTAGAACTTTGTGTTAGATGTGTAATGGCGTCCTACTTTCGATCATCCATTAACCAACTCTTTGGTCTTTTCATTAACACTCGAAGTATATCTTATTATCTTCAGTCAAGCTTAGTTGAGTGCTAAATGGAATAATCCCAAGTCCTTTCCCTTAATCTTGAAGGTTATGGTGATGTTGGTGAAAACTTGCAAAGCTGGACAGAATTGTTAATCTGTCTTGCAAGGGCTGTAGAGGTCATTCCGAGCCGATTTAGAGAAAATCACCACAAGAACAAAGTTGTAAAAAATCGAGTCTAGTTTTCAGAAAGTATAGATTCTGCTTAATCGGAGTTAGAGGTTTTGTTTTATGCTAAAAACATTGAACAGTGGTTGGGCTGGAAAATTATAAAAATATATAAAAGTTAGTTTTAAAGTTGTATTTTTGAAGCGTGTACTTTAATTATTAATTGCTTGTTATGTGTGGTTTTTAGGTGATGTCTTGAGAACTTCAAGTAAGTTCAAGACTTGGAGTAGAAGGAGAGTCTCATCAAGGCTAAAAGTGAGTTCATAGTTATAACTCACTTATGTTGCATAATTAAAACGTACAATCTGTAGATGGTGATTTGATTCACATTAGGATAACCTTGTCATTTATTATTCTCTATGATGACCTGATATTTATGATACCACCGTATGCTTTTTTCTATTGTCATATTATGAGTTATTTGCTAAGATGCTTTCACTCTAATGAATTTAACATGACAAGCTAGTTTTTGGTATGAGTCGATAATTTTATTAACTTTAGTGCATTACCAAAAACTACACCTCATAAGTGGGTTATTCAATGAAAATTCGGATCATGCTAAAATTGTTAATGCTTGTTTGGTAAATCTTATTGTTTGCACATTTTGTATGGTTATGCCTTGGTATTTGTTGATATGATGCTACGGTTGATATGTGCTAGTTGAATTATGCTTGCAATGATTATGCCTAATGAAATCAATAGTCATATCTTATGCTTGATTGACGGTATGTCATTTTGTTACATGTTGTATTTCTTGAATTGGTTGATCATCTAGCATGCTCATTTTGAATTAAAGTTGTAATGAATTAGTAGAAACATGCTATAACATGATGATATACGATGAATTTTCTTACATGCTTCATTGCTCATTAAGGTTGTATGAGTAACATGTCTAAGTAGATGTATTGTTGTTTTTGCGGGGTATAATGATGTTAAAGGTATAACCTTGCAAGCCTAATAGGTTGAAAGAGCTTAAGCCATAACGGTGATTATTTACATGGTCTTTCTAGATGGTCGTGTGACACATGGTTCACGTGCACCCCGGTGTACGAGAAACTGGAGTGGTGTTTGATTAATGGTGTAGTCGGATCAAGTATCATGTGGGAATCGGGAGGCGTAAAGGTAGAATTGGCACCGTTTTACCGATCTTGAATGACAACATGAAGTACTTGTACTTTGCAGGTCGGAGTAGCGAAAGTGGAGTCTCAGAGTTGGTGTTTCGGGTGGAGGTCATGAACCACTTAGAGCATTTGACTGGCCATGGATACAAGTAGTGAACAAGGTGTTTCTATAGGGTTAGGTAGCACCAAGGGACACTTTTCTATCACAAGGTTGGATAGATATAATAAAATGTGAATTTATAGCAAAAAGTTGGTTATATAATTAAAGTTGAATTTATAACAAAAGGTTGGTTATATAATAAAAAATTGAATTTATAACAAAATGTTGGTTTAAAAAGTTAAATTTAGAAGGTTGAATTTATAACAAAAGGGTGGTTATATAATAAATGGTTGAATAAATAGGAAAGGTTGGTTATATATGAAATATGGTTGTTTATATGTTATGTGGTTGCTTATAAGATATACGGTTGTTCATATATGTTATGTGGTAGAATTGTGGTTGAAGATTTATGCATATAAGCATTTGAACATGCGATTGAATGATTATGATATGTGGTATTTGCTTATTATTTTTATGCTTCATCGTAAAATGAATGATTGAACCATTTGGGGTTTGTATGTTTATATGCAACCTTCATGAACTCACTCAGCAGGGGCTGACACTTGTGTCTTTTCTCTTTTGTGCCTTATGATTGGTGCAGGCAGCATATGAGTTTGGCCTTGGTGAGAGGGGTTGCTTATGGGGCACTTATGCCAATTAGATGATACCAGTTTGGACACATTATATGTTTTATCAAATTAAACAACTACTTTTTGTTATGTTTTAAAATGGTTTGAAATTATGATTTAATTTTGAGGTAACGTGGTGATTTGAAAATATTTTGAAATAAACAAGTCTTCCACTAACGTATTCTATTCAAAGTATTTTAAAATAAAAAAAATTATGGTGAAAATCACGACATTATATAAGGTTCCGTGTGAGTTAAATTACCGGTGATGCGGGCGATTATAAGTCTCTTGGGTGTTTTGACAGATGATTGTCCACCTGAGCTGTTTTGGGGGCTTGAGTGTCACGTGAGTTTTGGTTTTGACCATGGTTATGCTCGTAGGAGCAGTTGGTTAGTCACAACTTGTCAGGAAGTCGGGTGCATATTTGAGGACCCTATCATGATATTTGAATTTAGGATGGGTTGGTTAGAAAAACTGTTGTTTTGTTTATTTATCTCTATGCATAGATGCATGGCTTTTGAACCAAGGGGATGTGTAGGCTAGTTTAGCCTTTGTTAGTTTATATTTTACTCTTGAGTCTGTATGTGAGGTTGTCAACATTAACGGTTGATAGTGGATTATGTACTTAGTTATCAATGACACGACGCGAGGTTGGGGAAAACCTTGGATTGACTGATTTTGTGAACATTTGGTCAACATAGTTGATGTGTGGAGTGGCCTTGGTTGTCTGGAAATCAAGTATGATCTAGAAGTCTTCAAATTTTGTTTATGGGTTGAGTGCCTGGTGGGTTTGATTAGTTGTAGTGTTATGGTGTTCGTTTCTTCTTCGACCAGTGTGCTTCTTGATGAGGACTAATTCAACTTTTATGCCAATAATGGGATGTATGTTTAGGGTTTTTTTAGGGCTACATTGGACGAGACGTCAAATTTTCAGAAGTTCCACTTGGGAATGGCCTATACGCCTAGTTCTGAAATCCGTGTAATGATTGTTGGAGATTCTGGTACGTTGGGTTGTGTCGGCTGGCACAGAAGAGAGTCGTGGGCTTGGAAAACCCGTAAAGGACTCAGGGATGCTTTTAAGAGAAATCTGTAAGGGAAAATTTCGAGGACAAAATCTAATTGAAGTAGGGGAGAAATTTAACACCCAATTTGTAAATATTCATTTCATAATTTATCCATTTAAAACCTTGGAATTTTGTATGGCCAGGATGTGGCATTGGGTGGGACACAACGTGGAACCAGATGAGTAAGAACATACATTTTTTATGGGCCACGACGTGGTAACGGCTAGGGTTCAAAACCCTAGATTTTAGGTTCGGTGTCATATTTAAAGGCACTGACTCCTGGGGGTGCCTCATCTTGACAGCCTCCACCCTCTGAGATTGAATCCCCTCCAAACCATAGCCTCCATATGTGTGTTTTGATTGTGTTGACCCACTTGTATGAAGGATGAAGGAAGAAGGGGTCCATTTTAGTGCTTGTGTGCTTGGTTCCCGTTGAGAGAAAAACTAAATAAAAGTTAGTAACGAGATAATTATATTGCGGAATAATAAGTTAATCTCAGTGGATATTGTTAGCTCAACAATAATAGTTAGATTTCGGAAATATAAGGAATGTAAATAGCAACAAGTTTATATCGATAAGCATTAAACAATTAGACACTTAGTTGAATCGTAACATGGTTTGCATGCAAACACAAGTTAGCATATGATGAACAACATAAGCAAAGAGAGACTCGGTTGAAGTATCAGTAAGATAAATTTAGATATAGATATGAAAGATCTTATATTGATAAGTTCAGAAATTGGTAAGTAAACATGAAGTGGGAAACTCTATTTATAGAGTCCCAAAAGTTACACGAAAATAATAAACTATTACAAAGTAGATGACTTCGGTGACCCTGAAGAGTACACCGGATAATACTAAGATTACAAGCAAAGTCAGTAAAAGGTAACTTGTGATAGTCTTCATGTTACATTCGTCTGCAGGTCTTCTTCACGTCTTCAGGTCCACAAGATGATAAACAGTCTTCGGTTGGCTCTTCTCCGTTTCACAAGGCATTGGGGTCTTCGGGTCCATCTTAGCTGAAGAGGGTCACTTTCTTGTTTCAACAATTTCCCCCAAACTGGCCTCTCAACTAAGTTCTTCATTGATTCATCTTGAGAAATCTGATGATGATCCACCAGAATTTCCTAACTTCAAAAAGCCATTTGATCCTCCTTGAAATTTCAAACGTCACCTCTTTAGTGGCGTGTTTGGATCTTTGCGTCGTGGTCAAGGTGATCTCCAGTTGCTTCTTAGATAAGCGATTAATGGTTGTGACTTGAATGAAGAATTTTGGACTTGTTTGAGACTTCTTGTACACGATCCCAAGTTCTGGAAAGTTTTTTGTACCAAGTTGCATCTCTTGAAATCCCTCAATGATAGTTGGAGCTGGTTCAAAATGAGGGAAATCAAATTTTTGAGCAGGTATAGGATGAATATATGCGTCTATCTTTCCAAATTCACACACCAGAGCCTTAAGAAGTTTACATGCTCTTTGAAAGGCAATCTTCATTTTGTGACACTTCTCTGCCTTAAGTTGGAACACTCGAGCAATCAAGAAAATCTCTTCAGGATTCATAAATACAAAATCTACTTTTGATCTGATGTAATCTGATGCAAATGGGAAAGACGAGACCACAAAGGATGACTCATTCAAACCGTTATTAGTATATTCGAGAAAGGGGACAAGGGCAAAAAGAGAAAGTGGCTGATCAGTTAGTTAGAATGGAGAGGGAATAAATAAGAGGAGAATAATCTATGATAAGATCATTGTGTGATTTTATTCTGATTGTATTAACTCCTGAAAGTTCTGTTTTCAGTGAGAGAGGATTCATTCCTCGGGAAATCTTTTGATTGAAGTATCAATACAAATTCATTCCTCATTTAAAATCCTTTTACATAACATATTCTATCTTATTATTGTTTCATTACACTCTCATTCTGCATCATTGGTCTGACCTGCTGCTGACCTGCCGTCGGTGACGTTATGGCTACTACTCATTCTACAACACAACGTCTGGAAGATCATGACGCTGTGATGTCTCACCTTCAGATTGAAAGGGGTGAAGTGAAGCTCAACATGGATACTATTCACAATAAATTCCAGAAAGTGTAACAGGAGAACTCGGATTTTCGTAAACAAGTTTTGGCTTGGATGAAAAGTCAAGAGAAACACCCTTCCAACGATGGCTTTGGCGACTCTGGATATGGATCCAGTTTTGTGTTTCCTCCATCATCTTCACCTCATGATCCCGTCTTCACCCCAACCAGTGGCACGCCTCTTCCTCCGATCTTCGAACCTAATTCCACAAGATAGCCATGGTCGGTGAAGAAGATTAAACTACTAGAGTTCAATGGTTTCGATCCACAGGGATGGAACCAAAAGGCTTCTCTCTTCTTCGACATCAATAGTACTCATCCCCAATTTCGTTTACGCTTAGCCCAACTGAATATGGTCGGTGTCGCACAACATTGGTTTACGATTATCATTCAACATCACTCATCTCTCACGTAGGAGCAGTTTCAAGTTGAACTTCTTAAACGTTTCAGTGGTTTAGAGGTATAGAATCCATATGAACAATTGGCGAGGATTCAACAATCTGATTCTCTATTGGAATATATCGATGATTTTGAGTATCTCCTCTCTTTGGTTCCCAAACCCCCGGAGCGACAATCACTGGGTTATTTGGTGGCGGGATTAGAGGACGAGGTCCGTCGATGGGTTCACCTGCAACGCCCTCGTTCTACAATGGAAGCGATGTCCGTGGCCAAGGACGTCGAAGATCTGCTTCGCCCGACGACAGGGAATGTATCCAAAAACCGTTTCCGCTACTTAAACCATTTTGGGGTATCCAACGGGTTTTTTTTCCAGAGCCCACTAAAGTTTTGGGTCCTTCGGAGCCTAAAGGGCCCATCTCTTCTAAATGGAGGAACAAAACATTTTCGGGTCGTGGGGATATTCCTAAATCGTCTCCCTCTTTCAATTCGACTTCATCTCCTTAGCTGGATGTGGGAAAGGGGGGAACCGTGACAAAGGGCTTCGTTCGTTAACTCGCACTGAATGGGAGGAAAGGCGAAAAAAGGGCTATGTTTCCGTTGTGGTTTGCAGTATGGGCCAACTCACAAATGTGCAGAGGGCCACCTTCACGTGTTATTATTGGGTGATGACGAAGATGATGGTGCTTTTGAAGATCATTTTCGTCTAATGGATTCTTATCCGCCAGAGTGTCCAGACCAAGAGCCAATTACCGAGGGTTTGTGCTCAGCACTGGAATTCGCTGGTACTCCTAATCGGGATTTCGGTGGTAAAACACTCAAATTCGAGGGCGAGCTTAAAGGTATTCCTGTTATTCTGTTCATTGATAGTGGTGCTACCCACAATTTTATTTCTAGACAATTAGTGGAAGCCCTAAATTTCACTACTACTCAATTTTTGGGTATTCACATCAAATTGGGTGATGGATTCATTATTCATGTTACTGAAAAATGTTTGAACTTCACCATTACGATTGGCATGTGTGTTTTTCTGATCTATGCTCTGGTTTTGACACTGGCACTACTGATTTGATATTGGGAATGCCATGGTTGAATTCGCTGGGGGAGGTTACCCATAATTGGCAGGCTGCTTGGATTAAATTCATGTGGGAGGGGCAAGAAATACTTCTTCAGGGACTACCTTAGGGTCAATGATCCCACACTTCCCTTCATAACTGGTTGGCTTCTCGTGATCAGTTCCCTCAAACCCACATTTCCTCACGCTTGGGGGAATCCAATCAATTGTCCACCATGCTACGCGAGGACCATCAATGGGAACTTCTACAAGTATTGTCTCAATTTGATGCTATCTTTCAAAACCCTACAGGCCTTCCTCAATCACGCCCTAATGACCATCCTATAACTCTACTACCTCATCATGCCCTAATTTGTGTTAGACCCTATCACTACTCACACATACAAAAAACAGTAATTGAACGCTAAGTTGCTGAATTATTATCTTTAGGGATGATCTGCCCTAGCAAGAGCGCGTACTCTAGCCGTGTTATCTTGGTTCGCAAGAAGGACACCTCCTGGCGAATGTGTGTTGATTATAGAGCCTTAAACAAGGTCACGGTTCCCGACAAATTCCCAATTCCTGTGGTTGAAGAGTTATTGGATGAACTGCATGGTGCTAACTTTTTTTCTAAGTTGGATTTGAAATCAGGGTATAATCAAATTCGGATGCATGAGGATAGTTTTGAAAAAATTGCATTCCGGACACATGAGGGTCATTATGAATACCTTGTCATGCCCTTCGGGTTAATGAACGCACCCTCTACTTTTCAGGCAGTTATGAACGATATTTTTCGCCCATTGTTACGAAAGAAGGTGGTGATATTTTTTGATTACATTCTTGTATACAGTGCAACTTGGCAGGATCACTTACACGATTTGGTTTTGGTTTTCCAAATCTTACAACAACATCAGTTTGTGGTCAATCAAAAGAAATGTAAGTTCGGTCAAACCACAGTGGATTATCTAGGGCATCTTATTGATGGGAAAGGTGTCGTTGTGGATCCTAGTTAGATTGAGGTTGTGGTCAACTGGCCGACTCCAACACATATCAAAGGTCTTCGGGGTTTCCTTGGTCTCACAGTATATTACCGTAAATTCGTTAAAGGTTATGGATACATTGCTCGACCTTTAACAGATATAACCAAGAAAGACGCTTTTCTTTGGACTGATGAGGCTCAACAGGCATTTGAAAACCTTAAGCACGCTATGGTCACTACGCCTGTTCTTGCCCTTCCGGATTTCAAATCCCCCTTTGTCATTGAGTGTGATGCTTCCGGTCGCGGAATTGGAGCAGTTCTCATGCAAAATAGTCCACCGATTGCTTATTTTAGCAAAGCTTTATGTGAAAGAAATCTTGCCAAATCGGCGTATGAAAGAGAGATTATGGCCCTAGTCCTTGCAGTTCAACATTAGAGAGCTTATCTCTTGGGCACCACATTTGTGGTGTATAATGACCAAAAAAGTCTTAAATTCCTCCTTCAACAGCGAATTACCACTCCGGATCAGCAAAATTGGGTTGCAAAACTTCTTGGATATAATTTTGAGATCATGTATAAACCAGGGCGGGAAAATAGGGCTGTTGATGCGTTATCCCATCGAGGCGATGAGGCTGCATTGTGTCATATGGTTTCTGTCCCTATTTGGGTTCAAGGTGCTCAATTAATCCAAGAAGCATAGGAGGATTCAGAGATTCAAGCCCTCATTCGTTCCTGGGGTGTCAATCCTTCTCGTCATCCTAGATTTACAGTCAAACATGGAGTTCTGTACTACAAGGATCGTCTGGTGATTTCCCATAATTCCAAGTTTATCCCGGCCCTGTTGTAGGAATTCTATATGTCAGCTTCCGGGGGACACTCTGGTTATTATCGTACTTACCGTCGCCTCGCTCTCAATTTATATTGGTCTGGTATGATTGTATGTGTGAAAGCTTTTATTCGCGCGTGTGATGTGTGTCAACGATGTAAGGCCAGTTCATTGGTACCAGGTGGTCTCCTTCAACCATTGGAGATACCGGCAGCCATTTGGGAAGATCTCTCCATGGACTTCATTACAGGTCTTCCTATATCAAAAGGCTATGATACAATTTAGTGGTGGTTGATAGGATGTCCAAATACATCCATTTCCTCTTGCTTAAACATCCCTACACAGCGAAATCTGTAGCTGAATTATTTGTCAGTGAAGTGATTCGTCATCATTGAATTCCTAAATCTATCGTGAGTGATCGTGACCCTTTGTTTCTTAGCAATTTCTGGAAGGAAATTTTCCGATTGCAGGGGACACAACTGTCCATGAGTTCAGCATATCATCCCGAGTCTGATGGTCAAACTGAGGTCATAAATCGATGTTTGGAGAACTATTTGCAGTGCTTCGCAGTGGATCAGCCTCGTTCTTAAGCTGCGTGGATTCTGTGGGCAGAATTTTGGTATAATACCACATTTCACGGGCCAAATGGTGTTTCTCCATTTGAAGTGGTTAATGGCCGTAAGCCACCCAATGTTGTTCAATTCGTGCCTGGGGAGGTTCGTGTTCCAGCAGTCGCTTTGGAACTTCAGGATCACGATGAGGCTTTGAAACAACTCCGTCATCATCTCACACAGGCTCAAGCAAATATGAAAGCAGTTGCTAATAAGAAACGGCGTGACATAAATTTTACAGTGGGTGAATGGGTTTATGTGAAACTAAAACCGTACCGGAAAATGTCGGTTTCTCGTCGCATTCTTCCCAAATTGGCTGCTAAGTTTTTTGGACCCTTTCAGATTGCAGATAAAGTGGGACCTGTTGCTTATAAATTGTTGTTTACATCTAAAGTTCATCCAGTATTTCATGTTTCACTTCTCAAGAAAGCGGTTCAAGTACCCACAGAATCGGTGTTACCCCCAGAATTGGAATTGGTCCAAGATGACATACTCTTACCTTAGAAGGTGTTAGCTACACGCCTTACAAAGGATCAACAGGATGAGCTCGAATAATGGTTGATTCACTGGGCTGGTCAGGAAGAAGACAATGCTACATGGGAAGATGCTTCTATGATTCAAGGGCAATTTCTTGAGTTGAGTCTTAAGTTCAAGACTCATTTTGAAGGCGGGAGTAATGATGCAAATGGGAAAGACGGGACCACAAAGGATGACTCATTCAAACCATTATTGGTATATTCGAGAAAGGGGACAAGGGAAAAAAGGGAAAGTGGCTGATCAGTTAGTTAGAATGGAGAGGGAATAAATAATAGGAGAATAATATGTGATAGGATCATTGTGTGATTTTATTCTGATTGTATTGGCTGCTGTAAGTTCTGTTTTCAGTGAGAGAGGATTCATTCCTCGGACAATCTTTTGATTGAAGTATCAATACAAATTCATTCCTCATTTCAAATCCTTTTACATAACATATTCTATCTTATTACTGTTTCATTACACTCTCATTATGTATCATAATCACATCCTCTCCGGGAAAGAGTACTGAAAGAATTCACTCTTCATAAACTTTCTGACCTTGTAATTCTTCACCCCTTCTGGTTTATCATTAGAAGATATGTTTTCAAATTTCCCACCGTGTTTGGCATGGAAAAGATTCAGTCGTTCAAACTCCATGGGGAGCCTTCGATCGGTAGGAATGGTGAGCTCAAATGATTAAAAAACGGGGAAATATTTGGAGTTTGGAGAAATTGGAATATCCCAATATCCATCTAAAGGAGGTTCTGCATATGTAAGACTTGGAACATAGTCTAAGTCCAAGAGTCTTCGAGTAGGATTTACCCAGGAATTGATTAAGGTTTCATCAAAAGTGGTATCAAACCCTTGTTCTCTTCAAATCACGTCTGCGAATTTCGCAGCTCTCTAGTCTTGTTTCTTCTGAGCTGTGGCTGGGGAGTCATCGGAGTGATCTGATGACATATCTTCCTCTAAATTCTGCATGTGAGGAGGAGTTTGATGTCGAGGAGAAGGATGAGGCGCTGACTGTCGAGGAGAATCATGAAACAATGAATGTCGAGGAGAACCCTGAGGATTTGGGTCTTTGCTGAGCTTTGTAGATGGTTGATGCTGAGGAGAAGTGTTAGATTGGTGAACCGAGGGAGTTTTTGTCTTAAAAGATTTCAAGGATGAAACGGTTTCAATCTTTATACCCTTGTTTGGATCACTTTCCCCTTTTGAGGAAGCAGGCTCCATCTGGTCCTCAAACCAAGTCTTCAAATCGTCAAGCTTTTGAAAAGTTGTGTTGAACTGTGTTTCCATCTGAGCATACACGACCTTGTTAGTTGGAATCTCCGGGTTGAAAAGTGTTTGATAAATCCCTTTGATAAGATGAAGGATTTCATCAACACTTTCTTTTGCAGTAAGTGATCGTCTCAACCCTTTGATTATATCGTGAAGAACAGAGTAACCCGTTTCATAAGCCATGTGAATCTCACTGATGAGTTGTTGAGACTTAGTTTCTTGTTCTTGGATGGATTTCTGAATATCGGTCTATATAACCTTGACTTCATCGATGAGATCGGTGGCCTTTTTGATGAACTCTCGATGGTCAAGAGTTCTTTGATTGTCAAGTTGTCTAATCCCCATTTCGATACGTAGAACCATTCGATCAATAGTGAGTTTCTCTCTTGTTTCCAATGATTGAATCCGGTCGATAAAGGATTATTGAGTAGAGTCTTCAATGGTCTTCGGGGTTGCAGAAGTAACTGCGACCAAAATCTGATCCACCTTAAACTGCAGATCGAGAAATTCTTTCCTTGACACAGCCAACTTCTTCTTCTTCTTCTTCTTCTTCTTCTGTTTGGAATTGGAGGTTGACTTACCCTATGTCTTTCTCAGCTTTTGTCGGGCAGTGTACAATATCAAACCCATCTCATTTAATGCACACATTTTGTCGGTTAATGCATGATGCCACCTCATCCAAATGAGATAGATCCATCTTGGATTCCTCTTGCTCCATCTGGATCCATCTCGGACTCAGCTCAATTAACCCATCTCAGATTCTCTTAATATGGATCCACATTTTCCAAGATCACCCTTTCCAACCCATCACCCGTTTCCGAGATGTACAGGTTTCAGATTCAAATCTGACCAACACATCTCGGACCCAATTTTTTTTTTTTGTGAATCCATTTTCACCTTGGATCCACCTTGACCCTTTTTCCTATCTCGGAACCAATCTTGGATTCACACAAATTGAATCCATTTCTTGGTCAAACACTTTCCGAGATTAAAATCAACTCCGAGTCCATTTTTTTAACCAATTCTTTTTTTATATACGAATTAGTTAGTTCATTTTTCTTATATCCAATTTTTTTAAACCTTTTTTGTTTAAACCAATTTCATTTCTTTTATTTTTTTGTTTATACCCAATTAATTTTATTTAACACCCATTATTTTTATTTAAAACCAATTTTCATTTTATTTTTACCTAATTATTTTATTTTAAACCAATTAGTTTTTTTTTAAAACCAATTATTTTTTTAACACCAATTTTAGCATCATGGTTCAAGGCTTCATTCTTCTTGCTGATTACGAGTGAAGACACAATTATTTCAGAGATTATTATTTGTCTGTTCTTCCTCTTTTAGAGCAACTCGCATTTGTAGCCTCCGATTTATATGCTTTAGAGATTCGGATCCACAGTTTTTCATTCGGAAACTTTCCCATTCAACAACGTTTTCTAAAGTTTGGATCCTTACAAGGTTCGCATTTTACGTCCTTCGGACTAGTTACATAAGGCTTCGGACCATCATTCGGACCGATTAGGGGTCTAGACCAGTTCACTTCGACCGTGATTGACAAGTGATTGATTGTGCTTTGGGAGTTCGGTTTTGCATTTCAGTTATCAGCATTACTTCGATTCAGCATTATGGTTATTCAGCAGTGGGTTTATCATATATATTCTATAGTGTTTGTTCAGTTCGAAAATACATCGCCAAGTCTACCCATGACCAGAAAAAAATATCCTCGTTCTTACGTGTAGATACTCACATCAAGGGGGAGCATGCGATACTCTATCATATCCGACATATTCTTTTGCCCGGTTTCATTATTATTTTTTATCTTTATTGCATTATCGATAAAAAATAGGGGGAGAATCATGAGTATCCATTATAAGTTTATTATTGGAGTTTTAACGTTAGAGACATGTGAAGACGAAGATTGATTTAGTAATGTGATGTGCCACTGATTTTTTATCTTTACGGATCGAATTTTTGGCATTAATAGATGTTCTTCGAATTACGATTACTTATCTTCAGACTCTACATTTTGGGATTTCTCATTTGTGTTTGTATCCATATCAGATTTTTTATGATTTTTCGAGTTTGAATTTGCGACATTTTGAAGACGAAGATTATTTTCGCGATACGGCGTGACACTTATTTTTGATCTTCCGATCAAATTTTTGCTAAACCATGTCTTCAGACTCATATTATTTATTATTTGGACTTTACTTTGGGGTGCTTCACATTTTCAGCAGGTTATTCTTTAGAGATTATTTGGTGCATTATCACTCGATTTCGGAATATTGAAGACGTTGTGTGTTTCGACATTGTGCTCTTTGGTTCTACAGTTGAGGGGGAGACTGTGAATACGATTGGTTGTTGGGAACTGATCATATTGGAAGATTGGGATTTCATATTTTTTATTCAGAGATTGGGTTCCTCTGTATGTTCTTTGATGCTAGAGATCCCATTGCCAGATCCTGAGATCACGACAGCTTCAGCTCTTTCGAGACACTTCAGCACGAAAGCCTGCCCGTCGAATGTTCCAGCCTTTTATCACAGCTTTACCCTCACCATTTCCAAGTATGTAGGGGGAGATTGTTGGAGCATGAAAATGATCTACGATGATGAGTGATTTATCAGGTTAGAATATACCCTTTTATGAAATCATATTCCCTCCACTAGTATATAAAGTGGAGGTGAGTGGTCATTTATTATTATGAGTGTACCCATGTAGACATAGATTAGAGAGAGTGTTTGGATGGGGATTCTCCCTAGCCATGAGAGTTGTTCTTGTAACATGTTGATTCTCTCTATTTATCCATTACAGTTTACTCACATATCATGTTCATCATTATCAAACACAATTATCTTCTTGATATTATATTTCCGTACCAATCCAATCATGAAAATGGGAACCTACAAGTCTATCAGGCCCAAGCCCATGATTTTAGGGTTTTCAACGTATCTAAGCATAAGGTTCCGCATTTTTGGGCATTTTAGTAGCCTCCTTCATATATAGAACCCCTTAAGAGAAACCCTGGCCTCCATCTTCAAGATTTGAGCTCCCCGCCTCTCATATCCTCTCTTTTGGATGCTTTTTATGATATTTTGATGAAGCTTAAAGATCAAGAAGGTTCTTTATGTTGCAAGGAATGATGCTTCAAGCTTGGATCCATTAAAGACACTACATTTTTGGACTATTGTGAGTAGAAAGTTCTAATCTTGCTCTTTAGTTCTTTAGATCTCTTTATTTGTGGTTTTTGGCACTTTTGGTCCATTTTATGAGTAATCTTGGAGTTGAGTAGACTCCAACATCTTCTGATCAGTTTGGAATGCTTCTTGGACCTCATGGACTAGGAAAGTTATGATCTTTTACCTTCTCTTTTAGCCATGCAAGTTATCTTGGTCCTTTAGGTCATTTTGGTGTATTAAAGTTTAGATCTTGAAAGATTATGAAATTATTATGGTTAAGTTGGATACTTTATCCATCTAAAGATCTTGTTGATTCTGATCTAAAAGTGGGAGACTTGGCCTTAATGGATGTTGAGAAAGGTGCATTTTTAGTCCATTTGAGACTTAAAATCTAGATATTTGTGGTTTGGACCATCCTAATGGATAAAGTTGGAAACTTTATCCATTATGAAGCTATTAGGAATCAGATTTGATTTTTTTAGCTTTGGTCCTCATGAATTAAGCTCTTTTTAAAGAAAAGCATTTCAAATTGAAGACCACGGTGTAGCCAAGGAAGGCCCACGGCATGGTGACGAGGCTTATCACGTCTGTTTTGTACGGACGTGCCCACGGTGTGGCATGATGTTTGCCACAACATGATGATGATTTTTTTTGTGACTGTTTTGCCTAGATTCTGCCACAACGTGGTGGCATGTCTGCCACAGCATGGTAGCAAATTTTGATCGAGACTGGATTGAGTGGCTACGACGTGGGCGTCAACTGGAGTTGAATTTGACCGTTGAATTTTTGACCAATTAAATTTTGGTCAACCTTGGGTAGCATTGAGTATTTGACTAAGGATTGGTCTCGGTTTGGCTTTAGGAAGCTTGGGGTGGCTGTCCAGTTGCTGAGGTAGCTGTTGCGCTTCTGTTGAATAGTTTAGGTGAGTTTTCCCCACTGCACTCGTGGGTTAAAGGCACCAATTCCAGCCCACAAGATAATGTTAGGTGTCCTTGTGTATAGGAAGTTGTTGTGTTGTAGTGATCTATTAGATTGGTATATTTGTATAATTACTTGTACTTGTTGGTTATTGTTTATCTGTTGCATATGTCGACATAGTATGGTTTGGTTGAGGCTTTATTTCTTTGTCTTGTAAGCCAACAACTATGGGGCAATCCAGTTCGATTACTGTAGGCCGAGGCAATCCAGTCCGATAACTGTGGGCCGGGTGTAACACCATGGTTTCCAGGTATTTAAACTTTTAACCTTTCTGTGTTAAATTTTGACACTTTGGTCCAAACGCCAGGCGTTTGGCATGTAACGCTAGGCGTTCAAACGCCAGGCATTCTATGATGGACGTCAGGCGTTTGCACGTAGAGACCAGTCCCTAAGTGTGTATGATAGTTTGAAGTCTTGGTTCATCTTTTTGGTATCATTTTAGTGTTCTTGATTGAGAAGGAAGATCATTGGAGTGTTGGTGTTGCTCTCAAGCTTGTGGATCTGGACTCTTGGCATCTTGGAGCATCATTTTGTAGTATAAAGTTCTGAACTGGATCATCATATCTCTAGATCTTGTTTATGTTAGAAGTTTATGCTTTTTAGCCCATATTCTTGGTCTTTTGAGTAGGAGCTACCTTAGACCAAAGGAGTTATCCTTTTGGACATTTTAGGGTAGATTAGGTGATAAAAGTGTGATCTTGGACCTTCCTTTCACTCCAGGCAAGTTTTTAAGTGTCTTAATGGGTTAAGGAGTTGGAGTTTTAGCTTTTGGGCTCATTGTAATCATGCACGGCCATAAAATTTATGGCTTTAGACGTTCAATTATGACTGGATCTGAAGTTTGGACTTGATATCTTAAGGCATTAAGTCATTGGTTTGGAAGTTGGTGAACAACAAGCAAACGCCAGGCGTTTACATGTGAACGCTCAGCGTTCAGACGCCAGGCATCGTAGGGAGGAACGCCAGGCGTTTTGCGTAGAAGCCCAATAGGTCGATTTTGGGCCTTGGGCCATTAGGGGTTTTGGGCTTTGGACTAGCATGTTGGACTTCCTTGTACTTTAGGCCCATGATTGGTTCGGGCCCAATTTGGAAGATTGGGACACATATATATTGAGCTTTAGAAATTGGGTCTTTATATGGTTGAGTTGGGCCTTGGTTTTAGGCCAAGTTAGATAAAGGGTAAATTGGTCTTTTACCCTAGATTAGACTCTTACATATGAGTCGGAATCCACTTATTAATTGGATGTATTTTATGATGACAGCACGGGGATTTGCCAGACCAGCAGATAGAGATTTATCTGAGTGATTTAGCAGTTTGAGGTGAGTTTCCTCACTGAGTTTAGCTGGTCGAAGGCACCAATGCCAGCCAATGGTTTATTATGTTAGGATGCAAGATGTCTGCGTGACTCTTGCACGTGTTATGTGTTGGTATGCTTACCGGGCAAGGCCCGGTTCCGGGCGGGGCCAGGTGACTGTAATGTATGCTATTGTCTTTGTGATTATCGCATGTGTTCGTATGATTATATGCATATATGTTTATATGTATACCGGGCGGGGCTCGATGTCAGGCGGGCCCTGATGATTGACATATATGTATACCGAATGGGGCTCGATGCCGAGCGGGGCCTAATGTCGGGCGGGACCCGATGTCGGGCGGGGGCCCAATAGGTGTTTATTATGTATGGTATGTGGCATTTTGGGGAACTCACTAAGTTTTGTGTTTACAGTTTTTAGTTTATGTTTAAGGTATTTCTGGTTCGAAAGGGAAGAGCCCGGGATGATTGCAGAGCACACACCACTTTATTTCGCATTTTGTGGTTTACTCTAATATTTTCTGATTTAGTGATACTCTTTGATCCATCTTGGTTTTATGATGATGTTTTGGATTACCGTTTTATTAATTTAAAAATGAAAAATTTTGGACTCAATTTTTGGGACGTTACAAGTTGGTATCAGAGCCTTAGTTTGAGGGATTAGGACATACTCTCGGGTGTGTCTGAACTCAAACTCAGGATTTGGTAAAACATTTCAAAAAAAAAATGTAACACTTGAAATGGGTATGTTTCCTTTTATCCCTTTGTAATAAATACATTGCATTTTTGGTCCTTGTGGCTAGTACGCTGGGCGTACCATAGTGTACGCTTAGCGTACTAGCTAATGTGTGATCGCGGGTTCGAGCCTTGTACGATGGGCGTACGAGGGTTACGCAGGGCGTAAGTTGGCCAGGGGCAAACCTTAACTTTTAGGGTTTGTGCCGTATTTAAACCTCATTAACTCACCTCCTGAAGATTTTAGACCAGCCTCCACCCTTTCCAAACCCTAATTCGTCCCTTTGCCTTGTGTGGTGCCCTTGTGCTCTTGTTTTGATCATTTAGGGGTTTTGTGCACCTTGAAGTGGTAGAAGAAGAAGATTGAAGACTCATTCTTTTGAGGGAAGCTTAGAGATCCAGCTTTAGCACCTTCATTTCGTGGATTTTGAGGTATAAAGTTCAAAGCTTGTCATCTCATTTCATAGATCTATTTCCTTGTAGATCTAGGCATATTAAGGGCTTCTTAAGCTTAAAGGTGCAAACTTTATGGTGGTTTTGGTCCCATGCATGTGTTAAGTCATATATTAAGCCCTTTTGTGCTCTAAAGCCCCGTTAAGCCATGCATGTACATAAAGTTGGAAACTTTACGTGATAAACCACCTTAGGGAAGTTAGATCTAGGGTTTGGGTCGAAGTTTTAATCGAATAAGTGTTGAATAAGGAAGGTTGGAAAAGCTGAGGAATACAATGGGCATACAAGCTAGTACGCTGCACGTACAAGCCCCCATTCTTGTACGCTTAGCGTACAAGCTAAGTATGCCCGCGTACTCAGCAGTTGGGCTTCGGAAGGTTTGGGCTCACGGTGTTGGGCCATGATTGGATTATGGATGATTAGAGCCTGGTTGGGCCATCTAAATGCTATTTTGGGCTAAGGATGTTTTACTGGATCTTGGTTGAAGGCCCATAAAGGGGGTTTGTGCCCAATTTGGAAAATTGGGCCATTGGGCTTTAGTTGACTATTATGGAATTTGGGCTTTTTGTACATTTGGTTTGGGCTTTGGCCTTAGGCCAAGTTAGGGAAGGGTAAAAGGGTCTTTTACCCTAGTTTGACCTTTTATGGTGAGTCGGGATCCAATTATTAAGTGGATGTTATTTTGTGATTGTTAGCGCGGGGATTTTAGTGGGCCAGCAGCCAGGGATTCTTTCAGTGAGATTCGGCAGTGCGAGGTGAGTTTCCTCACCATGTTAGCGAGTCTAAGGCACCAATGTCGGCCCATGATCAGTAATGTTAGGATACTAGATGTATGTGTGACTCTTGTATGTGTATGTGCTTATATGATTTGTATGTTGGGCGGGGCCCGTTATACTCAGTGGGCGGGGCCCGTTATGCGAGGGTAGGCGGGGCCCGATAAACTCATTGGGCGCGGCCCGTTATGTGTTTATTTATGTATGGTATGTGGTATGTTGGGGAAATCATTGTTTTCAGTTTGTGTTTCAGGTACTTTTGGTTCCAAAGGGAAGAGTCCGGGATGATTGCAGAGCACTAACCACCTCGTTCAACATTTTGTGATTTACTCTGATATGATATGATGATTGATACACTTGTTTTATTTGGATTTTTATGATGATGTTTTTGGGATATTGGTTTTATTAATTTAAAATTGAAATTTTTAGGTCTTATTTTTGGGACGTTATAAGTTGGTATTAGAGACTTAGTTTGAGGGATTCGAACATACTCCTGGGTGTGTCTGAACTCAAACTGAGGATTTGGTAAAGTTTTTCAAAAAGAAATGTATTTTTAAGAAAATATTTTTCTAAGACAAGAAAGGGTGCGGTGCATGCAATCGACCGAGCTCAAGTAAGTTTTTCCAAAATACCCATACATGTTATCTGATATGATTTGATCTGTGAATCTGTGAATCGCATGCTAGTTAGGGCTAAGGATCTACTCAATATTTTCATGGTAGAATGCTAGGAGATATGCCTTTGTATGCCTATTGTATGATCTTGTAGACTTGCATGCTAGTACTGATCAGTCAGTCATAGGATGGCTTGTTTAGGTGATGCTTGGTTCTGATTAATTGATGCTCGAATGCTACTTTCTTTGTGATTTTTAGGAGTTCTCACTAGCTCCAGCTAACTAGTAAGAGAATATGCTAAGTTACATATTATGGGAACTAAATAATTTTATAAGGTTAGGTTTTAACTCTATTGCGCAGCTCTTGTTTGAGTCCAACCGTTGTAGTGTGAGAGCTCTCATTCGAAGAATTATCTGGTTTTAGTGATATGTAATTGTATTCGTGAGCTAGTTAGAGGAAGTTAGCGAGAGTTCCTTCTACAACTGATGGCAGAGAGTGGTGTGGAGTTTTCCCTAGGAAAACCTTGGATGAGATCTAGTGCTGGGGGCCTTTATCTTGATAAGGGTTAATTTTATGGATATAAGGTGACTTGGTGTATTCAAGGCAATCCTTGAGGAAAGTACAGATAGATGTGGAAGGTAGTATGGGTCCGTAATACTGGAAGCATAGGATTCGTACTCGCGTCAACGAGAACTGCGATGAAACCACGAGGCTTGTAGAGTTGTCATCCCTTGATATATTATGATGCTTATTTTGATGGTTTATGTGGTCTATTTTTAGTATGGTGACTCTGCGGGGCAGACCTGTTGGCAGTTCTGGTGTTGGAGAGGGCTCGGGCTCAGGTTCTGGAGCCGAGCAGCTGGATGATCAGACTAGGGAGTTCATATCGTCTGAGATTACGTGTTGCACTCTTGAGCAGACTCCTGTGATCTTTGGTACGGTCAAGGATGGCATTCTATAGATTTTGGATGAGCGGTTGAGCTCGTTTCGTTCTGAGATGGTGCCTTGGTGGGAGCGCGTTCTTTGACCGTCAGGGAGTTTCGGGCATGTGGAGCTCCGGAATATCACAGGGCGAAGGACCCAATAACGAGCAGGAGGTGGTTAAAAGATGTTGCTAACGCCTTCCGCACCAGCAGTTGCCTCTAGGGGGCAAAGTTCAGACTTGCTTCCTGTCTTCTGAAGGACAGGGCACAAGATTGGTGGGAGGAGGTGGGACGCGTAGTTGGTGATCAGGTTGTTGATACGATGACATGGTATGATTTTGTGACCAGGTTCGGGGATGAGTTTGCACCGGTGATTGAGGTGCATCAGTTGGCGCGAGAGTTTTAGGATCTCCGCTAGACTATTGAGACGGTGGCTGAGATCACCACGATGTTTTCGGAGAGGGAACTTTTGGTTCCGCAGTATGTGGCGGGTGAGGAGATGAAGAAGGCTAAGTATCATGAGATGTTGAGGAGTGATATTCGGCAGTTGGTGAGCCGATCCAGCTACAGGATGCTGGAGGATATGATACTGAGGGCTAGGGAGAGAGAGATTGATCTGGAGATGGAGATGAAGAGGAAGTCGGATGAGGCTCAGGTGTCGGGGGGTTCGGGCAAGATCCCAAGGTTGTTTATACGAGAGGGAAGGGTCAGCAGGGCCGGGGCCGCTGTGGCAAGTGCGAAAGGATGCACGATGGCGCGTGTAGGGTGGGTGGTTGTGGTTGCTTCAAGTGCGGCCGGACTGGTCATATTAGCAGGAATTGCACTGCTACCATCACCACCACCCTGGGCTCTGATCTGATTTGCTTTCATTGCAATTATAGGGGCCACAAGAAGTCCCAATGTCCGACTTTAGCTACAGCAGGACCGGCGTCAACACCCACTCCTTCAACTCTTCGGATTACTGAGGGCCGCCAGGGCCGGGTGGATGCACCTGTGGTGAAGATCATGGCTTTTCAGTTGACAGACGAGGACGCTCGTACCGCTCCAGACGTGGTGACGGGTATGTATCTTCTCCTTATCTCTTTATTTATATTGATTTTTCTGCTTATATTTATGTGTTTTATTTTAGGATCATTCCTTGTTAACGATATTTCTGCTTTGGTGTTGTTTAATTCGGGAGCTACCCGATCCTTTGTATCGCTTGCGCTTAGCAAGAGGTTTTTGGAGCTTCGTCATGGGGAGCACCTATTTTGTTTGTGAAGAAGAAAGATGGGTCTCATCGTATGTGCATTGACTATCGGGAGCTGAATAAGATAACGGTGAAGAACCGTTATCCACTCCCATGGATTGATGATCTTTTTGACCAGCTTCAGGGTGCATCTTGGTTTTCCAATATTGATTTGAGATCTGGTTATCATCAGATGAAGGTTACAGAGGATGATATGCAGAAGACAACTTTCCAGACTCATTATGGTCATTACGAGTTCATGGTAAAGCCTTTTGGGCTCACCAATGCTCCATCCGCATCCATGGATCTCATGAACCGCGTGTGCAGGCCGATGTTGGATCGATCTGTGATTGTAATTTTTGATGATATATTGGTTTATTCCAAGACTCAGGAACAACACAAGTATCACTTAAGGGAAGTGCTGGAGACTTTGAGGAGGGAGAGACTTTTCATGAAGTTCTCCAAGTGTGAGTTCTGGTTGTGCGAGGTGCACTTTCTGGGGCACCTTGTCAACCAGAATGGTATTCTTGTCGATCCTGCCAAGGTCGAGGCCGTGATGCAGTGGGAGGTTCCTAGGTCTCCATCCGAGATTCAGAGTTTCCTTGGTCTTGTTGGTTACTATCATAGATTTATCCAGGATTTCTCCAAGATAGTTGTTCCTTTGACTTGGTTGACAAAGAAGACGGTTACATTTCGTTGGGGGCCTGAGCAGCATGTAACTTTTGAGACCTTGAGACAGCAGTTGTGCGAGGCACCAATTCTGACCCTGCCGGAGGGTGTTGAGAATTTTGTGGTTTATTGTGATGCTTCAATATCGGGTTTGGGAGCAATATTGATGCAGAGGGGTCATGTGATCGCTTACGCTTCGAGGAAGATGAAGCCTCATGAGGCAAATTATCCGACGCATGACTTGGAGCTGGGGTTGTGGTTTTCGCCTTCAAGATTTGGCGGTGTTACCTCTGTGGGGTCCGTTGTACTATATACACGGATCACAAGAGCCTGAGGTATTTGATGGATGCCTCTGATCGGATCCGCGACCACCTTGCGGCTGAGAACATCGGCCACCACATTGGCCTTCCCTGGGTGATAAAGGATCTAACAATCATAATCCTTCACCACATCCAACCACCGACGTTGCCTCATATTCTGATTCGGTTACTCCGCTGTTGGAGCGGATTCGTGAGGCTCGGGTTGAGACTATGAAGGAAGAGCACCGGAAGAGTAAGTGTATTGTGGGTGAGATGGCTTCCTTCGATTATGATAGCCGTGGGTTGTTGACTCTGCATCGGCGGGTTTGGGTTCCCTATTGGGGCGGTGTGCGTCAGGTTTTGATGGAGGAGGCGCACAAGTCAAGGTTCTCCATTCATCCCTGGGCGACAAAGATGTATATGGATCTTCGTCCTGATAATTAGTGGCCCTGCATGAAGTAGGATGTGGCTTGGTATGTGGAGTAGTGCTTGACTTGCAGGAAAGTCAAGGCCGAGCATGAGCGACCTCACGGTAAGATGTAGCCGTTGGAGATTCCCGTATGGAAATGGGAGGATATTACTATGTATTTCATCACGAAGTTACCCTGGACTGGGCGTGGATTGGATTCGATCTGGGTCATCATGGATCGGTTGACCAAGAGCGTGCATTTCATTCCGATTCAGGAGAGTATTTCTGCAGAGAAATTGGCTAAGATTCATATCAGGGAGGTTGTGGCACGTCATGGGGTGCCGGGTTCAGTGGTTTCTTAATTCCAAATTTAAAAGACATTTCGGATTTCAAATCCTATTCAAGTACTATGTTGAATAATGTAATGTGAATTCAATTTATGTTCATGTAGGTTGGTAATTAAGATATTAATAAGCTCTAATATCTCAAAATTGACTAAAGTATTTTACTCAAAACATATTATTTAAGTAAACCTTCATTTATTTGATAAAATCCAAACAAGCTCTTAGATTAGATAACTAAATGACCTTAAGTTCATGAAATTATTACCGACAATGTAAAATATGTCTCATAGGCTAGGAAATATGAGCATTTTATCTTTTATTACACTAATTTTTTAATCCAATGAAACCAAGTAAGTGTTTGTTACCAACTACAAATCATAAAACATATACGAATTTCACAATTTGACTAACAACCATGATATGAACCCTAATTCATTGATCAACTGAAAAGAGTACAAATCAAGTATATACTGAAGACCAAATCAAAGATTACTAGATAGACACATGAAATAAAGTTCACATCATAATTTAACAACAAGTATTTAAGGATCTAGAACCAGAAATGAAAGGAAAAGTTAGCCACACATGGCTAAATCAAAGCACAAATTCAAGAAGTTTAATCTTCAAACAAACTTAGAAATTTAAAATTTAAATGTTTCCAAAGTGCTAATTGATGAAAATCACACCTTGAGAAGTCTTGGTCGAAGTTATCTTCAAATTGGTAAAGAAATATCTTTAAATCGGAAGTTGAAAAATCATAGTAAATTGGCGTGTTCAATTCCACACCCTCGGAATGGAAAAATGACTAAAATGTTGTAGGCTCCATTCCATGGTCGTGGAATGGTAAAGGCTAAGCATTCTACGACCGTGGAATGCTCTGAATAAGTTTCCACTTCCAAATTTCTCGTTTTCTTCAATCTTGCTCCGATTATTCTAAAACTTCACATAGACCCTCCCTCGAACATCCTAATCATGTCAAGATCCTCAAATGCCCCTGAAGCATCCAAAAAAATAGTGAAAAGTATATTGATCCTCAAAAATGTCCTGAAAATGCAAAATGCATGTAAAATTATACCAAAATGCAATGTAATGCTATGAATAAAGATGAGATAGACATGTGAAAATGTGCAAATATATAAACCTAACATTAGTTCACTACCATTCCCCTTCAGTCCAACACCCTTGCTTATCAACATTATATTATACTTGATCAGTTTCACTGCATACAAGGTGTGTGTTAGGAAGTAAAGCAGATAACTAGCAAAACCAAAAGCACACAATACACAGTATTTACGTGGGTTGGTCAAGTTAACCTACGTCCACGGGCAGGAGGGAGTATTCTTTATTTTAGAGTTCTTAATCAGAGGTTACAAATATTCTTTATTTCAAAGTTCTTATCTAGGGATACCTTGGCATATCAAGGAACCAAGTAGCGCATCAGGCATGTAGATGGCACATCTTGATCAAGGGATGACACATTCTCTCCTAGGTTGGCGCATCCTCTTCCAAGTTGGCATATACTGTCACTTGGTTGCATATCCTGTCACTTGGTGGTATATCAAGCCACTAGGTGGCATCTCCTATCACTTTGGTATATCCTGTCATTTGTTAGGATATCCATTCCCTTATCAGAAGATCCATTCCTTTGTCACATGATCCATGAATCCCAAGTGCTCCATTGAGTTCCAAGTGCTCCATTGAACTCTAAGGCTCCATGTGAATACTCCAAATGCTCAAGTCAAATTTAACAATATCCACCTTGACTTGAGCATCCTCCAAACTCCACCTTAAACAAGAAATTCCTCTCCCTTCCTATCATTCGTCCCCGAAGGGACCTAACTCCTGAAAACATCAACTAAGTCCAAGAAAATCTTGAACTTATCCGTGGGAACTGACTTTGTCAACATACTAGCTAGATTCACCTTGGTATCAATCTTCAGTATTAAGAACTTGTCAGTTTCTAGAATGTCACGAATGAAATTCAATCTAACATCAATGTGCTTCGTCTTCTCATGATATATAGGATTATTTTCATGGTTCAACGCACTATGGCTGTCACAGTACAATACAGGCTTCTCCACCTACAGACCAAGACTCTGAATAAGCACATGCAAGCATATCTCCTCCTTTATTCCTTCCGTCATAGACATGTACTTGGATTCAATTGTAGAAATAGCAATGGTATCTTGTAACATTGACGTCCAACTTATGGCACATCTGAACAAAGTGAAATATAACACGTCCATGATATGCGCTTCAACAAATCAACATCATGATAAGAGTTTGCATATCCATCCAAGCCACTTTTCGTATTAGCTCCATACACTAGGAAAATACATGTCGTTCCCTTCAAGTATTGTGTGATCCACTTGAAAGCTTCCCAATGAGCCTTCCCTGGATTGCTTATAAACTTGCTTACCACACTAACTGAATGATTTAAATGATGTATGGTGTAGGAATGGCAACGGGGCGGGTTCGGGGCGGGGCATGGTATCCCAAACTCGCTCTAATATCTTTCGGGTATCTTATCGGGGCGCCCCATAGGTTTTCGGGTTTTCCCGTCAGGTTTCGGGTATCTTATCAGGTTTACAAAAATTAATAACGAAATCTTTATTCCAGTTTAAGGTATCCCGGTGTCTTATAAAAAATATAGCAAATGAATACATTATTAAAAAAATACATGTTCAAGCCTTCCTTTCAAGTTAAAAATATGATGCATCACTTTACCAAAATAAATTGGACGTTGTTATATTAAAAATTATTTTATTTAAGTTTAGTGTAATATGTTAAAACATAAAAAACGATCATTCACGCCAAATTGTTAACAATTAAAAGGATTGTCCATAGTAAGTATTGTATCTTTAAATGCATGAAAATCGAGGCGGGGCGGGTCAGGGCTAGGATAACCCATTCACTGCCCCGAACCCAATAAAAAACCCAAAAATGACCTGCTACCCGACCCGCAATGATCGAGTTTTGGATTTCCCTGTCGGGTTCGGGTTTTTTTTCCATCCCTAGTATGGTACTGACCATTAAATTCATGAGACTTCCAATAGAACTACAATATGGAACCATGCTCATATACTTCCTTTCTTCATTAGTTATAGGTATTGTATCTGGACCAAGTTTAAAGTGATCCGCCAAAGGAGTTCCAACTGGCTTGGACTAATCACAATTGAAAGACTGCAGAACTTTCTCAATGTACTTTTGTTGAGAAATACACAACCGCCCTGCACTTGTATCCCTTTGAATCTCCATCCCAAGTATCTTCTTTGCTGCTCTCAAATCCTTCGTTTCAAACTCATTCTTCAGGGTCGCCTTCAACTCGTTTATTTCAGCCATGTCCTTAGATGTAATGACCATGTCATCAACATATAACAATAGATATATTTAGGAATCTGGTGACAATTCCTTTGTGTAAACACAATTGTCAAACTGGTTCCAAGTGTAACCATGCAAGATCGTGAATGAATGAAATATCTTGTACCATTTCCTTGGAAACTGCTTCAAACCAAGCTGTTTCAACTCCTAGTATCCCTTCCTTCTTTTTAAAGATCCATTTGCATCCCACTGGTTTTGCTCCCTTTGTTAATGGAACTAGATCCCATGTTTCATTCTTCTCCATTGATTGCATTTATTTATTCATGGCCATCAACCACTTTGTTTCTTCTTTACTCACCACTGCCTATTTATATGATTGAGGCTCCTCAATGTTAATGTCTTCTCCAGTTTCTAAAGCAAAAGCAATGGATTCAACATTACTATAAGTGTCACATCCTACATATCTATCAGGTCGTCATATAACCCTATTTTATCTCCTCCTTGCTATAGATTCAGAACCATCATCATTCTCGGCATCAAAACCACTGGACGAAGATCCCATGGGTTACTCATGGGTTTCATCTTATCCAAGTTGTTCACTGCCGCCTTGCTATTCATCACTTATCATAACTTTTTCTGGAGTTTGAGATGCAAACTCCACCTTCTAGTTAGCACCCTGATCTTTTTTCCCTACTTGACTTGTATCACCTCCACCCTGGTTACCCATGGTAGATTCTGTTGGATTAGGTGTCTAAGCCCATAACTATAATTGGCATGTACTTGAATTGACAGCAGCACAGTCCTTTTGGGTTGCCCTCAACCTAGCAACTGGACAAGGAAATTATGAAAGGAGAGATATTAATTTATAAGATTAATAAATTAATATATATATATAAATGATTTATTAATATGTTAATGGATTAATATATTAATTAGAAATCATTATGTTTAATTAATTGTTAGCCAGAAATTAATCAGAATTGATTTTGGGGTTAAAAGAATTAATTATAAGGTGCAGGGACTAGTTTGCAATTATCTAATAGTTGAGTGGAAGGCTCTAGAACCCCCTTGGAAGAGGGTGGACGAAATCTTTAGGGGAAACCCTAATAATTTCGTCCATAGGGGCTTGGATAAGGCCCTTGAGTTTGCTTAGGCCCTAAGCAAAGGATAACTAGGGTTTCCCTTTAACCCTAGATCCCTCAGCTATATAAGGAGCCTCCTGGTTCATGTTTTTGGTACTTTTTCTTTTGAAGAAACCCTAAGGCCGAGATTTTGCATACTCCCTCTCCTCTCTCTTCTTCTACTTTCCTTCTTGCTAGTCATTGGGTGTGATTCCATTAGAGGCATTACACTTGTGGTGCTAAAGCTTCCAAGAAGATCAACATCAAGATCAAGGGAATATCAATTGTTTGCTATAACAATTGAAAGGTATGTAAACCCTAAACCCTAGTTTGTTAATTTCGAAATTAGCCTCTCTCCTCTAGGGTTCTTGTTTTGCAATCCAAAGTTGTATGTTCAATAGTTAAAACATAGATCCAAAGTAGGTTGCATGTGAACTTAGGAATTGTTTTCTAGTTTATTTGTTGTACCTAAAACCCATCAGTGGTATCAGAGCCATTGTTGTTTTAAATTGAATTGCTACAATTGTTGAATTGCAAATTAGGGTTTATAGCTATTAAACCCTAAAGGCCAATCTTTTGATTTCTAGGGTTTTGGATCAAAGGGTTTTTTCGAAAACCCTAGCCTCCAAAGAACCCTAATCGAAATTAGGGTTAGGGTTTTGAAAACCCTAGCCTCCTCCCTTATGAATTTCGAAATATGCTAAGAAGATAACTAGGGTTTCTTGTTTTTGGATAATTGTTACTTAATTAGATTAATTGGATAATTATCCTTACCCTATTTTTCGAAATTAGAGGGATAAGGATTAGGATTAAATTAATTGATTAATTTAATTAGATAATCCTTACAAGATTTAATAATTTGATTAATAGTTAATTAAAAGATAAATATTAAATCTAGTTAATTGGTTTATTTAAATTTAAATTTAATAGCTTAAATTTCGAAATTTATAAACCCTTGAAGTTTTAAAATGTTTTAAAACACACCTTATATATATATTATAATTAAAAGTTTAATATTATATATGTATAAGAACATGGTCAGTCAAATCGCTAGTATGCCTCATTCACGAAGCTAATCTATAAGGGGGGTATAAGGAAACTGCCTATAAAATGGTAGTTGAATGGGTGTCCACTCTCACCCACCGCTTCCTTGATTAGTGGAGGGTCGTTAGCAGAATGGATTTGATAGGACAACTACTTCTCATTAAAAGTATAATGATATTAAAAGTACTAGAACATTGTTTTCAAAATCCCAACTCTAGTTACTTTAGGAAAAATGTGAAAAGTATGCTAATCCATGAAATTGCACATTATGCTTTATTGGTCGTTAGTGGAGCGTGTGTGGTTAACCAGCACACTAAAAGGCACCAATAAAGAGTAGTAATGGGTATCTCATAATTTTCATTTTGATGGAGCGTGTGTGGTTTACCAGCACATCAATAGTTAATGATAAAGACAATGAGGTTACCAAGCACATTTGCATGGTTATTCACATCTTGTTTGTGATCCTCGGCATCCCAGTCACAAATAGAAGAGCATAATCTGAGATTAAAACATGCCATTGAATAGTTTCAATGTATCTCAAAAGAATTAGGAATTTCACTTCGTTTGTTTCGTCTAATGGTGGAATTGGTGAATCGTCATTCGCCTACCTTTATGAAATTTGCACTTGGATCTCGGCATCCCATTTCTGAGTTGTGAATCTTCATAGTTGGATCCTAACCTTGATATTATATCTTTGGGTTATTCTATTAAGGTATCTTGAAATCTAACTAAAACTTTCTTTCTTTTCAGATGTCTACTCCTGGAAACACTTCTACTTCATCCTCCTCCAACCAGAACTTCTCCTTGCTCAATATATGCTCCAAAGTCGTTATGGATGGCTCAAACTATAACGATTGGATGCGCAACATCAAGATGGCTCTTCGTTTCGAGAACAAAGAATATGTTCTTGAAAAGGAGCTCAAAGAGCTTGATGAGAATGAAGCTACTCCTGAAGATCTTGCTGCCTACAAGAAACATTACGATGATGCTACCAAAGTGGCATGCATCATGGTGGCAACTATGTCCCCAGAACTGCAGAGGTACTATGAGGACTACTGGCCTTTCGAGATGAACAAGGACCTTATGGAAAAGTACCATAAGCGAGCTCGTCAAGAAAAGTTCGAAGTAGTCAAGTCACTCATGGCTTGCAAGATGAAAGATGGGGAGTCGGTTGTGTCACATGTGCAAAGAATGCAACGCTACATAGAGCGTTTGGTCAAGCTCAATATTCACTTTGATGAGGAATTGGCCATTGACATGGTCTTGAACTCACTTCCTGAATGTTATGGTCAGTTTATTCTAACTTACCATTTGAACAATACTGAGCAGACCTTGGCCCAATTGCACAACTTGTTGCAGACAGCTGAGGCAGGGATGAAGGGTAAAAGTATACCCTCCACACCTGCTAGTGCCCCTGTTTTGTCTATTGGACAGGGAAAGGGGAAAAAGAGGAAAGGTCCTCCCAAGCAAAACTGGAAGAGCAAGGCTCAAGCTGGGTCATCTAGTAATGGCCCAAAGGTTAAGCCCAATGGTTCCACTCCCCATGTTTCTGATCCAAAAGAGGCAGTTTGCTTTTACTGCAACCAAAAAGGGCATTGGAAGAGATCTTGCCCACAATATCTGCAAGATATCAAGGATGGCAAAGTGAAGCCATCTTCGGCAGGTATTTACACTATTTCTGCTAATAACTCATTATCTTCTCGTTCATGGGTCCTTGACACAGGATGTGGTTTTCATATCTGTTCTGATTTGCAGGGTCTAAAGGAAAGTGAGGAGATAGAGCGAGGAAGGATAAACCTGATCATGGGAAACAGAAAGTCTTCACCAGTAACCAAGATCGGAGTTTATCAGCTTCTGCTTAGTAATGATGTTAGATTAGATTTAATAAATTGTTGCTATTCGTCTGAGATGACGAGAAACATTATTTCATTTCATGCATTGTTCAGACAAGGTTTTACATATTCTTTTAATGATTTGAATGGTTCAATTTCTGTTTATAAGAATGGTGTTTTTATGTTTGAAGCTTTGCCTTGTAATGGTGTGTATGAAACAGTGACTTGTGTTGATAGCTTAGGAAATAGTGTACTTAATATTGACTTGTCTAATAGTGTAGACAAGGCATGCTTGTGGCATTGTCGTCTTGGACACATTAACAAGAAACGCATAGCCCAACTCCAAAAGGATGGAGTGTTGGAATCATTTGACCTAAAGTCAGATGATATGTGTGAATCTTGTCTTTTGGGAAAGATGACAAAATCACCATTCACAGGGTCTTGTGAAAGAGGTGAAGGTCTGTTGGATCTCATACACACGGATGTGTGTGGGCCCTTCAGATCAACTACAAGAGATGCTAATCGATTCTATGTGACTTTCACTGACGATTATAGCAGATATGGATATATCTACTTGATCAAGCATAAGTCAGAAACTTTTGAAAAATTCAAAGAGTTTAAGCATGAAGTCGAAAATCAATTGGGCAGAAAGATAAAGATACTTAGATCCGATAGAGGCGGGGAGTATCTTAGTATCGAGTTTAACGACTATCTGAAAGAATGTGGGATAGTCTCACAATTGACTCCTCCTAGGACACCACAGTTAAATGGTGTAGCTGAGAGGCGCAATCGAACCTTGTTAGACATGGTTCGTTCTATGATGAGTCGGGCTTCGCTTCCCATTCACTTTTGGGGGTATGCCTTAGAGACAGCCGCCCACATCCTCAATCTTGTCCCTACAAAGAAGGTTGCCAAAACACCTCACGAAATGTGGACAGGGAAAGTTCCCTCGTTAGCACACATTAAAGTCTGGGGTTGTGAAGCTTTCGTAAGACGAGAGACTCACGACAAGCTAGCAGCTAGAAGTGAGAAATGTGTTTTCATTGGTTACCCAAAGCAGTCTTTTGGATATTTGTTCTACAGGCCTAGTGAAAACGTGGTCTTTGTAGCACGGAGAGGAGTCTTTCTTGAAAGAGAGCTCATATTCAAAGAGGACAGTGGGAGCACTATTGACCTTGAAGAAATTCAAGATTTAGCCAATGAAGGAACCTTAGATGACACTAGCACTCAACCAGAGGAAACAGTTCCTGTTGAACCAATCGATAACTCATTACCTCTTAGAAGATCCACTAGGGTGAGTGTGCCACCTGAGTTGTATGGTTTCCATATTACTTCAGATGGTGACACATTCATAAGTGACAGAACACTGGTAAACTTAGATGAACCAGTCACTTATAAGGAAGCAATGGAAGGTCCAGAGGCTTCCAAGTGGAAAGAGGCAATGGACAGCGAGATTAAGTCCATGTATGACAACCAAGTTTGGAATTTGGTTGATAGTGCACCAGGTCGTAAGACAATTGGGTGCAAATGGATCTTCAAGAAGAAGACAGACATGGATGGGAATGTGCACACATTCAAGGCTCGACTGGTTGCAAAAGGTTTCACTCAAACCCTAGGGGTTGACTATGATGAAACCTTCTCGCCAGTGGCTAAGATTAAATCTATTAGGATATTGCTCGCCATAGCTGCCTTTCATGATTATGAAATCTGGCAGATGGATGTCAAAACTGCTTTCCTTAATGGGAAGTTGGCTGAAGATGTTTACATGAGTCAGCCAGAGGGTTTTGTTGATGCAAAGATCCCTAATAGAGTGTGCAAGCTTGAGAAATCCATTTATGGATTGAAACAAGCATCTCGCAGTTGGAATCTTTGCTTCCATGAGAAAGTCAAAGAATTTGGTTTCTCTAGAAGTGAAGATGAGTTCTGTGTGTATATCAAAGCTAGTGGGAGTATAGTAACTTTTCTGGTGTTGTATGTCGATGACATATTACTCATTGGTAACGACGTTCCAACCTTGAAAGAAGTTAAGTCTTGGCTTGGAAAGTGTTTTGCCATGAAAGACCTTGGAGAAGCTGCCTATATTCTTGGGATTAGAATATTGAGAGATAGAAAGAAGAGACTAATTGGACTTAGTCAGAGCACATACTTGGATAAGGTACTAAAGAGGTTTAGTATGGAAAATTCCAAGAAGGGAGAGCTACCTATCCAGAGCAATACCAAATTGAGTAAGACTCAATGCCCGAGTACAGATGTTGAAATAGATGACATGAGTCGTGTACCTTATGCTTCCGCTGTCGGATCGATCATGTACGCTATGACATGTACTCGCCCTGATGTGGCATTTGCTTTGAGCATGGTCAGTCGCTATCAGGGAAACCCAGGTAGAGATCATTGGGTAGCAGTTAAGAATATACTCAAGTATTTGCGAAGGACAAAGGACTGGGTCCTTGTGCTTGGTGGCAGTGATACTTTGAGAGTAGATGGTTACAGTGATGCCAGCTTTCAGACGGATAGAGATAACTTCCGTTCTCAGTCAGGCTGGGTGTTTTTACTGAATGGAGGAGCAGTTACTTGGAAGAGTTCCAAGCAAAATACGGTGGCTGATTCTACTTGTGAATCAGAGTACATAGCAGCAAGTGAAGCTTCGAAAGAAGCAGCTTGGTTGAGGAACTTCATCGGGGATCTCGGAGTTGTTCCAACCATCCAGGAGCCTATGGAACTGTTCTGCGATAATGAAGGAGCGGTTGCCTTGACAAAGGAACCAAGAGATCATGGTAAGACCAGACATATCGACAGAAAGTACCATTTCATCAGACATAGAGTAGAAGAAGGCCATCTTATAGTAAAGAGGGTGTCATCTGAAGATAACCCAGCAGATCCTCTCACAAAGGGTCTGAGTAGGGCTAAGCATATTCAGCATGCTCGGAGCATAGGACTGAAAGATGATATTAGTTTTAGTAGTTAGATTAGTTTTTGAAACTTGTAACAAAGTAAATGTAATTGACTTTTGGTGATTAAATAATAAAGTATTATTTATAAGTTTGGCTACTACCTTTTGTCAATTGTTTATTATTGTGTTTCATTTTTGCATGTTTTACTTCCTGAATAATGAGATTATTCAAACTCCACAGTCGCTCGTACTCTTGGAAGTAAGTAGTGAATTAAGACTATCATGAATTGGATTGCAGATTGTCTAAGGATAGACATGGCAATAGAATTGCTGCAATGTTCATGAGTACTCAGAAATTGAGATTTGAGTATTGGATAAACCCTCGCTCAGAGTATTACTTCATGGAATTCATCACGAGTAATACTGAGACGATAATATCTTATAATCTTGAAACGAAGATATATGAGTTGTAATTTACAAGTCGGTTGTGCATTGGTGATACGAAAACGCATCAGTAACTTGGTGTTATAAAACGTATTGTCATGCATAATTTGATGAGTAAAAGATACAAGCATATGAGTCAACGTTTATTCGTTCCTTTTGCCCTAACAGGAAAAGCGATATCTGTGGGCCCCTCGATGATTTGGTGTTGACTTATGTGCTGGGCCCAGCCAGGACTAAATTGATGTGTTCGATTAGAAGTCCTACATCATCACAAATCAGGAATCGGGAAACATAGATTCTGGACAAACAGATTGATTACATTCCATGTCTTTTGTCTGGGGATATCAAGCAGAACAAAGGGTTATATGATCACTTATCTTAGGACACGTAACTGACTGGGTCAGAGTTCGGCAGCAGTTTTTTGGAAGCTACAATTTGCTGGTCAAATTTAGAAGGCATACTAGCAATTATAGTTACAGACTTATCCAAGTGGGAGACTGTTGGATTAGGTGTCTAAGCCCATAACTATAATTGGCATGTACTTGAATTGACAGCAGCACAGTCCTTTTGGGTTGCCCTCAACCTAGCAACTAGACAAGGAAATTATGAAAGGAGAGATATTAATTTATAAGATTAATAAATTAATATATATATATAAATGATTTATTAATATGTTAATGGATTAATATATTAATTAGAAATCATTATGTTTAATTAATTGTTAGCCAGAAATTAATCAGAATTGATTTTGGGGTTAAAAGAATTAATTATAAGGTGCAGGGACTAGTTTGCAATTATCTAATAGTTGAGTGGAAGGCTCTAGAACCCCCTTGGAAGAGGGTGGACGAAATCTTTAGGGGAAACCCTAATAATTTCGTCCATAGGGGCTTGGATAAGGCCCTTGGGTTTGCTTAGGCCCTAAGCAAAGGATAACTAGGGTTTCCCTTTAACCCTAGATCCCTCAGCTATATAAGGAGCCTCCTGGTTCATGTTTTTGGTACTTTTTCTTTTGAAGAAACCCTAAGGCCGAGATTTTGCATACTCCCTCTCCTCTCTCTTCTTCTACTTTCCTTCTTGCTAGTCATTGGGTGTGATTCCATTAGAGGCATTACACTTGTGGTGCTAAAGCTTCCAAGAAGATCAACATCAAGATCAAGGGAATATCAATTGTTTGCTATAACAATTGAAAGGTATGTAAACCCTAAACCCTAGTTTGTTAATTTCGAAATTAGCCTCTCTCCTCTAGGGTTCTTGTTTTGCAATCCAAAGTTGTATGTTCAATAGTTAAAACATAGATCCAAAGTAGGTTGCATGTGAACTTAGGAATTGTTTTCTAGTTTATTTGTTGTACCTAAAACCCATCAGATTCATCAAAGTTTACATCTCTACTCATGATAAATTTAGGAGTTTTTCCTTCTTTTGTACACCACAGTCGATAACCTTTTACTCCTATTGCATATCCTAGAAATATGCACTTCATTGCCCTTGTATCAAGCTTACCGTCATTAACAGGAGCATACATGGGGCATCCAAATATACGTAAGCCAGAATAGTCAGAGGGTTTCCCGGACCATACCACTTGAGGAGTCTTCAAGTCTATTTCAGGTTATAAATGTTAACTACTTCTGCCTAAAATTGCTTCGATAAGTTAGCAAATATCTACATGCACCTAGCACACTACATGAGCGTTTGGTTCATTTGTTCTATTACTCCATTTTGTTTTGGTGTGTGTCGTACAGTGTGGTGCGGTGCCTCACTATACCTTCTGCCTTGTAGAAGTTATCAAATGAAGTGTTGCAGGACTCTAACCCATTGTCAATCCTCAGATTCTTGACCTGTTTTCCAGTCCTTTTCTTAACCATGGTCTTTCACTCCTTGAACTTCCCAAACAACTCATCTTTGGTATTTAGAAGGTAAAACCAAACCTTCCTTGAATAATCATCAATAAACGTCAGAAATTATAAGCATCCTCCTTGAGACTTCAATGGGATAGGACCCTACAGATCTTAGTGAACATATTCCAAGATTTCCTTGCTTGTGTGTTGGCTGTTACCGAACTTCACTTTGTGAAGCTTCCCTTGACGCAAGCCTCACAAAAATTTATCTTTCCGATAGCTTCTCCACCAAGAAGTCCCAGTTTACTTAGAACTGACATTCCCTTCTCACCCATGTGCCCAACCTAAGATGCCACAAGTTTGTCTTTTCATCACCTTCATTCAAGGATTGAGAGATAGCCACTGTTCCCATAACTGTACTTCCTTCTAGGATATAAATCCATCCATGATTCATCTTCCTTTTTATTATAACCGGAGAACCATTGGTGAATTTGACCTAGTCACCTTCACCAGTGTACCTCATCCCATTCTTAGACAAAGTGCCAAGAGAAATTAGATTCTTTCGAAGTTTCGGAACGTACCAACAATCTAACTTCCTGACCATAACATCTTGCATCTTGATCTGAAGGGTTCCACTACTCTTGATACTGCTCACACAGTCATCACCCATCTTGACTGTGTTATTCCACTCTTTAATGGAGTCGAACCACTCACGATTGTATGCCATGTGGTAGGATGCTCCGGAATCCAAGACCCATGCATCTGCAGAACTAGATGCACTTACAATCAGTACATTACCATCGTCCCCTTCATTAGAACTCTCCTAAACCACAACAATAGTGTTATTGTTGCTTGATTCACTCTTGAACTTTCCATTCTTTAGTTGTGGAAAATTTCGCTTGAAATGCCCCTTCTCCTTGCAGTTATAACACTTAACATTTGATTAACCTTTATACTTTGATTTTGAACATGATCTCCCTCTATTTCCCCCCTTTATTCTCTTATATCCTTCATCTCCTTTTGAATAAACCAGATTTGGACACCTCTTCCCCAACTGAAACGTTTCTAGATAGTTCTTTGGATGTTACAGAGTCCGTCACCTCATTTACAGTGATCGTTATCCTACCATAGTGCATGGTATCAATGAAATTCTCATATGAGTTCGGAAGAGAACATAAGAGAATGAGCGCCTGATCTTTATTTTCAATCTTCACATCAACCCCTTGTAGATCCAAGATGATGTGATTAAAATTATCCAGATAATCTTTCACTTGGGTACTTTTAGACATTCTGAGACTGTACAACCTTTGCTTCTGATACAACTTGTTCGTCAGAGAGTTGTTCTGGTACTTGTCACAAAGTTTCTCCCAGAGCCCAAAAGCAATTGTTTGATCCACGACCTCCATCAGTACTTCATTTGTCAAGCTCAACAGAATAGCACTATGTGCCTTTGTCAAAATTTCCACCTTCTTTTCAGCCTCCATGTCCTTTGGCAATTTTGCCTCTCCTTCTAGTGTCGTTACACATCCTTGTTGAACCAAAAGAGCCCTCATATTCACCATCCACAAAGTGAAGTCATTTAAACCATTGAACTTCTCTAAATCAAACTTGTAAGATACCATCTTCAAAACAAACACAACACAAACCGTAGCTTTGATACCACTTGTTAGGAAGTAAAGCAGATAACTAGCAGAACCAAAAGCAGACAAGACACAATATTCACGTGGTTCGGTCAAGGTGACCTATGTATACGGGCAGGAGGGGAGTATTCTTTATTTCAGAGTTCTCAAATAGAGGTTACAAGTACAATTTCATAAAGATTCTCCTATCACTCTAGAGTTACAAACACTTCAAATGACTTAGCATGCATCCCTATTTATTCTTGAGGTGTAACACTCGGTTTCGGATTGCTTCATTATTCGGAGTTGTGGCCCAATCATCAGTTAGCATGAGGCTTAGGGCCTTAGGGAAGAAAGGATTTGGCCCTTTTCGGATGTGGTTGTTATGGTTTAAGTGATCAAAGTGTTCGATGGTGTTTTGGAGCCCAAGGGTGTACGTTGGGCGTACCAGCTGGCTGAGTACGCAGGGCGTACTCGGTCAGGTTGGGTTTTCTTGAATTATTGACCTTTTGGACATTTGACCATTAACCAGTAGTTGGCTAGGGTTGACCATTCATTAATTCGGGCCTTTTGGATATTGGGCCTCTCGGGATAGGTCCATGATGGATTTGGGCCAAATTGGGATATTTAGGCCTTATTGGGCCTTGTGGTGTCATTTCGGATTTAGGATATCGTTTGGGCTTATATTGCTTGGGGTTTTGTTGGAACAGCTGTGATAATGTGTTTTGGATTAGGAAAAAAATTTGGGCCTTAGGGTAAGGCCCATGTAAGGTTTGGGCCCAATTTGGAAAATTAGGCCATAAGTGGGCTTTGGATGACTTTTGGTTTGTGGGCCTTTATTATGGGGTGTTTGGGCCTTAGTCTTGGGCCAAACTAGGTGAGGGGTAAAATCGTCTTTTTACCCTATGTATATATTATTGGATTTGGTTTTGGAACCCAATTGTTAATTGGGTGTTATTTGTTTGATAGCGTGGGGATTCTAGCGGATCAGCAGGCAGAGATTATTCGTGGTTTCAGCTGTCGAGGTGAGTCTCCTCACTGTTCTATGTGTCGAAGGCACCAATGCCGGCCCATTTGGTTTGTGTATTGTAGAAAGATCATGGGGTGGCCCTTGGCAATCTTTATGCAAGACCAGATTCTGAACTCTGGTAGTTAATTAGTTAAGTAGTTGTAGATTGTATGCTAGTTGTAGATTGTTGGATATGTATGATATGTATGGTTCGTATGATATGTATGGTATGTGGTATTTGGGGAACTCACTAAGCTTTGTGCTTACAGTTTGTGGTTTATGGTTTCAGGTACTTTCGGTTCGAAAGGGAACGGACCGGCTTGATCGCAGTGCATACACCCGTGTTTTTCTGCAATTCGTGATTTTGGGATTTTACTCTGATAATTGTGTTACTTTGGAATAATTTTAAATGTTTGAATATATATTAAAAATGAAAATTTTACCCTATGATTTTTTGGATGTTACAAGTTGGAATTAGAGCCTTGGTTTGAGGGATTCAGGCATACTCTTGGGTATCCCTGGACTCAAACTGAGGGTTTGGTGAAAATTTTCATAAAATAAATGTTTTATCAAAAAGAATTTCTAATCAAAGAAAGTGGTGTGATGCGTGCAATCGGCTGATCTCAAATAAGTGGTTCCCAGAATACCAATCATTGTTTATTATGATATATGATATGATTGTGACAATTGCATGCTAGATTAGGGCTAAGGATCTATTCGGTATTTTATGATAGGAGAGATGCCTTTATATGCTTGGTTGTATGAGCTTTAGAATTGCATGTTAGTATGGATTCCAGATAAGTGGATAGAATGGCTTATTTAGTGTATGTTGGTTAGATTTTTCGTTGCCTGAATGTTGATTTCTTTGTGCTTTGTGGGGCTCTTAGCAGTGTGGATCAACTACTAAGTGAATATGCTAAGTCACTTGTGGCACGGGTTAAATATTCTTAGAGTGATGGATCTGACCCTATTGCGCAACTCTTGTTTGATTCCAACCGTTCTAGGGTTGAGCCTTCTACTCGAATGATTATCTAATCTCGGTTGCATGTGATTGTGTTCATGAGGTAGTTAATTGACACTGGTGGGAGCTTTTCAGAATCTAAGGGCAGGGTGAGGTCGGGAACCTAGGAGAGCCTAGGATATGTTTCAGTGGGTTTAATGGCGTTGTTTAGTGATTTTGGTGCATCGGTTTGAGAGGTGACTTAGAGGATTCGGGATGAATTCTGAGAAAAGTATGGATAGGTATGGAAGGTAGTATTGGGCCCGTACTACTGAAAGCACAGGATCCATACTCGGATCGGGGAGAGTCTTGGAGAATCTAAGAAGCTTTTGGGAGGAGGATTTTTGGGTATGTTCTGATCTTTGGCATATTGTATTTTAGTTTGGTGATGAGCACTCAGGGAGGAGGTTTAGGTCCTGGTTCTGGCTCAGGTGTAGGTACTGAGCCGATTAGCGAGCAGATACGGGAGTTCATCTCATCAGAGATTTCTCGTGGTATTTTGGAGATCTTGGATAAGCACTTGGGGGCGTTCCGTGCTGAGGTTATGGCTATTGTTGGAGCTCGCACTCTTTCTTTCCATGAGTTCCATGCTTGTGGAGCTCTTGGGTTTTATGGGGATAGGGACCCCATTGTCAGTAGGAGGTGGTTAGCGGATATGGTGTAACATCCTGTTTACCAGGTATATTGTTTTGAGTATTTAATTCAAGGATTTTGGAGGGACTCGACGAGTTGGTGCCCCAAATCGTCGAGTAGGGTAGCGACTTGGTGGGGTGGTTAATGAATGGACTCGACGAGTCGGAGAGATGACTCGCCGAGTCAGCACTGTTGGCAGAAACCCTAATTGTCTCGGGCCTGGTCCTATTTGAAGGCACTTATAGCCTCCTTGGCACCCCCCATCAGTATCATTCGTCACTTGAGAGAAACCCTAGAGTCATTGGTGAGCAAGAAGGGAAAGGGACTCATTGGAGGTCATTCCTTGGGGAGAAGATCAAGGGTGTTGCAAGGATCAAGAAGAGAGCTTGTGGATCTATTTCATCCCCATCTTCAGCTTCAGATCAAGGTATGAAGCCCTTAACTTTCCTGTTTTATTGAATAGATCCTTTGAGTATGAGAAATTAGGGCTCATATCACTTTTGGTGGGGTTTTGGGTGCATCAAACCCCCCTCTTCTGAGTGTGCCATATATCTGGATCTTGTATGATCCAGAGAGTCAGAAAGTAGGAAGCCATTATTGTGCAAACATGAGGTTTTGAAGTTAGGAAGCTTTAATGGAGTCTAAATGGCATATGGAGCAAAATAGGCTATGCATGGATATCAAGATCGGACCTTTATGTGACTTTTGGGTATAAGGAGGTCAGATCTATGAGATAGAGTTATAGATCTGACCTCAGGTGGTTGAATGAGAAATCCGATGGTGCCAACTCGCCGAGTCCAGGGGATGACTCGACGAGTCGTAGCGGGTGTGACCTAGTAGCCTGGACCCAGTGTTAACTCATCGAGTTGGGAGTCAAATCAGTGCTTGAGTGAACCCTAGGATGAACGTGGAGAATACGAGTGGACTTGGCGAGTCACAGGTGTGCACTCGGCGAGTCAGGTCAACCTTGACTGTTGACTCAGTCTGGTTTTCTGTTGACTTCCTGGGTGGGTCAATAAGAGGCAGGAAGGGCCAAGGAGGGGTAAAATAGACTTTTACCCATCCCGAGGGTAAGAAAGTGGAAAAGAGGACTTAAAGAGTAAATGAGTAATAAAGCGGATAATGATTGAAATGCTTGTCTTATGTGTTAGGCAGAGGCTAGTCCAAGATTTCCGAGTGCTTGTTGGTTACCTGCTAGTCGAGGTGAGTCTTCTCACTATACTTTACCTAGAGTGGTAATTATGTGTGACCAGAGGGTCTTATGTGCTTGCTTGAGTTATGCATGATTGTGTGATATGTATTGTATGCTATATTATTTGTTGCTTAGACCGGACCGGAGGGTCCAACGAACTATGAGGCCAGAGGGTTCTCAATCAGACCGGACCGGAGGGTCCAACGAGCTAGACCGGACCAGAGGGTCCAACGAGCTACGGGACTGGAGGGTCCCGCTGAGACACATAGACCGGAGGGTCTTACAGAGTATATACTCGAGTGGCGAATTTTTGTATGTGGTATTTTGGGGAACTCACTAAGCTTCGTGCTTACCGTGTTATGTGTTATGTGTCTCAAGTTTCTCAGGATCGCGGGACGGCACCGGCTATATTGTACACACCAGAGCAAGAGTTATGTTTTGAGGATCCTGGATTTTAATCGAGCAATCATGAAGTTTTGAGTTGTAAACTTAATAAAAGAGATTTTTATGAAATACATTATGAGAATTATGTGATTTAAAATGATAAATTGGTTTTGAAAATTTACGTCGTTACATGTGGCTAACGCCTTCAGGACGAGTTTCTGCCCAGAGGAAACGAAGGTCAGATATGTTTCATGCCTGTTGAAGGACAGGGCACGAGATTGGTGGGAAGAGGTTGGTCGTGAGGTCGGTGATGATGTTGTTGATGTTATGTCATGGGATGATTTTTCTACCAGGTTCCGAGCTGAGTTTGCACTGGTGATTGAGGTGCAGCAGTTGGCGCGAGAGTTTCAGGATCTCCGCCAAACTACTGAGACTGTGGCGGAGATCACTGCCAAGTTCCGGGAGAGGGCTTTATTGGTTCTGCAGTATGCAGCAGATGAGGAAATGAAGAAGGTGAGGTATCATGATATGTTGCGGGATGACATCAGGGAGTTTGTGAGTATTTCATGGTGCAAGACCCTGAATGATATGATTTCGAGAGCCCGAGAGCGGGAGATCGATTTGGAGCACCTTGGGAAGAGGGGGCCAGATCAGGTGCATATAGTGGAGGGTCCTAGGAAGAGACCCAAGACTTCTGATCAGTGTTTTAGAGGCCAGCATGGCCGGAGTGAGTGCATCATGTGTGGGAAACTGCACGATGGAGTTTGTCGTTCCAGGGGTATGGGATGCTATAAGTATAGCAGGGTTGGTCATGTCAGCAGGGATTTCCCTCAGGGGGCAAGCCCGTTATGTTTTCACTGCAACCAGGTGGGCTACAAGAAGGCCTACTGTCCGATGTTGAGGGGAGGAGCAGTGAGTGCGCCTGCTCCGGCAACTTTGAGGATCACTAATGGTCGTGAGGGTAGGGTTGGAGCCCCAACAGAGAGGAATCAGGCATTGCAGTGTCAAACAGGGGAGGTCAGGAGTCAAGTAGGCGATACTGCGGGTATGTTATCTTTTGCCTTCTTGTGGTTATGATCATTATTTATGTGTTTGACATTTTTGTATCGGTTTGGGTAAGCTTCATTTGTGGTTAAATTCTCGCTTATTGATTGTTTTGTATCATTAAGAATTGTTATATGCCACTTGCATGCCATGAATCATTAGTGGGTTAGTGAGGGGTTGTATCTCGTGTAGCGGATTCCGAAGTGTTAGGTTGTTATTCTGGTTTCTGGTCGAGATCGGTTCAGGGATATTGTATGGAAGGTCTATGGTCAGGATTCAGTGGGTTAGTTCCCCAGTATCGTCAGGATTCAATGGATTTAGCAATTGTGCTTGGTTGGCTCCTGGGAGTGCCAAAAGAAGGGGTATATTGCTAAGGTTTTGGTCTTGACATCAGTTTCGAGGAATTCAAGAGTTGGGTGTTATATCATGGGAAGCATCTAAAGTTATCAGAATTTTTGGGGTTTCGGGGAGTGTTCATCATGATCTTCTGGGGTTGTGCGGTCTTTTGGGTTGGTTAGTAATGGATCACTAGCAATTGTAAGCGCAGGTTGTCAGCAGTTCGATCATTGGAGGGTATGATGGATTGGGAAACCTTCAAATCTTGTGTGTTCTAAGAGCTTAGTCGAATCAAAGTGGGGGAGAACCATTCAGGTATATGGGATCAGAAGCAGGCGTGAAACTAGGATAAGTTTTCATCCCCGTCGGGGAGGAAGGTGGCCCAAGTAGCCGTCTAGATTGAGGATTGTGCGAGTTGGGAGTTCGGAAAAATTCCCAATAGTTGGTTAGCGCCTTCTTGGTCATGGTTAGTAGGATTTTAATGTACCTAGGTTGGGAATTCCATTCATGTCTCGAGTTCAGTTTGGGTGCTTGGTTAAATGCGTGTTCGAATTTGGGTGTGTTCGGATTGATAGATGAGCGGTAAGACCATGGGCGGTGGTTATGGAAAGTGGAAGTGTTGTAAGACTGCGGGGTGGCCCGTAACATTCACAAGTGGATAGTTAGCGTGGGAGTGTTGTAAGACTGCGGGGTGGCCCGAAGCATTCACCGGTCCCTGTGCAGCGGTGAGAGTGTGGCAAATCTATGATTTGGTCACGAATCTCTTCAAATGGTTTAGACCAGGGTGGGTCGGTTCGTAAGGATGTGGGACATGATTAATGGTTTATACTTTACTTTACATAGCTTTTAGAGTTCTCGGTCTAGCACTGAAAACATCATGATTTCGGTGGTGTTTGGACCGAAATCACATGGTGATTTCGGTGGGCTTAATGATGCTTTCGGTTGGGTTTTTGGGTTGGGCATTTATAATTAGGTCGAGGTATATATAGTATTGTTTCAGCCGTGTTCAAGGTTGGTTATTCCATTAGCTGATTTCGAGTTTAGAGAGATAGAGAGAACCGAGAAACATAGAGATCTTATGTACTAGACTATTGATTAATAATAGTGTGCATTGAAGATTTGGTAACTGTGCTCTTAATTCGATATAACTGGTTTGCATTCATCACTTGATTGGGATTCCGCACCAATTATTGTGATTTCGATTGATACACTAAATAGGTTTTACAAAATCAATTAGAGATCAAGGATTGGAGAGATTTTGAGTGAAGAACATCATCAGTAATTCGGTTTGATAGTTTTGACTATGTTTAATCTAGTTCACTTCATGTTTTTTGTTTTTTACTTTGATCTTGGGCTAATAACCCTTTACTTTCATTTAGATTAGATGAGCCCTAATACTATGTGTTGATTTCTTATTTTATGGATTTAGGAAGTTGGTTTTTAACTTGTGTTTGATAGATCATCATCCTAGTATATTAAAGTTCTAAACTTTTCTGCTTTTCCTTCAACTTGTGTGTAGTTAGATGATCAATTTGATTGCATGAACTTGTTATATAGTTGTTTATGACATAGGAATTGCTAAATGTAGAGATGCACCATATCTTAGGGTTAGGTGGTAAAAGTTAGTTGATATAAATGTGCTAGAGAGCATTATTGATACATAATATGTGCTTGATTTACTTGTCTTGATCTTAGATAGGTCATTCTTAGATTTTATCGTTCATAGTCCTATATATATATATATATATATATATATATATATATATATATATATATATATATATATATATATATATATATATATATATATATATATATATATAGAAACAGGATCGGATGAGGACTCTTTTCAAAGTGAGGACTCGTGAGGACACATTAAAAAAATTGAAAAAAAAATCTTTAAAAAATACAAATAATAAAATCGAGCATAGTACTACATCGGAGAGAAAAAAATTGGATCATTAAAATTGAAGCATGGATCATTTTTATGATCAATGATTCAACTTTTATGATCCATGATTCAATTTTAATTATGCAAAAAAAATTTCCAATTTTTTTTCTCCCGGATTTAGTACTATGCTCGATTTTATGATTTGTATTTTTTTTTTAGATTTTTTTTCAATTTTTCTAAGGTGTCCTCACGAGTCCTCACTTTAAAAAGAGTCATCACCGGAACCGGACCCTATATATATATATATATATATATATATATATATATATATATATATATATATATATATATATATATATATATATATATATATATATATATATATTAAAATCAATTTGGTGTTCTTAAGTTGTTTGACCATTGTGATTAAAGTTCATAAACTGGTATATCCTAGGTATTCGGATCATGATAACTAGTAGATTATAATTTGGTAACCAACGGAATAAGTTCATTATCTTGAAATTCACCACTGGAAAAATGGGGGATTCGAAGCTAAACGAAAGTATCTTTTATTCTTGATTAAAAATCTATTTTTAGTTGTTTGCTTTTGTTTGAAGAATTATTAGTTAAGTGCTTAATTTAAGTTTTTATGAACTTGAAAAACTAGATAACTAAAACCCCCCATTTAAAGTTATTTCTTTAGTTTAATTATTATCATTTAGTTTCTTGTTTAAAAATTGACGTTCCCTATGATCGACCCATTCCTTACTCTATTATACTACTACGTGACTAGGTACACTGTTTATTGTGCTGTAGCTGGTAAAATTGGTTAGAGTTATAAATTTAAGGCTTTTAGTGAGTTTCAAACACATCATGGGGGTTGAAAATTAAGGTAAACCCTAAGCATCATATCCCTTAAATAGAGCCAAAGACCATAAATGACGTGGCCACGCCATGGTACTATATAACCCTAAGCATCAGAGTCCTTAGTTTTTTAGCTGACCTATCCAGACAATGGATGTTACATTTGGATTCATGGATTTATCTTAAAACATAAAAAGCTAAAGAAGAAGACAATAGTGAATAAATTATATGGTTCCAATTTCCATTAAGAAACAATCTTCTAATATTCGTTTAAACTTCAATCATGCTTCCAATCCTTTGCGATCTTTTAAAATTGCCATCTCTAGCCATCCCTAAGTTTTATATTTATTCAAATTAGGGAGAAGAGGGAAGGATATGTTTAAGTTCTAAACTTTGACCATTTTGAAACTTATGGTACTGGAACACTTAACTTTCTCATTAAGTTCGCCAACTCATTATATTTTTACCTAAGAAGTTCTTATTCTTCCAGTTAAATCCTAGTAAATTATTTTCTTAACATATTTTACACCCACTAAGTCAAACAAAAGTTCCTCGACCTTAAGAAATTTAGTTCCTAAAACTCAAACTTTCTTTTTGACCCTAATTTAACCTTCTAATGACCTTGAAACTTTTCATTTCAAAGAACCTTTTATTTAATTTTTTTCAATAATTTATTTATATTTATTTGTTCTTAATTTAATTATTTATGTTTTTATTAATTTAAAAATATATATACTAGAAATGACAAAAGTTATAGGCCCTAAAGACAAGTTTTACACAAGATGTTTGCAGTACTGATGGGGATGCTTCAAAATTTAACGATTTAAAGAAAGAAATTAACAAAATTTCCCATTCACTTCAACCAATTATATGTTCTCTATTATATATTTATAACACCCATTGTATTGGCTGTTTGAAATAATCATTTAAATTAAAGGTTAAACCATTTATCAAAATCCAAATGGTAGAAATAGGTCCCAACAGTCAAGACTTTAACATTATAAAATTTAACGTGTCGATTCATACAAGGATATAACAAAATAATTAAGAGCCAATGTTCAAAGTAATAATATTCTATGCACCAAAACAAATGGCTTCTAAATTTCCTTAAGATCCTCAATAATATTCTAGCAATCACTAACATGAGCACATGTCAAGATCGTTAGTTAGGCATGAAAAGCCTAGTGAGTAATATTAGGGTTAGATAAAAACTACAAATACATTTAAAAAAAAGGTCATTACCCCTTTCTTTCATAAAAACTCAATAAACATAAAAAAATCACTTGGGAAACATTACAAAGAATAAAAGTACACTATCATAACATCATAATGATAAATGTATATCGAAAGAAAAATAATGTACACATATGAAATGTATGATATAAAAATCAAACCCTAAACCCCCATGTCGTAGAGTAAATCATATTTCCTTGGTTGTCCTAAGGGTTTCCTTTTCATCGTAATGGAAAATGTTTAGATGGGGAATGTTGTAAGAAATTAGCATATGACACATAACCTAAAAAGTCGCTCCAACACTGTAACACTGTAACATCATAATATCATACTATATACATGTGAACCATCATAAGTACCATGAAGAGAATTTACAAGGCCCGGCCCATATATAAAGGCTTTCTGGAATGGCATTCAGAAAATCATACATTGTATATTGTTTCATCGAAATGGATATCCAAGTCATCATGGAGTCTAGACCACGCAAGTCTATCCTACCCAAAGCGTGGATGTACATTATCATAATTGACACATTTGATAAAAGTATACTTATAGTATTAGAACACACATAAAGAAAGTAAAAGTATAATTTCAAAATATGGAACAAGTTCTCTATGGAAAATACTCACCTTAACTTGTAACATCCATATCACAGGTATAAGTCTTTTATCCTCCTAGGTGAGGTTTTAGGGATTTGGTCGCACCACAGCGTGGTAAGGACCAAACCACTATGCGGGAGACATTGATAAGTGGCAGCGCGGTGAGGTCCTCATCACGACGCTACGGCGGTTGGAATGCAAAACCGTAGATTCCAGATCTTGAGCCCTATTTAAGGTCTCTAACTTTTAGGGCTGCCTCATTTGGCATCCCCCATCCCCAAAGAATCTACCATCTCCCAAAACCTAGTTCCATTGTGTTCTTATGAGTTTTGTCCTTGGTTTGTAAATAGAGGTGAAGAAAAGTGAAGGAAAGACTCCCTCTTGGTGCAAGGAAGCAAAGAGCCAGCCTAGATCCAACATCAAATTTAAATTTCAGAGTCATCTAAGGTTGTTTGTAGTACTAGCCTTTATATTCGTTGAGATTTGTGGTGGTTTTGTGAGGTGAGTCTTCTCACTATACTACGTAGGACACTATAGTTTTCATGGTATGATGGATGCCTTCATGACTTCTGTATGAAAGACTATGTTTAACACATATCACTTGTATGAAAGACCATGTTTGGCCCATGGAACTTGTATGAAAAAGTATGTTTGACACATATCACTTGTATGAAAGACCATGTTTGACCCATGGAACTTGTATGAAAGACTATGTTTTGGCACATAGCAGGAAAGACCATGTTTGGCCCATGGCAGGAAGTGATTGTAAGACTATGATTCGGCCCATTACATTCACATGGATGAAATAACCTTGTGGAAGTTATGTATGGTTGTATTGTGGTATGAGGTATTTTAGGGAACTCACTCAGCTTAGTGCTTATGGTTTTAAGTTTAAATGTTTCGAGTACTTCTGGTAGCAAAGGGAATGACCTAACATGATTGCATCGCATCCACTAGAGATTGAGCACTATCTATTTTGTGTTTTCTCTAATGTTTGTTGAGACTACATTTTGTATACTCTAATTATCTTACGATGGAGTGGAATTAAATGGTTTTATCTTATCTTTTAAATTAAAATTTTACTCTATATTTTTGGATGTTACAAGTTGGTATCAAAGCCTTGGATTGATGGATTCGGGCTAGCACAAGGTGCGTTTAAACTTAAACTGAGGACTGAGAAAACCTTTTTACCAAAAAATGTTTTTCAAAGGGTTTTATAACAAAATGGGTGTGATGAGTGCAATCAACCGAAGCTTAAGTAAGTAATTCCCAAAATACCTATACATGAATGTTATGATATGAAATGATTTGCATGATAGAGATAGGCTAAGGATCTACTCAGGGTTGCATGTTAGAATGTCAGTTTAGGAGAGATGCTTGATTGTGTCTTTTTTTGATGCTTGTACTTGATAGGGTTTATGCTAGTATTTAAAAGTTTGTTGATGAATGCTTTAGGATGGTACATGCTTAGGACTACATAGCCTTAGAATATTTGATTCGGCCTTATTGCATGTTCTTATTTGATGAAGGCCTTATGGTAGATACATTTATTCGAATGTCTATCTTATCTTGATTATGTGCAATTTGCATTCATAAGGCGATTTATTAGTACTAACAGATACCTTTCCGGCACGCGAGTTGTGGGAGGAAGTCCTAGGAGTGCCTAGGAATTATCTTAGTGTTAGGGTACATAGGTATGCATGAGAGTTTGTTTGTGGCGATAGGAAGTATCTTAGTGCCTAGGAAGTATCTTAGTGTATAATTTCGTGATTATATTTTTTGTGTTGCCATCTCCGGAAATCTGAGCCTTTGAATTTCTCAAGCTTTTCCACATGTGTTTTGATGATGGAATTTTGATCCATTCTTCACTTTTTGATTTCTGTCTTAAATTGTTATGACAGAAGTATACAATCAACAAAACCAATAGAAATAAAACAAATGAAATTCAAATATATGAAATATACAAGAATCAATTTACAGAAAACATACTTGTATGATGACTACACAAAAAATATAATCACAAAATTGTACAGATTGAGGCCTGCTTTGCAGTGTCCTAAGACAGAAATTTCCCTGGTAGGGATCTATCAAGCGGATACAACAATCAACCAAGATCTTCTCTTGATTCTGACGAAATTCACTATGTTCCCTTCATTGTTTGTGGAATACGAAATTATATGAGGAATATGTGTGTGGTATTTCTGAACCCGAAATCTGGTCTTTGGTGATCTATTTATAGATATACATTGACTGTTTTTCCCTCCAAAAACTGCCCACCGGAAATAACTGTCAAGACAGTTAAAACGAATTTAACAGATTTTTTTATATAAAAATAAAAGTCAAAATCGGAATTAATTGATATATATATATATATATATATATATATATATATATAATAATGTAACTAGTCAATGAGACCCCAAGACCCCCAAGGCCCAAGGCCAATATATATATATATATATATATATATATATATATATATATATATATATATATATATATATATATATATATATATATATATATATATTAATCTAAGTCTTTCAAGACCAATTTGACTAGCTCAATCACCAAATCCAACACAATCCCTTTAGTCCAAGCCTTTGATCTAGTAGGTAAACAACTAGTAGGAGGCTTTTTAAGGGAGTATAAGTTTCCTCTTTCTTCCAATGTGGGACAAGTCTCATAGAGAAAGTTTTCCATTTAACAAAGTTCCAACAATACCCCACATTTTCTATTCAAACTCCAAGAATACCCCACATTTGAATAGAAAATAAGTGAACTTTGATATTCAAATCATGGAAGTAAGATATGACATGCATCTGAATAGGTGTTGTAAAACTTAAACCTTTCATAGTGAGTACTGCTTGGATCTACTTGGTGGATAGTGAACTAGAGTCCTGAACTAACCACTTTTTATAGTAGAATCAAAAACAAGAAGTATCACACATATCATATCTAAGCATAGATAATTTCTTACCGTTGTGTTCATTTCAGTTGTGAACAATCCTTTCTTCATGAGACTTTTAGAGAGCTTAGCCATATCAGCTCCTAAAGATGCGACCTCACATCCATCTCACATAGGTAATGCTAATCTGGAATAATTCGTGCTATTCCACTATAAAAGCTATCAGAATTATTAAGAATAAAGAATTCATCCCTATACCATCAACGGAAAAACACAAATAAATATCATAGGAGTGAGCATACCTTTGTGTTAGTGCTTCTTTGAGTCTTCCCCAACTAGTTGTCCTATTGAACCTAGACCATGGGATCTCCAATGTTGCTAGGTTAGGTTTCCGCCAGGTGGTGACTCATTGTGTTGGCTTTAAGCCCATTCCCCTCGATGTGAATAGAACTTGCTCTCTACTAAGGCCTTTTGTCAAGGGATCAGCTATATTTTCCTTTGACTTTAAGTAACTAATGGAAATGATTCCATTCTTCAGCAAGTATCTTATTGTAATATGTCTGTGCCTAATGTGTCTCGACTTGCCATTGTATATATGACTTTGTGCTCTAGTAAGAGCAGCCATACTATCACAATATATGCCAATGGCAGTAACACGTTGAGGCCACAGAGGAATACCTTCTAGGAAGCTTTTAAGCCATTCAGCTTCTTCAGCAGCTTTTTCTAAAGCAACAAACTATGCTTCCATTGTAGAACGAGTATTCACAGTTTGCTTCGATGATTTCCAAGAGATAGAAGATCCACCAAGAGTGAACACATATCTACTAGTGGATTTTGCCTCTGAAGTATTGGAAATCCAATTTGCATCACAATACCCTTCAAGAACAGGAGGATATCTCGTATAATGCAATCCATAATTCATTGTGTGCTTTAAATATCTGATCACTCTCACTAATGCATACCAATGATCTTTCCCAGGATTGTGGGAGTAGCGGCTCAATCTACTTACGCTATATGCTAAGTCCGGTCTTGTACAATTCATAATATACATTAAGCTACCAATAACTTGAGTATATTCTAACTGAGCTACACTATCACCTTTATTCTTCTTTAGATGACTAGAAGCATCAAATGGGGTGACAACCAGCTTGTCATTATAGTGTCCAAACTTCTTGAGTACACTTTCAATGTAATGGGACTGAGTAAGAGTATAGCCATCTGGTCTTCTTTGAACTCTTACACCAAGGATCACATATACTACTCCCAAGTCCTTCATGGAAAAGGAGGAGTGTAGCATTTTCTTGGTTTGATTGAACACATCCAAATTAGTACCCATTATAAGCATATCATCCATATACAAGCATATGATGACACAAGCATTCTTGTATTGTTTGACATAAACACATTTATCACATTCATTTATTCTAAATCCATTGTAGATTAGTGTGTTGTCAAACTTCTCATGCCATTGCTTTGGAGCCTGTTTTAGTCCATAAAGTGATCTAACTAACTTACAGACTTTGGTTTCTTGACCTTTAACCACAAACCCTTCAGGTTGATTCATATATATCTCTTCATCTATTTCACCATACAAGAAGGCAGTTTTCACATCCATTTGGTGTATTTCCAAATTATGAATGGATGCAATTGCTACTAATGTGCGGATTGATGTGACTCTTGTAAAAGGTGAATATGTGTCAAATAAGACTTGACCCTCTTTTTGACGATACCCTTTAGCTACTAAACGATCTTTGTACTTCTCAATGGTACCATCAGGTCTAAACTTCTTCTTGAATATCCATTTGTGCCCAATTGGTTTTTGCCCGGGTGGCAAATCTACCAATTTCCAAGTGTTATTATGCACAATGGAGTCAATCTCACTTTTGATTGCCTCTTTCCATTAAGGAGATTCAGAAGAGTCCATAGCTTCCTTATATGTTTGGGGTTCATTGTTCACCACAAAGGTCATGTAATCAGGTTCAAAATCTTTGGCAATTTTTCCCCGTTTGCTTCTTCTGGGTTCTAAGTTCTCTTCTTGAACCTTAGAAGAATTCTCTTCATTTGATTGTAAACTTTTGTCTGGAATCGTATCATTCAGTCCATCATCTAGAGGTCTTTTCCTAGAGCAGGTAGCCTCTTTCCCTTTATCCTTAAAAGGAAAAATATTTTCAAAGAATTCAGCCTCTGCTGATTCCATGATGGTTTGGTTATGGATATCATCAACATGTGATTTATACACAAGAAACCTATAGGCTGCACTATTCATGGCAGGTCCAAGATAGATGCAATCTATGGTTTTTGGTCCAAGTTTAGTCCTCTTAGGAAGAGGTACTAGTACCTTAGCAAGGTAACCCCACACTTTCATCCTTTTATAAGAGGGTAACCTCCCTTTCCACGGACGATAGGGTGATTTATCACTCTTTTTATGAGGATTTCTATTAAGTATTGAACTTGCTGCAAGACATGCTTCTCCCCACAGAATATGTGGTGCTCCAGAAGTAATTAACATTGAATTAATCAGGTTTTTCAATGTTCTATTCTTTTTTTCAGCCACTCCATTTTGTTGAGGAGTATATGGAGTAGTTGTTTGATCTACAATACCATTTAAAGAACAAAATTCAGCAAAGTCTTTGGATTCATATTCTCCTCCTTGATCAGACCTTAGAATTTTGAACTTTTTGTCAAGTTGATTTTCAACTTCAGCCTTGTAATTCTTAAAAGAATTCAAGGCTTCATCCTTGGTATTTAACAAATAAATATAACAATACTTGCTGCAATCATCAATAAAAGAAATGTAATAATTCTTTCCTCCTTTTGTAGGTGTTGCTCTAAAATCACATAAATCAGAGTGGATTAAGCCAAGTATTTCATTAGATTTTTCAACTGATTTATGAGGATGTTGTGAAAATTTTGATTCTACACAAACCTCACATTTTATGTTTTTGTCTAATGAACATTTTGGTAATATGCCAAGTTTTGTCATTATTTGAATAGAACGAAAATTGACATGTCCCAAACGAGAATGCCACAAAAATGAAGGATCATGCATATACATAGAAGAGGGGCTAGTAGTGCCCATTATTGCATTAGCATTAACATTGGTTACATCATTGTTTGGTGTTTCAACACCATAGTACAAAGGTAAGACACTTACTTTGAAGAGACCCTCACTAAGGTATCCCTTTCTAACATACATCCCACCCTTGGTGAGAACAAACTTATCAGACTCAAATACAAGTTTGAATCCCTTGTTAATAAGAATAGGACCAGAAATCAGATTCTTAGTAATTTCAAGAACATGCTAGACATCATTTAAAACAAGTTCTTTTTCAGAAGTCACTTGTAGCTTCACTTTTCCCTTTCCTTCAACTTTTGCAGTAGAGCCATTCCCCATAAACATTGGTTCAGAATCTGAGACCCTCTGGTATGTAGAAAACATGGTTTGGGAGTTGCAAATATGCCTTGTGGCTCCAGTATTAATCCACCAATCCACACAATTGCTAACCATGTTGGTTTGAATCACAACAACAAACTGATTTGGTGATTCAACCATGTTGGTTTGACCAGAATTTTCTCCACCAGAATTACCACCATTGTTTCCATTGTTCCCTCCATTGTTTCCTCCTTGACCCCTCCTGAATCTGCAATCTTTGGCCTTGTGTCCAGTTTTGCCACAAACATAGCATGGACCAAAATTCTTCTTGAAATTCTTCTTATTTGGGCCATGATTTTTGCCATCTTTGGAAGAGTTTTTGGAGCCTTGCTTCCCTTTCTTGTTGTTGTGATTTGTCCTTGAAGTACTTGATTCTCTAACAAAGTTTGCACTTGGTTCTAAGGAATTTGCATCTGCCTTCTCATTCAATCTGTTATCTTCTTCCACACGAATTCTCAACACAAGTTGCTCAAAACTCATGTCATCAGTTAAGTGCTTAAGATATAGTTTGAAATTCTTCCAAGAAGGATGAAGTTTTTCAATGATTGAACCAACAAGAAAGTTAGAGTTTATACCCATACCTTCAACTTCAAGATCATGTGCAATGACTTGAATTTCCTCCACTTGTTTGAGGATAGATTTCGGATCCACCATCTTGTAATTCATGAACTTTCCAATCACGAATTTCTTGGAACATGCCACTTCTATTTTGTATTTCTTTTCCAGTGATTCCTGTATCTCTCTTGGAGTGGTCATGGTAGAGTAGATATCATAGAGGGAATCATACAAGGCATTCAAAATATAATTTCTGTAATTATATTCATTTGTGTTCCAAGTTTCCACAGCCCTTTGATGTTCTGCCAATTGGGCTGCAGTGGGTGGTGTTGTTCCTTTTGCAGTGCTTACACCAGTTGGAGGAGAGGGAGAATCATCAGTGAGAACATTGGAAACATGAAGAGTTGTTAGATAAAACAACATCTTCTGTTGCCATCTCCGGAAATCTGAGCCTTTGAATTTCTCAGGCTTTTCCACATGTGTTTTGATGATGGAATTTTGATCCATTCTTCACTTTTTTATTTCTGTCTTAGATTGTTATGACAGAAGTATACAATTAACAAAACTAATAGAAATAAAACAAACGAAATTCAAATATATGTAATATACAAGAATCAGTTTACAGAAAACATGCTTGTATGATGACTACACAGAAAATATAATCATGAAATTGTACAAATTGAGGCCTGCTTTGCAGTGTCCTAAGATAGAAATTTTTCTGCTAGGGATCTGTCAAGAGGATACAACAATCACCCAAGATCTTCTCTTGATTCTGACGAAATTCACTATGTTCCCTTCATTGTTTGTGGAATGCGAAATTATATGAGGAATATGTATGTGGTATTTCTGAACCCGAAATCTGGTCTTTGGTGATCTATTTATAGATATACATTGACTGTTTTTCCCTCCAAAAACTGCCAACCGGAAATAACTGTTAAGACCGTTAAAACGAATTTAACAAATTTTTTAATATAAAAATAAAAGTCAAAATCGGAATTAATATATATATATATATATATATATATATATATATATATATATATATATATATATATTGATGATATATGGTCCACTAGCATGGCCTAGACAGCTTCGGCACACCAGCCTCGCCTGGCGCTCCCTTGCCAACCTTGCTGGGGACTCTCCCGCCGGCCCGGCCTGGCTCTCCCTTGCCAGCCCTGCTGGGGACTAGCCTGGCGCTCCCTTGCCAACCTTTCCTGGTGCGCTCCCGCCAGCCTCGCCCGGCGCCTCCGGGCGGCCTCGCCCAGCTCCTTGCTAGCTGGGCCTGAATTGGGTTGGCCCAAGGCCTGACCTAATTGTCCCCTATATAATGAACAGTACCTCCTCCATGCAGGGGGACTCTCTCCCAAGTGGTTTAACCGCCACTAGATCTTCCCCTTGGCTCAGCCGCCACTATACTCCGGCAGGGTGGCTCAGCCGCCACCCGCCGCCATACACCACCACCAGCACCAGGATGGTCCTCTCCAGCTATGGAGGACCATCTCAGATCTTCTAGCTGATCTAACTTGACCGTCGGAGCCCGCTCCCGGGGCACAGTCCCTGGGGCGGCTCTAACGGGTTTGCACTGTGATATCCAGATCTCCGCCGCAGCAGAAGACCAGAAGACCCATCGAAGACGGATGTCGTATCATCTGGCGCCATCCCGGACTTGAACAAGCAGCCATCACCTTGTTCTTCCTAGATCTATTCAGATCTGTTGAGTTGCACATCAGGTTTTCTCAGATCTGTCCATTTCTTATCCCTCATTTGATCAGATCCTTTCAGATCTGATTAGCTGTCTTTTAGAACTCTTGATCTGATGTGTTTTCATTCAGATCCATAGATCTACTTCGTTTTTAGCTCAGATCTCCTGATCTACTTTGTGTTTTTGTTCAAATCTATGGATTTGTTGTGTTTCTTAGACCAGATCTTTGGATCTGTTCTAGTTTGGTTCATTCAAAAGATTTTTTGAGTTTACAAAGGCATTTCAGATCAGTTTCGTTTTTCTTTTCAGTGACCCATTCAGTAAGTTGGGGAGGAAAGAAATTTTTACAAGTTTATACTTTTATCAAGTTCATATTATTAGAAAATCGTGTTTTAGTTAAGATTTTTTTGTGTATAACCTTACTCCCAGCAATATTTGTTTGTAAACAAAGCTGGGATGCTTGTACATTTCACAAAATCGAGTTCTTACTCACCTTTGTTCATATTTCTGGTGTTTTCCGTTACAAGCTTAAAGAAGGAAAACGAAATTTTTTACAGATCTGCCCTTGCTCACATCTTGATACTGTTGAGCAAGCCGAAGAAGAAAAGAAAGTTTTTGAGAGAAAAAAAGAGATTCATTTTTGTTTATGTTTTGTTGTCTTTCCAGAAAGTTGAGTAGAAAAGAAATTTTTATGAGTTTTTATCCAATCTCAGTCATTTTCTGTGAGCAGCTTCACTCCCACTGCAACAACAATTTGTACACACAGCCATATGGCTTGTACATTTTACAGAATCTTCAAAAAAAAAGGAGGAGAAGCTTTAATTGGGTCTTAACCCACTTTCTGTCAATGTATTCTTCAGTAATGAATTTATATGTACAAGTTTGTTTAAAGTTGTGTACATCTCAAAACCCATCAGAAAAATTTGACTTCAAAAATTACCTTTACCCCCATAGTTTTACCATTTTAATTAATGGTTATCAAAAAAAAAAGGGGGGGGGAGGGAATAGAAGTATTCAGTGCATACGAGCTTACAAGACCCTATCAGACATGTTTTGTTTATGCTTTGGGTTTGTCCAAGTTTGTGGGAAAGAAATTTGTTTGAGTAAAAAAAACATATGAAATTTATCTTTACCCAATAGTTTACCATCTTTATTTAGTGGTTCTCAAAGAAAGAGAAAAAAAAAGTTACCATGACTTACAGTTTCCTGGTTAGTCAAAATATAAAAAAGAAAAAAAAGGGTGTAAGGATGAACAGAAAGTAACCAATATAAACGAAGGGAAAAAGAGACAGTATACAAAATGGTGATTCATTTTCACATCAACACAAAGAAAAAACCAGATACAACAGTCGTATGGTTCTTTGTCGTTACATAGCCGACAAAGCCAAAAAAAAGAGGAAAAAAGAAGGGGGTAATCAGGTGGTGGTGTACCGTGTCACGAGATAGACAATCAAGAAGAAAAAGCATCCTCAGTGGGACCCATCTATTCCACTTCTCCATACACAAAAAAGTCAAAAGTAAAGTCGGGCCCCACCTGTTTCTTTCTCCAAATCAAGACCGGTCCCTAGCTCTCTCGAGCCATCAACCGGCGATCTCAAACCTCGATAAAACACTTCCTATGGCTAGAATCGAATGCTGCTCCCGGTCGCCCCCGAGCTACAACGAAACATCTCCAATAGCCATCGCTCCTCAGCCCTGGGAAACCCCAACCACCATGTCCATCTCTTCCAACCGACGACTTTTCTTCAATTGCCACCACCGCAGACCCAGAAGCAGCAGTGACCGTCGAATCAGCATCGCCATTGGCCAGGCCTCCAACCGGAGACGGATTCCTTCGAACCTCACCAAACCATTGTTGGTCGCTTGTATCGCCGCCATCACCGCCGTGCCATCGCCTGTTGACCTAGCTAATCAGCGCCGCTAGGGACAAACCACAGCACCACCGGACTACCTGTTGACTCCAGCCGATAATAATCCCAACATTGGTCACAGACAGCGCCACCGTCCGTTGCTACCTCGATCACCGCTAATCATTGCCGACTCCGACAACACATCTCCAGCAGAGCCCGCCGGAGAACTAAAGCCAAACAATTGTTGGGTCTGTGATTCCTCGTCCAGATCCAGAGCACCACCAAAAGCACCTCCGACCGCCAATTATCGCCAATGGGCATAACAAACCAGTGTCTCCGTTGGAGCTCACCACCCCCGACCTCTATGTACAAGCGACGAGTCCTGAGAGAAACCAAAAATCGCCACCTGCACGTCCATTGCGTGTTTTCTTCTTAAGCGTCAAATTGAAGAAGAGGCCAGTTATCCCCTTTTCAAACCCGATAAAAAACGGGATGGGCCATGTGTGCCCTATTTACCAAATCAGCCCACCACAACAAAAAAAAAGAGATTTGGGCCTAAGGACTGAAATATTATTTTGGGCTCCAGGAAGCTTGTTGGGTCTCCCTAAAATCATTTTTCAATGCTGAGGGGCTAGCCCAACAACTAAAATGAATATTTTTTGCAAGATAAATTTTAATGATCAGCCCCAGTACCCACTTGTTGAGATCCCGCCCAACAAAATCCGACATAAGAAGATACGTTACAACCTAGATCACTCACCATTTTCAAAAAAAAAAAAGAGAATGAAGGGAAGGGAAGAGTAGTACGCTACTACTACTAGTGAATCATTTCGAAATAGCCATCAGCAACTGCGCTGCGCTGCTATCAGCAGCCGTGTTGACCAATCCCGGGAAGTCGCTAATCAACTCTCACATTCATGTTGACCGGCCCCCGCTAGTCTTACTGCCCAGCTCTTAGTAGTCGCACAGCTCGACCTTCAGCAGCGACACGACCTAGCTCAGCAGCTGCAAAGCCCAGCCATCACCAGCTACTTTGTGTGACTCCCAGCAGTTGCGCTGCTTAGCTCTCGGCAGCCGTGCTATCTGCTTTTTGTTAGCACTTGCGTCGCCTAGCTTTCCAGCAGCTATGTATCTCAGCTTTCAACAGTTGTACATTTATATTTCCCTTTTCTTCGCCCCCTCTAAGGAAAAAGGGGGGGAGTAGGGTCGGTACGACACCATGCATAAGTGATTCCGAAGGGGCGGAGTTAAAGTACATGAAGGGCTGATGTTATGCATGACAGTGCACTCCCGAGGTGATATTAATATTCCGAGTCGGAAGATCAGTCCCGCTGTTCAACCCTCGGTAGTCTCGTTGCCCAGATCTCAGTGGTCATGCTGCTCATCTATTGCTAGCAACTCGATGCTCAGTTCTCAGCGACCCTGCTGACCAGTTCCTGACGGCGGTCTCGCTACGCACCACCTGACGGTAGCTACACTATCCAGCTCTAAGTAGCATCTCCGCATAGCTCTCGACAAACAGTCAAGACACCGAGGCATCAATTATTAGTACGACTAGCGATGCAGCAAAGCATCAGGTACCATTCCACTTTAACCCAAACTGATCACACGAGCTAGACGCATAGATGGTGGGGTGCTACGCTCAATCATGCGAGGTTCAGTACCCTCGCCTCGAGTCGCCTGGCTTCTCAGCCCGACTCCATTATAGCGGCAAGCTCCGCATGCGAGGTTCAGTACCCTCGCCACGAGTCGCCTGGCTTCTCAGCCCGACTCCATTATATCGACAAGCTCCGCATGCGAGGTTCAGTACCCTCGCCTCGAGTCGCCTGGCTTCTCAGCCCAGCTCCATTATAGCGGCAAGCTCCGCATGCGAGGTTCAGTACCCTCGCCTTGAGTCGCCCGGCTTCTCAGCCCGACTCTATTATAGCGGCAAGCTCCGCATGCAAGGTTCAGTACCCTCGCCGCGAGTCGCCTGGCTTTTCAGCCCGACTCCATTATAGCGGCAAGCTCCGCATGCGAGGTTCAGTACCCTCGCCTCGAGTCGCCTGGCTTCTCAGCCCGACTCCATTATAGCAACATGCTCCGACCATTCCACGCGATGCTCGTCCGCATGATTTATCTACGATCGCTGGCAGCCAAACCCGATCTGTTACACGCGATGCTTTCCCGCATGACATCTCCATGTTCGCTGGCTACTAAGCCCGAGCTATTCTCCTAAGTCGCGCAACATAAGTCGCACATCACAAGCTCTCGGTGTTTTCACTCTCACATTCATCATGGTTCTCTTGTGCTCGGACGATCGACGAAGTGTTATCCACATTACATCCTGCTATAGCGAGGATACTCTCCAGCAAGAAGGTCATCCCGACAGCGGCCCTGCTACCTACGACCCCACAACATCTCTGTTTCCTGGCTCTCGGAAACGATCTTGTTGCGTAACCCTACCTGTAGCCTCGCCGCGAACCCCACAGCACCTCTGTTTCCTGGCCCTCGGAAATGGTCTCGCTGTGCAACCCTACTTGTAGCCTCGCCACATACCCCACAGCATCTCTGTTTCCTGGATCTCGGAAATGGTTTCGCTGTGCAACCCTACCTGGCCTCACCGCTTATCCCTTAGCACCTCTGCTGTCTGGCTCTCGGCAACAGTCTCACTTCACGTTTCCTACCTATAGCCTCACTACCTGTTCCTCAAGAATTATGTTGTCTGGCTATCGACAATAGTCTTACTACGTGACCCTCGCTAGCAATCGCCCAGCTCTCGGAATCTCTGCCACTTATATTATGGTTAACCACCTTACGGTTTATTGGTTTGACAACAAAGTCTTTCCTGGTGCGCGCCCGCTATCCTTGCCTGGTGCGCGCCCGCCAGCCTAGCCCGGCGCCTTCGGGCGGCCTCGCCCAGCTCCTTGCTAGCTGGGCCTGAATTGGGCTGGCCCAAGGCCTGACCTAATTGTCCCCTATATAATGAACAGTACCTCCACCATGGAGGGGGACTCTCTCCCAAGTGGTTCAGCTGCCACTAGATCTTCCCCTTGGCTCAGCCGCCACTATACTCTGGTAGGGTGGCTCAGCCACCACCCGCCGCCATACACCACCACCAGCACCAGGATGGTCCTCTCCAGCTATGGAGGACCATCTCAGATCTTCTAGCTGGTCTAACTTGACTGTCGGAGCCCGCTCCTGGGGCACAGTCCCTGGGGCGGCTCTAACGGGTTTGCACTGTGATATCCAGATCTCCGCCGCAGCAGAAGACCAGAAGACCCGTCGGAGACGGATGTCGCATCATATATATATATATATATATATATATATATATATATATATATTATAATGTAACTAGTCAATGAGACCCCAAGAGCCCCAAGGCCCAAGGCCAATCTTTTGACCATTATATATATATATATATATATATATATATATATATATATATATATATATATATATATATATATATATATATATATATATGATGCGACATCGACCTCCGGCGATACTTCTGGTCATCTGCTGCGGCGGAGATCTGGACATCACAGTGAAAACTCGTTAGAGCCGTCCCAGGGACTGTGCCTCGAGAGCGGACTCCGACGGTCAAGTTAGATCAGCTAGAAGATCTGAGATGGTCCTCCATAGCTGGAGAAAACCATCTTGGTGCTAGTGGTGGTGTATGGTGGCTGACGGCGGCGGGTGGCGGCTGAGCCACCCGGCCGGAGTATAGTGGCGGCTGAGCCATGGGGGAAGATCCAGTGGTGGCTGAACCACCTGGGAGAGAGTCCTCCTCCAAGGAGGAGGTACTGTTCATTATATAGGGGACAATTAGGTCAGGCCTTGGGCCAGCCCAATTCAGGCCCAGCTAGCAAGGAGCTGGGCGAGGCCGCCCGGAGGCCGGCAGGGCTGGCAGGGGCGCACCAGGAGAGGATGGCAAGGGAGTGCCAGGCGAGGGAGCGCCTGGCCGAGCCGGCAGGAGAGTCCCCAGCAGGGCTTGCAAGGGAGTCCCCAGCAAGGCTGGCAAGGGAACGTCAGGCAGGGCTGGCAGGAGAATGCCAGGCAGGGCTGGCAGGAGCGCGCCAGGCCAGGCTGGCGCGCTAGAGCAGTCTAGGCCATGCCAATGGACCATATATCATCAAGTCCCCCCAGTCTGGTGTTATTGGTACGCGGCCAATGACATCGGACTGGACTAAGTCGTATAAACCAACAGGAGAGTCCCCAACGAGGCTGGCAAGGGAGTCCCCGGCAAGGTTGGCAGGAGCGCGCCAGGCCAGGCTGGCACGCTAGAGTCGTCTGGGCCATGCCAATGGACCATATATCATCAAGTCCCCCCAGTCTGGTGTTATTGGTACGCGGCCAATGACATCGGACTGGAACTATTCATATAAATTGTGCGTCGTCAAGTCCCCCTAGTCTGATGCGATTGGGTTGCTGACAATCGGATCGGACTAGATAAAGCACCAAAGCATTAAATAATAAAGAGAATGATCGAACCTTTCCCACGAGAGTTGTGGGGTTGTGCGATTAGCCAAGCATTGCTTATGTAGCTTGAGATGACTTGATACTCCTTCACTAAGAGGAGTGTGAGCTGATCAGTGTGATGCAACATAACTGTTGCTGCGATCATGCGGACTGAGGCTGCTAAAGAGTGTTATGCGACACTAATGTCGATAAAATGTCTGGTCGGGGTAGCTAAGAAGCGTAACCTCACCATACAGTCCCTGAGACGGTTATCCGACGTGATTGTTGTGGTAGCCATGCGAGATGGGATGTCACCAGTAACCATCTACATAGTCTGCATCAATAACCGTCTTGAGGGTCTTTCTTGCTCGGGCTACACCTAGCTGGATTCCCCCCCCCAGTCTGATGTGGGTAACGTAGGTAGCCGTGTCAGACTATGTTGTCAAACCAATAAACTGTAAGGTTGTTGACCATAATATAAGTGGCAGATATTCCGAGAGTTGTGCGATTAGGTTGCTAGCGAGGGTCACGCAGTGGGACTATTGTCGATAGCCAGACAATAGAATTGTTGAGGGATAGGCAGTGAGGCTATAGGTTGAGGTTGAATAGCAAGACCGTTTCCGAGAGCCAGGAAACAGAGGTGCTGTGGGGTACGCGGCGAGGCTACATGTAGGGTTGCACAGCGAGTCAATTTATGAGAGCCAGGAAACAGAGATGCTATGGGGTACGCGGCGAGGCTACAGGTCGGGTTACGCAGCAAGACCGTTTCCGAGAGCCAGGAAACAGAGATGATGTGGGGTCGTAGGTAGCAGGGCCATTGTCGGGATGACCTTCTTGCTGGAGAGTATCCTCACTATAGCATGATGTAATGTAGATAACACTTCATCGATCGTCCGAGCACAAGAGAACCATGATGACTATGAGAGAGGAAGCACCAAGATCATGGTGTGGAATAAGCTTGTGATGCGCGACTTATGGTGCGCGACGATGCGCGACTTATGTTGCACAACAATGCGCGACTTATGTTGCACGACTTAGGAGAATAGCTTGGGCTTAGCGGTTAGCGACCATGGAGATGTCACGCGGGAGAGCATCGGGTGGGATGGATCGGGCTTAGCTGCCAACGATCGTAGATAGATCACACAGGAAAGCATCACGTAGGATCATATAGGCAAAGGTTGCAAGCCTTTGAGCCTCGTATGCGGAGCATGCCATTGGAGTCGAGCTGAGAAGCCAGGCGACTCAAGGCAAGGGTGTTGAACCTCGCATGCGGCGCTTGCCGCTATAATGGAGTCAGGCTGAGGAGCCAGGCGACTCGGGGCGAGGGTACTGAACCTCGCATGCGGAGCTTGCCGCTATAATGGAGTCGGGCTGAGAAGCCAGGCGACTCGGGGCGAGGGTACTGAACCTCGCATGCAGAGCTTTCCGCTGTAATGGAGTCGGGCTGAGAAGCAAGACGACTCGAGGCGAGGGTACTGAACCTCGCATGCGGAGCTTGCCGCTATAACGGAGTCGGGCTGAGAAGCAAGACGACTCGAGGCGAGGGTACTGAACCTCGCATGCGGAGCTTGCCGCTATAACGGAGTCAGGCTGAGAAGCCAGGCGACTCGAGGCGAGGGTACTGAACCTCGCATGCGGAGCTTGCCGCTATAACGGAGTCAGGCTGAGAAGCCAGGCGACTCGAGGCGAGGGTACTGAACCTCGCCTGCGGAGCTTGCCGCTATAATGGAGTCGGACTGAGAAGCCAGGCGACTCGAGGCGAGGGTACTGAACCTCGCATGCGGAGCTTGCCGCTATACTGGAGTCGGGCTGAGAAGCCAGGCGACTCGAGGCGAGGGTACTGAACCTCACCTGCGGAGCTTGCCGCTATACTGGAGTCGGGCTGAGAAGTCAGGCGACTCGAGGCGAGGGTACTGAACCTCGCATGATTGGGCGTAGCACCCTACAATCTATGTGTCTAGCTCGTGTGATAAGTTCGGGTTAAAGCGGAATGGTACCTGATGCTTTGCTGCATCGCTAGTCGTACTAATAAATGATGCCTCGCTGTCTTGGCTGTTTGCGGAGAGCTATGTGGCGGTGCTACTTAGAGCTTGGTAGTGTAGCTGCTGTTAGGAGGTGCGTAGCGAGACTGCTGTCAAGAACTGGTTAGCAGGGCCGCTGAGGCCTGGGCAGCGAGCTGCTAGCGATAGGTGAGCAACACGATTATTGAGAGTTAGGTAACAAGACTACCGAGAGTTGAATTGCGAGGCTACTCTTTCGATTCAGAATATTGATGTCACCTTGGGGATGCACCATCATGCGTAGTGTCAGTTCTTCATGTGCTTTAACTCTTTCCCTTGGGAATAACAATCACTTCTACATAGTGTCGTACCAACCCTATTCCCCCCCCCCCCCTTTTTTTTCTTTAGAGGAGGCGAAGAAAGGGAAAATATGGATGTATAGCTGCTGAAAGCTGAGATACATAGCTGCTGGAAAGAGCTAGGCGATGCAAGCGTTGACAAGAGCTGGGTAGTGCGGCTGTCGAGAGCTGGACAGCACGACTGTGAGATGTTGGCCAACACGACTGATGATGGCTGAGTAGCGAGACACGACTGCCAATAGTCGGGCAGCCGGTTGCTGAGGGTTATTCCAAAAACGCTTCACGAGTAGTAGTGATGCACTACTATTCCCCCTCCCTTTTTTTTGAAAATACTGAGCATATTCTGAAACGTATTTTCTAAGCGGGGCTTGGGGCATGCTAGCGTTAGATTGTTGGTTATTGTCTTTGCAAAGAGTGGCCCATTAAGATGAAGGAGTGATGTAAGATAAGCCCATATTGCTAAAATAAATTCGGGAGCTCATTTGACTAATAGATAGTCCGATTTTTTTTTTTTACTTCAACTGGGTTTGACTATAGCCTCTTCTAAAGTCGGATCCCAGCACTTGAGCGTTGAGTGGCTAATCTTGCTTTGTAGAATTAGCCCAAATAAAAGGTGGTTCATGAAAAATGCTTAGATAAAGCCCAAGGTAATTTGCTGCGGCTTATTTGAAAGTTGGAGGCCCACAATAAATATGTGAGTCAACCTATTTATTTTATTCATTGTTCATTAATCAGCCCATTAGAGATAACCAGCCCCATGTGAAATTGTTGGTGCTTCATGCGGGGTGTTGGCCAGTGCCCTAATTTCTTTGTGTCATCTGTGTGAAACGATGGAACCACTATGCGCTCACTGGACACATAGATGAAAAGTCGCATCGGACCTTATGCTGATAGATTGACAGTGATGGTGGTGAAGCAATAGGCTGAAATCGGCTGTGCAAGGAAATCAGGGCTTTACTTCGCCGGCGATATTGTTCTTGGCTGGAGACAACTAGCGATTTGGAGTGGCTCGCTGATGAAAATAGGGCAGCGTTGGAACTTCGGTGAGCATGCTGGTGGGTGTTGAGGTCCGATAACCCATGGCCTAATGATCCTTTGTTTGCTCTTCGCCGGATTCCGTCACTGGAGAATGTTGGCTGCAGAGGAAGACAATGTTGAACGCGGTCGTTTGCCGGTGGCCTTCACCGGAGTGTTTCAGCTTCGATGGTTCGCGCTGTTGGCGATGCTTCATCGAGTTCGTCGGCTGGAGGCGATCGACGATGTGGGTCTGATTCCCAGCGATGAAGTGGGGAAATGGAGGTCGTGGTCGATGTCGGAGCTAGAGCGACTGTCGGTTGTTCGTCGATCTACTAGTCGATGATGGTGGGAAGTAGCAGGTGGCGATGGGCTTTGTCGGCAACCTTGATTTGCGGTGCCGCTAGAAGGCCACCGCTTATCGAATCCGATTGGAGCAACAGGTGGTGACTGGGATGGCCGGAGATGGCAGCGGTGCTTCCACCGTCGGGGTTTGCAATGGTGAATGATGGTGCATCGCTGGTTCTGAACTCGGCGTAGGCAGGAAACAAGTGGCCCGGTATGCGCAGGTTCATCGGAGCTGTAGATTCTTCGCCACCTGTGCTGAAGGTGGGCAGCTGCTTCTAGGTGTGCTTCATTGGGACCGATGGCAACCAGCTTGAGGCGTGCTGCTGGAGTCACAACGGTGAAGGGGCACCTAAGTCTTGATTTGGGGATCTATTTGTCTGTCCGAGGAAGTGTGTTGAATGGGTGGGTCCCGGCTCTTTTGTTTTTTTCTGTACATAAGGGATTGGACCAGATGGGGGTCCTTTGTTTCTGACTTCTGTAGACAGACAGCTCTATCATTTGTCATTTGTCTTGTCATTAGTCTGGTGCACTGTGCACCCTTATCCCCTCCTTTTTTCTTTATGTCGGTTTAGGAGAGACAAAGAGCATCAAGACCATTTTGTAATAATTATTCTATACAACTTTTGTATATGCGAACTGTAAAACTGTAAAGCAACTTTTCTCTTTTTATCTTCTTCTTTCCCCTCTTTTTTTGTGAAAACCATTCACATTTTTCCATCCCCTCTCTTTTTTTTACTGGGTACTTTCTTTCAATACTTCATCTCTACTCTCTTTTTTTTATATTGAGCAGTAAATTTTGGAGAGGGTAAAGTAAATCTTTAAGGTAAAAATGCTATCTCTTGTGGAGTGTACAATTATGACAGCTATGCTTACAAGCAACTATTAACATTGGTAAGAAAAATACGACAATCCTTAGCTCAAAAAGGATTTTCTTTTCAATCTGAACAAAAATAATGGTGTATGGACTGAGATTTGAGTAAAACCCATGAAAAGTTCTCCTCCCTTCTCTCTTTTTTTTTAAGGTTTTGTAAAATGTACAAGCCATATGGCTGTATGTACAAATAAATGTTTCAAGAATTGAAGTTCTTTACAGAAGGTCTAAACAAAAATCTTTTTTCTATAACACATAAACTAAAAATGAGATAAAGACTTCTCTTCTTCTTAGACTTGCTAAACAAACACCAGAATATAAAAAAAAGAAAAAACGGATTTGAGAAGGATCTCTTCTTGTAAAACCTCCTTTTTTTAGCTTGTGCAATCAAACCATCAAAATATGAACAAGAAGAGATCTGGAAAAAAATTTTTCTTTAAGCTTGTGAGGGAAAACACCAGAAATATGAACAAAAGTGAGTAACAACTCGATTTTTTGAAATGTACAAGCATTCCAGCTTTGTTTACAAACAAATGTTGCTAGGAGTAAGGTTATACACAAAAAATCTTAACTAAAAAACGATTGTCTAATAATATGAACTTGATAAAAATTTATTTTCTCCCCAACTTACTGAATGGGTCACTGAAAAGAAAAACGAAACTAATCTGAAATGCCTTTGTAAACTCGAAAAATCTTTGAATGAACCAAAACTAGAACAGATCCAAAGATCTGGTCTAAGAAACCAAGCAAATCCATAGATCTGAACAAAAACACTAAGTAGATCAGGAGATCTGAGCTAAAAACGAAGTAGATCTATGGATCTGAATGAAAACACATCAGATCGAGAGTTCTAAAAGATTGCTAATCAGATCTGAACGGATCTGATCAAATGAGGGATAAGAATGGACAGATCTGAGAAAACCTGATGTGGAACTCAACAAATCTGAACAGATCTAGGAAGAACAAGGTGATGGCTGCTTGTTCAAGTCCGGGATGGCGCCAAATGATGCGACATCGACCTCCGGCGATACTTCTGGTCTTCTGCTGCGGCGGAGATCTGGACATCATAGTGCAAACTCGTTAGAGCCGTCCCAGGGACTGTGCCCCGGGAGCGGACTCCGACGGTCAAGTTAGATCAGCTAGAAGATCTGAGATGGTCCTCCATAGCTGGAGAGAACCATCTTGGTGCTAGTGGTAGTGTATGGTGGCTGACGGCGGCGGGTGGCGGCTGAGCCACCCGGCCGGAGTATAGTGGCGGCTAAGCCATGGGGGAAGATCCAGTGGTGGCTGAACCACCTGGGAGAGAGTCCTACTCCAAGGAGGAAGTACTGTTCATTATATAGGGGACAATTAGGTCAGGCCATGGGCCAGCCCAATTCAGGCCCAGCTAGCAAGGAGCTGGGCGAGGCCGCCCGGAGGCACCGGGCGGGGCTGGCGGGCGCGCACCAGGAGAGGATGGCAAGGGAGTGCCAGGCGAGGGAGCGCCTGGCCAAGCCGGCAGGAGAGTCCCCAACAGGGCTGGCAAGGGAGTCCCCAGCAAGGCTGGCAAGGGAACGTCAGGCAGGCTGGCAGGAGAACGCCAGGCAGGGCTGGCAGGAGCGCGCCAGGCCAGGCTGGCGCGCTAGAGCAGTCTAGGCCATGCCAATGGACCATATATCATCAATATATATATATATATATATATATATATATATATATATATATATATATATTAATCTAAGTCTTTCTAGACCAATTTGACTAGCCCAATCACCAAATCCAACCCAATCCCTTTAGTCTAAGCCTTTGATCTAATTGGTAAACAACTAGTATGAGGCTTTTTAAGGGAGTATAAGTTTCCTCTTTCTTCCAATGTGGGACAAGTCCCATAGAGAAAATTTTCCATTTAACAAAGTTCCAACAAGGATGACTCTTGACGGAAGTATGGATATGTGTGGAAGGTATTATGGTCCAATACTACTAGAAACACAAGATGCATACTTGAATCAAGAGATTCACATATTTATAAGGAACTTGTAGTGTGGATAAGCATCATGCACATGTTTTGACCTTTCTATTATATTGCAGAATGGTGATGACACGTCAAGGATATGGCATTGGTTCCGCTTCAGGATTTGGTTCTGGATTGGATGATACTGAGCTGCGTGACTTGATCATTGTTGAGGTTTCTAGGGTCATTCTAGAGGATCTTCCTGAAATGTTTGGCACGATCAATGAGGAGTTGATAGCGATGATGGAGTAGTGCCTGTGGACCTTGTAGAATGGGTTGATAGTTGCTCAACTTAGGGCACACAATCTCACTTTTTGTAACTTTAGTGCTTGTGGGGATCCTGAGTTCTTCAAGAAGAAGGAGCTCATCATCAGTATGAGATGGATTGTAGACAGGGAAATTACCTTTCTAAATAGCTTTTGCCCGGATGGGGAAAATGCTAGGTTTGTAGCATGTCTTCTTCGTGACGGATCTAGAGACTGGTGGTGGGAGGTGGTACGGGCTCTTGGAGCAGAGCTCATCAAGACTATGACCTAGATGGATTTTGTAACGACCCAATTTTTCAAAAGAAAATTTTCTTTTTTAATTAGTCAAAACACTTTTCTATAAAACATGAAATCCCAATACAATTGTTTTCAAATTCATATCCAAAACAATATTATTTCCAAGCATCAGAGTGTCCCATAAAATGCACGAGAGAGAGTGCACGCCGCACCATCAAGCCTTGCCCTTGCCCTTGGGCTTAGATGTACCTGAAACAAATCCACAAACTGTAAGCTAATGCCTAGTGAGTCCCCCAGAGCATACCCCACACACAATCCACATAACACATATCAAGTTAGCTATAAAAGTTATATATACCATATAAGCCATGCATACAACATATAAGGAAGCCATGGAAACCGTCCAGTGTCTTACACCTAGTGCCACTGGAACCCCCAAGTGGTCTTAACTGCCTGCCATGGGAACCCCCACATGGTCTTCCTGCCATGGGAACCCCCACATGGTCTTCACTACCAAACAACACATAATGCAAACTACACATACCAATATACTAGGATGTCATGGAAACCCTCCAAAGTCTTACACAAAATGCCACGGGAACCCCCAAGGGTATTCCATGCAAATGTCATACTAACATAACGCATAATCAACCAACAATCCCAATAACATAAAATGGGTCGGCCTTGGTGACTTAGACCCATTGGTATGGTGAGAAGACTCACCTCTCGAATGCTGAACTGAATAGCTAACATCAGATGTATCCCACACACTGCTCCTCCTCACTGCCTATAACCAACATGTGATTAACTTGTCATAATCCCAAAATTACCCTCAAAGTCAACCCTGGTCAACCCTGGTCAAAGTCAAGGTCAACAGTCCATGTTGACCTCAACTCGTCGAGTGTATCCAGCAACTCGTCGAGTTCCTCTCGATTCTATTTCACTGAATCCCGCCTCAACTCGCCGAGTCACCCTAGTGACTCGTTGAGTTCATCATATGTCCAAAAAACTAATGTCTAATCAGACCCAAACCCTAATCCTTCACTGCACTCATCCATAAACTCATAAACGGGTAAACCCTACCCCGACTCGTCGAGTCAGCTAAGGGACTCGACGAGTTCCTTCAGTCCTTTCCAAGTTCAACCTTTTTCAGTGGGATCTAATGTCCCAAACTCCAGATCCAAACTCCCTCAGTGCAGATACCATGTAAAGTTGTAAACTTTACGTGCATGCAAGGCCCTTCAAGGCCATAACATCAAAACTAGGCTTCTTACAAGGTTTTTGTGCATGGAAAGGGGCTAGGCTGCATAAAGTGAGCAACTTTATGTCATTGGGAACCTAGAGAGGTCCAGATCTAGAACCATATCCTTGTGATAAGTCCAGATCCGAGTTTGACTCCATTTTGCACCAAAAATGGCCATTCACTTCCAAGAAAAGGGATCTAATCAACTAGAGATAAAGGTAACGATTTTATACCTCAAGATGATAGTCAATACAGAGTAGATGTCGAATCTACTTCTCCTCTCCTTGCTCCTTCCTCTTCAAGCTCTATAATCCTTCACAAATACCCCAAAATCACTCACAAAAGCTCTTACTCTCACTCAAGAATGTGCAAGGTCGAACTAGGGTTTTCTCTGGCTAATAGGGTGATAAGGGAGGCCACAAGAGGTGGATTATGTTCCTTAAATAGGGTGCAAACCCTAAAAGTTAGGGTTTCTATTTACATCTCCTACTCGTCGAGTCAGGGCCTTCCGACTCGTTGAGTAGGACCCATATCCCGTGTCCTCATAATAGTCTCTACTCGACGAGTTGGAGCACCCCAACTCGCCGAGTCTATGTACAAAACCCAAAGAATAATATAAATTAATCCATACCTGGAACAGGTGTTACAGATTTTGTTACCAGATTCAGGGTAGGGTTGGTACATGCTATTGAGGTGCATCATCTGGATTGGGAGTTCCATGTTCTCGTGTAGATGACAGAGACTATGGCGAAGATCACCGCCAACTTCAGAGAGATGGCATTGCTTGTTCCCCAGTATGTTGCAGATGAGGAGATGAAGTAGACGAGGTATCATGATATGATGAGGGAAGAAATTAGGGAGTTCGTTAATGGTTCGAGCTGCCATATGTTGGAGAAGATGATTGAGAGAGCCTAGGAGCGGGAGATTGAGTTGGAGCTTCATAAGAAACGGAAGGCACCACATGTTCAGACTGCAGTTGTTTCAGCTAAAAAGGTCAAGAAATCCAACCACGATCTGGAGGCCAGCAGGATCAGAGCCGATGAGGCAAGTGCGGTAAGTTACATGATGTTTTTGGTCGTGTGAATGGGTATGTATGTTACAAATATGCCTAAATTGGATACATTAGCAAGGATTGCAAGTGGGGGTCTAGGCTAAACTGTTTCCACTGGAATCAGATTGGCCATAAGAAGACCGGTTGTCCAAGTTTAGCTGGTGGTGTGGTGAGGGCACTTACTCCATCCACCTTGGGGATTACTTATAGCCACCAAGGCAAGACGGAAGCCCTTGTAGTGAGGATTTTGGCGTTCCAGTTGACGGCTGAGGAGGCCAGAGCAGCACCGGATATGATTACCAGTATTTACCTTCTACTTATTTCTATGATTCTTTATTTATTTATGCTTATTATTGTTATGTTGTGATTACGGATGTTCTAAGTCAAGGACATGCCTACTCTTGTAGTGTTTTATTCGGGGGCCACTCGGTCGTTTGTGTCTCTTGCATTGAGAAAGAATTCTGATGTCACTCTAGGAGTAATGGATCCTTCTTTGGTTGTGATAATTGCAGATGATCGCACCGTGATTGCATCGAGGGTTTACCATGATTATGTGTTAGAGATTTTCTGAGTGTGGCTTGATATTGATCTTGTTCCTATTACTCTAAGAGAGACGAAGGTTGTTATAGGTATGGATTAGCTGATCCGGAATGGGGATATTATTGACTATGAGCATCAGCTGGTGTAAGTTCGAACCCTACGTAGGGGGGAGGGGAACTAGTTATTCATGGGGAGGGTACTCTAGGCGGTATGGCCATTTTCTCAATGGCAATGGCTAGAAGGTATTTGTAGCACGAGTACTCTGGGCTCTTAGCTTATGTGATGAATAATGGCATTAGGGGTTTTCTAAACGTGTTTCCTAAGCACATGGGGTGCCTTCTGAGAGGCAGGTTGATTTTAGGTTTGACTTAGTTTCGAGTGCGAATCCGATAGCCAATGCACCATATCGTCTTGCGCCTTCTAAGATGCAAGAGTTGTCCATACAGCTTTAGGAGCTATAGACATGGAGTATATTAAGCCGAGTAGTATGCCTTAGGGAGCGTCCATCTTGTTTGTCAAAAAGAAGGACATATCTCATAGGATGTGCATCAATTATAGAAAGTTGAATACACTTACGGTGAAGAACTGCTACCCGCTTCCGAGGATCGGTGATTTTTATTTGTCATCTTTAGGGTGTGTCTTGGTTTTCCAAGATTGATTTGAGGTCGAGATACCACCAGATGAGAGTCAAGGACGATCATATTCAGAAGACGGATTTCATGACTCATTATAGGCATTATGAGTTTGTGGTGATATCATTTGGGCGCACTGATGCACCGGGAGCGTTCATGGACCTCTTGAACCAGGTTTGTAGGCCATTGTTGGATTGTTTGGTGATCATGTTTATTGATGATATATTGGTATATTCTTAGACCAAGAAGCAGCACAATGAGCATTTGTGGGAGGTTCTCAGAACCATGAGGAGTGAGAGGTTGTGTGTCGAATTCTCCAAATGTGAATTTTGGTTACGTGAGGTGCAGTTCTTAGGTCACCTCGTCAATCAGAATGGTATCTTTTTCGATCCGACTAAGATTTAGGCGGTGATGTGATGGTTAGTTCCAAGGTCTCCATCTGAGATTTGGAGTTTCCTTGGCTTATCAGGCTACTAAATGAGATTTATTCAGGATTTCTCCAAGATTGCAGTTCCCTAGACTCGGTTGATGAAGAAGAATGTTTTTTTTTCAGTGGGGTCCTGATCAGCATGCAGCTTTTGAGGTTTTGAGACAGAATTTATGTGAGTCACCGATTTTGACCCTTCTGGAGGGTGTTGAGGATTTTGTGGTTTATTGTGATGCATAGATTTGGGATTTGGGTATTGTGCTTATACGGAGGGTCCATGTGATTGCACACACTTCGAGGAAGATGAAGCCTCACGAGGCGAATTATCCTACTCACGAATTGGAGCTGGTGGTCGTGGTTTTCGCGTTTAAGATTTGGAAACATTATTTGTATAGAGTTAGATGAATTATTTTCATTGATCATAAGAGTTTGCGTTATCTGACTGATCAAGCGAGCTTTAACATGAGATAGTGCAGATGATTAGATGTTTTGAAGGATTATAATTGTGATATTCTTTACCACCCATACAAGGAAAATGTGGTGCCCGATGCATTAAGTCGGAAGATGACTAGTGAAACTTCTCGGGATCTTTGTTTTGCTTTGACCATTGTATCTCCACTATTGGATTTGATCAGAGAGGCACGAGTCAAGGGGCTCAAGGAGGAAAACTGGAAGAGGGGGGAAATAAGGGGCCAAATTCCTACATTTATCACCTATAGACATGGATTGCTGACTCAATATGACCGGTTTTGGGTACTAGTTTCGGATGGGGTTAAGCAGATGTTATTGGAAGAAGCATACAAATCCAGATTTTTGATCCATCCTAGTGCCAAGAAGATGTACATGGAACTGAGACTTATTTACTGGTGGCCCTGCATGAAGAGGGAGACAACTTGGTATGTGGAGCGATGTATGACTTTTCGGATGGTCAAGTCTGAGCACCAGAGACCTCATGGAAATTTTCACCCCTCAGAGATTCTCATATGGAAGTGGGAACATATTGTTGGGTTTTGAGCATTCTAACACTCCTATGGTGTACATACAACCCTATAAACCTTGGATCTATGTTTTCTCTATTATACATGCAAATATTAACTATTCCAAGGTTTCATCCTAACTAGCATATTATGAAGCACCTATACTACAAAGTTGTAGTTAGATGACATACCTTTTGATGTAGCTTGATGTCCTCAAGCTTTAAGAGCTTAGCCCCAATAGTGTGGAAGCCTCAAATGGAATCACAAATCACCAAAACACCTTGGAAGAACTTGAGAGAATATGTATGCACACTAAAATCGGCCCACTCTTATTTTCACACACTTGTTCCAATTTTGTGAGCCAAGGACCCCTTTATATATTATGGAGGATTAGGGTTACATCCATGTAAACCCTAATACCCATGACCTTTCATTTACATAGGATCCATGGGTTAAAAGCTCCATGGACCATCCATGAAAGCTTAGCCCAACCTAAATGAACTTGGCCCATTCCATATATATAAGAGTCCATATTTAATTAGTTCTTTTTGATCACTTAATTAATTCTAAATTAATTCTTGATCAATACTAATTAAATAATATGATTCCATATTAATATATTAGAACTTATAATATATTAATATAAATCATAAATATACTATTCTCAAAAGACTATCCATATAAATTGTGCCGGTGAAGTGCAGCCCAAATGGACCATGCCGGGTCGGGTCAAGTACATACCAAATATAGTTATGGACTTAGACATTAATCCAACAGTCTCCCACTTGGATAAGTCTAAAACTATTATTGAGTATGACTTCAAAACCTAACTGGCAATCGTAGCTCTTAAAGCCGCTGTCGAACTCTGACCTTGTCAATGACTTGTCCATTAGATAAGGGATCATATATTCCTCCATTCTAGATATCATATGGACTGAGACATGGATTATAATCATTCTCTCTGTCCATTTGTTGTTTCCCGATTTTCGATTTATGATGACTGACTGATTGAACAAATCAAATCAGTCCTGGCTTGGCCAAGCACTCACATGTGTCATCGCTAAATCATCGAGGGGCCCACAGATATCGCTTTTATCCCGAAGGTAAAAGGAATGGATAAACTTCGACTCATATGGCTTGTTCTACTACTTGTTGAATTATACACAAAGGCACGTTTTATAACATCGAGTTACCAAATGCGTTTTCGTGCAATCAATGTATAACCAACTCATAGTAACAACTCATATCTCTAGGTTTGAAGAATATAAGATATTATCGTCTCATGATCACTCGTGATAAAATCCATGAAGTGATTCAAATGAGCGCGGGTTGAATCCAATACTCAGAACTTATGAGCACTCATGAGTGTTGTAGCACCACTTTGTCCACCCATGACAGTCTTGATTCAAATGAGCGCGGGTTGAATCCAACCCATGAAGTGATTCAAATGAGCGCGGGTTGAATCCAACCCATGACAGTCTTGATTCATATCTACTTCCAACATATGACCGACTGTGGATGGTTTGAATAACTTAATCATTCAGGAAGAGCGACTTAGTTATTCTGGAAGTCAAAACATGCAAAGTGAAACACAAGAATAAATGAATCAAATATGGTATCAAACCCTATGAATATAAATAAACACTTTTATTTATCACCATACTGATTACTCATTATTTATTGTTTCGGTTTTATCAACTTTATACTTGAATTAAAAACACTAGTTGTCCCATGCTCCAAGCATGTACACTATGTTTTTCTTAAACAATAGCTTTGCCATACACCAAGTATGCACTCTATGTTTGTCTATGATCCTTACTTTGTGAAATAAACAAATTGAACATAATTTCAATGATTCTAATTTCACACTCCCAAATCCTTATCGAAAAATGTGAGAATTTCAAATTCCTATCATTTATCGAAATCTGTTTAGATTTTAAACTTATATGCACTGACCCTCCTGTAATGAATATGTACAAAGTCACAAAGACTTGTCAACAGTCATTATAAGGTATTCCAATGGAGATCAACTCCATGGAAACTAAGTCTCATATTCAAAGTACATTGCTTTGGACATGCTTCTTGCATTAAGTTTTCTAATCTTACACAGATAACTTCCACCTATGGAGACAACTCCATATTCTCATTTTGACTATCACTTCTGAATAAGAGATGCCTCTTTTCAGAATATGTCAATATGGTCCTTCCAAAATTAGCACTATACTTCCAACTGTCCCTGAGCAACCAATCTTTGGTAAACCTCAGATTGTCCTCGACAATTGCTTAATCATTTTAGTCATAAAGACATGATTCTAGACCAGTCTTTTGCTACAATATTTTTATTTTCCATGTTTTCAAAATTTGACTATGAAGAGGGATGTCGTAATCATAATCGAATTTTGAGAACGCAATATATAGAATTTCCTTAAGTTGAACCAATCCAACATGAAATTCATATATATATTCTTGACTAAAGATGATTAAGGTCTCAATCTAAGCCTTTAGAACTGAAATGAAGTATATACTCTCCCTTAATTATAGCAAAACAACTTTTTCAATCCCTGCAGCCTCACGAATTGAAACTTTTGTTTTCTATAATTAACATTGCTAACTTGCAACACTAACAATAATTATCATGCTCCCACTAACATGATGATTATTAGCATAACACTTATGCTCCCACTAGCTTTGACATATACTCAGAAATCAGCTGGACTTCTAGAAATCAATACTTTATTGACTTTCTTACCAAAGTTCAGATTTCTGATACGAGATGTTTTGATAAAACTTTATCAAAATCATATACCTTTCCTTAGATAGCATGCATGTGTGTCTAAACAATTTCAGAACTATGAAAAGGGATGCCGTAATCATAGTCTCAATTGTTTAGACCTTTTGCCATCTGCTTCAAATCTACTTGGTGGAAGTGTTTCCTCACCATCATTTTCATGAATCGGAGAGAAACCTTATGACCCTTAGATTTTATGGTGTATGTGTTCTTATCCATGTGAATCGTCAAAACCATAGTCATAAGACAAGGATAATGACAAATCCAAACTCATATGGACTGAACTTATGCAATCTTAACTTCTTGCCACCTGGCAGTACAGGGCCTGCCATTGCTTCCAAGTTGTTATGCAACCAATTGAGAACTTTCAGAACTCCTATGCAAAGCCAACTTTAACTGGAATGGGCACAAAATATGTCAACACGATAGGTTATAAACCTCAAGTCGTGTGCTAGTGAAGAACCTCAGGTTTTATTCTTGATTAGTTCTTGAAATTCTTTTTAGGATCTTTAAGACTCCCACTATCCTCTTGACATATAAGACTATCTTGCCAAATATTCAAGATATAGTGCGGATTCTTTATCAAGACAAACACTTCACACAATTGGCCTTAGTTGGTCTTTGTTTTATCCAAAACATCACAACTTACCAATTTCAACTGTACAAGAGTAGGACACTTTTACTCTTACATTTGACAAGTGTTTTAAACCTTTCTTTAAGATATGTCACTCAAGTTACAATCTTGGAGTATGACTCTAAGAATTGTTTTGTAACGAAGTATGACTCATCTTCCTGATCTAACCATTTCAACAATTCATGACTCCTCTTCTTAGTCATAAGAATGCACTAAGATGACCTTTAGAGGACTAATTGTGATATGATTTCTAAATCATTAAGATGATCACAAACATGATACTAAAGTACTCTCCCATCTTTTCAGATTTGAGAAACTTTTATCTTTCTGCCTAATTTGATTCTTCCCATTCGTTTTGCCATACATTGAGACTTTTCCAATGTTTCAGAATTATACTTAAACTTGTAAGTATAACCATATTTACTAAACTTTAGTAAATCAAATAGTCTTAACGAGCTTTGTGGTGGACATGACCAGTGCACAAGAATGTATACTCGATCCCTTTAGTCCTTCACTTGACTCACACATCCATGTGAACAAGTAATTAGTCTTGATTTTCCAATGCTTGAAAGTTCTCATTCATCATACTATTCAACTTGCATGATTCCAAGTTTCGGTCCAATTGAAACTTGGGTGATGAGGAACTTTCCTGATTTGGTAAATTTAGACACTACCACAAATGAAAGAATCAAATCCATTTTCCAATATTGCTGTCAGTGGAATCATATAAGCAACAATTTTCCACAAATGTCATTGTAAGGATACTTCAAATAAATAAAATTAAACAATTTCCTTTTATTTTAAAACTTTGCGGAAAAACTTATCCTTACAATCCACATGGAAAATTGTTGTTATCTATTCCTTAGCAATATATCATAACTACTTAAGCAACTGCTCAAAATTCTGATGCGATCGAAATCCACCTTCGCGATCAGAATCAGCATATACTTCCTTTAAGATTTCTCTCTATTCTTTGATTCTTAAAACATCAACATGTGACCCTGTCACATCATGTAATGAGGATCTCAGAATAGAACTTAACAGAGTTAGATAATGGGCTCTACCTGATGTAGAGTCAAACTTATTGACTTTAACATCCTTAGGTAAATTTGGCAGCTTTGCAATCAACGCCCCTTCCTTTGGCAAAATAAACATATGGACCCTTTGGTAATGGGACTATCTCAGACTTAGCATTTCTCTTTACCATTTGGTCAACCGGGTTGACTATGGCCAATCCCTTTCCATTGGGAAGAGAATGCTTTTTCTGGATTTCCAGTGTCACCATTGTCACTGTCCATAAAGTTTTTGGGAAGTTGATCTTCTAATCAAATTTGCTTTACTATCGTTCCAAATCATTGCTGATTCAGCAGCCCCAAGCAAATAGATATGATCATTAAGGTTCATGTCATAGTCTGTTTCATAGTAGTCCCAAAGGAACTCACTATGTGACTTAGAAAGTGATTGAACATCCAACATTCTCAAGACTTTGACACCCAACTCTCCCGGCTTGTCAATATGTGACTTCATCTCTAAGATGTGATCACACATAGACCTTGCTTGCCATTAGGGCTTGAGTGACCTTGAACTTGTGGGTTAGGGAGAATAATTGGAGGAGGTGGAGGAAGAGAAGTATGACTTCCATGAGCCAAACTCGGGAAGTCATATTCATTAGGAAAGCTTGGTTTGGGAAGATCATTGTTGTCTAAACCAGACATCAACAATGGGAGAAATTCACGTAAAGTTGATTTAAGTCCTTAATATAACACCCAATATGATATATTAAGGCTAGGACCCAACAAACTATTTTATAACTTGGAAGAGGAATGCCGTAATCCAAACTATAAAATATTTGAAGGTAGGTGAATGACGATTCACCAATTTCCACCAAGATAAACGAAATGTATTATTAGGTTTTAATTGTTTTGAAACTCCTAGATTCTTTTGAGATTCATTGAACTTTTCAATGGCATGTTTCAATCTCGAGTGTGCCCTTCAGGTTTTGTGACTGGGATGCCGAGGATCACAAAACAAGGTGTGAAGTAACCATGAAAATATACTTGGTACCCTTATTATTTACCCCTCAATCGATGTGTCGGTTAACCACACACGCTCCAACGATACTATGATAAACATTAAGTTACCCTTTGCCTACCTTGTTAAGTCCAGGTTAGTGTACCGGTTAACCACACACGCTCCACTAACAGCTTAAACAAAGTGCAAAGTGTAATTTCATGGATTAGCACCTTATTCACATTTTCCTAAGTAACTAAGTTTGGAAATTTATAAGTGTTTAGTTACTTAGTATTTATCATTATACTTATAATGAAGGGAGAATTATAGTCCTTGCCCTACCTGTTCGGCTAACGACCCTCCACCGGTCAAGGAAGCGGTGAGTGAGAGTGGACACCCATTAAACTGCCATTTTATAGGCAGTAACCTTATACCCCCCTTATAGACCGGCTTCGTGAATGAGGCCTACTAATGGTAAGACGACTTGCTCTTATACATATAATATATTAAACTTTTAATATTATAATAGTATAAGGGTGTATTTTAGACATTTAAAATACTTGGTGGTTTAATCTATTAATTAAACTAGACTTTTAATTTAATTAAACTCAAACCATATATTTATGGATTTAATAATACTCTTTTAATTAAACGCTTTAATTAACTATTAATAAAGTCCATAAGAGTTAATTTGAACTATTCAACAAAACATCATAATTCCAATTATTAAACTCAAAATTAAAACCATTTAATTAATTATTTAAGTTATGAACCCAAGAGTTTTAGAATTCAATTCTTTTTTTTTTCATAAAAAACTTTTCTCAAATTCCAAAACTTGAGGGCAAGTTTTGTAATTCTTGAAAACCTTTGGATTCCATAACTTATGGAATTAATGGTGTTTTATGATGAAACTTTCCATGTTCCATAACTTAAGAACAAGTTATGGAATTCTTTAAAACATTAATACCAAATTTTGTATCTCCATAAAAACTTTGAATCAAATTTTTTTAAAAAAAAAACTTTCATATCCATAACTTATGGAAGTTTCAAAAACCCTTAAGATCACAACTTTAAAAAAACTTTTGAGCTCCAAAATTTTATGACAAAATATGTAACTCCTTAAAACATTTAGATCAAACTTTTAAAACTAATAAAATAATCATATCATTTTATCTTTTACTAAATTTGACCTAATTCAACTCATATAACAAATTATTCAAATTTTACAAATTATTCGTTTTTCACTAAACAAGTAATTATCTTAAAATTTGACAAACGTCATGTTTTTTTTCCTTTTTTTCCAACTTGAAAATAAAACATTTGCATCAATATAACAGAAAACTAACCTGGCTCTGATACCACTGTTGGGTTTTGAGCATTCTAACACTCCTATGGTGTACATGCAACCCTATAAACCTTGGATCTATGTTTTCTCTATTATACATGCAAATATTAACTATTCCAAGGTTTCATCCTAACTAGCATATTATGAAGCACCTATACTACAAAGTTCTAGTTAGATGACATACCTTTTGATGTAGCTTGATGTCTTCAAGCTATAAGAGCTTAGCCCCAATAGTGTGGAAGCCTCAAATGGAATCACAAATCACCAAAACACCTTGGAAGAACTTGAGAGAATATGTATGCACACTAAAATCGGCCCACTCTTATTTTCACACACTTGTTCCAATTTTATGAGCCAAGGGCCCCTTTATATATTATGGAGGATTAGGGTTACATCCATGTAAACCCTAATACCCATGACATTTCATTTACATAGGATCCATGGGTTAAAAGCTCCATGGACCATCCATGAAAGCTTAGCCCAACCTAAATGAACTTGGCCCATTCCATATATATAAGAGTCCATATTTAATTAGTTCTTTTTGATCACTTAATTAATTTTAAATTAATTCTTGATCAATACTAATTAAATAATATGATTCCATATTAATATATTAGAACTTATAATATATTAATATAAATCATAAATATACTATTCTCAAAAGACTATCCATATAAATTGTGCCGGTGAAGTGCAACCCAAATGGACCATGTCGGGTCGGGTCAAGTACATACCAAATATAGTTATGGACTTAGACATTAATCCAACACATATTCCGACGGATTTTATCACCAAGCTTCTGAAGGCTTCTCGAGACGTCGACACTATTTGGGTGATAGTTGACAGATTGACCAAGAGCGCCTATTTTGTGCCTATTGAGGAGAGTTCCTCTACGGCGAAGCTTGCATACATTTATGTTAGGCAGGTAGTTTCCCGACATGGTGTCCCAATATCAGTGGTTTATGATCGAGATGTTTGTTTTACTTCCAGATTTTGGAAGAGATTTCACGAGGATTTGGACACACGGTTACATTTTAGTATTGTGTATCATCCCCAGACTGACATATAGAGCAAGAGGATTGAGGCCTTATAAGACATGTTGAGGGCTTGTGTTTTGGATTTCGATGGGAGTTGGGACACATATTTACCACTGGCAGAGTATTTTCATGTTAGTATTTATATACCTCCTTTTGATTTGATCTATAGTAGGAAGTGTAGGAAACCACTTTGTTGGGTTAAGGTCGGACATAGAGTCATGGGGAGCACTGAGGTAGTGATCAAGACTACTAAGTTTATACAGCATGTTAAACAGATCCGACATAGGAGTTATATTAACAGTCGACGGTTCGAGTTATAATTCCAAGTTAGGGACCTAGTATTATTGAGGGTATCACCTTGGAAGGGTGTCATTCACTTCCGGAAGAGTGGCAAGATGGGCTCTAGGTTCATCAGATCATTCAAGATACTTGCTAGCATGGGTAGGGTGACTTATCGATTGGATTTTTCTGAGATGCTCAGTCAGATTTACAATACATTTCATGTCTCTCAGTTAAGAAAATGCATAGCATACGAGACTTATACAATTCCTTTGGATGATATCCACGTGGACGAGCACCTGAGCTACGTAGAGTAGTAGGTTGGCATTTTGGAAAGGAAGACAAAGACCTTATGCAACAAGGTGATCGGGTTAGTGAAGGTGCAGTGGCGGCACCGTAGGGGTTCAGAATAGACGTTGGAGCAGGAGGATGAGATGTGAAGACATTATCCAGAGTTGTTTTCCGATGTAGATTTCGAGGACGAAATATGATTCAAGTGGGGAAGAATTGTAACATCCATATTCCTTGTATAAGTCTTTTATCCTCTTAAGTGGGTTTTGGTAATTTGGTCGCACCATAGCGTTGTAAGGACCAGACCAAAGCACGGGAGACATCAATGAGTCGCGGCGCGGTAGGGTCCTCACCACGGCGCGATGGCGGATAGAATGCAAAATCGTAGATTTTTGGTCTTGAGCTCTATTTAAGGGCTCTAACTTCTAGGTTTTGCTCATTTGACATCCCCCATCCCCAAAGAATCTATCCACTCCCAAACCCTAGTTGCATTGTGGTCTTATGAGTTTTTGACTTTGGTTTGTGAAGAAATGTGAAGGAAAGTGAAGGAAGGACTCCCTCTTTGTGCAAGGAATCAAAGAGCCATCCTATATCCAACATCTACTTTAGATTTCAAAGTCATCTGAGGTGGTTTGTAGTACCGGCTTTTATATTCGTTGCGATCTGTAGAGGTTACGTGTTCATCTATGAGGTGAGTCTTCTAACTATACTATGTAGGACATTATAAGTGTCATGGTGTGAGTGATTATCTTTGTGATTTCGATATGAAAGACTATGTTTGGCACATAGCACTTGTATGAAAGACCATGTTTGGCCCATGCCGTTTATATAAAAGAATATATTTAAGCACATAGCAGGAAAGACCATGTTTGGCGCATGACAGGAAGTGATTGTAAGACTATGATTCGGCACATATCATTCATGGGGGTGAAACTGTTGGGTTTTAGTTCAAAAATAGTTTCATAAACTTGAAAAATATGGCAACGGAAGACTTTAATTTTTTTAAATAACATAAACATTTTATACCCACCAAGGATCTTCTTGCAAGTTATAGAAAGATTAAAACACCAACCAAAGAAGAGGTGAAGAAATAACAACATTTGTAATTCTTTGGGCCCTCTCGGAAGGCTTGGAAGTTGATGAAGAATGTGGAACCTTTGAGACACAAACAATGACTCAACTTGATGTAGATGCTAGTCCAAAACTCTTAAACCCTTAAGCTTTAAGTTCATAACCAATATGAACTTAAAGAGGGCTTGAAGATGCAAGTGTTCTTCAAGTTTTCTAACCAAAACTAGAGAGAAAGGGAGAGGGAAGAGAGGATTCAGATTTTACATCAAGGAATGAAAGAGCAAATAATCCAAGTGCAAGCTCTATTATTTATATGCATAAAGTGAAGTTATTAACCATTAGTCATTAGCACTTTAAGCAAACTTGTCCCCATTGTCATAAGCATGTCTCCCATGCCTTTAAAGCATGATTAGACAAGTCATACACTTCTTCTTTTTATGCATATCTCGAAAATTGCATAAAGAAGAAGAAAGAAAGTCAAACTTTTATAAACTCTTTTATAAAATATAAACATTGTCTTTTAGGAAAAAGATAAAAGGATTCAACTAGTCCAAAAGTTTGTATATGACTTATAAATCATATGATATGATATATATTAAGTTACTTGCTAATGGAATTTATTATTTCCATGAAATAAATAATTTCCAATTTAATTATAAGAGTTTTAATGAATATTTATTAAAATCAATTTCTAATAAATAATCAATTGTATCAAGTTGTTGTTAGTGTGACCCATTAGTATCATATGTTATTTAGAAATATCACTTTAATATGAATATTGAGCATACTGGACCTTTCAATCTCCCACTTGCGCAAGACTCATATTACATTGATATAGACAGTGGTGAACGTCTAGCAACATTTCACTGCCCTTAAGACCATACGACTGTTTGTGCCATTCTTTTAACACCCAATTCCCAAAAATCTCAAAGCTACAATTGATGTATAAGGTAAGTTTATCAGTTATCCCTTTGCTACAGACATCATGTTGAACATGAGATTCAGACCGCGATCAATTTCATTAGTTTTTCAACTTTTGGTAAGGCGCCTTAGATGTCTAACTCTCAACACATAAGAGGAACAAATCCTATCTTGACTACATAAGCCTCTTGCATAGTTCACACCATACCTGAAAATGGCTTTTATAACTGCCCGGTTAAGGAACAACATTTGACCATTATCAAAGCATAGTACTCCCTATACTTAAGTCCCACTATGTATCTCAGGTGTTAAGGATACAACGATAGTACCTTTTAATCAAGTATCATTCATGATAGCGATCCATGAGATGATCTTGATGGGGGTCAGTTCAATACTAGTTCTCTAACAAGTACCTATGAAACTTGGTTACAACCACTTGCCTACTTTCATCTAGTGAGATTCAACCAATTCAATTCATATTAGTCTTACTTTATAATTGCTCCCACAATTATAACCGACTATGAACTTTTAGAATAATAATATTATTCATGGATTAAACATGTTAATATAGAACACAACAAGTATTAATGTGATGACTATATCCCAATATATCATACCATTATCTAATAGTTGTTGTTATAATGTTCCAATATCCAAATACTAAATCCAAATCAAAAATCCATTTCTAGAATAATAAAGTCTTATAGTTTGAAGTGTGACCATTCATACTTAGCTCAAAAGAATGACTTTATCAATGGATCTGACAAAATTTAATTTGTGTGATTTCTGTGAATACTATCATCTCTATACTTAACTTTACTTTAAGTATAGTAAAATATTTTGGAGAATATGATTGGTGTTCTTTCGTGACATAGAGTCTCTTAGCTTGACTAAGTATACTCTCGAAGTCACAAAGATTTCTATGTGATCCTCGAATGGCAGAAATCAACATAATTTTTCAATGATCTCATTCATCCAATCATATTTGAATTCAACTTCTAAAGTAGTGTATTCTTATTTTGTAGTAGATTGTGTCGTTATGTTTTGCTTGGACCTCATTCCAACAAGACTTACTCTTCATTCCATAATGAAGTCAAAATCCAATTATAATTCATAATTATTTATATCTGTTTAGAAATTAACATCTTATGTAGCTCTTTCCATAAAGATCCTTTCTAAATTGATTGTCTCATATACATTCTCTTAGTTCTTCTAAAGTACTCTTAGAATTCTCTTTTAGTCATCAAGTGTCTTAACCATGTATTCAATTAGTATCCTATGACATGCTTATAGCACGATCAAATACCATGTCCTATGCATAATATGGCATAAATGATGAATTCATTTGCCAAACAAATAGAATATAAATCATTTCATCTAGTTCAAACCTATGAGCTATGTACTTTTGAGGCTAGCTCAAAATGGTACCATATAACAATGCCAAGAATTCTCCAAAAAAATCTTGTGTCTTGATCTCTTTCAAGATATTGCCAATATATGTATAAGGACATGAAACTTTTAACGTTCATTTTATCTATCCCTTATAGATTTTACATTCCAAGAATGTATCTTCTCCTTCCTAAGTCTTTCATTTTAGAAACACTTTCCGAGTCAAGGTGAAAATGACCTTGATTAGTCAGAATGTGATTTCAAATGATTAAGTATGTCTCACTCATACAAGATTAGAAATTTCACTATGCTCCCACTAGTTCTTAGTAAACACACATGTTCTATTCATTTTGATATAAAAACATACATTGTGGTTTTACATAAAATGATTATTATAACATTTAGATGTTTGCTTTATATCCACAAGTGGATCTCAAGCTATACACATTTTGTTAGGATAACATGGATTAAGAAAAGCGGTCTTTCTTGAAATCTATTTGCTATATCTCATATTAAGAATATGAATTTATAGCAAACATATCCTTATTGATCTAGTCATAGCTACTTGTGGAAAAGGTTTGATCATAGTCAATGTCATGAGTATGATGAGGACCATAGTCAATGTCATGAGTATGAGAAAATCCTTTTATAACAAGTCTTGCTTTAAATGTGTATGGTTATCCATGTAATTTATTCTTTCTAGAAGAATCATTTACTCCTTCTAGCCTTGCTATAGGGAGAAATTTTAATCAAGCCCATACTTGATTCTCATACATGGATTTCATCTCATGTTCACGACTCTAAGTCATTTATCATATTCGAGATCTGACATAGCATCTTGGTATTTGATGGATTTTCCAGAAACCATCAATAAAAGCTCATCAATGAGAGATTCCACATTTCTCAAGTCATAGATGATTTCTACCACTAATGCGAACAATTTGTGTTTGTGAATATCTATTATTCAATTTTAACAATCCTTGTTAAAACTAGTGGCAACTATTATTACATAAGGTTATGGTTCTTGAGCTGCTTCAAGTTCCATGTACCTCCCACTTTCTTTGTCATTAGAAGCTTGCTTTCTACTAACTTAGCTCTCACAAGAATAAAAGAACCTATTCTTGGTGGGTTAGCATATAACAATCTAAGACACATTTAGAGTATTATGTAAATATCCATTTAGTAGATTTTGGGTTTAGAAGCTTTAGTCCAACATAGGCTTTAAATCCATAAAACATTTAATAAGATATGGATGGAGCCTTTCCATACAAAATCTTATAAAGTGTCTAATCCACTTATTAGTTGCTATCTGTATTCAAGATATAGTAAATAGTGATTGAAGTATTATCCCAAAAAGATTAAAGAATAATATTTCTACCGATTAGAAAGTAAATCATACCAAGTAAGATTTAATTCATCATTTATTATCATTAAGGCTTTAGATGGTTCTTACCGGTTTGTATCTCAACTTTTGAAACCTTCAACAAAGATTTCACAATTATATTTTACCACGTAAAATATAATTAAAACTACTATAGTTGTTAAAGTTGACTTGGTATCTTATGCTTAATCACAAACATTCATTAGAAAGAAAGTCATACACCAAAGTGTATAATTCCTTAATTATTTTCTCTACACCTTAGTGAAAATTTCATTAGGAATCTTTTACATATAAATAAGGTTCACATATGTCAAATAAACTACATTATTTGCCTTCAAAGATCCATTTCTTGAAGTTGGAATATGTGAATGTCATTTATATAATAAAGATAACAATGTCAAAGATGAGTTTGATTTAAAACAAGTTTAAGTCAAAAGTGTTTGCATATAGAACATAATTTTATTTACGAAATGTTGATATTTACTTCATAATTATATTAAGAGATCTAGTCTCATAAATAGAAGTTAATCATTTCAGAATATGATTATTATCGTTATGACAAACGATTAAGTAAATTATCAAACATTTAAATAAATAATCGAGACATAAATTTAGACATGCTAAATTAAAACATATATTGTTCCAAAACAAATATTGTTTTATATTACAAGTAATTTATGTTCTAAGCATAAATAATAAACTAAACTCCGAGAGTGTAGTTCCTACTTGATTGTGCTCAGCTTGGTTACTCTTCAGTAAATATTTGCAAGCAATTTACAAATATTAGATTAACATTTAAGTACCAAGTACCAACGTATTGTATGAAAAGTATGAGTTCTATCTAGTAGATACAAGAAGTACTAGTCTCATCCAGACTTTCTTTTCAAATAAGACAAGTAAATCCTCTTCCAGTGACCAGTTTCTTCACAAAAGAAACAAGATCCATCTATGTGGGCTTTAATTAGATTTCTTGGGCTTAAAGGTGTGCGGTCCATAAAACATGGGCCTCCTGGATCACACAAGGTAATTCTTTTAGCCTTGCATTATTCCAATGTTTAAACTAGCTTTAAATAAAATATCATTGTATTTATTGGGATATTTCTTGACCTGTTATATCATCAGATATATGTTGAAATTATCCAAGACTTCCTAGAAGTTATGAATAACTATTCCTAGCTTGATCTTAGAAACATCTTAAGCATCACAGTGATGCCTTTACTAGGTATCATGTTCAAGTTTAATTGCTCAAATCAAATAGTTTAGGACTTGGACCTTTAAGTGTATACAATTTCATATCTCTCACGAGTGAAGTTGTATCTATTGAATGTTATTGTTTCATCAATTCATTAAAGAAAATGACAATCCATGATAATGAGAATGGATAACTTAACTACAAAATTTTAACAAAATTCATTTAGCATTTTCAATATTTAATCTTCAATAATTAATAACCTTTTAGTTTCCAAAAACATTAACTATCAAAGTCTAGGATCCAAGTTGCAAAACAAATAAATGGTTAGGTATCATTTATCCCATCTATTTGAATTCAACCCGGTAGATATCGATTATCAATTATATCCCACTATATAATTCCTGGATTTATGGGGTCGCTAATAACAAATTTAATTAGACATGTTTGATCCCATCTATGCCTCAGGACTCTCTTTCTTAGGTATCCTTTATTACAAAAGATTTCCGATCAAATCGTCCAATTTGAAAAACTTGTGTAATCGGCCTATAACTTGGTTATAGAAATCGCGAACACACCCCGGCCATCATAAGATAACACTAAGCTGTTAAGTATCCTTTATCCCACTAGTGCATACAAGAGACGTGCGCGTGTTCTTCAAAAGGATTGCATAGATTTGAATTTTGTAAAAAGGGTCTTCATATGTTTTATAATTCTAGTTAAAAAACATATGATATCATGGTTATTACATGCATATAATAAACCATGGTATCAATTTTCCAAAGAAAATTACCTTTTAAAGGTTCTTTATAAAAAGCTAGTTTTTATATAATTTGACGCAATTCAATTTTAATAACCGGTATTAAGTTTGAATGCATTTGAACCATATATATCTTTAATAAAACTTCCTTTTATTACTTATATATTTGGAGTTTGTATAAGTTATAAAAATCACCATTTTAAAACTTATATTGGAGTATTTCAAAATTTTCCGTTATTAACGATTTTATAAAAACGGGTTTTATTTTAAAATAATAACCTGTTACATCTTATGTCCAATTTTTGAAAACCTAAACTCCATGTGATGTTTATTTTTTCCAAAATTATTTTAGCATGTGAAAAACTAATTTATCAGCCACACATAATAATTGCATAAAATAAACAACACAAACATGCATAAAAAGATATGTGCATAAACATAACCAACTAATGACATTTTTGTGAGCCAATACAAAAATGTCAAGTCCATTCCTAAATGGACATTTAAGGGACCAAAAAACTTCTTGTAATGTTGTTGTAGAAGCTCCCACTTAAGTAAACACCCATTGCTTACAAAAGATTGAATAACTTCTTCAAAGGAAAAACTGCACCTTTCACGACACTTTTCAGAAAGTGTCATCTTTCTATTCGGCACCTTTTCAGCACATGTGTAGCATTCATGACACCTTTCAGAAAGTGTCATGTTCTGCCCAGCACATGTTGAACTCGAAAATTTTCCTTTTGTCTTCAAAAAATGGTTCAAACTTCATTTCTTGTAACATCTTTATACAAATAAATTAATTCTAAAAACTAATCTATTACTTTACAAAAATAACCAAGTAAAGCTAATCTATTTAATTATTACATATCATATGAATAAATAAATTATTACAACCATTTTATAACAAAAATAACCAGCACATTAACATAACAACACATTGGTCATTGGCTAGTTTATGCACATCATATACATCAATATACACATCAAACATCCTTTGTTTTTCTAAGACAACTTTAAATGACAAAAGATGCATGAAATTTTTGTCACATAAAATAACAAAAAAGTTGTCATAGAAAATATGTATGAACTTATTTTTATACAAAAACAAGTTATCAATATTCTCCAAAAACTAAGATTTCCAAAAATAAAAAATCTAACCAAACTTGCAAGATGGCTCTGATACTAATTGTTGGGTTTTAGTTCAAAAATAGTTTCATAAACTTGAAAAATATGGCAACGGAAGACTTTAATTATTTTTTAAATAACATAAACATTTTATACCCACCAATGATCTTCTTGCATGTTATATAAAGATTAAAACATCAACCAAAGAAGAGGTGAAGAAATAACAACATTTGTAATTCTTTGGGCCCTCTCGGGAGGCTTGGAAGTTGATGAAGAATGTGGAACCTTTGAGACACAAACAATGACTCAACTTGATGTAGATGCTAGTCCAAAACTCTTAAACCCTTAAGCTTTAAGTTCATAACCAATATGAACTTAAAGAGGGCTTGAAGATGCAAGTGTTCTTCAAGTTTTCTAACCAAAACTAGAGAGAAAGGGAGAGGGAAGAGAGGATTCAGATTTTACATCAAGGAATGAATGAGCAAATAATCCAAGTGCAAGCTCTCTTATTTAAATGAATAAAGTGAAGTTATTAACTATTAGTCTTTAGCACTTTAAGCAAATTTGTCCTCATGGTCATAAGCATGTCTCCCATGCCTTTAAAGAATGATTAGACAAGTCATACACTTCTTCTTTTTATGCATATCTCGAAAATTACATAAAGAAGAAGAAAGAAACTTAAACTTTTATAAACTCTTTTAAAACACTTAATATTATATATCAATTTTTATTTTTTTTTGTAACGATTCATTTTCAAAATATTATATAAACATTAAAAGGCAATGTGTGTGGTAGTTTCCACGATATTTCCTACACTATACTTTTCTTAAATGACTTTTTTATCCTACAATTTTTAAAAAATCTTTAAAAATTTTCATTTTCTACCCTTATATTTTCTGAAGTCACTGTTTTCACCCAATACTTTTATACTTTTCTAAAATTATAGTTTTTACTTTTTATCACTAAACTTTTTAAAATACTTTTTACAATGATATTGTCTATCCTTATATTTTCTAAAGTGGCAGTTCTCATCCCTATATTTTTTTTAAATACTTTGTAAAATGAAGTTTTCATCCCTCTATTTTTTAAAATATCACTTTCATCATCTCCTGTGAACTTTGTAAAATATCACTTTCACCCCCTTCATTTTCTAAACTTTCATGTTTATCCCCGTAGTATGTATAATATGATTTTCTTAAATAACTTTCGTTCGTTAACTTAAAAAAAACTATTTTTTACGTGCTTATTTTAACGTATGTGTCGTTATGAACTCAAGGTGGTCAACGTTTTGGCGTAAATTTACAGCTTTCATTCGTTAATTGTTTTTTTTTTTTGAAAACTTATTTTTTTTATATATATGTTGGTATAAAATTGAGTTTGTCTACATTTTGATATCAATTTTTTTACGTTTTCATACTAATTTTTATGTACGCTTCTTACGCATTAGTCGGGTCATATAATACAATTTTGATTATTTGAAACTATGTTCATTACATTAAAAAAAACATTACTTACTTATTTTTATGTATAAGTCGGTATAAATTAAAGTTTTCATATAACTTTTGTGTACGTTTTCGTGTTTATTTTTATGTACGTTTTTCTACGTATGAGTTCAGTCATATATATATATATATATATATATATATATATATATATATATATATATATATATATATATATAATTGTTTTATCAATACAATACTATGTTTTATTAGTTGTACGGACCTTGTATATTTATCTGCCAACAAATAAAACAATATTTTACGTACTTATTTTTATATATGTATGGGAAAACCACAGAAAAACCCTATGTATTATAGTTCAATGCTTAAAAAAACCCTTCTATTATGTTTTTGTTCTATTTAACCATTATTATTTCCTAAACCATGTAACATATCTACTTTATCCGGTTACCGTTCTCATGAGTGTACGTGTAATACGACTACAGTACATTGACCTCGCTTTTCACCTCCAATCGATGGTTCTGTAAAAACATGGGTCTCCACGATATCAATAGTGGGGCTTAATTTGTACATGTCTACCTCCAAACCTATGTCTCTATTGATCAACTTCACGCTGAGATTATCAAGACTCACTTATCCCAAAACATATCCTTGTTGACACGTCTAGCTCACACTTACCTCAAATTTGGTTGCCTGAATATTGGAGAATGATTTGTTGTCAGTATCATCAAGACCCCACCTTTGTTTCTCTGGATTGAGACGATCAAATGTTATGCAAGGAAAGTTGTTACAGAGGGTCAATTGATCTTTATTACGAGATGGTTCGAAGTGGATACAAACCGAACGACTTCACGTTTACATTTTTGCTGTCGGCTTGCTCTGGGTCGAAGTCGGTTAAAGATTATGGGAGAGTTCATAGTGATGTTTTGTTGTTCGGCTGCGAGTGTAACGAGTTTGTTATCACCGTTCTCATTGATGTCTACGGGAAGTGCGGAGAATTAAATTTCGTACCCCAACTGTTCGATAATATGTCAGTGAAGAAAATCGCAAGCTGTAATGCCTTGATGGCAGGGTTTGTATTGGATGAGAAGTTTGATGATGTTTATCACTGTTTAATGAAATGAAAAAGTTGGGGATCCAACCATATACCATGACCATGGTTCAGGTACTTCAGTCATGTGCCTCTTTGGGTGCTTTACAACAGGGACGATGGGTGCATGAACAGGTAATAAGGACCCAAATGGGGATCAACGTACACTTAGGTTCAGCTCTGATTAACATGTACGCTAGATGTGGTAGCATAGAAGAAGCCCACCATGTGTTTGAAGAAATGCCACAAAAAGGATCTCATCGCTTGGACAACAATCATATGTGGGTACGGAATGCATGGTCTTGCCCATCTTTCAGAATCTCTTTTCCTTCGTATCGTGAGTCATGGTTTAAGACCTGATGTCATAACATTCATTGGAGTTTTGTCAAGTTTGTTTTTTTTCCTTTCTTATGAGATAACTTGTTTTGTTCCATTTTATCATGTTTAGAAAAGAGTATTCCTTTCGTGTTTTTGTTTTTTTCCTTTCATGTGAACCTGTAATCATTTCCAGATCAGGGGCATTATAGGAATATTTCCTGTTTATGTGACAGTCTTGAAAAGGAGGGTGAAATGGGGATATAACTATGCACAAGTTTGCTAAATGTCTAGTTGATTAAGAGCAACCGATAACAAAACATTAAACTAATAAAGTTCAGACAAAATAATTGTTAAATAGTACAAAAAAAATAATATAATGGTTTTTTTAAGCACTGACCTATAATACATACTGTTTTTTTGGGGTTTTCCCTATATGTATTGGTATACATTTGAGGTACTCAATGTTTCGATATATATATATATATATATATATATATATATATATATATATATATATATATATATATATATATAACTTTCATTCATTAATTTTTTTTTAAAAAAAAACTTATTTGTTTTTTTATAGGTACGTGTTCGTATAAATTCGAGTTTGTCTACTTTTGATGCAATTTTTTTTTTGTTTTCGTGCTTATTTTTATGTATGTTTCATACGTATGAATCGAGTCACATATAATATGTTTTTATTATTTGGACCTCTGTTTGTTAATTTAAAAAAAAAATCGTACTTTCTTATTTTTATGTACATTTTGGTGTAAATTCATGTTTCTTACGTTTCCGTGTAAATATTGTGTATGTTTTCATGCTTATTTCTTATGTATGTTTCCTACGTATGAATTTGATCATATATAATACTTTTTTATATGACAAAATAAATTAGAGTTAGTCAGTTGTTAAATCCCCAAAATCACAGCCAGAAAAGACCGATTTTGTTTATGCTTTATAAAAATCAGAGTACTTCTTTTAATAAAAATCTTGCGGAATTTGTTCCCAGAAAAACATGATAAATACGTTATCAAAGCATTTCCGAATAAATGTATTTTTATTCATTTTAAAACATTTGGGATGTCATCGTCAATACATAAACATAAGCATAAACAGAACTTACATTCATTATCACTGGTGATTTATATCTCCTTAATCTCTCAGTGACTTCATATTAACACCTGTGATATAAATAAACTGAGTGGGTCAGGTTGGGAAACCTGGTGAGTACATAGGGTTTTCAACCCACAATAATATAATTGTTATATTTAATTATCAAACAATCAATCCAATTACCCACCCCCATTATCTTCCTTTATTTCATAAAGATTTACCCTAAGAACCGATTACCCTTCTCCCATTAACTCCTAAGGATTACCCTAAGGAATTGGCACAAAGTCTACTGCTGCCATGGTTCTTAGATCACTTCTGGTGAACACGCAGTTCAAAATAGTTAATGAACACCTAATTCAAGAACACCCATTGAACACACTCCGTTCAATAATACCTAACGAACACCTAGTTCAAAAACACCTAATGAACACTTAGTTCAAAAATCCCTGGCAAACACACGGTTCAAAACATCTAGTGAACACTTAGTTCAAATATCCCTGGCGAACACACAGTTCAAAACATCTAGTGAACACTTAGTTCAAATATCCCTGGCGAACACACAGTTCAAAACATCTAGTGAACACTTAGTTCAAATATCCCTGGCGAACACACAGTTCAAAACATCTAAAACAATATATCTCATCCCGTCAATTCTCGCATACTGACCCTATACAATGATCTTACGAGATCTAGCCTAAGGAATCGATATGAACAACAACTGACGAAGCTGCTTCGGAAATTCCCTGGTAGCAAACGAGGATCAATAAAGACATCAAATGTAGGGAATGGAATAAGTTTCACCACGAACCTTCGTTCGTAAAAGAAAAAAACCACAAGACCGTTAAGTCAGGGGTAGTTATCAATGCCTAGGCTGTGGTCTGAATATCGTGAGGTGTATAACCCCCAGACGCACCCTATCCAGCATCGAACTTTGCCTAGGCTGTGGTCTGAATATCGTGAGGTATATAACCCCCAGACTCACCCCTATCCGGCATCGGAAATGAAAACACTGACTAATGCCTAGGTTGTGGTCTGAACCTCCAGACTCACCCCTATCCAGCAATGGAAATGAAAACACTGACACATGAAGCTCGTCCGATCACTTCACAAAAGAAACGAAGACTCCAAAGCTCTTCAAAATAAAAGCATAGGGAAAATACTAATGAAGTACTCCCGTACGCTCCCGTACCCCGACACGTAATAGTGTCAAAAAGAAGAACTTACGGATGAACATGTAGTTCAAAAACACCTAAGGAACATATAGTTCAAGAACATTTTATGAACATATAGTTCAATCACACGTACCGATTACAAGTCTACTAACGTTCCACTGGACTATCTAAAATAGTCTGTGGTCGTTATCTATACTCTACTAGATGACTAGACCATCTTAAACATTGATACCTCTCATCACTTTCATTTCTTCACACCCCATCTAATTCATCTACCCATGGTTTTATCCAATATATTTGTAGATAAAAATACATATACAGTTTTAAATCATTTAACACCTGTATAAAACTTCAATTCCACGCCCATCTCAAATAGACAAATAATATATAAACACATAGCACGTAGTTTATATTAAAATACTTCATATCTATGTGTAAGATGAAAGGGACTATGCACTCACTTGATAATACGAGCACCTCGTCTTTTAAAATAATATTTTCCGATAAAACCGAGGCTTTTTCTCCAAAACCGGGCTTCTCGCGGGCAGAGTTTCGGCTTGGAAACTTCACTTCTCGGGATCCTCGGGGCTTCGGAACTTGCTTCGGGGCTCGGGAATGATACCGGGGCTTCGGGATAATTCCGGCGCGAAAAACGATGCAAAACGGGAGAGAGAGAGAAGAATGGAGCACCAAAACTCGGCAGCCCTCAACATCTATTTATAGGGTGCTGGAAGAAGGATTACGCTGGGCGTAATCTCTAGTTACGCTGGGCATACTCAGTACGCTGGGCGTACTAAGCCTTACGCTGGGCGTAGTTCGGATAAGCTTTGGTATGTGTGCCACGATCTTCAAAAATTCATAACTTTCGCATACGAGCTCCGTTTTCGACGTTCTTTATATCCACGCGTAGGTGAGATTATGCTCTACAACTTTCGTTTGGACTCCGTTGGCTAATTTTGACTTTATTTTAAAAGTTATATTTTTAACAGGCCGGGACAGGATTGGTCCGTTAAAAATTCATAACTTCTTCATCTGACGTCCGTTTTCGTCTGTCTTTTTATCGTTATGCTACTATTAACGAGATCTTCGATTCTCGTTTAGGTTGTGTCGGCTAAAAACTGCTCGATCTTATATTCGAATTTCGGGCTGTACACTGCTAAGCCGAAACTTCGAAAAATCATAACTTCCTCATACGAAGTCATATTTGGGCGTTCTTTTTATGGACGCTCTCGGTTTAACGTATTCTACCACTTTCGTTTAGATCGCTAAGGCTAAATATCGCTCTATCGTAAATTCACTATTTACGCTTCCCGGTGCCGTGCCGGTTTTGCCGTAAAACTTCGACGGGTCATAACTTCTTCGTTATAACTCGGATTTCGGCGTTCTTTATATGTACGGAAACCTTGAGACATATTCTACAACTTGGTTAAGATTATTTATTCTAAATAATCTTTTGTAGAAAAGTCGTTTCGACACTTATTGCCTCTAAATTGACTAGCCCTGATCTACGGGCGTTACAATTATCTCCCCCTTAGGATGATTACGTCCCGGAATCATCAACGAAAATAGGGCTTGGATAATGATTCCATACGTTACCTCTTTATCCTAAGTTATAATCGTAACTTCCATGTTTCCTTGAATGCGTATTTAACTCTAGGGCTTCTTGACTGCAGACGATGCTCAACCTTGCATCTGCTTTTCGTACTATGCTATACTTTCAGTCATAACTTTCGAGTTACCAACTAAGTCCTTATTGTGGACTCCTTCTTCTTCTTAGGATAAATACTTTCCCTTATCTATTGCAACAGACCGATGGGTCATGCTCTATTGACCTCTCATCGCACGATGCAACGCTTAGACTCGGTCTTTTTAAAGTTAAATTCCAGAATGGAATATACCTTCCTTCATATTCTAAATGTGATATAATCACATTTTTACATGTAGCTAGAAATGCTACATGTAAAAATGTGATTATATCACATTTTTTTATTTAGTGTAAAACAAGTTATATAAAATGATTAAAATAAAAAGACAAAATTTCACAAAGCTTCCTTATGGTTTTGATTTTATCCCCAAAATAGTCCTTATGAAACCCTTTTTGTATTATTGATTTCTTTGGACGAAACTTTGCACTCCAATGGGCCTTCTGATGAATGTCTGTTAGATGGAGCAGTTAAGTCGAGAGAAATGTAGATAAGGTCCATTTTCTGATTTTGTGAAACTTCTCATAAGGACCATTTGTGAATTTTGCCTAAGAACCATTTGTGAACTTTAAAAGAAGTCTATTAAATCTTATATTAATTACCATAAATCAAATAAAAAGACAAAAAACTAAAACATAAAAAATCTAATATTTATATAAATAAAAAAAATATTTGCTAATTTTAATCTCATGCAAATATTTTTTATTTAATATATAAATAATTTTCGTTGTCTACATTTTATCTAAAAATATTTAAACTACAATATATCATGAAATATTTTTTGTTTTCTATTTTTTATCTAAAAAATTTGAAGTATAAAAACATCATGTTATCTATTTTTAATTTTTATGTGATATTATTTTCAAGATTTATCTTTATTTTTTCTTATACAAATATATTTATTTATTTTTAATTATTTTATGATTAGCTAAGAGACGTTTTTTAATTCTGCTTTGAAAAGTTTATGTCTTTATTAAGGAATATATTCAAAATCTGATAAAAGGAAATAATTTTTTAAATTAAATATCAAAAGTTTATATTGAATCAATATAAAATTAAACGTATTTATACTATGAAACCAAAATCGAAACATATTTTTATCTTTAACTCAAAATCACATACTTATATTTTTTTAAAATAAAATAGCAGAATAATATTATTATTATAATAACATATTTTTTTATAACAATACATTATTTTTTTTATAAAAATAAATATATTGTATAAGAAAAATTAAAAAAATCTTGAAAATTACATCACATAAAAATAAAAAAGTAATAAAATGATGTTTTTATACTTCAAATTTTTATTAGATAAAAAATAAAAAACATAAATATTTAGTGATGTATTGTAGTTTAAGTATTTTAGATAAATTTTAGACAACAAAACTTATTTATATATTAAATAAAATATATTTGCATGATGAATAAAATTAGTAAGTTTTATTTTTTATTTATATAAATATTATATTGTCTATGTTTTAGTTTTTTGTCTTTTTATTTGATTTATGATAATTAATACAAAATTTAATAGACTTTTTCTAAAATTCACAAATTGTCTTTAGACGAAATTTCACAAATAGTACTTATGAGAACTTCCACAAAATGCCTGAAATGGTCATTATCTAAACTCTCCTCAACTTAACGACTCAATCTAACGAACATCTACCAGAAGGACCATTGGACTGCAATGTTTCGTCCAAATGGATCATTCATGCAATATATATATATATATATATATATATATATATATATATAAAAGTAGGTTCAAATGTTTCTCACATCTATTGTGTGCTAGAATGCACCAATAAGAATTTAGTATTAATTATATGTATATTAAATGTTATCCATACTTATAATTCATTTTTATGGAAACTAATAAAATACGTCATTAATGTCAACAACAATATTCTTTCAAAATGAATTCATATCTAGAAGAATGAGAGTGTATTCCTGCAGAATGTGAGTGTATTCTAGTAGAATACACTCTCGTTCTTCATATTCAATGCAACTTTATTGTATTTTAAGTGAGTGAGTCATGAAACAAAATACGAACTCATATATAAAAACTGGATGCGAATTTATTCTGAAAGAAATTTTATTGCTGACATTAATGACAGATTTAATTAGTTTCCATAAAAAGAGAATTATAATTATGGATATTATTTAATATACATATAATTATGGAAATCATTTAATATCTATATTTATTTATTAAATAATTATTTAATTTACTAAATTCCTATTGGTGCATTCTAGCACATAATAAATGTAAGAAACAAAATAACTCAGCCTTTTATATATATATATATATATATATATATATATATATATATATATATATATATATATATATAATATATATATATATATATATATATATATATATATATATATATATATATATATATATATATATACACACTGACTGTTTTGGGAACAAAATTAAAACCATAAGGACCATTTATGAATTTCTAAAAAAAATCTCCTATTATATTAATTATTAATTAAAAAAAGTGTTAGGTTGTCAAGTATTTACGTATCTATATTTATTGGTTGTCATGTGTTATTCTATTACGTATTTGTATTTTTTGTTTACAACATATATAGTTACTTTCATTTAAACATCATGTTAAATTAGGAACTAATAATTTGAATTCCATTTTTTAAATCATAAAATCGTATTTTCTCTATTAATCACGTTAATTTTCTTTAATCACCAGATTTTTCATATTATCTTCTAACCTAATAAATAAAAACCTTTTTGCCGCATATCATGTTATCTTTCATTTTGACATATGTCATTTTTTGAGAGTTTTAGAATTTTTATTTCCACTTGTCATTTTTTGAGGATTACCATTTTCTTAAAATAAAATTCCATAAAATTCTAACCGGGTCTATAAGGAAATAAAATCTTTCTAATAATTTGATAATATAGTCTCATAAATACTCCAAACCATTTGAATTCTTTTATAAATGTTTCAAAAGATTACATTTTCTTATGTAACAATATCACTTTATAAAATATTTAATATTTATATGTTGATATTAAATTAGGTGTAAAACTCGTGTATTACACGGGTTGATTAAAAAAATTAAATATTAAAATGTAAATAATAAGTATTTTTTAAAATAAAATTTTGAAATAAAGAATGAAGAAATATATTAATTGCAATTTAGTATAATATTTATTACATTTGATACTTTACATATATAATTATAAGTATTATGTGGTTTTTTAATTTTAAAAATTAGAAAAAACCATAAATTGACATGTGAATATTATTTATTTAAAAATTATCACAGACAAATGTCAAAACTATTAGAGAATCACGTGTGGCAAAAAAAAATTTATTTATTAGAGATGATTTTTACTTTTAATAAACTCATATATTATACGGTTTCATACCTAATTTTCCTATAAAAAAAGAATTTATCTTGTAACTATAACTATAATTCGTATGAGCTATAATGTAGTATTATATCTTTTTATAGCCCAATTAAGCAAAGAGAAAATCCTTTCCTTCAAGGCACGATGGTTATGGGTTCCCCGCCGGCAAAGCAAGGCGGTTGCTCCTCGGTGATATTTCACATGTCAAGCTGAATATATTTATACAGGAAAGGTATATAAACTTATAAAGCATACAAGAAAAGAAGTAAACTTTAGAGATGGGAAAAGCATTCAAAAAGTTGGAATCTCTCATTTAATTAACTACAAAAAATAATAATAGGGCTATATATTTCTTAGACGTCGTAAAATAAAATAAAATAAAATAAACTGTTTTCTGCGTTTCATGGTCTTTTCGTTTAACATATATATTTGGTTAGTATATATAAAACTTTGCCTGAAATAATATTATTAATATAATTTTATAAAGACGTAATGTTTGTATATACATATTTTTAAAACATAACGATAAAAATTCACAAAAAATAATAAAAATGGCCACAAAATATAGTTGTTTGCTTAACTCTACTAACGCGTAAAAAACTAATTGATTCATATGAATACCAAACAAAACATTTAACAAAAATTAAATATTTATTTATTTCTTCTCTTGTTTTGAATATTGTCCCATAAGCATGTGCATACTTTAAAAAAGTTGTAATGATTTAGTCTTTTTTTTTATAGACTATTTTTTTTAACATAACTATAGTCTAATTTTTTTTAACATAACACTTGTCATAAAAATAATTTATTATGGTAGTACATACCCTAAGCCATAATCTTATAGTCCAATATTGCAATCTCCCTTTAATTCATCTCAAGAATCTTTGATTGACAACTCTAATGGCATTCCTGAAGAACAAGCATCCCAAACAACAAGTCATTGTTCTTCCCGTTTCTTACATATTTACATATCCACATTCATCATCTTCTACATTGTAATCTACATTTACAAACAATGGACTTTTCCTCATCATCGCTTCGGTTCTTCATTCTTGTCATTGTCTCCATTAACAACGGTATGCTCGATTCACTAACCTTTTAGGTAATTTGTGTTTAGTATGATTATAGTTAAGGATAAGAACTTGGACCGAAACAAGCCCAAACCCATAACCAACTTCATTGAGAGCAGACGAGCACAAAAAATAGGTTTTAAAACTGAATTGGTTTGACTAAAATCGTTTGGTTTGAAGTGGATCTTGTAGTTGGTTATCGATTTGGCATATGGAAAGTTGGAACCGGTTTGAGTGAAAACAATTTGAAAAAAACATATTAGAAACCGGTTTTCAAACCTATACAACAATCGATTTTCACATAATATAAGAATATGATTTTCATCAATTTTTTCTTCAAAATTCTTGTTACATGGGTTTGGAGGTTATTTTAAGAAAAATTTCACCCATTATACTATCTCTAAACAACACTTTTTAAAAAACGAAAAGTAGAAAAAGGTTGTTACGAACTTTAAACAATCTCAAATGACTAAAAACTCGTCTATTTCTATTAGATATGTTTTGTTTTGTGCTTTTAGTATGTTTCATCTAATATTTTTTTGTTGTTTTAGGTAAACTATTTTTAAAAATATATTTTATATATTTTAGATTTTAAATTTAAATTTAACCATATTATTCATATATTAGTCATAAATTTCTATAAGCCATGTTGAAAATTGTGTATATTTATCTCATTTAAATATAAAATTTTGTTGCAACTTTGTAACATTTTGTAATAGTTGACCCAACTAATACAATTAACTAAAAAATTGCTTCAAAATAACATTTTATTCTTTTCGGCAGTTCTGATAGCTAGTGCATTCACGGGGACATATGGAGTCAACTACGGGCGGATAGCCGACAACATCCCCTCGCCGGAAAGTGTCGTCACCCTTATGAAAGCAGCAAAAATCAAGAACACAAGAATCTACGACGCTGATCACGAAGTTCTCAAGGCATTCAAAGGATCAGGAATCGAGATCATCATCGGGCTTGGAAACGAATTCCTGAGAGATATAAGCACAAGCCAGGATCGAGCCATGGATTGGGTGAAAAACAACGTCGAACCCTTCGTTCCCGGGACCCGTATCCGTGGAATCGCAGTCGGAAACGAGGTTCTAGGCGGCGCCGATCAAGAACTCTGGGAGGTCCTGCTACCGGCGGTGAAAAACATCCACACCGCTCTCGACCTCCTCCACCTCGCCGACGATGTCGAGGTTTCAAGCCCACATTCCGCCGGCGTGTTCGCTAGTTCCTTCCCTCCATCAGCCGGCGCGTTTAAGGAAACCCTAGTTCCCTACATGAAACCTCTCCTCGAATTCTTCTCCCAAATCAAGTCCCCTTTCTACATAAACACGTATCCATTTCTCGCATACATCAGTGACCCCGAACACATCGATATCAATTACGCAATCTTCAAAAAGAATGCAGGAATAGAAGACGCGAAAACGAAATTACATTACGACAACATGTTCGAAGCACAAATCGATGCGACTTACGCTGCTTTGGAAAAAGCTGGATTTGAGAAGATGGAGGTTATAGTATCGGAAACCGGATGGGCTTCAAAAGGTGATGCGAATGAAGCCGGAGCTACGTTGAGTAATGCGAGAACGTATAACCTGAACTTACGTAAAAGACTCTTGAAGAAGAAAGGTACACCTTACAGACCAAAAATGGTGGTGAAGGCGTATGTTTTCGCCATGTTTAACGAAAACCTAAAACCCGGCCCGACATCCGAGAGAAACTTCGGACTTTTCAAAGCCGATGGAAGCATTTCTTACGATATCGGATTCACCGGACTTGTGCCTTCTTCTGCAACATCTTTGTTCTCCTTCAAGGTATGAACTATGAACTATAATTTCTGATTCACTGATTCCAATTCCTTTCACTGATTCCATTCCTGAAATTCTTTCAATTTTTGTAGGTAATGGCGACATGTTCCACCGCTTTAGTATTGATGGTGTTAAATTTGTAGGGGTATATATATTAATATATACTTAGAGAGTCACACTCGTATATTTGTGTTTGATTCGAGAACTTATTCTTTGAATACAATTCCTCTGTTTTCAATTTTATATCTTTCTGACTTCTGTGTAATTCAAATACTGGAAATACACGATAGGGTTCACAATTGATCACAAAGAGAGTGAAAGTTATATATATAATTACGTAATTAAGTACTGAAATTGGTCGATATATATACAACATAATAAGATGAAGATTCAAGGTTGAAAGAGTTTATCACCACATTTGCATTTCCATGAGAGAAGATAATAACAATCATCTTCACGATGAGAAGATTGAGATCTGTAATCGATGATTTTATTTTTATGGTGAGGAGGGATAACAAGAGTGGCTCGACATGGTTGACAGTTCATGCATCTGTTCACGCATCCTGGTGGCCTTGATCCCAATGTTCTTGTTCTTTCTTGTACACCTTCATTAACTGCTAATTAATTAAAAAAAACAAAAGAACAAGAAAAAGATTGCAAAAGCAAACAACAATTTGGGATAACTAACATCATCATGCATCATGTACATAACAAGAAAGTGATTGAAAAATGAAACTGATTTGGGATTAATTAATCTACATACGATTAGTTTTACCTGAAACAGAAGGTGACAAAATGAAAGAAAACAGAAGAATGAGTGTGATACTGATAAGAAGCCTCAAGCGCCATGAGTAGGTTCTTGTAGGTTCCATGAGTAGTTAAAAAAGCTTCAAGATTTTGATATAATAAGACTATAAATAGAAGATGTAGAAGACGATGATGAGTGATGACGATGGAGACTTGTCAGTGTAATTAAAGATACTTCACTTGCATGCTATATGAAATTAAGAGAGAACTTGGAATGCTATTTGGAAGGTGAATAGCACAAGAAAAAGGGGATATATCCTTGACAGAAAAGGGCAGAATATGTTTAGAGAAGAAGAGACATGTTTGCTGATGACTGATGTGATGGGCTTTTATACTCATACCAATTGTATTTAATTAATTAAAAAGTCTCAAACTTCAATTCTAATCACTGTTCTTTTTTCCTACTTTTGGGAAAATGTTGCACTGACTATTATTCTTTTAAAATCTTGATACAATGTTTTCTTGAATTACCAACATTATCCTAGTGATATGGGGAATGCAGGAATCATTAATTAAACTAATTTTTAATTGTTTCCTTTTTTTTTTTGTGTGTGTGTACATGGTCAAACTTTGTTGAATGCTGTAATAAATAGTCCAAAAAGATTTGCACACCAATATTTATTCTTCCATTCTTTGAGAATAGGAAACATTTTGCCACCCGAATTAATAAAAATCGTTAAATAATAAATATTTGTACTGAACATGTAAAACAAACCACATGACATAAATACTACGTACACACCAAAGGTACAGTGAGACTAGCCAATACTCAAGTACTGAAAGGCATAAAGAAGATATTAAAATTTAAAGGAAGAAAATTAAAGATAGAGAATCAGATTCTTTCATAGACTGGATTGGGCTTCAAATTGGATAGATGCTCGTGATTTTATCGGTAGATAACTGAAATTAGGGTTCATAGATTTGAAAATTCATAGTCATTTCATCAAACAGATGATGTGCACAACCTTGTCTTTTGGTCGTTTTATTTTTAACCTTTTCTTCCTGATGCTTCGAATTTCTTAAGCTCGTACGCTGAAAAATAATTACTAAACCATTAACCTATGATCACAAACAGTGATTGGGAAAGCAAAAATGTCTGCTTGTGTACCTAATTAGAGGAAATCTTTCAGAGAACAAGATAAATCCAACAGCACAGATCCAATTGAAAAGGCAATGTTGCTGCTGCTACTTTGCTTTTTATGAACAGTGTCCTTTAGAAAAAGAAGTAACGGGTCGTATTCCATTTTGGTGGGGTCTGTGTTGAACAATACACGTCTTCTTCAATTGATTAGACCTTCCATGTCTTCATGCCCTCAAGTACGAAAGAAGGCATGCATATTGTGAATTTGTGATATTTCTGTTCATGTCATGGGGAAAGCGTCATCAAGAAAACGGAAAAAATGGCATAGGACAACAGTCTTTCCGAGCAGTTCGTGTATGATATCGCAAAGGCCCCCTTTCGCAAATCAGAGGCGGAGAAGAGAGGGTTCAGTCCGGCACATGTGGTGTGGGTAGGAGGAGGGGTCCACCGGCCATGGTCAAGACTCAATCAAGTACACCTGCTGCTTTTGTTTATGAGACTTGAATTCTGTGGCAGAGGCAGGCTCGGCTCAGATCGGCTTTATTCAGTTTCTTGATACTTGATAAATGTTGGTAGGGGATTTGGAATGGACCACTTGAAATCAATGGATCTCCTCTTCTCTTCTGTTCATCTTCTTTAAATCTTGCAATATCAGAAGGAGCAAAGATAAAATCGTTTTCTCGAATGCGAGCAATTAATCCGTTGTTGTACGACACCCATCAAAAGCTCGTAACGAACACCCTTTTTAAAATATTTCAGTATAAAGGTGAGTACAAATTTATATAAGCAAATCCATGATCGTTATGAAATTAATTCATTCGTAAATGATATATTCTTAGGAGAGATATTTACACAAATGACCACTATTTTTAGTTAAAAACTAAACAAAAAATAAGAAAATTTGATCGAGTCCGGAACAAAATTCATTCCGGAGCTTAGAAGCTGTAATAAGAGTGTTTAGGAAAAGCTCATGAAAATTAAAAATATATATATATTGGATGAATTTTTCCTAACACAACTTTTTTCAAAGTGCTTGTTAATGAACAAGCTTTAGACAACCAATTGTAAACAATCAACTTATATAAGGCTTCATAAAAAAGCAAAAACTATCATATTATTGAGATAAAAAAAATGTTTTCTTATAAAAAATTCCATAAAAAATATTTATTATTGTGGATGCTCTTAGGTGAGTTGTCATGATGCGACGTAAAATGGTATGAAGTACAACTTTCCATATTTATTTTCCAAAAAGTACATTCCCGGTGTAATTTTTTATTAACTAAGAATGGACATAAGTGGGTCGAGTTGTCGTTGGGGACACACATTCCGAACTATTATTTTGTAGTTTGCTTGTATATGTCATATGTGTTTGGTTAAGAGTTAGATGTCTATATCTTAATGCAATCAATAGAGCTTATCTCCGGCTGAACATGAGTCCATCTAACAGAATGCACGAAGAAAGTTTTGCCACCCTCCTTTTTGTATTGTTTCAATCTAGAAAAAAATCAATTTGGGTACAGTTACCAATATCAATAAAGATGTTGCGGACCGGTTTGAGTTCTTATTTCTCATTTTAGGTTGTGTGGTAAGATTCAATGTTAATGCAATACTATTTTGCTTGTAATCCATGTTTCATTAATATTGTTATGATTGATGGTCCAATAATTTAAAGATTCAGAGTTTCTAATATGGATGTGTCCATTGATCTTCATAGCCAATGCCATCTTCAAGAAAACTACTTAGGCACCATGTTTTTAACGTTTTCCATTGCCAGAAACAACCAACTCATGTCCCCGGCCTATGGAGTGTGAGTAAAACAAAGTGTGGAATCATGGTCTTGAGTTTTCATAGAGGCGGAAGGAATGCCTTAGGAAGTTTGGAATCTAGCCATTGTATATAACATGGCCAATTCCACTAGCATTGTGTGACAACCAAAGAAAATGTGTCACTGGCTGCCGTTGGGAATTAGTAAGAATGAACAAGTGTAATGTAATAAGAATGTAATATTTATAATATATTAATAAATATATGTGATTACGTTTATACCTATCCGTAAAGTACGACCATTTAGACTAAAATGCTCAAAAATAAGTGCAAAAAGTCATGTCATCATACGTAAATTTTAACATATTCAGAAAGTACACGACGTCATGATTCCAAAAATATACACTTTATAAAAATCTGACTTCGTATGAAAGAAATATGATTTTTACAGATATAAAAATCAATCACGTAAATAATTTTACAACGTAAAAAGAATACGAAGAAACCGGTCGAGTTTTGGCTAAAGTCATAAAAAGGAGAATCATAGTACTCCTCAAAATATGAATTTTAAGACAAAGCATGCCGAAAACTGAGCCCGTATTGAGGAGTTATGATTTTTATAAAATCATTTAAAATACCCCCACCCCACAAAACAATACGCGAAAAATAAAAGTTAGAATTAGCCAAAACAACCTAAAGGAAAGTTGTAGTACTCTTCGAGGCCTACACATAGGTATAGAGAACATCAGAAACAGAGCTTGTACGAGAGAGATACAAAATTTAGAAAAACATTTAAACTGGGTGTGCGACGCGCGTTCTAACGTTCGATTCGCGGAGATACAGATGATGTGGCCTAGCGAGAGAATGACATGTGTCAACACTCAGATAGGGCCAGTGTGCTCATGCGCAGTGCATACCTTACGATCTCGCAACGTGCACTTCAAAAACCAGATATAAATAGAAGTGTTCGGCGATAGCATTTATCAAACCATCACAAATCCCCCCTCTCTCTATATCTATCTATCTATCTATCTATCTATCTATCTCTAACTGATTGGTTCCCTCTCCCGAGCGGTCCCCGAGCTTCCAAGTCCCGACGCTGCACCGATTTCGCTATTCATGCTTCGAGGGTGAGTCCACGGCACCACTTTTATGATTTTCAAAAGTTTTACGTGCGGGGGGGGGGGGGGATACATGTTATAATAATATATTATTGATTTGTAAAACGTTACTATTTACACAATATCAGCAATTTATAAAATGCATGCAACGTTAGGATAATATTATGTTTGGTAGTTACTCTACCCATGTTTTAGGAATAATATTATGTCTAGTTGTTATGTTGCACAAAACCTTAGGATAATATTTTACCTGGTAGATACTCTGCCCAAAACCTATGATAATATTATACATATTCTGACCAAAATCTCTAGGGTAACATTGTACCTAGTCGTTATGCTCGTCAAATTTAAAAGATAGCATTGTACCTAGTCGATACTCTGCCCGAATATTATATATTATTGATTTGTAAAACGTTACTATTTACACAATATTAGTAATTTATAAAATGAATGCAACTTTAGGATAATATTATGTTCGGTAGTTACTCTGCCCATGTTTTAGGAATAATATTACGCCTAGTTGTTATGTTGCACAAAACTTTAGGATAATATTTTTCGTGGTAGATACTTTGCCCAAAACTTATGATAATATTATACCTAGTCGTTATTCTGATCAAATCTCTAGGGTAACATAGTACTTAGTCGTTATGCTGGTCAAATTTAAAAGATAACACTGTACTTAGTCGATACTCTGCCCGAATATCCTATCAAAATATCTAAAATATTATATATATATATATATATATATATATATATATAATATTTTAGATATTAGTATAAGTAAAAGTGTATATATATATATATATATATATATATATATATATATATATATATATATATATATATATATATATATATATGAGTAAATTACACGAATGGTCCCTATGGTTTGAGGTAATTTGCACGTTTGGTCCCTAACTTATTTTTTTAACTCGGAAGGTCCTTAATGTTTGTTTTTGTTACATGATTGGTCCCTACAGTTTGTTTTTGTTACGCGCTTGGTCCATATCTTAGCAAAAAAGATTATTATTTAAATAGGGAAAATGATGAGGTACGTAAGGTAAGGTGAGGGGGTGGGGTTGGGGGTGTGTTTATTTAAATAAATTTAAAAATCAAGGGCAAAATAGTCTTCTTAGGTAAGACAGGTACCAAGCGCGTAACAAAAACAAACAGTAGGGACCTTCTGAGTTAAAAAATTAAGTTAGGGACCAAACGTGCAAATTACCCTAAACCATAGGGACCATTCGTGTAATTTACTCTATATATATATATATATATATATATATATATATATATATATATATATATATATATATATATAAGTAAAAGTTTATATATCAGTATAATTATGGAAAGAATCAAATCGAAGAATACTAAAACTACAAATAATAAGATCGATAAACAAGAAGTATACGCTAAGGCTAAAAAAATTGTTGCCCAATGAGAACGATAGAATTCATCCTTTAGCCGATTAGTTTTTTGCTAACTCCGGCCTATAATCGTTAAATCTTAAGTGAGCAAGAAAGATATGTGTAGATCGATATGGGGCTTACACCCCCACATGTGGTTGCTAGCTACAACCTTGATGGTCGAATCACAACAGACATAACTTTCTAAAGTATTTTACGACGTCCGATGAAGCGTCGTGTAGGGAAAATATCAAGTCGAAAGCTCACTTATAGGAACTCATTGTAGCTATGTTCGCTCAGCCTTAACTAAATAACCAACCTAAAGGGGAACGCCTTGAAGTAGGAATAATATACACCAATATGTGAAAAGGGTGAATATCTTATAAGATAAGTATACGAAAGGGATGACTACAAAATTAAGCTATAACATTAAAATACTAAGAATATTAAAGATAATATTATTCTAGTATAACTAAAGAAATTCATATTCATCAACAAATATCTTATACTACAAAGAGTATTTTCAAAGGAATAAAACATGTGAACTCACCAACATTATGTTGACATTTTCAAAACCACGTGTATTCTCAGGATAATGAGCAGTGAAAGTGGCAGTGAGAAGGGATAAGTCACCAAGGGATCGGTTGGAAGAACCATTTATTCTCTGGTTGTTTAAGTCTATGTTAGGAAGTGTCGTGTGCTTATACTACAAATAATGATTTAACCTACTATCTAATGAATAAAAGTAATGTTTGTGTTATATCTTTTGTGTATTGTTTAATATATTCAATGATTATGTACCACATAAAAATGCCGCATAGCCCGACGTTTCCATCTCCTGCCGGGGGTGTAACATATTAGCATTAGACATATCTTTCTAAATACATATCACAGGGTTTGTTCTCAGAATTTGTTTATAAACTAGTGATATAAGACTAAAGCAATCGAGTAGTGGAGTTTTGTTCCGGAAGACATGTCAAAGTGTTGAGAGAAAAACTTGAGAAACACACTTGAACAAACGTTAGAACAAGTTTATATTGCGGAAATTAAAGTTAATCTCAAAGGATCATAAAGCTCAACAATAATATAAGTTAGAGTTAGATAGTTAGGTGATTAGTTGCGGAAATATAAGGAAATATAAAAGACAACAAGTATTATATCAAGTATACACTTAAGTTGATTCTTAATGAGGAATACAATCAGACCAAGTTAGTAAGTGAGATCAAACTTAGTGATTAAGTCAAGATTGACTTGCTCCGAAGAGATAACGATATTAGAATCAGAGTATCTTTAAGGTGAGATAGTAAGATGGAGATTTGAGATTCAAGATGCGTAAAGAGATGTGTATTTAATCAGAAAGAGAGAACTCTATTTATAGAGTCTCAAAGATTACAAAAGTCCTATCTGATAAGAGTTGCCACGCAGGGCACATTGGATAAAGGAAAGTACTTAAAGAAAAACAGATAAAAGATTAAGACTAAGTGCTGATGACTAAGATGACTGCGGTTGCGGTGCTTGACTGCTGATGAGAGTGGTTGCGGATAAGATAATGGTTGCGGATTGGATCAAGTTTAAGAGGGTCACTTCTATGTTTCAACACAAAGGTATATAATGTCTGATTTCAAAGTTGCAATGTGCAAATGCGAAGCAATGTAACTGGCTTAACATTATTGGTCATGATAAATGGGACAAGGATTTGTTCTCCAAGCTGTGTCACAATATACCAACATGTAATATTTAGGAATTTGTGTACACATTACCGACAGATGAATAATATGTACTTATAATGCCTCTCACTAAGGTTTGTTGTGACACGAAAGAATGTTGGTTGTCTGAACCCTGAAACTTCACATGTAAACATATAACTATCGATACATATAATTTTTTTAAACATCGTATGAAAATAATCCTAATATATTTTTCTATGAAGCTTTATCATAAAATTACCCCTTATGCACATATGGCACTTAAAAGGTGGATATAGAAGTGTGTTGTCAATCAACAAGGTGGTATGAAGATTGGTGTTGTGATTGAATCACCCCTTTGGAAGGTACATCAGATCAACAACTTCAACTATCAAGTACAAGATGGTATGAAGAACGTTGTTGTCAATCTACAAGACCAGACTTGTACGTGTGGGAAATGACAACGCTTTGGTATGATGTGTGGTTTTCTAATATCGACAGTGTAATCATTAGGCTTTAGGCACAATCACCATGCCGTTCATAGTTTTTTCATGTATTTAATATATTAATTAGCATATCAAATAACAATGATGCATCCTCGACTAGCTCCCTTTATATGGGAAATTCTTAATGAAGTGATTTTCGTAAAACACCATCTAATGGAGTAATGCACATTCCCCCGTTCAATTTACCTTTTTGTAATATAATATTTTTACCACTATATCAAATGTATTTAAGTTTAATGTTTATAATGATATCGTACTTCAAACATCATACCGGTCTTTTTAAGAAAACAAAACAACATAAATAAATTATATGGAACAAAATTTTATATATAACAAATACAATACAATATGTAACATAAACCCTAAACCACAACAACATACAATCCATTATGAATTTTAACTATAAAACCAAAACCGTAGTAAAATACAATACCGTTTCAGGCATACATTGGTTCATACTACGAGCACTTGGTTGTAGTCATACTTGGTAACTTATGGCCTCAAAGTGGCTAACATGCGTTTCTTATATTTGTTGGAGCACTTGGTGAATTTATGACATTTGGGGAATAGAAAAAAACACTCTTTTACATGACAATTTGTTTAGATTATTTCCTCGTAAATGACCACTTTTTATAATTCTTTTATCAATATTAATTTCTTGTGAAAACACAATAGAGTAGATAAGATGTTAATGTAGAGTACAACAAGATGAAGAGATGTATTTCATAGTCAATTAGTTAGTCTAGAATATGATGATGTATTTGTAGAGAAAGTAAAAAAAAAAACCAATGATTCCCAACTTGAACAGTTTATTCATTATAAACCAGTTCGATTATAAATCAACTTACAAAGGAAACCTCTCTACATTCATACTCACACTCAGATGATTACATAAACTTCAAAGATCAATTTCACAGAAGAACAATCTCCTGATCATCTAACCCTAATAACGAACAAACCCTAATATGAGAGAGTTCTTTACAGACATGAAGCGTGTGAATGAACCAAATGACCTACAACTACACATTGTATACATCGGGTAAAAACGCCACCAGTCGCTCCGTGGAGCAACCCAAGACCTGCGTGTAAACCCGACATCCTGCATAATAACTTACACAAAGTATCCTACAGAAACAATAAATATACAAAACTTACCCACAATAAGAATTAATGTGAACATTAGTTCAAGGAAAATTTTATTTTTTAAAAACATCAATAAGACCAAGATGGTTAGAAATATATTCATGTTGAGCAAACACGAGTGCTTTAGTCAAAATATCTGCATTTTGATTTAAAGAATCAATTTTATTTATTTTAAAAACACCATTTTCAATTTTTTTTCTCGAATAAAATGAAGGTCAATTTCAAAGTGTTTAGTTTTCTCATGAAACATTGGGTTTAAAGCCAATTTAATGGCATCTTCATTATCACAAAAAATATTCACAGGTGTTAAGTCTTTTATCCCAAAATCAAATAACAATTTCAAAACCCATATCACTTCACAAGCCACAAAACCTACAGCTCTATATTCAGATTCAGTGGAAGAACGAGAAACAATACTTTGTCTCTTGCTTTTCCAAGATACAAGTGAATCTCCAAAATATACAAGATAACCAATAACCGAGAAACAGTACATTTAGCCCAATCAGCATCCACAAAAGCAACAAGATTAGAAAACTATGTCTTGTTATATGAATACCCTTACCAGGACTATCCTTCAGATATCTTAAAAGTCTGAATGCAATATTCAAATGTGGCTTATACGGTTTATGCATATATTAACTTAAAATTTGAACATCATACGATATATCTGGACGGGTCATAGTCAAATAAATCAATTTTACAATTAATTTCTGAAATTCAGTTATATTTACTATAGAATCAGAACTATCTAAATCACATTCTCGTTTAACAACTAGATTTGCTTCAAGATGAGTTTTAACAGGTTTACAAGCAAGCATTCCAAACTCATGCAACAACTCCAAACAATATTTACTTTGATTAAGACATATTCCTTTATCAATTTTAATAACCTCAATTCCCAAAAAAATATTTTAGTTCTCCTAAATCCTTAATAAAAAACTGTGACTTTAAAAAATTTATAACATTTTCCAACTCCACACTACAATTTTCAGTGATAATAATATCATCAACATAAACCAACAAAATTTCAAGAGTGTTTTCATGATTCCTAACAAATAAAGAATAATCATTTATTCTTTGTCTAAATCCAAAAATTGAAAGTGAATGGCATAACTTTTCATTCCACTTCCTAAGAGCTTGTTTAAGACCATAAAAAGATTTTATTAGTTTATAAACTCTGATATCACCCTTAGAATGATACCCTTCAGTAAGTTCCATATAAACATTTTCACACAAATCACCATATAAAAAGGCATTGTTTATATCAAGTTGATATAAAGGCCAAAAATGATGAACATCTAAGGAAAAAACAATTCTAACAGAAACCATTTTAGCTACAGTAGAAAATGTCTCCTCGTAGTCAATACCTTCCCGTTGTGTGTATCCTTTTGCTACAAGTCTAGCCTTAAACCTATTGGGTTTTGTATACTACAACATCCTATGGTGCACATACAACCGTAAAAGCTTTGGATCTATGTTTTCTCTAATTATACATGCATATGGTTTCCAAAGCTTTAATCCTACAACTAGCATACAAATAACATATGTATAATAAGACAAGTTTTAGACATACCTCTTGATGTTGTTGATGTTGCTAGGAAGACTTTGGCCTTTAAGAACTTAGTGCCCCAAGTGTTGCACCTTAAATGGAATCACAACTCACCTAGGACAAAGGATGACATTTTGAGAGAGAATTCCATGCACCAAAACCGTCAATCTATCTCTAAGAATAGAAGCACACGTTTTTAGGTTATGGAGCATATATTTATATGTGGGATTCCAAGAATCATAGGTATAACCCAAATCCATACCCATGGGTTTTATGATCCATGGTTCATGTGGCCCAACTCTTTTTGTATCCATACATAAACTTAGTCCAATATGGATCAAAAGCCCAACACATATAAATATAACCAATTACCATAATTAGTCCCCATAGATTTAATTAGTCTCTTTTGATCACTAAATTAATTCCAAACTAATTCTTGATCAATACTAATTAAATCATATGATTTCATATTAATATATTAGAACTTATAACATATTAATAAATCATATATAACCTCTTCTCAAAAGTCCATCCTAACAAATTGTCCTGATGTTATGCAACCCAAATGGACCATGCTACTCTCGGGTCGAGTACATACCAATAATAGTTATGGGCTTAGACATCTAATCCAACAGTCTCCCACTTGGATAAGTCTAAAACTATTATTGCAAATACGACTCCAAAATCCCGACTAGCAATTGTAGCTCTTAAAAGCCGCTGTCGAACTCTGACCTAGTCAATGATGTGTCCATTAGATAAGGGATCATATATTCCTCCATTGTAGATATCATATGGACTTAGACATGGATTATAATCATTCTCTCTGTCCATCTGTTGTTTCCCAATTTCTGATTTATGACGACCGACTAATTGAACAAATCAAATCAGTCTAGGCCCGACCGAGCACTTAGGGTTGTCATCACTAAATCATCGAGGGGCCTACATATATCGCTTTTATCCACATGGGGTAAAAGGAACGGATAAAATTCAACCCAAATGCTCGCTTGTACTCACTCATCAAATTACACACAACGATATGTTTTATAACATCCAAGTTACTGGTGCGTTTACATATGTCAATGTGCAACCGACTCACAACTACAACTCACACGTCTCCGTTTGAAGAATATAAGATATTATCGTATCATGATCACTCGTGATAAAATCCATGAAGTGATTCAAATGAGCGTGGGTTTAATCCAATACTCGAATCTTATTCCAGGAGCACTCATGAATACTGTAGCTATGTCTAAAACATCTAGACATACTACAGACCCATTCATGACAGTCTTGCATCAATACCTACTTCCAAAGTATGATTGACTGTGGACGGTTTGAATAACCTAGTTATTCAGGAAGTCAAAACATGCAAAGTGAAACACAAGAATAATACTAATCCTATATGGCCCCAAAAATTTTGAGCCATATTGATTACTCATTATTCATTGTATAATGTTTTAAATAATCAACTTAATACTTGAACTACAACAATAGTTGTCCCATGCTACAAGCATGCACACTATGTTTACCTATGGTCCTTTCTTTGTGGAATAGATCAATTGAAAAAATTTCAATGATGCTCATTTCACAATTCCAAATCCTTATGACAAATGTAAGAATACAAGATTCTTTGTCAATCTGTTAGATTCTAAACTTATATGTAATGATCCTCTTGTAATGACTATGCACAAAAGTCACAAAGACTTGGCAACAGACATTACAAAGTATTACAATGGAGAGCAATTCCATGGAAACGAAGTCTCACATTCAAAGTACATTCCTTTGAACATCCTTCTTGCATTAAGTTTTCTAATCTTACACATATTTAAAGAATAACTTCCACTTATAGAAACATTTCCATATTCCCATTTTGACTAGCACTTCTAAACAAGAGTTGCCTCTTTTCAGAATATGTCAATATGGTCCTTCCAAAATTAACACCATACTTCCAACTGTCCATGAGCAACCAATCTTTGGTAAACCTCAGATTGTCCTCGACAATTGCTTAACCATTTTAGTCATATCCAGTTCTACTCCTTTTTCCCTCTTAATGCCCTAGGCATTTAGAAAATTCAGAACACATAGAGATATTATAGCATATTCAATCGATCCTATACCCGAAGCATATGGGATACGATTCATAATGTCTCACATAAAGACATGATCCTAGACCAATCTTTTGCTATAATTTTTTCTATTAGCCATGTTCTCAAAATTCGGACTATAAAGAGGGATGCCGTAATCATAATCGAATATTGAGAACGCAATTAATATTTCCATATATAGAATTTCCTTATGTTGAACCATTCCAACATAACATTCTTATATATACTTGACTAAATTTGATTAAAATCTCAATTTAAGCTTTTAGAATTGGAATGAAGTATAATTTCCTCTCCCTTAATTATAGCAAAACAACTTTTCAAACCCTACAACTTTGCAAATTGAAACTTCTGTTTTCTATAATTAACATTGCTAACTTGCAACACTTAACATAATAATCATGCTCCCACTAACATGATAATTATCTTCTTATCAATATAACACTTATGTTGTCACTGACTTTGACATGTAACCAAAAATCAGTTGGACTTCTAGAAATCAATACTTTATTGACTTTCATTACCAAAGTTCAGGTTTCTGATACGAGATGTTTCGATAAGACTTTATCTAATCTTCCCAAAAATATACACCTTTCCTTAGATTGCTCACATGTGTATCTAAACAATTTTAGAACTATGAAAAGGCATGACGTAATCATAGTCTCAAATGTTTAGACCTTTGCCATTGCTCACAATTCGAATTATGAAAAGGGATGTTGTAATCATAACTGAATTTGAGAATGCAAATATCACAATTTCTATCTGCTTAAAATCTACTTAGTGAAAGCGTTTCCTCACCATCATTTTCATGAATCAAAGTGAAACCTTATGACACTTAGATTTTATGGTGTATGTGCTCCTATCCATGTGAATTTGTCAAAAACATAACCACAAGAGTAGGTTAGTGACAAATCCAAACTTATATGGACTGAACTCGTTCAATCTTAACTTCTTGCCACCTAGCAGCACAAGGGCCTACCATTGCTTCCAATTAGTTATGCAAACAACTGAGAACTCATAGAAATCACATGCATAATCAACTTTAACTGGAATGAGCACAAAAACAAGAATATGTCAACACGATAGGCTATATACCTCAAGTCGTGTGCTAGTGATAAATAATACCCTTGATTAGTTCTTGAAAGTTTTTCAAGATTTTTAAGACTCCCACTGACCTCTTGACATATAAGATTCTCTTGTCAAGAACCATTCCTTGACAAAGCAAATATATTCAAGAGTTAGTGCGGATTCTTATCAAGACAAACACTTCACACAATTGGCCTTAGTTGGTCTTTGTTTTATCCAAAACATCACAACTCACCAATTTCAAATGTACAAGAGTAGAAAACATTTTACTCTACATTGATAAGTTTTTTAAAACTTCTTAACATTATGTCATCAAGGCTCGATCTTGGAGTGTTACTCTAAGACTCAATTTTGGAACAAAGTATGATTCATCTTTTGATTTAACCATTTCAACAATTCACGATTCCTCTTCTTAGTCAAACAATTGCACTAAGATGTCCTTATAGGATCAATTGTGATATGGTTTTTCATAATCATTAAGATGATCATAAAACATGATATCGAAGTACTCTCCCATCTTTTCAGATTGGAGAAACTTTTATCTTTTAGCCTAATTTGATTCTTCTCATTCGTCCTGCCATACATTGAAACTTTCCAATGTTTCAGAATTATACTTAAACTTGTAAGCACAACCATATTTACTAAACTTTTGTAAATCATGACGAATAGCCTTATCGTTCTTTGTGGTGTACCTGATCAGTGCACAACCAAGTGTACCCCATCTCCTAGTCCTTCACTTGACTCACATATACATGTGAACAAGGAATTAGTCTTAATTTCCCAAAGATGAAAATTCTCAGTCATCATACAATACAAGTTGCATGATTCCAAGTTTCTATCCAACTGAAACTTGGGTGATGAGAATATTTCCTTATTTGGTAAATTATGACACTACCACAAACGAAAGAATCAAATCCATTTTCCAATATTGCTATCAATGGAATCATATAAACAACAATTTTCACAAATCCCATTGTAAGGATACTTAAAATAAATAAAATAAAAAATTTTCCTTTTATTTTAAAATTGCGGAAAAACTTATCCTTACAATGCAAATACATATGAAACTATGTTGTTATCAATTCCTAAGCAATCTATCATAACTCTTAAGCAGCAGCTCAAAATTCCGATCTTCGAATCATGCGATCGAAATCCATCTTCGCGATCAGATTCATCATACTCTTCTTCTAAGATTCCTCTCCTTTTTCGATTCTACAAAACATCAAAATGCGACCTAGTCACATCATGTAATAAGAATCTCCAAATAGGAACTTAATAGAGTTAGATAGTGGACTTTACCTGAAGCATAGTCAAAATTTTGACTTTTACCATCCTAGCGAACTTTCAGGTAAATAAGGCAGCTTCGTAACCAATGCCCCTTCCTTTGGCAAAAGAAACATGTGGACTCTTTAGGAATGGTACACAAAACTATTTCAGACTTAGCCTTTCTCTTTACCATTGGGTCAGATGACTTGACCATGGCCGGTCCCTTTCCATTGGGAAGATAAAGCTTTTCTGGATTTCTAATGTTACCATTGTCAATGTCCATGGAAGTTTGGGAAGTAGATCTTCCAATCAAATTTGCCTTACCAGTGCTCCAAATCATTGCTTATTCAGCAGCAACAAGAAAATAGGTAAGATCATTAAGGGTCATGTCGTGGTCTGTCACATAGTAGTCCTTAATGAACTCACTATATGACTCGGAAAGCGATTGAAGAACCCAATCAACAGTCAACTTCCTTGAGACTTCGACACCCAATTCTCCCAGCTTGTCAATATGTGACTTCATCTCCAAGATGTGAGCACATATAGACATTTCTTGCCAATAGGGATTGAGTGACCTTGAACTTTTCAAGAACTTGTGGTTTAGGGAGAATAATTGGAGGAGGTGGAGGAAGTGAAGTATGATTTCTAGTCCCATGAATGCACAATAAAGGGATTAATCTTTAACCTTGATCGCCATTTGGGATATCATCTTCATTAGGAAAGCTTTATCCAAAAGGATAAGGAAGACCATAGTTGTCATAACTAGACATCTATGATGGAGAAATTCAAGTTTAGTTTATTTAAGTCCTTAATATAACACCCAATATGAAATATTAAGGCTAGGACCCAACACAATATTTTATAACTTGGAAGAGGGATGTCGGAATCCAAGCTACAAAATATTTGAAGGTAGGTAAATGACGATTTACCAATTTCCACCATGAAAAACGAAATTTAACATTAGGTTTTAAATGAATTGAAACTCCTAGATCTTTTGAGATTCATTGAACTATTCAATGGCATGTTTAAATCTCGATTGTGCCCTTCAAGTTTGTGACTGGGATGCCGAGGATCACAAACAAGGAGTGAAGAACCATGCAAATTAACTTGGTACACTTAATGTTACAACCACCTAATCAATGTGCCGGTTAACCACACACGCTCCATTGATCTATGATTAACATCAGGCTACCCTTTGCAACACATTGTCAGTCCCAGATTAGTGTGCCGGTTAACCACACACGCTCCACTAACGACTTAACAAGGTGCAAAGTGCAATTTCATGGGTTAGCACCATATTCACATTTTCCTAAAGTAGCTAAGATTGGGAATTTAATAAAGTTTAGTTACTTTATATTTATCATTATACTTTTAATGTAGGGAGATTTAATGTCCTGTCCTACCCGTTCGGCTAACGACCCTCCACCAGTCAAGGAAGCGGTGGGTGAGAATGGACACCCATTAAACTGTCATTTTATAGGCAGTAACCTTATACCCCCTTATAGACCGGCTTCGTGAATGAGGCCTACTAACGGTAAGACTGACTTATTCTTATACATATATATAAGTATTAACTTTTAATATTATAATAGTATAAGGATGTATTTTAAACATTTAAAATACTTGATGGTTTAATCTATTAATTAAACTATACTCTTAATTTAATTAAACTAAACAATGTTATTATGGAATTATTAATCTCCTTTAACTAAACACTTTAATTAATTTAATAAACTCCATAAGGTTTGAATTTTAACTTTTAAAATTCTTGGGTTTGGAATTAAAGTATTCATAAGAGAGAATTTACAAATTCCAAAACTTGAGGGCAAGTTTTGAACAATTCAAAAACTTTTGGTTTGCATAACTTATGAGTTTAATATGGTTTTTATGGAAGACTTTTCAAGTTCCATAACTTGAGGACAAGTTATGGAAGACATAAAACTATTTTATGATGACATTAAAATAAGACCTTTCATTTTTTTATAACATATGAATCTTAATGAACTTTTAAAAGAAAAAACTCTTCATTTTCCATAACTTGAGGACAAGTTATGGAGTTCATAAAAACCATTAAGATCAAATATTCCAATTAATACAATAATCAAATAATTTTCCATGATCTAGATTAAACTCATAATAACAAGATAATTCATATAAACTATTTACAAGAAATTAGTCTATTACATAAACTAATAAAATCTTGAAACTATGGCAATTATCTTTTATTTGGATGATGATAATTATTTTCACAACATCAAATCGAATTAAGCCAAGAAATCCAAAAATCTGCCAGACCCGTCATCACCTTGTGGTAAATTTGACCACCTCGTGGTGATCAGGCAGAATCCAAAAAAAAAAACGATTTTTTAGCTTTGAAAAAATAACCAAGCATCAAATATAATAGAAAATCACCCATGTCTCTGATACCACTGTTGGGTTTTGTATACTACAACATCCTATGGTGCACATACAACCCTAAAAGCTTTGGATCTATGTTTTCTCTAATTATACATGCATATGGTTTCCAAAGCTTTAAGCCTAAAACTAGCATACAAATAACATATGTATAATAAGACAAGTTTTAGACATACCTCTTGATGTTGTTGATGCTGCTAGGAAGACTTTGGCCTTTAAAAACTTAGTGCCCCAAGTGTTGTACCTCAAATGGAATCACAACTCACCTAGGACAAAGGATGGCATTTTGAGAGAGAATTCCATGCACCAAAACCGTCCATCTATCTCTAAGAATAGAAGCACATGTTTTTAGGTTATAGAGCATATATTTATATGTGGGATTCCAAGAGTCATAGGTATAACCCAAATCCATACCCATGGGTTTTATGATCCATGGTTCATGTGGCCCAATTCTTTATGTATCCATACATAAACTTAGTCCAATATGGATCACAAGCCCAACACACATAAATATAACCAATTACCATAATTAGTCCCCATAGATTTAATTAGTCTCTTTTGATCACTAAATTAATTCCAAACTAATTCTTGATCAATACTAATTAAATCATATGATTTCATATTAATATATTAGAACTTATAATATATTAATAAATCATATATAAACTCTTCTCAAAAGTCCATCCTAACAAATTGTCCTGATGTTATGCAACCCAAATGGACCATGCTACTCTCGGGTCGAGTACATACCAATAATAGTTATGGACTTAGACATTTAATCCAACAAAACCTTTCTATCTCACCATTAGATTTAGACTTGATTTTATAAATCCAACGACATCCTATGGCTTTTCTTCCTTTAGGAAGTTCAGTAATTTCCCAAGTGTTATTTCTATAAAGAGCCTTCATTTCCTCATTCATTTCCTTTATCTAATTTGGATCTAAAAATGTGACATCCCCAATTTCACGGCCAGAAAAGACCGATTTAATTTATGCTTTTAAAATAATTTCAGAGTAATCATTTGATTAAAAGTGTTGCGGAATTTGTTCCCAGATAAACATGATAACTATGTTATCAAATCATTTCCGAAGAAATGAATTTTATTCACTTAAACCATTGGGATGTCATTGTCAATACAAAAACATAAGCATAAACAAAACTTACATTCATTTACACTAGTGATCTACTTCTCTTTTAATCTCTCAGTGTAAAGCAACTTCGTATCGATACCTGTGATACAAATAAACTGAGTGGGTCAGGCTTGGGAGCCTGGTGAGCATATAGGGTTTTCAACCCACAATAAATAATAAACTTATTAAGTTCTCAGTCAATAATAAATTTATTAATTTCATCAACCAAAAATAACCCTAATTACCCATTCCCATTATCCTCACTTTACGTCCCTAAAACAACTATCACAAGGGACCTAGCCTAAGGATTATCACTAAGGGTGACAACACTGCTTTGGGGGTTCCTCAGCAAGTTATGTCAAATAAAACAAACATCGGGGTGACAACATTGCTTTCCCTCAGCAAGTTATGTCAAACAAGACATCCTAACATAAAACAACCAACAAGTTGACAACATTGCTTTCCTTCAGCAATTTATGTCAAATAGGCACGAAGTCACATCGTCGCCATGTGCTAGTCCATAGCTCTTATTCATCGACAGTATTTCCCACGGGAGTTTCCCCCCGCAATACATGTCAATGGGTTTTCCATATGCTAAGTCCATAGCTCTTATTCATCGACGGTATTTCCCACGGGTTTTCCCCCCACAATACATGTCAATGGGTTTTCCATACAGCTGATGAACATACTAAGGGGTTTCCCCAGCCTTACATGCCCTAAGGGCACTCATGAGGGGTTTTAGAGTACAGCGAATGAACACTTAAGTCCATTAACACCTACAGGTTACGAGCCTGCTAGTGTTCCACAGACCATCAAAACAGTCTATGGTTGTCATCCATACTCTGCTGAATGACGGGGGTTTTAGAGTACAGCGAATGAACACTTAAGTCCATTAACACCTACAGGTTACGGGCCTGCTAGTGTTCCACAGACCATCAAAACAGTCCATGGTTGTCATCCATACTCTGCTGAATGACGGGGGTTTTAGAGTACAACGAATGAACACTTAAGTCCATTAACACCTACAGGTTACGAGCCTGCTAGTGTTCCACATACCATCAAAACAGTCCATGGTTGTCATCCATACTCTGCTGAATGACGGGGGTCAACGTTGGGTAAGGGCTTTTCTCATATTGCACCACTCACGCCAACATTTGGGTAAAAGCTTTTCCCATATTTCACCACTCACTCTCAACTCATGATCTATATCACTGATCATCTCATCTATCCAACTCACCTTTCATCACACACCCACTATTTAACTCATGATCTATATCACTAACTCATGAAGCTAGTCCGATCACTTCATAAAAGAACAAAGACTCCAAAGCTCTTCCAAATAAAAGTATAGGGAAAATACTGATAAAGTACTCCCGTACCCCGACACGTAATAGTGTCAAAAGGAAGAACTAATGGATGAACACATAGTTCAAAAACACCTAATGAACATATAGTTCAAACATACATACCGATTACAAGTCTACTAACGTTCCACTGGGCTATATAAAATAGTCTGTGGCCGTTGTCTATACTCTGCTAGATGACTAGATCATCTTAAACATCGATACCTCTCATCACTTTTATTTCATCACACATCATCTAATTAATCTACCCATGTTTTACCCAATATATTTGTAGATAAATATATATATATATATATATATATATATATATATATATATACAGTTTAAAACTTGTATAAAACATCAATTCAACAGTCACCTCAAATAAACAATTAATATATTTACACATAGCACGTATTTTAAGGTAAATACTCCATATCTATGTGTAAGGTGAAAGTGACTATACACTCACCAGATTTAATGAAAATCGGGCAGCAATTCGTTTCCTAAAACGATCGTTTCTAATAAAACCGGGAGTTTATTGAGAAACCGGGCTCTGCGAGGGTCGGGCTTTGAAACCGAAAAAAATAAATTTCCCGGGCTTCTCGGGCACTCCGGGACGTGTTCCGGGCGTTGGAAATGATCTCGGGGCATCGGGGGAGGTCAAAATAACCAAAATATTGAAAAAGGGGTAAAAATGGGCAATTTCCCAAAATTACCCGGGAAGGCTCGCATGCCTTCTATTTATAGGTTGTGAGGTCCGAAGTCGGCTGATCAGAAGGGCGAGTCAGCGAGGCAGGTGGCATCAGGAGGCGAGGGCACGTGGCTCGGACCAGAGGAAGACACGTGTCGGACACGTCTCGCATGCGAGGGCTCGTCACTGAGGCACACGCGTCGAATGACTCAACAAGGTCGGACACGGGGCAGCTCCTGCGAAGGTCACGTGCGAAGCTCGGACAGGTGGAGGCTTCTAAGTGGACCGGACTTCGGTCCAATGGGAAGAAGGGTGACGACTTCGGACCAATCAGCGGTTGCCACGCGAGGCTGCGGTCCAATCAGAAGATGCCATGTGGAGGCTGCATGCGAAGGGTGACGTGGCCGAAGCCACCTATGCGAAATTTCTCGGTTTTCGCGCCAAAACTTCTAAAATCCATAACTTTCGCATACGAGCTCCGTTTTTGACGTTCTTTATATGCACGCGTAGGTAAAATTATGCTCTACAACTTTCGTTTACACTTCGTCGGCTAATTTTGACTTTAATTTTTATATTATTATTTTTAACAGACCGGGACAGGAAATCTGTTAAAAATTCATAACTTCTTCATCCGACGTCCGTTTTCGTCAGACTTTTTATCGTTGTGCTACTAATGACGAGACCTTCGATTCTCGTTTAGGTCGTGTCTGCTAAAAATCACTCGATCTAAAATTCGAGTTTTTAGCTGTCTACTGTTAAGCTGAAACTTCGAAAAATCATAACTTCCTCATACGAAGTCAGATTTGGGCGTTCTTTTTATACCTACTCTCGGTTTAACGAACACTACAAGTTTCGTTTAGATCACTAAGGCCAAAAAGTAGTTTATCAAAAACTCACTTTTTACGACATTCGGCCCCGTGTCGGTTTATCGCGAAACTTCGACAGGTCATAACTTCTTCGTTATAACTCGGATTTTGGCATTCTTTATATATCCACAATCCTTGTCACGCCCACTACAAGTTTCTTAATAGATATTGGCTTTATCTAATATTTAATTTTGACCCTCATTTTTATTCTTAATTAATTAAACTCTAATAATTAAGCATAAAACACATAATTCACATAATATTCACATAATTCCTTTTTCATTTCTTCTAAATGAGTTACAAAGGTTAACCTAGACCATTATGTCAATATTAATGCCTAGCCTAGAAACACGGGCGTTACAAAAAAGCAACCTCACTATAAGTTTTTGGTTCAACTGTTTTATTAAGATTTGATACAAAACAAAGATTCACATTATTAAGAACAGAATAGTTAACAGATCGTTCAATTCCATATTTATGCCTTCCTTTCACAACATAGTCACTTAATCTAAGTGGCATGTGTATAGTACGACCAGATCTAGTAGCCCAAGTAGAATGACCCTCAGAAGGATTTGTATTATATTGACCACTTTCCTCAATCAATGTAGAGGAACTTGAAAACATCTCATCAGAAGGAGGCATGTGTGCCTCGCCAGTCTGGTTGCTGATATCCAAGGGACTTGTCTCATCTAGGTTATGGTCTGCACTAGCACCATCCTACTAATAGACACCTCTCAAGTCATCTGAATCGGTGTTATCAAGTTAAGAACTAGAATACAATGACTCTTCATAGGAAAAAGGATCACTAGAGCATAACGGAACATTGGATTTATTAGTCACATATGAAGACTTTAGCTTGAAATGAAACACAGACTCATAAAATTTTACATCCTTAAAAACAAAAATAAAATTTGAATCAAGACTAAGAACTTTGTATCCTTTTTTTTAGATGAATAACCAAGAAATATACATTTATCACCTCTTTTAGAAAATTTATACAAATTATTCAATTTGGTTGCTAAACACAAACATCCAAACACTCTAAGCTTATCAAAGGGAGGAAAAGTTTTATAAACAAGCTCATAAGGAGAAGCAACCTTTAAAACAGTTGTAGGTGTTCTATTAATCAAGAAAACAGAAGTTAAAATAGCTTCTCCCTAGTACTTAAGAGGTAAACCAAATTGAAACATTAAAGACCTGGCAACATTTAAAATGTTCTTGTGTTTTCTCTCCACTACTCCATTTTTTTGTGGAGTGTGAACACATGAAGTTTGATGGATAATTCCTTTATACTCAAACAATTGTCTATCAGACCTAACAGTTTTGATTTTGACTTTATACTGATTACAAAGAATGTTAAAAAACACAAGAACACAACCAAAAACTTCATCCTTTGACTTTAACAAGTAAACCCAAGTAGCTCTAGTAAAATCATCCACAATGGTCAAGAAATATCTAAATCCTTCTATAGTGGTCACTCTATAAGGACCCCATACATCTAGATGAATTAACTCACCAAGTTTAGATGTGACATGTTGACTAACAGGCAATGAATCTCTGGTTTGTTTAGCTTTATGACACACATCACAAGGAGGAAGTGTTTCATTTCCAAATTTATGTTTGTTTTTTAAAGAAACTAAAGCTTGATCAGAAGGATGACCAAGTTTGTTATATCATGTAAGTTTAGAAACACAACAAATAGATGAGGAACTATCAATCCTAAAAGAATTACCTGAAGGCACACTATTCATGTAATAGAGACCTCCAGATTCTTTACCATTCCCCACCATCTTCTTTGATTGTAAACCTTGAATTTTGCAACTATGTTCATTAAAAATGACCTCACAATTACTTTTTTTACAGACTTTATGAACAGATAACAAGTTTACATTAAATTCTGGAACAACAAAGACATCAAACAAAGTTAAGGAATTATATATGTTCATATTACCAATTTTCTCAATTTTAGCAGAAGTGCCATTAGGATGACTAACAAAGAGATCCAACTTAGACACATCAACAGTGTCATGAAGAAGAGATTCAGAAGCAATCATATGTTGATTGGATCTTGAATCAAAAATCCACTTTTAACAATTTATAGAAGAATTAAAAGCTTGAAACAAGCAAGTACCTGCCATATTAGCACTAGCAGATGCTTCCTTATTAACTTGCTTTTCATTGATAAGTTGTAAAAACTTGATGTACTGATCCTTAGTAAGCTGATGAAACTCAGAATCTCCAACAGAATCACTTAAATTGGAAGTATTAGAACTCCCAGAAGAAGTGATAGCAGAATTAGCAGAGAAATTTTTCTGATTATTTGACTCACTTCTTGGTTTGAAATCCTTTGGATATCCTATTATATTGTAACATTTTTCTATTGAAGGACCTTTAATACCATAATTCTTGCACTGAACAACTTGATTTTTATTCTTATTAGAATTATTTGAGTTAAACCTAGTATTAAACCTGCTATTGAAAGCAGTAGAGTGGGATTTAGATGAAGGTTGAGAAGACTGAAGAGAAGACAAAGAACCATTTCTTTGGAGTGACTCTTCTCTAGACAATATAGATAATGCAGTTTCGACATTAAGTCATGGTTCCATAAGTAAAATATGGCTCTTGACTTGACTATATGAATCATCAAGACCACTAAGAAACTGCATAAGTTTCATGCGATTAGAATGGTCTTTGAGTTTAACTGAAGCTTCACATGTACACCCAGTAAGACTAGTAGGTCATCAAATTCCTTCCAAAGAGAGTCAAGCTTATTAAAGTCATCTGATAATGAAATTCCATTTTGTTTAAGAGTATTGATCTGTTGGTGAATATTAAAAACAAAAGACCCATCAGACTTGTTATAAGTTTCAAAAAGACTTTTCTAAATATCCTCAGCTACATCAGAATAAGCTTGACTCTGATAAATGAAATAAAAAATAGATGACAAAAGCCAAGATCAGACAACAACATTAGCCCTATCCTATTTAGATTTTTTAGCTTCATCAACATCAGATTTCTTAAGAGTTCCATCAACAAACCCAAGTTTATTCCTAGCCCTAAGAGCTCTAGACATAGAACTTCTCCACAATCTAAAATTCTCATTACCAGTTAACTTCATTGTAACAATAGTTGTAACAACATTATCAGAAGGATGGACGAAGAGATGATCATCAAAGTTAATTTGATCATCCTTTCCACTTCCACTAGGAGGATCATTTGTGTAACACCCCGATTCTCAGGTATTGATGTTATATAAGAATTTTCTTGTTTTCAAGGGCTACTCGACGAGTTGGTTGCTCTACTCGTCGAGTAGCAGCGAGTTGGGTTGCACGTTTAAGTGACCTACTCCCCGAGTCCAATAAGGAACTCGTCGAGTAGGAGCTGGCGGATGAAACCCTAAATCTCGGGGTTTAGCACCCTATTTAAAGAAGCATCAGCCTCCTTTGGCCTCCTTACAGTCTTTGAGGGCTCAGTGAAACCCTAATTCGTGTGATACTCTTCTTGGTGTGACTTAAGCTTTGGAAAGAAGGTTGGCTAGGAGGGAAAAGCTTGAAGAGCAAAGGAGTGGTAGCAAGGAAGTGTAGGAAGCAGGAACTACCTCAGCTAGCATCTTCTGGAGGTATCAAGTGCAATCTTTACTTCCCTTTCCTTCTAGATCTCTTTTCTTTTGGTTGAGTTTTAGGATTTTGTGGATTTTGAGTTGATATGGTGAGTTATGGGCTAGATCTGAAGTTGTAACTCCAGATCTGGACCCTCCTTGGATTCTATAAGCATAAAGTTACACCCTTAGTCATGATTGAGGTCCCTCTTGAGCATGAAGTTCCATTAAAGGTTTAGAATTGCCATTAAGAGCCTTGTTAGCCATGCATACACGTAAAGTTTGCAACTTTACGTGAAAAACATGCCTTAGAAGTTTGGATCTGTAATCTGGAACCTTGCCATGGATTAAAAAGCATCTGCATGGATAAAGAACTGCAAGGACTCGACGAGTTGGATGAACAACTCGGCGAGTCCGTTGAAGATGGTCATGAACTCGGCGAGTTGGATGAACAACTCGGCGAGTCCGTTGAAGATAGCCTTGAACTCGACGAGTGAATGAACAACTCGGCGAGTCTGTTGAAGATTGCCTTAAACTCGGCGAGTCGTTCGAAGACTCGGCGAGTCGGCTAGGGTTTCTCCTAAAGTCTTGGACACGTATGAACTCGGCGAGTAAAAGGAGGACTCGACGAGCCGATCAAGGATTTCACGACTTCTCGAGTTCAGGAAGGACTCGACGAGTCGGTGAACTGCACTCGACGAGTCGAGTCAACATGGACTGTTGACTTTGACTGTGGACTTGGACTTGGACCAATGGTTGACCAGTTGACTTCTGAGGGTATTCCGGCAATTTGGAGATTTATGAAAAAGGGTTTTATGGTAACTATAGGTGGTGGGGTTCGTGTTGGTGATCCGGGAGTTGAGCTTTCAAGTTTCAGACGACAGTGGCAAGGTGAGTTATCCTCACTATACTAAGGGGTCTAAGGCACCAAGGCCGGCCCATTGGATATGTTATCCTAGCAGTGGTTATGTTGAGTATGAGTTAGCTTTGCATGCTAGTGGTTATGTCAGTTAGGTAGATCTGTAGGACTACCTGTGTTGTTATATGAATATTGCATGCTCAGTGGTTATGTTAGGTGTTTGTTATATGGGATGGGTTGAGGTTGTACTGCTTCGTGCGGTAGCCAACAAACCCTAGGAGCATTCCAGTTACGGGCTAAGGGAGACTCGTACTGTGGGCTCGGGAGCATTCCAGTTACGGGCTGAGGGAGACTCGTACTGTGGGCTCGGGGTATTACAGTCTGTAGGGCTGTGGACCCGTTATGTGCTGTTTTGTTCAGTTGTTATGATATGATATTGCTGACATGGTTATGTGGACTGTATGTGTATCGGTATCTTGGGGGTAACTCACTAAGCTTTCGGGCTTACAGTTTCAGTTTATTGTTTCAGGTACATCAGGGGATCGCGGCAAGGCGAAGGCAAGATCGTACAGCTCCTCCTGTTATGTTTATGTTTCTGGGAACACTCTGATATTTTACATTTTGAAAACAAGTTTGTAATAACTAATGACTTTTGGGTTGTTTAAAAAGTTTTAAATTGGCTTGAATTTTTGGGTGTTACAAGTTGGTATCAGAGCCTTGGTTTGAGTGAATTGGAGGAACACTCGTGTAACTCCAGTCTCAAATCAAGGAAAGGATTTTCAAAATGATTTTTTTAAAAAAGGTTTTCAAAATAAATAAAGGAGGATGCAGGGTGTACGATCAGCCGGAGCCAGTAAGCAGACCCCAAAATACCATACAAGTTATCTGATTATGTGATATGATAGAACAGCATGTTAGTACTAGGCTAGGGATCTTCAGGAATTGCATGATAGAATTGCCTGATTACATGATGCCTGCTAGCCTAGGGTTTCATTTATATGAAATTGACATCATTACTGTAGTTGCTTAGTGTATGCATCACAGTTGCACATAATTAAGATCTTATAGCTTGAGAATGTTTGATTTGGCCTTATGTTCTGTTCTTGTTTGATTGGGAGCTTAGGGTAGGATTGGATATTCGAAAGTCTATAGGGTCCAGCGTTATGTATGACCAGCATACACTAGTGCTGCAGGGTTGGTGGAAGTTTCATGGATAGGAGGGTTGAGTAAGGCCAGGAGGCCAGTTATGAGATGTATATCTTTCCTCTAGGGTGAGGGTTGAGCGCTCGCCATGTGGTGTATATTGTTAGGGTGTTGTGGTAATACTTGAGACAAATATGGATAGGTGTGGAAGGTAGTAGGGGCCCATACTACTGAAAGCACAGGACCTATACGCGTGTCAAGTAAGTCACAATCCCTAGGGTTAGTAGGGAGTTGGTTCCCAGTGATTTATATGGATTACCTGATATCTTGTGATATGTTTCAGAATGGTGATGACGAGGCGCTTCGTGGCTGGATCCGGTTCGGGATCAGGATCAGGGAACAGAGGCCAGGAGGGGCCGATAGCACCCGAGCTAGTGGTGCAGATGGGTACAGAGGAGTTGGATGCCAGGATTCGAGAGATCCTGCATGATGAGGTTGCTGCTGCATTCCGGGCTCAGTTACCGGAGATGTTCGGGACGATTAAGACCGCCATGGTGGAGTATTTTGATGAGCGCTATGCAGCCCTTGCAGAGACAGCCGCCGCAGCAGCTGTATCAGCGGCAGGAGGAGGAGTTGGTAGAGGTTTTCAGTACAGGGACTTCGATAACACGAAGCCCCCTACTTTTGATGGGACGCAGGATCCCATCATGGCTATGAGATGGATATCAGATATGGAGGGGTGTTTCTTCACCTGCTCGTGTCCTGCTGACCAGAAGGTCAGGTGTGTTCTGAACCTGCTTAGGTCTAGGGCTAAGGACTGGTGGAGACTTGCGACTGGGTCGTACTCTGATGATCAGAGAGCTGCTGTTACTTGGGAGCAGTTCAGGGCTATGTTCCGTGCCCGTTACATTCCACGGGTTGAGCGGGAGCGGTTGGCACAGGAGTTTTTGAGTTTGAGACAGGATGAGGAGTCGGTGACGGAGATCACCCGTATGTTCACTGAGCGGGCGATGTTCTGCCCAGAGTTTGCTTCCGAGCAGTCTCAGATGACCCGTTATCTGAGTATGTTCAAGACTGATATCCGACAGTTTGTATCTACCCAGCGATGTGACACTCTTCTGGAGTTGCAGGAGGCCGCCAGACGGCGAGAGTTAGAGATTGAGCTGCAGCTGAGGGAGCAGCGGCCGGCCCCGGTACATTCTCAGCCGGCGCCGAAGCGGTCTAAGACCGCTGATACTAGGACCGGGGGTCAGCAGAGCCGCACTTGTGGGAAGTGTGGCAAGGGTCATTCTGGTGTGTGTCGAGCCAGCAGTGGGTGCCACAGGTGTGGCAAGGAGGGACACTATGCGAAGGATTGTCGCCAGGCCTTTCCGATACCGAGTATGAAGTTATGTTACCATTGTGATCAGGTTGGCCATTTGAAGGCCAACTGCCCGTTACTCGCCGCCAAACCGGCGCAGGCCCCAGCGCCGGCTACCTTGAGGATCACGGATGGGAGGCCAGTCAGGGCAGAGCCTCCGAAGGCTCAGGGTCGTGCCTTCCAGCTTACAGCGGAGGAGGCCAGAGCAGCACCAGATGTGGTTGCTGGTATGTTTCTATCCTTTATCTCGTTTTCCTACATCTATTGTATGCTTATCTGTTGTACCTATGGTTAGGTACGTTTTTAGTGAACTCCTTGCCTGCTTTGGTCTTATTTGATTCGGGGGCGAGTCGGTCCTTCGTATCTCAGTCGTTTAGTAGGGAGTTCAGTGCGCCTGTGGGCAAGCTAGAGTGTCCGTTGCGAGTGTCTATCGGCAACGAGCACGGGGTTTCTGCTTCTTCAGTTTATAGAGGGTGTGACTTGGAGATTTTCGGGGTATCCTTTCCGATAGATTTGATTCCGATCCCCATGGGGGAGGTATGCGTGATTGTAGGCATGGATTGGCTCAGTCGTTTCGGTGCTATGATTGATTGTGAGGGCCAGCGAGTGGTAGTTCGAACCCCAAGAGGGGGAGAACTGATTGTATATGGCGAGGGCACCAGAGTGGGATCAGGGTTTTGTTCAGCTGCTAGGGCACGACAGTACATTCAGCATGGGTGTGCGGGTTATCTAGCGTATGTGGTAGATACGTGAGTCAGGGATCAGATTTCGGTTTTCGATGTACCGGTGGTCAGGGAGTTCGCAGATGTATTTCCGGAGGAGTTACCAGGGATACCTCTGGAGAGGCAGGTCGAGTTCAGGATCGACCTGGTGCCAGGAGCGGCCCCTATTGCTAAGGCGTCGTACCGATTGGCACCACCAGAGATGCAGGAACTGTCGTTGCAGCTGCAGGAACTGCTGGGCAAGCAGTTCATTCGACCTAGCAGTTCTCCATGGGGAGCACCGATACTTTTCGTCCGGAAGAAGGACGGTTCGCACCGGATGTGTATCGATTACCGGGAGTTGAATAAATTGACGGTGAAGAACCGTTACCCACTCCCGAGGATAGACGGTCTCTTCGATCAGTTACAGGGCGCATCTTGGTTTTCCAAGATAGACTTGAGGTCTGGATATCATCAGGCCAGGGTCAGAGAGGAGGACGTGGAGAAGACTGCGTTCCGAACTCGTTATGGACATTACGAGTTCGTGGTGATGCCGTTTGGGCTCACCAACGCGCCAACGGTGTTCATGGACCTGATGAATCGGGTCTGTGGACCGATGCTTGATCGCTCGGTCATAGTGTTTATAGATGATATCTTGGTGTATTCCAAGACCCGAGAGCAGCATGAGGAGCATCTGCGAGAGCTGTTGGGAGTTCTGAGACGGGAATGGCTGTACGCCAAGTTCTCGAAGTGTGAGTTTTGGTTACGAGAGGTCCAGTTCCTCAGACATCTCGTTAACCAGGAAGGGATTTTGGTCGATCCGGCCAAAATCGAGGCGGTTATGCAGTGGGAGATTCTGAAATCTCCCTCAGATATTAGGAGCTTTTTGGGATTGGCAGGGTACTACCAGAGGTTCATACGGGATTTCTCCAAGATTGCAGTGCCCCTCACTCGTCTGAAGAGGAAGGGGGTGGATTTCCGATGGGGTCCCGAGCAGCAGAGGGCGTTTGAGACCCTCCGTCAGCATTTGTACGAGGCTCCAGTATTGACACTCCCGGAGGGAGTTGAGGATTTTGTGGTGTTCTGTGATGCATCCATCACAGGTTTAGGGGCGGTCCTCATGCAGAGAGGGCGAGTGATAGCCTACGCATCGCGACAGCTGAAGCCGCATGAGACGAGATACCCTACGCATGACTTGGAACTGGGGGCGGTGGTGTTCGCCCTCAAGATATGGAGACATTACCTCTATGGGGTCCGCTGTACCATTTACACGGATCACAAGAGCTTGAGACATATCATGGATCAGCCGAACCTGAACATGAGGCAGCGCAGGTGGCTGGATGTAGTCAAGGACTACGATTGTGAGATCCTTTACCACCCCGGTAAAGCGAATGTGGTTGCGGATGCTTTGAGCCGCAAGTCAGCTGGGTCTTCCACCCCCGCGGTATGTATGAGGATAACAGTGGATTCTCCGCTTGTGAGTTTGATCAGAGATGCTCAGGTAGAGGGCATGCGACCGGAGAATTGGAAGTTGGAGAGAATCAAGGGTGAGAATACCCGGTTCATACGGGATAGTCGGGGACTATTGACCCGATGTGGTCGGGTTTGGGTTCCGATGTCGGGTGGAGTTAGGCAGATGGTTATGGAGGAGGCTCATAAGTCTCATTTCTCTATTCACCCGGGGGCCACCAAGATGTATCGAGATTTGAGTGTGAGCTACTGGTGGCCGTGCATGAAGCGAGAGATCGCTTGGTACGTCGAGAGGTGCTTGACCTGTAGGATGGTCAAAGCCGAGCATCAGAGGCCGCATGGAAAGCTGCAGCCCCTAGAGATTCCCATGTGGAAGTGGGAACAGATCACGATGGATTTTATTACCAAGCTGCCGAGGACGGCAAAGGGGTTTGATGCTATATGGGTCATCGTGGATCGACTGACCAAGAACGCCCACTTCTTGGCTATACGGGAGAGCTCATCGGCCGAGAAATTGGCCGAATTGTACGTTCGCGAGATCGTGTCTCGCCATGGGGTTCCTGTCTCCATTGTCTCTGATCGGGATGTCAGGTTTACCTCCCGCTTCTGGCAAAAGTTTCACGAGGAGCTGGGCACACGGTTGCACTTCAGCACGGCATTCCACCCGCAGACAGACGGCCAGAGCGAACGGACTATTCAGACCCTCGAGGACATGTTGAGGGCATGTGTCATTGATTTCGGTGGGAGTTGGGATTCTCACCTACCGCTTGCGGAGTTCGCCTACAACAACAGCTATCATTCTAGCCTTGGCGCCCCGCCATTCGAGCTGTTGTACGGGCGAAGATGTCGCACCCCGGTCTGTTGGGGTGAAGTTGGACACCGAGTGATGGGTAGTACGGAGGTAGTCTTGCAGACTACCGAAAAGATCCAGCAGGTTAGACAGCGTTTGCAGACCGCTCAGAGTCGGCAGAAGAGTTATGCCGACAAACGCCAATCTGAGTTGGAATTTCAGGTGGGTGACATGGTACTCCTGAAGGTCTCGCCCTGGAAAGGTGTAATCCGCTTCAGAAAGAGGGGAAAATTGGGTCCCCGATATATTGGTCCGTTCAGGATCATTTCCAGGGTTAGCAAGGTGGCTTACAGGCTAGAGCTGCCAGAGGAACTTAGTCGGATACACAACACTTTCCACGTTTCGCAGCTGCGAAAGTGCGTCATGGATCAGGAGGCGGTGATATCGCTGGATGATATTCAGGTCGATGAGCGCCTGAATTATGTGGAGAAGCCTGTGGCCGTACTAGAGAGAAAGATGAAGATACTAAGGAACAAGGAGATACCTTTGGTGAAGGTACAGTGGGAGCACCGGAAGGGGTCCGAATGGACGTGGGAGCCAGAGGCAGAGATGCGGGAGCATTATCCGAGACTATTCACCGCAGCAGACTTCGAGGACGCAGTCTAGTTCAAGTGGGGGAGAATATTAACACCCCGATTCTCAGGTATTGATGTTATATAAGAATTTTCTTGTTTTCAAGGGCTACTCGACGAGTTGGTTGCCCTACTCGTCGAGTAGCAGCGAGTTGGGTCGCACGTTTAAGTGACCTGCTCGCCGAGTCCAATAAGGAACTCGGCGAGTAGGAGCTGGCGGATGAAACCCTAAATCCCGGGGTTTAGCACCCTATTTAAAGGAGCATCAGCCTCCTTTGGCCTCCTTACAGTCTTTGAGGGCTCAGTGAAACCCTAATTCGTGTGATACTCTTCTTGGTGTGACTTAAGCTTTGGAAAGAAGGTTGGCTAGGAGGGAAAAGCTTGAAGAGCAAAGGAGTGGTAGCAAGGAAGTGTGGGAAGCAGGAACTACCTCAGCTAGCATCTTCTGGAGGTATCAAGTGCAATCTTTACTTCCCTTTCCTTCTAGATCTCTTTTCTTTTGGTTGAGTTTTAGGGTTTTGTGGATTTTGAGTTGATATGGTGAGCTATGGGCTAGATCTGAAATTGTAACTCCAGATCTGGACCCTCCTTGGATTCTATAAGCATAAAGTTACAGCCTTAGTTATGATTGAGGTCCCTCTTGAGCATGAAGTTCCATTAAAGGTTTAGAATTGCCATTAAGATCCTTGTTAGCCATGCATACACGTAAAGTTTGTAACTTTACGTGAAAAACATGCCTTAGAAGCTTGGATCTGTAATCTGGAACCTTGCCATGGCTTAAAAAGCATCTGCATGGATAAAGAACTGCAAGGACTCGGCGAGTTGGATGAACAACTCGGCGAGTCCGTTGAAGATGGTCATGAACTCGGCGAGTTGGATGAACAACTCGGCGAGTCCGTTGAAGATAGCCTTGAACTCGACGAGTGAATGAACAACTCGACGAGTCTGTTGAAGATTGCCTTAAACTCGACGAGTCGTTCGAAGACTCGGCGAGTCGGCTAGGGTTTCTCCTAAAGTCTTGGACACGTATGAACTCGGCGAGTAAAAGGGGGACTCGACGAGCCGATCAAGGATTTCACGACTTCTCGAGTTCAGGAAGGACTCGACGAGTCGGTGAACTGCACTCGACGAGTCGAGTCAACATGGACTGTTGACTTTGACTGTGGACTTGGACTTGGACCAAGGGTTGACCAGTTGACTTCTGAGGGTATTCCGACAATTTGGAGATTTATGAAAAAGGGTTTTATGGTAACTATAGGTGGTGGGGTTCGTGTTGGTGATCCGGGAGTTGAGCTTTCGAGTTTCAGACGACAGTGGCAAGGTGAGTTATCCTCACTATACTAAGGGGTCTAAGGCACCAAGGCCGACCCATTGGATATGTTATCCTAGCAGTGGTTATGTTGAGTATGAGTTAGCTTTTCATGCTAGTGGTTATGTCAGTTAGGTAGATCTGTAGGACTACCTGTGTTGTTATATGAATATTGCATGCTCAGTGGTTATGTTAGGTGTTTGTTATATGGGATAGGTTGAGGTTGTACTGCTTCGTGCGGTAGCCAACAAACCCTAGGAGCATTCCAGTTACGGGCTAAGGGAGACTCGTACTGTGGGCTCGGGAGCATTCCAGTTATGGGCTGAGGGAGACTCGTACTGTGGGCTCGGGGGTATTACAGTCTGTAGGGCTGTGGACCCGTTATGTGCTGTTTTGTTCAGTTGTTATGATATGATATTGCTGACATGGTTATGTGGACTGTATGTGTATCGGTATCTTAGGGGTAACTCACTAAGCTTTCGGGCTTACAGTTTCAGTTTATTGTTTCAGGTACATCAGGGGATCGCGGCAAGGCGAAGGCATGATCGTACAGCTCCTCCTGTTATGTTTATGTTTCTGGGAACACTCTGATATTTTACATTTTGAAAACAAGTTTGTAATAACTAATGACTTTTGGGTTGTTTAAAAAGTTTTAAATTGACTTGAATTTTTGGGTGTTACAATTTGGACCAGCCATAAGAACAAATTAAACACAAACAACAACTAAGCAAAACAGATAATCAACAAGGAATAAGACAAACAAGAAATCAGACATCTGTATTGATTTTAAAGTCCAGATGATCACCATGTTTATTGGGGCCCAAGACAATCAATACAGAGTCAAGGAAAACAAATTAACAACAAGAATAGAGATAAACAAATAGTAAGAACAGATACAGAATCAAAGATTCAAAGATAACACGAAGCACACAAAATAACACAGTAAGAAAAAAGAAAACAAAAACTGGTGTAATCAAGACACCAGGATATCCCACATCTAAACTAAGAAAAAGGGAGAAAGGGAACAATAGACGCTCACAGAGGTCCAAAGCAATTTTTGTAGATCGGAGATGACTGTTTACTTCCCTTAGGGTTATTCCCTGACAGAGTTATTTCAGACTTAAGTCTGTTCCCTGACAGAGTTACTTTGACCCTAAAAAATAGGATTGAGTGAGCAGACCAGACGACAAACCACTTTAGAACGAGTGCAAACCACAGATCCTTCAGGATCATAAGTTTTCCCACCAGAACTGCAAGATCAAAACAAAAAAACTCGCAGTAACTAGTTTCTTAAGCAAAAAACATAACCTAAAAGATTTGATGAACACAAGAACAAGATCTAACACGATTGGTTTCAATTATAAACAAAAAGAACTAATAGAAGCGGAATAGAGAACAACGAGAATAGACCTGTATGAAACCTTCAACAGATCGTCGTCGAACACAACTGAAGCCATACGGTGGCTCTGATACCATGTAAAGAAAGTAAAAAACACCAACGATTCCCAACTTGAACAGTTTATTCACTATAAACTAGTTCGATTATACATCAACTTACAAAGGAAACCTCTCTACATTCACACTCACACTCAGATGATTACATAAACTTCAAAGATCAATTTCACAGAAGAACAATCTCCTGATCATCTAACCCTAATAACGAACAAACCCTAATATGAGAGAGTTCTCTACAGACATGAAGCGTGTGAATGAACCAAATGACCTACAACTACACATTATATACATCGGGTAAAAACACCACCAGTTGCTCCATGGAGCAACCCAAGACCCGTGTGTAAACCTGACATCTTACATAATAACTTACACAAAGTATCCAATAAAAATAAGAAATATACAAAACTTACTCACAATAAGAATTAATGTTAAGTTTGATAATAGAGAATGACGTATTTTAACAGTATTCTAGAATGTAGTGAACTTGTACAGAATCTAGGGTAGACATATGAAATGGTTGTTCGAAATGTCCTATTTTCGGGCACATACAACTAAAAAGAGACTTATGTGATAAACTTAGTTCAATATATCAAGCACACAAATAAAAATGATTAGATGCCATATCCAAATATATGCAAAATAACATTGTCAAAACTCTAAAAACTTACCGATAACAAATGAAATATGATATATGAGCATTATAAGATCCCATTTCAGAGAGGGACCGATGAATCTAAAAACGTTTGGGATATGGGATAAGAGAAATTTACGTGGAGGTAATTGTACAAATGAAATAAAAACCGACCTCCTATATTGTTTGGAATATAAAATGCTCTGTTCCAAACAAAATACTCATTTCGTTAAATAGCAAAATAGATAAAATCCTAATTTTTTTTGAATGTTTTCATTTGTCAATATTCCTTTTATAACCGTTTATTATCAATCTTTTAATCTTAATCATCGATTTCTTTATCAATATTCCAAAATTTCAATCATGACTTTGTGATTATACATACGAAATAACAATTGATTTTGTGAAAAATATTTGCAAAATATTTTTTAACAAAATCATTTTAATGAAATCCAATTCTCGCAAAGTCATTTTATCATTTCGAAAAAAGAACTGTGAAATGATTAACATTTTTGTAATAAATTCGTAAACAATTTTGCAAGATATAAAAAGAAAATGACCATAATAGTAAAGTTCCTAAGGTTTTTATACAAAATAGCCAAAATTTTCAAAAATACTAAAAATAGTCATATTTATGCAGGAGGGCCACCTGCAAAAACGTAGATTTTCATAGGTGCCTGAGAAAATCTTTTTTTTTTTTTTGCCAACTTCAAATATTCATACGAATTCTTTGTGCTCTGAATTTTTTTTATTTGTGTTCTTTGTAAAAATGGTTAAATATTACACTCCAAATTTAGATGTTGATAAGTCATGCTTTTTTAGTTCCAAAATAGGCTACTCGGTGGGAAAATATGAAAACGAAAACACAACTTTGATCATTCAAATTCTGCATACGAACTACGTTTGAATTGAATTTTTTTATTGTGTTTTTTGTAACAACGGTTATCCATCGACATATTACACTTCAAATTTAGATGTTAGGAAATCATACTTTTTAGCTTCAAAGTAGGTTATTCGATGAAAATTATGAAAAAAAAAACTAAATAATTTTCGCATACGATCTTCATAACAATCATCATCAGATGGACCATATGAGTTTTTTCAATCACAAGGATGAAATGCAAAAAATTTTAAACAAAAGTCACATGCTGCCTAGATTTTCGTAGGTGTTGACCTGCATATATTTTTAAAAAAATCATTTTTTTTTATTTTCACAACCCATTTGGATTTTTGCAGGTGTTGACTACGTAAATCTCAATAAATAAATAAATAAATAAATTGTCGGCCACCAAAATTATTGCAGGTGTGACCTGCAAAAATTGTGACTGTTATGGTCATTTTTCTAATTTTTGACTGTTTATAGAAAAATCTTTTAAAAAATTGTTATCATAATCATTTTCTCTATAATTGTTTTTACAAAATAAACAGTTGTTTTGTTATAAATAGTTAAATAGTTAAATATATTTATCAATATATAATTTAATAAATAAATCATGTTTTTTCTTAATATATGTATACCTTTATAAAATAATAAAGTAATATAATCAAATAATTAATAATTTAATAAATATAAGGTAATAAAAAAAAAGTACCATTATTGCAATATTGGTACATACACACATAAGGTGATTAATAAGTTTTTGATGTGACAATGGAATAAGGTGGTAAATTTTTTTCACAAGTTTATTTATGCGGTCTATAACACCAATTTATAGTTATTATGTTTTTTTTTTCACAAAGAGCATGTGTTTTTTTCAAACAATAAAATATTATATTAAATTATTAACCAGGCAAAAACAAGCAAGTGACGAGCAAAAAAAAAAAAGAACTTTCTGGCAAAATTCAAAGCTACAATGGAACAACACCAGATGTGCCAATCACAAATCACAGACTAGATAATTTAACCATGTTTTTTAGTCAATTGAAAAGTTTTAACTAAATATCATCCGTTGTGTTTATTCCTGATGGTTTTTTTTTTTTTTTCGAAAATAATCTCGTTCCCCATCTTTTAAATGGCACCACATAGATGTCTGAATGAGAGCTGAAAAAAATTACGAATCTTAGGAGAGCTGGATATTTTCTCGGTGCTCTTTAGGAGCCTAGATATCAAGGAAAATGGACAATTTCCTATTTCCTCCGTCACAAACTTGCACTCAACAAAAGCATGATCCACGTGTTTTTCAACGCGTTCACAATGGAAATTGATTCATACACAACAAACTTTTTTCATATACAACAATTTATGCATTAAAGTATTGTATTGTACAACTCCATAAAGCATAAAATGTTGTGTATTGAAAAAAATTGTTGTATACGAATCACTTCTCATTCACAAAAGAGACAGTAGGGTTTACTAGACTCAAGCCCTTCTTAATCAAGTTTGGTGCTAGCCGGATACAATCCAAAAACGTTATAAAGAGCTTGTATAATCCAACATATTAGTCCAACTCATCAAAAATTAACTATTGAACAGATTTTCAACTGTATTAATTGAATATAATCAACCTAACGAAACTATAAGTTTGGTTAGTTTCAACACAAACTTGTCTAATTAAATATGTTTAGTTATTGTTGAAAAGCTTGACTAGACATCAACCCGCCGAACTTTTTCCGGTATATACATAATTTCTTCATATATTTTATTCAAAATTTTAGTTTAACAATTACGAGATTTTAACAAGCTTATTGCTTAGAAGTTAAGAATATTATTGTGCCAATTAATTTCACGTCGTGTTTCTTTTTAACTTTGAACAAATGTTCGTCTTTTGTAACTTATTTAACTAAACAATTTTATATTTTGTTTTATGTGAAGATTTAAATCAAATTGTTTATCTGGGCTCCGACCCAAACCCAGCCCAAACTAATCTAACCCGTTGCCCTTTGGCGTTGCCAGTTGCCACCAATACAAAAACACCTAAAGATTCTTTAAGTAATGAACAAGGTTGATCAATGAACACAATAGGGGATGTTTGATTAATCATTTAATCCACACATAAAAATCCGTAGACACATAATTCTTAGATTAGTTACTAACAAAGCAACGAGGAAACTCTTAATAAACAACCAATTAAGCGTTGATCACTATGATGATCAATCGAAACATTCTAGACAAGGTCTTTAAGATAAGAACACCGATGAACTTTTTTCTTCAAGCATGTTGAACCCATTATCAAGTATCAAAGCTCAGGAGTCAGGATAACTTCATCTAGTTAATAAATCACTGCGTCATAAGATTTAAAAATAGAAAAGTAAATCTATGGACATCATCATTCATCATGGAGGGAGTTCATATTGACAACTCCGTCACCTCATTAGAAAACCGCACTTTCTTTCTATTCTGTCCATGTCTATCTTTCTTCCCTGATGACAGACAAGAACGAATACTTAAAAATCCCGACTTTGCACTGCCACCGGAATCTTGATTTCTGGTTGTATTTTCAAGAAACGTTGCCTTGTCCCGAGACAAAAAGAGCAAGATCACGGTTCCAGAGACTGCTACGGCTGTTGCCAAGGCAGCACCTTGTGAACTCCAAACATATGTCATGTTTTATTGGGTTGAAATTTGAGGGGATTTTGAAATGAAAGGATTAATGGTGTTATAAAGAGGCTAGGGGGAGATCGAATGTAGAATGTAGTGGTTCAGTTGTTTGTTTGTAGAAGCTGTTGATCAACTTCAACAAGAGCTGTTTTGTAGTTGGATTTAATTAAAGGGGCGGCTGTAGACCATGTAACGTGGGTCTATCATAATAAAAGTCTGATGGAATGGATAGATACTAGGGTGGGTTGGGTGGTGTGGTGTGGTCTGTGGGGCATTTCAGTTTTCAAATCAAGCAACTTTGGAGAGTCCAAACTTGGTCTCTTTTGCCGTTTTTGTTAGTGTTTTTTGTTCACACTATTCTCGAGTCTTCGACTGATGGATGGTGTAATTTCTAAATATTTGTATTGTCTACTAATATTTGTATTGTCTATTAATCACGGTTATAAAATTAATTAAATTTTCATAGTAAAAATTTAAAATTATTAATCAATTATTTTAAATAAAATATTTAAAAAAAATATATTAATTAAGAGATATTTTTTTAGTTATATAATTATAATCGTTGATTTAAATAAATACGTGAAATTATATCACCTTATAATCTGTATTAATTTTCTTTTAATTTTTATTCTAACGTTATTAATTTAATTTAATTACAGTGAAAAATTTAAAATTTGAAATTTAAAATTTGAAATTGAGAATCAATAGGTTGACAAGTGACATGACATTAATTAGAAGGTCTAATAGGATGACATACGACAAAAAAAGAATAAACATATTTTTTTATTAGAATAAGAAGATTTTTAGTCCATTGGATTTATTTTTATTCACTTCTAGATAATGAACTTTCTAAAATCATCTTCTTTAATCTCTTTACGAGGGTATGGTAGGTAATACCGGATAAACTTTAGGAAATATGTTATAAATGATCGAAAAACTATTTTATTTGTTCATTTTTAGTTATTCAACTAGTTTTTGTCCACTTTTAGTAATCAATTTTCCAAATTAGTCTCAGTTTAGTCCATTTAATCGACTATAGCCCTTAACCGACTTATATGACAGTTTTTTTAATGATTTTTGTTAAACTTAATTAGAATTAACACGCAATAACAATAACCCTTATCCAAACTTTTACCCCTACTTTCTAATTAATCTAACTTGAAGCTAAGGAAGTATGTATTTAACAAATATGGAAGGTGTAGCAGTTAGAACACGCCTCTCAAGTTAGATTAATTAGAAAGTAGGTTCCCTCTAATGGTCTTTTGGTTAGAATTAAAAAGTAGGTTCCCTTTAATGGCATTTTGGTTAGAATGCTTTTTGTTTAGATGGTATGTTGCCTTTATGGTTTTTTTGATGTAGGGTAGCGGTTTGAGATTGCTTTTTGTTGATATTCAATTTTTATATAGTATAATGCCTTTATGGCCAACAATTAAACAGGTATTGTCTTTCATGACACGAAGACATTATACCCGATTTGATTTCCCTCCCAAACCATGTTGGTGATTTTAGTGTCACCAAGACATTTTGTGTAATTGGAAATGACATGTGAGCTAAGGGGCTTCATAATTTGTACTCTGATATATGTTTAGGTATGTGTGGAGTGCATGCATATATAAGATCGAATTTGAAGTAGGTTCGACGACAAGTCGGGGGTCCGGGGGCAGCACCCTCGGGTTCAGACTTTCCAAAGAGCAGCGCCCCTTTGGCGGGGTCTAGGGGCAGCACCCCTAGCGGGGTCCAAAGAAATCCATGACAGCCAACCCTAAAACGAAACCCTAAATATTGTTTTCTATATAAACGGCTCTCCTTTCAAGGAGAACATATCACCTTTTAGTTATCGTTTTTCTTCATACGAACTCATAATTCTCTAGCAATTTGGCTTACGTTTTCTGTGCCTAGATTCGTAAGTGTCCTTTTGGAATTATCTTAGGCTGAATTTCTTATAACTCGGACATAGAGTAGAAATGTCAGTTCGAAAAATATTTACACGATCAAAGGGGTATCCAGATCTCCACTATAAACCTAACCAATTTCTAACAAACCAATTGTATTTGTTATTTTAAGGGACTAAAATGTCATGTTATATTTGTAAGAGTCCTGTCATCGTAATTTTAATATAGTTTTAATCCAGATCATTAAGAAAATGTAACATAATCAAGTTAAGGCCTATAATTGGTTATAGGGGATAAAAGGAGATGTTTATTACCTAAAACTTGACAAATATATGTTAAGTGACTAACAGCGGACAAATATAATACATTGTGGGTCATTTATAGCATTTCCTTAAATTTTAACCAACATTACATAAGATACCCTGTAAAGGAACCAAAAGAAGACGATTAGGGGAAAGTTCATTACCTAAAAGCGCCAAAAATAAGTTTAATAACTAAACAATAACAAACTAATAGTTTGTTGGTCATTTTCAACATTTTCACTTTTTCCTATTAAGCCATTATAATTTGCAAAATGATATCTACTTAGTTGCATTATATGTTTAGTTTTTCCAAGATATTGTAATTTAAGAATCCGTCTGATTATAATTGTAAAAATTATGTTGTAAATCTACGACATTGATATAATTAGGTGAATTTTCCAAAGTATAAGACCATACTAGAAAAATATATTATAAAAAATTATAATCAATATATAAATAAAATTATGTTGGTGAAGAAGTCCATAAAATAAGTTCAAAATTTGCACTCCTAAATATTTAGTGTTCAACATTGATTCCAAAGGGAGCGACTTGTCATTTTTCAAAATTCACTTTCGTGTTTATATGCTATTGATATTGATGAACTTTTTGTTGTTTCTAAAATTCTTAATTTTTTCATGTCAATAACTATTTAATATATTTTATTCAAAACTATTTGTACTAAGTTATATATGAAATCAAACATTTCAATTTTAAAACAAAATAACCATAAAATGATTCATAAAGAGCATCTATAACGGTGAGTTCAATCGAAAAATTAAATGAGGTGGAAAATCTAATTTCCATTAAATGGATGTAACTATATCATTTTGAGATGTCATATTGACATTTAATGTATTTGGAGTTCAATAGCCTTTAAACTTTTTAATGGAAAGTAGATAAGTTTTCTAGTTCTTACATAAATATACAAATTAGCTTTTGTGTAGAATTCAATGCTTTTTATGGGAAAAAAAATGATAAAATTATATGGAATGTAGAATGATGATGTAACAAAACGTGGATTCCCTAATATCATATCCTAAAATTTCTGAAAATATGATTGTTATGTATTTTTAAAATAATAACATCATAAATAAACTTAAACATGAAAGTCTCAACTAAATCAATCAAAACATATATAAAAAGTTCTAACTCAACTAGATACTAAAAAATAAACAAATAAATAAAGGCTTATAATCTTATATGTTTTCTCATTTCTCATTGCTTGATGTGACACATCCTTAGATCAAATTTATAGTAGTGAGTTCTACTATGATCTGGATCTATTAAGAATGATTGTTAAGAACTTATTTTAAACAAATGATTATAACTGAATATTTACAATGATATCTTCCATTCGAGAGGGAAGTCTTTCCCTAAACAAAGTCTAATTGAATCAAAAGCTCCCTCCTATACTCCTTAAATGACTATTAATACCAAACTTAACCGACTCTAAATGTAAAAGGATAAAATATCCCTTATCATGCAAATCTTACTACAAACTTAATAAACCGAAAGAACACAATTGGGTTATCACACTAATGCTTACTTTTCCTTGTGTAGGTAAACCTTGGGGTAGATTTAGCAATACCCCCCCCCCCAAATCTAGTTTAACCTTGTCTTCAAGGTGATAATTAAGGAACTGCTTCAATAATGCATTCCAAAAATCTGAGGAGGCTTTAAATGCATACATATTATGCCATTTGACCAATACCTCGAGTTAACCTGAAACCCACTAACAACAAGTCGAACATCTAAAATATTTTATGTAATTTCTTAAAGTTCCAACTCATTAATTAACTGAGATAGAACGTGGGCTTGAAGCACAATTACCAACTGATGGGTTTTATATACTCTAACATTCCTATGATGCACATACAACCCTAATGCTTTGGATCTAAGTTTTCTCTAATTATACATGCAATATTGGTTTCCAAAGCATGAAGCTTAAACTAGCATACACAATTTGACATATGAATCATAAAGCTAGTTGGAGGATTACCTTTTGATGTAGCTAGTAGAACTTTGGCCTTAAGGAGCTTAGCACCTCAAGTGTGATGCTTCAAATGTCTTACAACAAACCAAGAACAAAAGGAGGAACTTGAGATAGAGGTTAGTGAGCACAAAATCATCTAGCTTCTTTCTTTGTGTGCATAGGGGGGGGGGGATTTTAGGGAGTTAGGGGTCTCTTTTATAGCCTAGAGTTTCGTCCATGCAAACCCTAATCACCCATGAATCTTCCTTTTGGGCTAAACTTTTATGGACTCTCATATAGGTTTAGTCCAACCCTAGTCAACATGGATCATGGGTCCAACTATAAGTATTACTGATTTACCTAATTAGTCCCCGTAACTTTAATCAGTCTATTTTGATCACTAAATTAATTCCAAATTAATTCTTGACCAATACTAATCAACTAATGTGATTTCTCAATTAATACACTATACTTATAATATATTAATAAATCACAATAACCTCTTTTCAAATATCCATCCTAACAAATTGTTCCAGAGAGTTGCAACCCAAATGGACCATGCTATTTTCGGGTTAAGTACATACCAATTATAGTTATGGGCTTAGACACCTAATCCAACAGTCTCCCACTTGGATAAGTCTAATAACTATAATTGCACATGCAACTTCAAAATCCGATTAACAATCGTAGCTCTCAAAAAACCGATGTCATACTCTGATGTGTCCATTAGATAAGTGATCATATAATCCTCTGTTCTTCAAGATATCGTGTGGACGAAGACATGGAATAAAGTCATACTCTTTGTTCAACAGTTTGTTTCCCGATTTCTGATTTGTTCGACATAGAACTTAATTGAACACATCAATTGAGTCATGACCGGGCCCGACACATAAGTCAAAACAAAATCAGCGAGGGGCCCAAGATATCGCTTTTAATTCTCTTAGAATAAAAGGAACAGATAAACTTTGACTTATATGCTTGTACTATCTACTCGTTAAATCATACACAACAACACGTTTTATAACATCAAGTTACTGATTCGTTTTCGCACTGTCAATGTACAACCAACTCATAATCAACAACTCATATATCTTGGTTTGAAGACTATATGATATTATCATCTCACAATCACTCATGATAAATTCCATGAAGTGATTCGTGTGAGTGTGGGTTTAGTCCAATACTCAAATCTTATTTCAAGAGCACTCATGAATGTTTGTAGCAAACTTTGCTATGTCTAACACCTTAGACAATCTTACAAAAACCCATTCATGACAGACTACTTTCATAACCTACTTCCAAAGTATGATCGACTATGGACAGTTTGAATAATCTTATTATTCTGGAAGTCAAAACATGCAAAATGAAACAATAGTAAACAATTGACACAAGATAGTAACTTTACTTATAAATAAAACTTCTTTTATTCAATCATCAAATGTCAATTACAATTTAGCTATTACAAGTTTCTAAATATCTATCTAATCACTAAAACTAATATCGTCCTTCAGCCCAATACTTATTGCATGCTGCAAGTGCTTATCCCTGCTTAGTCCCTTTGTAAGGAGATCCGCTGGGTTCTATTCTGACGATATCCTCTTTACTACGAGGAGTCCTTCTTCCACTTGATGTCGTATAAAGTGATATTTTCTGTCGATGTGCCTGGATCTGCCATGATCCCTCGGTTCCTTGGCTAAGGCAACTGCACTCTCGTTGTCATAGAAAATTTCCATAGGCTCCTTTACAGCTGGTACAACTCCAAGGTCTCCAATGAAGTTCTTCAGTAATATTGCCTCCTTTTCCGCTTCGCTTGCTGCTACGTACTCTGATTCGTATGTTGAATCAGCTACAGTTTCCTGTTTGTAACTTTTCCATGTTACTGCTCCTCCATTCAAGGTAAATACCCACCCCGACTGAGAGCGGAAATTATCTATGTCGGTCTGAAAGCTGGCGTCATTATACCCTGTCACTCTCAAGTCATCACTCCCACCGAGGGTAAGGACCCAGTCCTTAGTCCTCCGCAGGTACTTAAGAATGTTCTTTACCGCAGTCTAATGAGCTCTACCCGGGTTCCCTTGATATTTGCTGACCATGCTCAAAGCAAAAGCCACATCAGGGCGAGTACATGTCATAGCATACATGATCGACCCAACTGCCGAAGCATATGGTACCTGCCTCATATCTGCTATCTTTTCGTCTGTACTCGGAATCTGAGCCTTGCTCAGTTTGGTATTGCTTTGGATAGGTAATTCTCCTTTCTTGGAATTCTCCATGCTGAAACGTTTCAACACCTTGTCCAAGTAGGTACTTTGACTAAGTCCTATTAGTCTTTTACTCCCGATTCTCAATATTCTTATCCTTAGAATATAAGCAGCTTCCCCAAGGTCCTTCATAGCGAAACATTTCCCAAACCAGGACTTAACCTCTTCCAAGGTTGGGATGTCATTTCCTATGAGCAGTATGTCATCCATATACAATACCAGAAAGCTAACTATACTCCCACTAGCTTTGACATATACACATGAGTCATCCTCACTTCTCGAAAAACCAAACTCTTTGACTTTCTCATCGAAACAAAGATTCCATCTGCAAGATGCTTCTTTCAATCCATAAATGGATTTCTCAATCTTACGCACTCTATTAGGATACTTTGCATTGACAAAACCCTCTGGCTGATTCATGTAAACATCTTCAGCCAACTTCCCATTAAGTAAAGCGGTTTTGACATCCATTTGCCATATTTCATAATCATGAAATGCAGCTATGGCCAACATGATCCTTATAGATTTAATCTTAGCCACTGGTGAGAAGGTCTCATCATAGTCAACTCCAGGAGTTTGAGTAAAGCCCTTCGCAACCAATCGTGCCTTATAAGTGTGTACTTTCCCATCCATGTCGTTCTTCTTTTTGAAGATCCATTTGCACCCGACCGTCTTACGACCTGGTACATTGTCAACCAAGTTGCAAACTTTATTATCATACATGGACTGAATCTCGCTGTCCATCGCCTCTTTGCATTTTGCAGACTCGGGGCCTGCCATGGCTTCCTTGTAGTTGTTAGGTTCATCCAAATTTACCAGTGTACTATCACTGATAAATGTATCACCTTCAGTAGTAATATGGAAACCATAAAACTCAGGTTCATTCTTATTGGATTAGATGTCTAAGCCCATAACTATTATTGGTATGTACTCGACCCGAGAGTAGCATGGTCCATTTGGGTTGCATATCATCAGGACAATTTGTTAGGATGGACTTTTGAGAGAAGGTTATTTATGGTTTATTAATATATTATAAGTTATAATTTATTAATATGAAATCATATGTTTTAATTAGTATTGATCAAGAATTAATTTGGAATTAATTTAGTGATCAAAAGAGACTAATTAAATCCATGGGGACTAATTATGATAATTAGTTATATTTATATGTGTTGGGCTTATGATCCATGTTGGACCAAGTTTATGTATGGATACATAAAGAGTTGGGCCACATGAACCATGGATCATAAAACCCATGGGTATGGATTTGGGTTATACCCATGACCCTTGGAATCCACACATATAAATACATGCTTTTAGCCTAAAAAACGCCACTTGAGTCATTCTTGGAGTTCATGGGTGTTTTTGGGTGCATGGAATTCTCTCTCAAGTTCTACCTTTGTCCATGATGTGTTGTGACTTCATTTGAGGCTTCCACACTATTGGGGCTAAGCTCTTTAAGGCCAAATATACCAAGACTTCAAGCTCCATCAAAAGGTATGTTATCTTAACTAGTATCTTATATGGTTTATGTCAAATGTATGCTAGTTATAGGTTTAATACCTTGGAAACACCATTGTATGTATAATTAGTGAAAACATAGATCCAAGGTATTTAGGGTTGCATGAACACCTTAGGAGTGTTAGAATGCTCAAAACCCAACAGTGGTATCAGAGCCTAGGCTTGTTTTCAAGTTATACATGCTGAAATGGCTTAAAAATCGAAAATTATGGCTTCCTGGGCACTCGACTCGCCGAGTCCATGAATAAATTCATCCTACTCGTCGAGTAGGTTCATACACTCGACGAGTAGGAGCCCCTAACAGCATATTTTCGAGTTTTAAAGCTGGAATTGGTCTAGAATCATTACCTTAAACTGTTTTGAACTTATAAAACCTGTTTTTGATGTGGTAATGATTATGGTAAACCAATTTCAAAGTTATAATCAAAGTTTCAAGTTTTATATATGTTCATGTGATTCTTGAAAATTGTTGATTATGAATGTTCATGCTTATGAGTTTTGGTAGATCATAGGAATTATGTGCAAATTGTTTGTTAGTGTAATTCTTGATCTTAATGGCCTTTAATGGATTCCATAACTTGTCCTCAAGTTATGGAAAACCAAAAGTTTTTTTGTGTTACCTTGTTTTATGAGTTAATTTAGATTAATGGAAAAAATTATGTGTTAGTTGTTTTCAATCCAAATTGATCTAAGAGTAGTTCATAAAATGTGTTTTTGTAACTTATCCTCAAGTTATATGAAAAGTCACATTTATGAATCTTAAAACTCATAAAAGTGTCATAGGTTACAAAATGAAGAGTCTTTTTCTCATAAATAGTTTTATGGACTTCATAACTTGTCCTCAAGTTATGGATGTTCAAGAGTCTCTTCATTAAAGTTTTAAAAACTTTAATTAAACTCATAAGTTATGAAAATCCAAAAATTTTGAAAAGTTTCAATACTTGCCCTCAAGTTTTGGAATTTGTAAAGTTTTGCTTATGAATTCTTTAATTCCAAATCAAACCCTAGAATTTTAAAAGTTTAAAATTCAACCCTTAGACTATTATTATAAATTTAATTATATAGATATGTATAAGATAAAGTCAATCTTACCGTTAGTAGGCCTCATTCACGAAGCCGGTCTATAAGGGGGGTATAAGGTTACTGCCTATAAAATGGCAGTTTAATGAGTGTCCACTCTCACCTACCACTTCCTTGACTGGTGGAGGGTCGTTAGCCGAATGGGTAGGATAAGGACTATAATTTCCCCTTCATTAAAAGTATAATGATAAATACTAAGTAACTAAACACTTATAAATTCCCAATCTTAGTTACTTAGGAAAATGTGAAATGGTGCTAACCCATGAAATTGCACTTTGCACCTTTGTTAAGTCGTTAGTGGAGCGTGTGTGGTTAACCGACACACTAACATGGGACTGACAATGTGTGGCGAAGGGTAACTTAAGTTTATCATAGATTGGTGGAGCGTGTGTGGTTAACCGGCACATCAATTAGGTGATAAAGTTGAGGGTACCAAGTCAATTTGCATGGTTATTCACACCTTGTTTGTGATCCTCTGCATCCCAGTCACAAACTTGAGAGGGCACAATCGAGATTCAAACATGCCATTGAAAGTTAAATGTATCTCAAAAGATCTAGGAGTTTCAAATCCAATTAAAACTTAATTATATTTTGTTTTCATGGTGGAAATTGGTAAATCGTCATTTACCTACCTTCAACTATTTTATAGCTTGGATTACGGCATCCCTCTTCCGGTTATAAATAGGTTGTTGGATCCTAGCCTTAATATTTCATATTGGGTGTTATATTAAGGACTTTAAATCAACTAACTTGAATTTCTCCCATTATAAATGTCTAGTTTAGACAGCTATGGTCTTCCCAAATCTTTAGGAACAAGTTTTCCTAATGAAGATGATATCCCACATGGCAATCAAGGTGAAAGATTAATCCCTTTGTTGTGCATTAATAGGACTGGAATCACTTTGTTGTGCATTAATGAAGATGATATCCCACATGGCAATCAAGATGAAATATTAATCCCTTTGTTGTGCATTAATAGGACTGGAATCATATTTCTCTTCCTCCACCTCCTCCAATTATTCTCCCTAACCCACAAGTTCAAGACTTGAAAGTTCTAAGTCACTCAATCCATATTGGCAAGCCGGGAGAGTCGGGTGTCAAAGTCTCGAGGTAGTTGGCTGTTGACTTGGTTCTTCAGTCACTCCCTGATGACAGATCACGACATGACCCTTAGTGATCCTACCTATTTGCTAGATGCTGCTAGATTAGCAATGATTTGGAGCACTGGTAAAGCAAATTTGATTGATCTGCTTCCCAAAACTTCCATGGACATTGACAATGGTAACATTAGAAGTTCAGAAAAGCTTTCTCTTCCCATTGGAAAAGTATTGGCCATGGTCAAGTCGTTTGAATCAATGGCAAAAGAGAAAGGCTAAGTCTGGACAATCAAGTGTACCATTTCCAAAGAGTCTATATGTTTCTTTTGCCAAAAGAAGGGGCATTGGTTGCGAAGCTGCCGAATTTACCTGAAAGTTCATAAGGATGGTAAAAGTCAAAAAGGTTTGACTTTGCTTCAGGTTAAAGTCCAATATATAACTCTATGAAGTCTCTTTTGGAGATTCTTAATACATGATGTAATGTAATTACATTTTTATGTTTTGAAGAATCAACGGAAACCTAAAGAAAGAGTATGTTGATTCTGATCGCGAAGATAGATTTCGATCGCAAGGTTCGGTGATCAAAATTCTGAGCTGCTACTTAAGAGTTATGATATATTGCTTAGGAATAGACAACAACATGTTTTCCATATGTATTTGCATTGTAAGGATAGGATTTTTCCGCAAGTTTTAAAATAAAAGAAAAGGTTTTGATTTTATTTATTTTAAGTATCCTTACAATGGCATTTGTGAAAAAATTGTTGTTTATATGTTTCCATTGATAAGCAATTTTGGAAAATGGATTTGATTCTTGCATTTGTGGTAGTGTCATAATTTACCAAATAAGGAAATATTCTCATCACCCAAGTTTCAGTTGGATAGAAACTTGGAATCATGCAAGTTGTATTGTATGATGAGTGAGAATTTTCATTTTTGGGAAATTAAGACTAAGTCCTTGTTCACATGTATGTGTGAGTCAAGTGAAGGACTAAAGGATTGGATACACTTGGTTGTGCGCTGGTCAAGTCCACCACAAGGAATGATAAGATTATTCGTCATGATTTACTAAAGTTTAGTAAATATAGTTATGCTTACAACTTTAAGTATAATTCTGAACATTGGAAAAGTTTCAATGATTGGCAGAACGAATAAGAAGAATCAAATTAAGCAGAAAGATAAAAGTTTCTCCTTTCTGAAAAGATGGGAGAGTACTTGAGTATCTTGTTTTATGACTATCTTAGTGATTATGGAACCATATCACAATTGATTCTCTAAGGACACCTTAGTGCATTTGTTTGACTAAGGAGAGGAATCATGAATTGTTGAAATGGTTAAATAAAAAGATAAATCATACTTCGTTCCAAAAATCAAATCTTAGAGTCATACTCTAAGATTGTAACTTGAGTGACATAATCTTAAGAAAGGTTTAAAACACTTGTCAAATGTAGAGTAAAATGTTTTCTTACTCTAGTATATTTGAAATTGGTAAGTTGTGATGTTTTGGATAAGACAAAGACCAACTAAGACCAATTGTGTGAAGTGTTTATCTTGATAGGAATCCGCACTAACTCTTGAATATTTGTTTTGTCAAGGAATGGTTCTTGACAAAAAGAATCTTGTATGTCAAGAGGATAGTGGGAGTCTTAAAGATCTTGAATAGTTTCAAGAACTAATCAAGAGTAAACCTATAGTTAATCACTAGCACACAACTTGAGGTTTGTAACCTATTGTGTTGACATATTCTTGTGATTAAGGTTATGAGAAATTCACATGGATAGGAACACTTACACCATAAAAATCTAAGTGTCATAAGGTTTCTCTCCAATTCATGAAATTGATGGTGAGGAAACGCTTTCACTAAGTAGATTTTAAGTAGATAGCAATTGTGATCTTTGCATTCTCAAAGTCGTTAGTGGAGCGTGTGTGGTTAACCGACACACTAACATGGACTTATGAGAAATGGCAAAGGTCTAACAATTGAGACTATCATTACGACATCCCTTTTCATAGTTCTGAAATTGTTTAGACACACATGTGAGTTATCTAAGAAAAGGTGTATGATTTTGATAAAGTCTTGTCAAAGCAATCTCATATAAGCAATCTAAACTTTGGTAAGAAAGTCAATAAAGTATTGACTTCTAGAAATCCAGCTGTTTTCTGATACATGTCAAAGCTAGTGGGAGCATAAGTGTTATGCTAATAATCATCATGTTAGTGGGAGCATGATAATTATGATAAGTATTGCAAGTTAGCAATGTTAATTATAGAAAACAAAAGTTTCAATTCGCTTTGAAAAGTTGTTTTGCTATAATTAAGGGAGAGAATTTTATACTTTATTCCATTTCTACAAGCTTAGATTGAGATTTTAATCAACTTTAGTCAAGGATATATATGAATGTTATGTTGGAATGGTTCAACATAAGGAAATTCTATATATGTTGCATTCTCAAAATTCGATTATGATTACGACATACCTCTTCATAGTTCGAATTTTGAGAACATAGCAAATAAAATTTTTATAGCATGAATCGTGTCCCATAGACTTCGGGTATAGGATCGATTACATGTGCTATAATATTTATTCTTTCTAAATTTTCCAAATGTCTGGGGCATTAAGAAGGGAAAAGGTCTAGAATTAGATATGACTAAAATGATTAAACAATTGTCGATGACAATCTAAGGTTTACCAAAGATTGGTTGCTCAAGGACAGTTGGAAGTATAGTGTTAATTTTGGAAGGACCATATTGACATATTCTGAAAAGAGGCAACTCTTGTTCAGAAGTGATAGTGAAAATGGGAATATGGAAATATTCCCATAGGTGGAAGTTATTCAATCTGTGTAAGATTAGAAAACTTAATGCAAGAAGGATGTTCAAAGCAATGTACTTTGAATATGAGACTTCGTTTCCATGGAGTTGATCTCCATTGGAATACTCTGTAATGTCTGGTGACAAGTCCTTGTGACTTTGTGCATAATCATTACAGAGGATCAGTGCATATAAGTTTAAAATCTAACAGATTTCGGTAAATGGCAGGAATATGGAATTCTTACATTTTTCGATAAGGATTTGGGAGTGTGAAATGAGAATCATTGGAATTATGTTCAATCGATCTATTTCACAAAGTAAGGATCGTAAACAAACATAGTGCGCATACTTTGTGTATGGCATTACTGGTGTTTAGAAAAACATAGTGTACATGCTTGGAGCATGGGACAACTAGTGTTTTTTAAATTCAAGTATAAAGTTGATAAAATCGAAACATTTAATAATGAGTAATCAATATGGTGCTTAGATAAAAGGTGTTTTATTTACTCTCAAAGTGTTGGGGCCATATAGGATTAGTATTATTCTTATGTTTCACTTTGCATGTTTTGACTTCCAGAATAACTAGGTCATTCTTCCCGAATGACTAAGTTATTCAAACCATCCGCAGTCGTTAATACATTGGAAGTAGGTATTAAATCAAGACTGTCATGAGTTGGCTTGTAGATGTCTAAGATGTTGGACATGGCAAGAGTTTCTACAACACTCATGAGTACTCATAAGTTCTGAGTATTAGATTCAACCCACACTCATTTGAATCACTTCATGGATTTTATCACGAGTGATCATGAGACGATAATATCCTATATTCTTCAAACCTAAATATATGAGTTGTTACTATGAGTTGGTTATACATTGATTGCACGAAAACGCATTGGTAACTCGATGTTATAAAATGTGCCTTTGTGTATGATTCAACAAGTAGTAGAACAAACCATATGAGTCAAAGTTTATCCATTCCTTTTACCCTTAAAGGGATAAAAGCAATATCTATGGGCCCCTCGATGATTTAGTGATGACACCCTAAGTGCTTGGCCAAGCCTGAACTGATTTGATTTGTTCAATTAGTCGGTCGTCATAAATCGGAAATCGGGAAACAGCAAATGGACAGAGAGAATGATTATAATCCATGTCTCAGTCCATATGATATGTAGAATAGAGGAATATATGATCCCTTATCTAATGGACGCTTCATTGATTTGTTCAGAGTTCGACAGCGGCTTTAAGAGCTACGATTGCTAGTCGGGTTATGAAGTCGTACTTGCAATAATAGTTTTAGACTTATCCAAGTGGGAGACTATTGGATTAGATGTCTAAGCCCATAACTATTATTGGTATGTACTCGACCCGAGAGTAGCATGGTCCATTTGGGTTGCATATCATCAGGACAATTTGTTAGGATGGACTTTTGAGAGAAGGTTATTTATGGTTTATTAATATATTATAAGTTATAATATATTAATATGAAATCATATGTTTTAATTAGTATTGATCAAGAATTAATTTGGAATTAATTTAGTGATCAAAAGAGACTAATTAAATCCATGGGGACTAATTATGATAATTAGTTATATTTATATGTGTTGGGCTTATGATCCATGTTGGACCAAGTTTATGTATGGATACATAAAGAGTTGGGCCACATGAACCATGGATCATAAAACCCATGGGTATGGATTTGGGTTATACCCATGACCCTTGGAATCCACACATATAAATACATGCTCTTAGCCTCAAAAATGCCACTTGAGTCATTCTTGTAGTTCATGGGTGTTTTTGGGTGCATGGAATTCTCTCTCAAGTTCTACCTTTGTCCATGATGTGTTGTGACTTCATTTGAGGCTTCCACACTATTGGGGCTAAGCTCTTTAAGGCCAAATACACCAAGACTTCAAGCTCCATCAAAAGGTATGTTATCCTAACTAGTATCTTATATGGTTTATGTCAAATGTATGCTAGTTATAGGTTTAATACCTTGGAAACACCATTGCATGTATAATTAGTGAAAACATAGATCCAAGGTATTTAGGGTTGCATGAACACCTTAGGAGTGTTAGAATGCTCAAAACCCAACAATTCTAACTCTACTGGAACGTTTCAGAGGTAAGGACGGGTCAATTGGTTCAACAGGAGTTTCCTCCTCAGGTTGAGCGCTAGTGTTTGAGGTTCCTTCATCACTTAACTCTTTAAGCTCTTCAAGGTCAATTTGCCTCCCACTGTCCTCTTGACATATGAGTTCTCTTTCGTGGAAAACCCCTCTCCTCGCAACGAAGACAACATTGTCACTCGGTCTATAGAAGAGATATCCAAATAATTTATGTGGGTAGCCAATGAAAATACATCGCTCACTACGAGGTTCGAGCTTGTCGTGAGTCTCTCGTCTTACGAAAGCCTCGCAACCCCAAACTTTGATATATGCTAACGAGGGAACCTTCCCTGTCCACATTTCGTGAGGTGTTTTTGCAACCTTTTTAGTTGGGATTAGATTAAGGATATGAGCGGCAGTCTCTAAGGCAAACCCCTAGAATGAGATAGGTAACGAAGCTCGACTCATCATGGAACGAACCATGTCCAGCAAGGTTCGATTGCGCCTCTCAGCCGCACCATTAAGCTGTGGCATCCTAGGTGGCGTCAATTGTGAAACAATTCCACATTCCTTAAGATAGTCGTGGAACTCGATACTAAGATACTCACCACCTCGATCCGATCGGAGCATCTTTATCTTCCTACCAAATTGATTCTCCACTTCTTGCTTAAACTCTTTGAAAATTTCAAAGGTTTATGACTTATGCTTGATTAAGTAAATATACCCATATCTACTATAATCATCAGTAAAAGTCACATAGAAGCGGTTAGCATCCCTTGTGGCGGATCTGAAAGGTCCACACACATATGTGTGTATGTGACATCCCCTAATTTCTCGGCCAGAAAAGACCGATTTAATTTATGCTTTTTAAAATAAAATCAGAGAAATCTTTTCAAAAGATGTTGCGGAATTGGTCCCCAAACAACATATGATAAAAGTTTATCAAAACCCTTCATTAAGAAGGTATATATTTTCCATATATATCAAAACCTCGGGATGTCATGTTCCGATACAGATCAAAAGCACAAACAAGACATTATAAGCCTTACTACAGTTATTTACAAATACTGGCCTATAATCCAAAAATCTCACGTCATCCTCCGACTATGCTCGGGGTCCACTACCTGTAATCATAAAAAACTGAGTGGGTCGGGCTTGGGAGCCTGGTGAGCATATAGGGTTTTCAACCCACAGTAATAATAAACTTATTAAGTTCACCAATCAACAATAACCCTGATTACCCGTTCCCGTTATCCTCACTTTACGTCCCTAAACACTTTTCACAAGGGACCTAGCCTAAAGAATATCATCGGGATGGACACCACTGCTAAGGGGTTTCCTCAGCCATACATGTCCTAAAGGCAACCATGAGGGGGATGGAGTACATCGAATGAACACTCTAGTTCATTAACACCTACAGGTTGCGGACCTGCTAATGTTTCCCACTGGACTGTCTAGAAAGTCCGTGGTCGTCATCCAAACTCTGCTAGATGACTGAATCACAAATCACATCGAGGCCTCTCATCACTTTTATTTTATCACACATCACTATCTACCCATGTTCTACCCAACATATTTGTAGATAAAATACTTATACAGTTTAAAACTTGTATAAAACATCAACTCAACAGTCACCTCAAATAAACAATTAATATATTTACACATAACACGTAGTATAAGGTAAATACTTCATATCTATGTGTAAAATGAAAGTGACTATACACTCACTTGTTTTGATGAAAATCGGGCAGCAATTCGTTTCCTAAAACGTTCGTTTCTAATAAAACCGGGAGTTTTATTCAGAAACCGGGCTCTGCGAGGGTCGGGCTTCGAAACCGAAAAGATAAATTTTCCGGGCTTCACGGGCACTTCGTGGCGTATTCCGGGGCTTATAATCGATACCGGGGCTTTGGGGGATGTTAAGATGAAGAAAATATGAAGAAAGGGGTGAAAGATGGTGAAATCCCAAAAGTACCCGAGAAGGCTCGCAGGACCCTTCTATTTATAAGGGTCCGAAGTCCTGATCCGACGGCTGAGAAGGAACCACGCATCGCAGATCCGAAGCTCGCAGGGGGATGGCTCGCATGAGGTCTGTGCGTGCGAAGGCTTGTTGTCCTCTCCTGATTGGACCGAGGTCTACTGGTCTGAAGTAGAGGCATCGTGGCACTCATGCGAGGGTTCGGTCTCGTGCAAGAAGGTACGTGTCGCATCGCTACTGGACCACTTCGGATAAGGTCAGGTGCTCGGATGACTCAGCAGCTCGGACACGTGGCTCGCCTGACTCACCATTTCGGACACGTGGCACGTTCTAAGCGAGGGTGACGTGGCAAATCGTGACTATGCGAATTTTCTCGGTTTTTGTGCAAAAACTTCTAAAATTCATAACTTTCGTATACGAGCTCCGTTTTTGACGTTCTTTATATGCACGCGTAGGTAAAATTACGCTCTACAACTTTCGTTTAGACTTTGTCGGCTAATTTTTGACTTTAATTTTTATATTATTATTTTTAACAAACCGGGACAGGAAATCCGTTAAAAATTCATAACTTCTTCATCCGACGTCCGTTTTCGTCAGACTTTTTACCGTTGTGCTACTAATGACGAGACCTTCGATTCTCGTTTAGGTCGTGTCGGCTAAAAATCACTCGATCTAAAATTCGAGTTTTTAGCTGTCTACTGCTAAGCTGAAACTTCGAAAAATCATAACTTCCTCATACGAAGTCAGATTTGGGCGTTCTTTTTATACCTACTCTCGGTTTAACGAACACTACAAGTTTCGTTTAGATCAATAAGGCTAAAAAGTAGTTGATCAAAAACTCACTTTTTACGACATTCAGCACCGAGCCGGTTTTGTCGTGAAACTTCGACAGGTCATAACTTCTTCGTTATAACTCGGATTTCGGCATTCTTTATATATCCGTAATCCTTGTCACGCCCACTACAAGTTTCTTAATAGATATCAGCTTTATCTAAAATTTAATTTTTGACGCTCATTTTTATTCTTAATTAATTAAACCCTAATAATTAAGCATAAAACACATAATTCACATAATATTCACATAATTCCTTTTTCATTTCTTCAAAATGAGTTACAAAGGTTAACCTAGACTATAATGTTAATATTAATGCCTATCCTAGAAACACGGGCATTACAATTCTCTCCCCCTTAGGATGATTCCGTCCCCGGAATCATACATCAGCAAACAAATGCGGGTAGCGACTCATCATGTCACTCTCCGTTTCCCAAGTGAGATTTGGCCCATTCGTATGTTTCCAACGCACGAGCACTAAATCGACCATCTTGCGTCTCAGCTTCTTAGTCTTACGGTCAACGATTGCCTCAGGTTCTTCAATCAACCTCTTGTTTTCATCCAACCTTAATTCAGAAATGGGAATTATGTCGGGCACATCTCCCGTGAACTTTCTCAAATAACACACATGAAATGTGTTATGAATACCCTCCAGTTCTTCTGGTAATTCTAGCTTGTAAGCTTGATTCCCGATCCTCTGAAGAACTTTAAATGGTCCAATAAACCTTTGACTCAACTTTCCTCTCTTGCCAAATCTTATAAGTCCCTTCCACGGAGAGACTTTAAGTAAAACCGAATCTCCAACTTCGAAGGATATCGGTTGTCTTTTCTTGTCAGCATAACTCTTTTGTCGATCTTGAGTAGCTAACATCCTTTCCCTTATCACTTTTAACTTTTCAGCAGTTTGATGGACTATCTCAGGTCCCATAAACTGCTTTTCCCCAGCTTCCAGCCAGCATGACGGCGTTCGACACTTTTCTCCATACAAAGCGTGATAAGGTTCCATCTTGATGCTTGAGTGGAAACTATTATTATAGGAAAATTCTACTAGAGGTAAATGTTCATCCCAGTTACCTTGGAATTATAGGGTACATGCTCTCAGCATATCCTCCAATGTTTGAATCGTCGTTCGCTCTGACCATCAGTTTGCGGATGGTAAGCTGTACTCAAACACAACTTGGTACCCAACTCCTCTTGTAGACTTCTCCAAAACCTTGAGGAAAAACGGCTGTCACGATCGGATACAATCGTTAACGGAAAACCGTGTAGCCTCACAATTTCCTTCACATAAGAATTCGCAAGTTTATCCATAGACCATTTCTCATTAGCGGCTATGAAATGCACACTCTTAGTGAGGCGATCAACGACCACCCAAATCATGTCGTGACCGTTCCTTGTTCTGGGCAGTTTAGTCACAAAATCCATAGTGATATCTTCCCATTTACCCATGGGTACAGGTAAAGGTTCTAAACTCTCATACGGTTTCTGATGTTGTGCCTTAACCCTAGCACAAGTTACACACTTGGCCACATATTTAGCAACATCGAGCTTCATCGTCGGCCACCAGTAATAGGGTTTTAGATCCCTATACATTTTCGTACTGCCGGGATGAATCGAGTACATGGTTTTGTGAGCTTCTTCCATCAGAAGACCTCTTACTCCTCCCGTCTTAGGTACCCAAATGCTATCTTTGAATACCTTCAATCCCTGACTGTTCTTATCAAACACCAACATTTTTCCCAAACGTTCCTCCTTTCGGTCATTCTTTTCTAAAGCTTCCTCCTGAGCTTTCTTTATACTTTCCACATTTGTCGAGACGACTTCAATTATCAACGCTCTTGGCCTTCTCTTTTCAAGATTTACCTTCCGACTGAGAGCATCAGCAACAACATTTGCTTTACCAGGGTGGTAAAGTATCTCACAGTCGTAGTCCTTGAGTAGTTCCAGCCAGCGCCGCTGTCTCATGTTCAATTCCTTCTGATTAAAGAGATATTGAAGACTCTATTGATCAGTGAAAAGTTTACACTTAGTACCATAAAGATAATGCCTCCGTATCTTTAAGGCGAATACTATCGCTGCCAATTCCAGATCATGAGTGGGGTAGTTCTTTTCATGCTCTTTCAACTGCCTCGAGGCATACGCTATCACTTTATCCCTTTGGGTCAGAACACAACCTAACCCAACTCCAGAGGCATCACTATAGATTGCGAAGTCATCAACTCCTTCAGGTAATGAAAGAATCGGTGCTTCACACAATCTCTTCTTCAACTTCTCAAAGGCTTCCTTATGTTTTTCATTCCAAGCATAAGTAGCTCCTTTGTGGGTCAAAGCTGTTAATGGAGTAGCGATCGAAGAAAAGCCTTGGATAAATCTTCGATAATATCCAGCTAATCCTAGAAAGCTACTAATCTCCGTAGGACTTTTTGGTTGTTCCCACTTCATCACAGCTTCAATCTTTGCTGGGTCAACCATTATTCCTTCTTGGTTAACCACATGACCTAAAAATTGGACTTCTTGAATCCAAAATTCACATTTGGAGAACTTTGCATACAGCTTCTCCTCTTTCAGAACTTCTAGCACTTCACGCAGATGCTTTTCATGCTCCTGCTTGCTTTTCGAATAGATCAAGATATCCTCTATGAATACTATCACGGATTTATCAAGGTATGGTTTACAAACCCTGTTCATCAAATCCATGAAAACTGCTGGGGCATTGGTTAATCCGAATGACATAACCAAAAATTCATAGTGTTCATATCTTGTTCTGAACGCAGTCTTTTCGATATCCTGCTCTCTCACCTTTAGTTGATGGTATCCCGACCTAAGATCGATCTTCGATAAATAGCTTGAACCTTGCAATTGGTCGAACAGGTCATCGATCCTCGGCAACGGATACTTGTTCTTTATCGTCGCTTTATTCAGCTCTCTGTAATCGATGCACATTCTCATGATCCCGTCTTTCTTCTTTACAAACAACACAGGGGCTCCCCAGGGTGATGAACTAGGTCGAATGAAACCTTTGTCCAATAACTCCTGAAGTTGTGTCATAAGTTCTTTCATTTCGGTTGGCGCTAATCGATACGGTGCTTTTGCTATCGGCGTCGTTCCTGGTAACAAGTCGATACGAAACTCAAATTGTCAATCAGGGGGCAATCCGGGAAGATCTTCGGGAAAGACTTCCGGATATTCACACACCACCGGAATATTCTGCACCTCTTTCTTTTCCTTCTTAGCATCGATCACGAACGCTAAATATGATGTACACCCCTTGGCCAAACACTTTCTGGCTTTCATTAGGGAAATGATTCCAGAGTTTACTCTGCGTTTGTCTCCGTACACCATAAACGACTCTCTCCCTGGCGGGTTTACTTTTACTATCTTCTTCCTACATAATATCTCGGCATCATTGGCGCTAAGCCAATCCATTCCTAAAACTTTTTCGAATCCATTTAACTCGATAGGCAATAATTCCTCGTGGAACTTATTCCTATCCAAGTCAATGAGGATATTTTTCATACGATGGCTAACAGGTACAAACTTGCCACTAGCAATCTCGACTAATAAGGCATTAACTAGTTTATCTACAGGCAAAGCAAGTTTTCTACCAAATTCATGCGATATAAAGGAGTAATTGGCTCCAGAATCAAACAAAATTTGGGCAGACAATTCATTTACGAGAAAGGTACCTGAAGCGACATCGACTTCTTCTTTTGCAGCTTCAAGGGTCATCTGAAAGGCCCTCGCCTTCGGCTTTGGTGGTAGATTGGGCTTTGCTGCATCCTACCTCTTTGGGCAGTCTTTAAAAACATGCCCTTCTTCATGGCACTCAAAACATACCCTCTTGTCGTATGGACACACGTTGGCATAATGCCCAGTCTTTCCACATTTTTAGCAAGTCACCCCCTCGCTACATTTCCCAGAGTGCTTTTTCTTGCACTTCTCACACCATTTCACTTCACCTCCTCCTCCTCCAAACTTCTTGGACTTAGAAAATTTTCTTTTCTTGTTGGAACCTGGAGTTCCTTCAAATTTTCTCTTTTCACCAACTTCTGCCCTCTCCAGACCCTTCTCCCTGATCTAAACCTCCACATTCTTAGCAGCCCAGATGGCGGCTTTCAAAGTGGTTGCTTGCTTAACCATCGGACCAAAGTCCGCTGGTAATCCGAGGGCAAACTTGTTGACCTTAGAGAGTTCAGTTGGAACTAGGTAAGGAACAAGCTTCATCTTTTCAGTAAAACTAGCAGTGTATTCAGTAACGCTCATCTTTCCCTTCTTTAAATTCTGGAACTCATTATTAATTTCCAGAAGGTCCTGCTCTGAGCAGTATTGCAATTTCAGTTGTAACACAAAGTCTTCCCAAGACATCTTACTAGTTTCTCCCTTGGGCATCGAATCAGCTAGTAACTTCCACCAGCTCAACACACCAGACTTTAACAGAGGAATTGCAAGTGCGGTCTTTTGTTTGTTGCTGTACTCACAACTTTCAAACATCGTCTCCATTTCGGAGATCCAATTCATGACTTCCACCAGCGTCGGACTCCCAGATAGACACGGTGGTTTAGATGCCATGAAATCTTTATATTTGCACCCGCGTCCATCAGCTCCTCCATCCTGGTTGTCTTGTCTAACTATCGGTGGGTTGGCTTGACCAAGAGTCCCACTGTAGTTCCCTCCTACTGATTGCCCTTCATTCACTATGCGCTGTTCAACAGGTATCGTAGTCTCTTCCCTATGCTGTTGTAGTAATCGCCTTGTCTCCTCCATCTGGCGATCTAACATCATCTGCATCATTGCTTGTACCCCAGCCATCGTCATTGGCTCAGGTGCAGCTCCTACAATAGGTACTTGTTCAACTACTTGAGGTTGAGGCTGTTGATCCCTGTTTCCGTTTGCATTTGCAACTCCACTACGAGTTCTTGCCATTACAATCTATATACCAAATAAGGCGAATTTAGGTGTTTATCCTTGTTAGACATTTCAATTCCCTTATCACTCCAAAACGTTTACATGTTAGTTCTAATCTCGTAATCGTACGGTTAGAATCCTACACATATAAGGTTTCCAGATCCGGTCGGCAACAGACCATACATCCGAACAAATAATGACATACATGGCAAACACATAACATTTAACACATAAGGGCATTTTAGGCATCTTTCCTAAAATAAACTAGTGTTCGTGTCTAAAATATGGTAGACACTCATCTCACAATCATCACTTAGCATTCTAAGTTTAAGTCTAGAAATCCTATAATTTCTTAGTTCGCTTAAACTAATGCTCTGATACCAACTGTGACATCCCCTAATTTCTCGGCCAGAAAAGACCAATTTAATTTATGTTTTTTAAAATAAAATCAGAGAAATCTTTTCAAAAGATGTTGCGGAATTGGTCCCCAAACAACATATGATAAAAGTTTATCAAAACCCTTCATTAAGAAGGTATATATTTTCCATATATATCAAAACCTCGGGATATCATGTTCCGATACAGATCAAAAGCATAAACAAGACATTATAAGCCTTACTACAGATATTTACAACTATTGGCCTATAATCCAAAAATCTCACGTCATCCTCCGACTATGCTCGGGGTCCACTACCTGTAATCATAAAAAAACTGAGTGGGTCAGGCTTGGGAGCCTGGTGAGCATATAGGGTTTTCAACCCACAGTAATAATAAACTTATTAAGTTCACCAATCAACAATAACCCTGATTACCCGTTCCCGTTATCCTCACTTTACGTCCCTAAACACTTTTCACAAGGGACCTAGCCTAAAGAATATCATCGGGATGGACACCACTGCTAAGGGGTTTCCTCAGCCATACATGTCCTAAAGGCAACCATGAGGGGGATGGAGTACAACGAATGAACACTCTAGTTCATTAACACCTACAGGTTGCGGACCTGCTAATGTTTCCCACTGGACTGTCTAGAAAGTCCGTGGTCGTCATCCAAACTCCGCTAGACGACTGAATCACAAATCACATCTAGGCCTCTCATCACTTTTATTTTATCACACATCACTATCTACCCATGTTCTACCCAACATATTTGTAGAAAAAAAATACTTATACAGTTTAAAACTTGTATAAAACATCAACTCAACAGTCACCTCAAATAAACAATTAATATATTTACACATAACACGTAGTATAAGGTAAATACTTCATATCTATGTGTAAAATGAAAGTGACTATACACTCACTTGTTTTGATGAAAATCGGGCAGCAATTCGTTTCCTAAAACGTTCGTTTCTAATAAAACCGGGAGTTTTATTCAGAAACCGGGCTCTGCGAGGGTCGGGCTTCGAAACCGAAAAGATAAATTTTCCGGGCTTCACGGGCACTTCGTGGCGTATTCCGGGGCTCATAATCGATACCGGGGCTTTGGGGGATGTTAAGATGAAGAAAATATGAAGAAATGGGTGAAAGATGGTGAAATCCCAAAAGTACCCGAGAAGGCTCGCATGACCCTTCTATTTATAGGGGTCCGAAGTCCTGATCCGACGGCTGAGAAGGAACCATGCGTCGCAGATTCGAAGCTCGCAGGGCGATGGCTCGCATGAGGTCTGTGCCTGTGAAGGCTTGCTGTCCTCTCCTGATTGGACCGAGGTCTACTGGTCCGAAGTAGAGGCATCGTGGCACTCATGCGAGGGTTCGGTCTCGTGCAAGAAGGTACATGTCGCATCGCTACTGGACCACTTCGGATAAGGTCAGGTGCTCGGATGACTCAGCAGCTCGGACACGTGGCTTGCCTGACTCACCATTTCGGACACGTGGCACGTTCTAAGCGAGGGTGACGTGGCAAATCGACACTATGCGAATTTTCTCGGTTTTTGTGCAAAAACTTCTAAAATTCATAACTTTCGTATACGAGCTCCGTTTTGACGTTCTTTATATGCACGCGTAGGTAAAATTACGCTCTACAACTTTCATTTAGACTTCGTCGGCTAATTTTTGACTTTAATATTCATATTATTATTTTTAACAGACCGGGACAGGAAATCCGTTAAAAATTCATAACTTCTTCATCCGACGTCCGTTTTCGTCAGACTTTTTACCGTTGTGCTACTAATGACGAGACCTTCGATTCTCGTTTAGGTCGTGTCGGCTAAAAATCACTCGATCTAAAATTCGAGTTTTTAGCTGTCTACTACTAAGCTGAAACTTCGAAAAATCATAACTTCCTCATACGAAGTCAGATTTGGGCGTTCTTTTTATACCTACTCTCGGTTTAACGAACACTACAAGTTTCGTTTAGATCACTAAGGCTAAAAAGTAGTTTATCAAAAACTCACTTTTTACGACATTCAGCACCGAACCGGTTTTGTCGTGAAACTTCGACAGGTCATAACTTCTTCGTTATAACTCGGATTTCGACATTCTTTATATATCCGAAATCCATGTCACGCCCACTACAAGTTTCTTAATATATATCGGCTTTATCTAAAATTTAATTTTTGACGCTCATTTTTATTCTTAATTAATTAAACCCTAATAATTAAGCATAAAACACATAATTCACATAATATTAACATAATTCCTTTTTCATTTCTTCAAAATGAGTTACAAAGGTTAACCTAGACTATAATGTCAATATTAATGCCTAGCCCAGAAACACGGGCATTACAGTGTATGAGATCCAACAAACCCTCACCCCTTGCACAAGAACCAGTGAAGGGTGACTTGGTCATCTTTCCAAGCAAACAAGATTCACATGTGTCATCTGAATTTAAGTCAAATGACTCCAACACTCCATCCTTTTGGAGTTGGGCTACGTGCTTCTTGTTGACATGTCCAATAAGACAATCCCATAAGCATGCTTTGTCCAAACCATTGGACGAATCGATATGCAACACATTATTTCCTAAGTTATCTACAACCATCATAGTTTCATATATACCATTACAAGGTAATGCTTGAAAAATAAAAAATTCAATTATAATAAGCATTTATTGAACCAATTTCATTATTAAACGAAAAAGTAAATGTAACATCCCAATTTTCAAGGCTAAAATTTCATTTTCAATTAAGTAATCATGTGAAATCATTTATCAAACATTGATAACATTATATTAATTCATAAAACCATTACGTCGTGTCTCAAAAACATATCATCGGATAATAGTAATAATTAGAGTACAATCCCAGAAAACTCAATGCGGAAATCATGCGTGAGTGTGATGTGCCGCTACCGCGCCGGCTCCTTCCCCTTCGCTGAAGAGGTACCTGAAAAAAACTGAAAACTGTAAGCACGAAGCTTAGTGAATTCCCCCCATCATACCACATAACATACAAACACATAACATACATACTACCAGGCATATCTGGGTGCCCGACCTACCCCTTCGGTCCTCTCGACCGGTAACCTTGCCTAGCATATCTGGGTGCTGGCCTACCCCTTCGGTCCTCTCGACCGGTACCATGCCTAGCATATCTGGGTGCGGGCCTACCCCTTCGGCCCTCTCGACCGGTCTATCACAAACAGTCACGTAATCATAATCTAACATAGCTGGGTACTAAACTACCCCTTCGGCCCTATCGGCCGGTAACTTGGGGACTATCTCCCCTACTACTACCATCATCACATAACATCATATCATGCTAGCACATAAAACATAACATGTAGTATCAAACCTAGATGAATATTACAAAGACAATCATCTAACATACAACTCCTACTGGTGGGCCGACATTGTGGCTGTAGACCCACCCCTACTGGAAGGTAACTCACCTCGATATCGTGTAGTGTCTGAAATGTCCTCGGCGTGAAAGTCGGCTCTCCTCGACTCCTCAATCCCTACACGAAAACCCTTCTAAGTTGTTAATTCGAACATGCAACCCTAATCATGGTCAACCTAATTCAATCAAAGTCATCATTGGTCAAAGTCAACATCCGATTGACCTGACTCGCCGACTTGGTCTACCAACTCGTCGAGTCCATACTCCTTTAACTTGTTCCCACCCCCGATTCTACTCGTCGAGTCTAGCAAGAACTCGATGGGTTCTCTTTCAATCATACTAAAGGGACCATCTTCAACCGATTCGCCGAGTTCATCCTTGAACTCGTCGAGTTCATCTCCCTCATATGAATGTATCCAGTCTATGACTTGCCGAGTTGTATGAACAACTCGTCGAGTCCCATGATTCCCAGGTCCCTTAAGGGCCTAAACAACTGAGGGACCTTCCACACTATCATCTGGTCCATCGACAGAAAGGATTTGGTGGTCATTACACCCTGGCTCGCCGAGTCCCAAGAACGACTCGTCGAGCCCATCTTTGACCATTACTATACAGTCGATTTAAATGGGTCTTAACACACCAAAATCATAGATATGGCCTCCTAATGTCCATTTTACACGTAAAGTTCCAAACTTGGTGCGTATGCATGGGTTCCTTGGCTCAAAAAGCCATAAAATGTGGTCTACAAGATGCATGGGGTGTTTATGGCAACAAGGTGGGCACCTTTATGCCATAAAAACCCTCAATAGCCCTAGATCTGAAGCACAAACTCATTCCTTACACTAAATCTCGAATACATCCTCACTAGGGCTTAGCAAATGGAGGAAAATGGACCAAAATCAAGATCTACACAAAGAATAGATAAGGTTCAGCTTTATACCTCCAATAAGCTGGAAATGTGCCCAAAGCTCTGGATCTTCCTGATCCCCCCTTGATCTCACAAGCCTCCTCTTTCTTTTCAAGCTTCAAACACCCAAAGTAACACCTCAAGGCTCAAAAACACACTAATAACGACTAGGGTTTCGAGATAATGCTTTCTGGGAGTAATAGGGACGATGGAGGCTGAGATAAGTTGTTTAAATAGGGTGCAAACCCTCAAATTTAGGGTTTCACTCAAACAACACCTACTCGCCGAGTCGGTCTCCCGACTTGTCGAGTAGGCCACTTAAACTTCTAGCGACTCACGAATCTACTCGACGAGTTGGGCCACAAACTCGTCGAGTCCCAGAGGAAATACATGAAGTTCTTGAATTTAAATACGTACCAGGAATCGAGTGCTACAAATCTCCCCTACTTATTTTAGACTTCGTCCTCGAAGTCTGCTGCTGAATTTGGAAAAAGCTCGGGGTAGTGCTCCCTCATCTCTTCTTCTGGCTCCCAAGCCCATTCCGACCCCTTGCGGTGCTGCCATTGCACCTTCACCAGCTCCACCCTCTTGTTCCTCAGATCCTTCGACTTCCTGTCGAGGATCTCCACTGGCCACTTGATGTAGTTCAGGCTGTCATCCACCTAAATATCCTCCAAGGGAACCACTGCCGAGGCGTCCACCAGACACTTCCGCAACTAGGAGACGTGAAAGGTGCTATGAATCTGACTGAGTTCGGCTGGCAGATCCAGCCTATATGCCACCTTGCCCAGCCGGGCGACAACCCTGAAAGGTCCAATGTACCTGGGGCCCAACTTGCCCCGCTTCCTGAATCGGATGACGCCTTTCAAGACGACACCTTCAGGAGGACAATATCCCCGACCTGGAATTCCAGGTCCGAGCGGCGCTTGTCGGCATAACTTTTCTGCCGACTCTGAGCAATCTGAAGCCTACTCCGAACATGTTGGATCCTCTCTGTAGTCTTGAGTACCAATTCGGTACTCCCTATGCACTTATACCTGACATCCCAGTGGGTTCACCCCTTTACCCTGCGCTGTCGCCGATTTTCCCAAGGCAACTTCCATAAGCAACAAGCCTTTCTTATCTTTATCAAGAATAACCCTTCTGCTAAAACCGTAATCTCGGCCACTTCCGGTGCCGGTCATCATACCGTTACCCTCTGAATGATTCACTTTCTATGCTCCAAGCTGAAAACCCCACCCGACGTGTGAATTAGATAATCCTTCCAGTAGAAGATTCATCCCTGCAACGGTTAGACTCATACGAGAGCTGCACAACATGGTCAAATCCTTTACTCTGAGATTATTTAATCCAGCTGTGAGTGAATTAGCACCTCTCGGTCAACTAGTTGCTCTACTCCAGAATTTTCTTATCACTACCTGTCCGAAGATCATGCTGTCTCTTATTCGCTTTCCGGATGAACCGGGACCACCCTGGTCCCGAATGGTCTGCCATCATCTGGGTTACCGGACTCCCACCAGTTACTGAACCCAAGCTTAATCACTCATTCGCTCCCAGTGACTTTCAAAGAACTTCGGCTATCTAAATATGCTCTTTCCACCAAGCCACTCATGGTTCCATTATTTCAGCCGATCCTCCCGATCATACTGTCTGACCATTCCTTGCCAACATCATCTACTACAAGGGTGAACGCTACCCGAACTGCTGTTAGCCTTACATAACTCCGGGTCTCCAATGACTTTCCGCTTCCCGAATCCAATCATACTGTACGAGCTGTCCTGCCCTGGTCTACACTACCTGAAGAAACCCACAAGCGAGTCACGCAACTGATACCTTCTCATTGCTGACTAAAGGTCGGCGAATGCTACAGGCCACCCTGTAATCTTACTATGCCAAGATACAAAAAACTAATTGATGAGTGCTACGGGCCACCCACGATCTCACTATTCCAGTATACAAATGCTACGGGCCACCCCGCTGTCTCACTATTCCAATATACGAACGCTACGGGCCGCCCCACAGTCTTACAACGTTCCTACTCTATTTTCCAACTAGTGAACGCTACGGGTCACCCCATAGTCTTCCAACACCTCTACACTATCTGCTAACTAATGCTACGGGCCACCCCGCAGTCTTGTCACACTTCTCATGCTACCTGGCCATTGGTGAATGCTACGGCTAACCCGCAGTCTTACAACACTTTCCACACTGACTGGCTACTAGTGAATGCTACGGCTAACCCGCAGTCTTACAACACTCTCACACTGACTGGCTACTAGTGATTGCTACGGCTAACCCGCAGTCTTACAACACTCTCACACTGACTGGCTACTAGTGAATGCTACGGCTAACCCGTAGTCTTACAACACTTTCCACACTGACTGGCTACCAGCCCAAACATACCCCTAATCGAGCATACATGCACGATCTAATATCCCGAGCTGAAATCATGTCCAAACTGAAATCCCCATCCTGATTTCCTTAAAACCTGCTATCAGTCATCACGGGAACACGACCTCAATGTTGGCGGGTTTTCCGAACTCCCAACTTACACTACTCTCTCGACACACCGCCGCTTGGGCCACCTTTCTTTCTAACCCAAAAGCGAAACTTATCCCAGTTCCAAAACCGCTCCTGCTCCCGAAATATGATTGTTTCTCCCCCACTTAGATTTGACTAAGCCCTCATGTCACGTGAGCGTTGGAGGATTCTCACCCCTTCCTTCTTCATCCGATAGATACACTGACTACCAATGCTCAGTCTTGCTAGTGATCCATTATTAGCCCACTCTAAAGATCGTACAATTACTGAAGACTAGATGAACGCCTTCTGAAATCCCATTACTAATGACCCCATAAGCTTAACCTGGTGTCCCTCTCAACCTTAAAGTCCAATTAGCCGATGCTCGGAGCAACTTCTTTAGCGATAGGCTGTTTCTCTTGATGCTCCCACGAACTACTCCTGGCATAAAGACTGTACTTCACCGAATCTTGACAATGGCGGATAACTATCCTGCTAAAGCCTGACCTCGGACCGTCACGTAATGCCCCTGAATCGATCTCGACCCTATCCTAAATAATACTGAAGACTTCCAAACCAGAAAGGGAAATGACCCTACGTTAGCTGCTAATAATTCTCGGTATGCAATTGGCACATGACATTTTTTTCACAATATGATCTGAATACAAACAGGGAGATGACTCATACGTACTATTGAAGGCTAACAGAACACTTCCCAAGCCCCCCCCCCCCACACACCTGCTATAGTGACTGCATCCTGAGAACTTTCCCTAAAGGGAATCATCTTCGATCTACTATTCTAACATCCATGGTATGAAGATGGCATATAACTTAATCATAAGCAGAAGACATAATATTGTAAATACACTTACTAACATCGATGTAGTACCATAACAATAAAATCATAAACAGAAGCTGAATTTGGAAAACATACCAGTGATCTATTGCGGCTCAATCTTGACTTCCCGCGGACTCACGGGCGTTGGAACCCGAACTCCCCGTCCCTGTCGAAGTATCTGCGGTGAATCCTGAGCTTCCTTAACCACTATACAGGGGCAGCTTGCTCTAATATGTCCGGGCTGATGACAACGATGGCACAACTCTACTTCCAATGTGCATTCCCGGCGATTGTGACCTTTCCACCCACACCTGCCGCACTTAGACCTAATGTGAACGTTCTCATGTGTCTCTTCATCCCTTGCACACCCTTCTTGACCACTCGGGTCTCTTGCGCCTTTCATGGCAGCGTCCGACTGCTGAGATCGTTGAGCCTGACTAGAGGTCTGCTTCCTCTTCCCTAACTGCACATCTAAACCAAACTCTTGCTCCCGAGTTACCCCGACTACCCCAGCAACCGTCTACACAGTCGCTGTCTGACCCTGAAACCTAGCGGTTACCCTATCAGTAACACGCTCAATAATGTCGGGTAACTCCTCGCGTACGGCTCGCGAAACCTCCTCAGCGATCCAATCATGTAGCAGTTTTTCCTGGAGACAAGGTGTGTAACCCATTTCCGATCCCTGATGACAAGAGCTAATAACGGGATTCTCCCTACCGAGGGATCCCAGAGATCCATAGACATTGGGCTCCAGAGGAGCCCCTAACTTCCCCGCAGTAATCTCGGCCCGGAAGGCCTCGAGGCGGCTATCCAAAAGCTCTAAAATCCCTTCCTTGACTGTACCAAAGATCACAGAAGTTTGATCCAATATACTACGCGTAATCTCTGCTGATATAAACTCTCTCATCTGCTCCCCGAGCTGCTCGGCTCCTGAACCCGAGCCTGATCCCTCCTTGGCACCCGAAGTGCCCACTGGTCTACCTCGTAGTGTCACCATACTGCATCAATCATAACATAAATATCATCAAAATACTCATCGCTGCTGAGGAATCACACACGCACTACAAGTTCCTCGGTTTTATCTCAGCCCTCCTTGACTCGAGTACGGATCCTCTGCTTTCAGTAGTACAGGCCCATACTACCTTCCACATCTATCCGTACTTTCCTCAAGGATTGCCTCGACTCCACCTAGTCCCTTTTATCTCTAGTATTGCTCCCAGCACTAATCTCATCCTAGGCTTACCCTAGGGAAATCTTCAATCCCAAACCCATTCCTCAACTGCTGAAAGACTCTTCATAATGCCAATTAACCACTACATGAATACCATCACATGTGACGAGGCTCGGATAATCCTTCGAGTAAAGGACTCGTCCTTACAACGGTTAGACTCAGACGAGAGCTGCGCAATAGGGTCAAATCCAGCACTCTGAGATTATTCAACCTTGGTCACAGGTGACTTAACGTATTCATCTAGTAGCTAACTCCCATTACTCGTAGTCCCACAAGCACAAAGCAAGCAACATTCAGACAAATGGAAAATCTAACCAAACAAGCAATTCCATCCTCTTATCAGGAATCTATACTAGCATATAATTCAAGGCTCATAATATCAGGCATAACCTAAATAGACTATCCTACCACTGGTTGATCAGTTCTAGCATGCGATTCTACAAGCTCATATAACATCTAAAGGCATCTTTCCTAGATCCTTATCTCTAATCTAGCATGTGAATCACATAATCATATCATATCATAACATAACATGTATGGGTATCTTGGGGAAAACTTACTTGAGGTCGGCCGGTCGCGCACATCACACATCTTGCTCTTTTCTCTTAGAACCTTTGTATTTTAATTTCGAAAAAACTATTTTCTTTGTAAAAATCTTTCAAGCCCTCGATTTGAGTCCAGACACCCTCGAGGGTGTGTCCGAATCCCTCAAACCAAGGCTCTGATACCAACTTGTAACATCCCAATTTTCAAGGCTAAAATTTCATTTTTAATTAAGTAATCATGTGAAATCATTTATCAAACATTGCTAACTTTATATTAATTCATAAAACCATTTCGTCGTGTCTCAAAAACATATCATCGGATAATAGTAATAATCAGAGTACAATCCCAGAAAACTCAATGCGGAAATCATGCGTGAGTGTGATGTGCCGCTACCGCGCCGGCTCCTTCCCCTTCGCTGAAGAGGTACCTGAAACAAACTGAAAACTGTAAGCACGAAGCTTAGTGAGTTCCCCCCAACATACCACATACCATACAAACACATAACATACATACTGCCAGGCATATCTGGGTGCCCGACCTACCCCTTCGGTCCTCTCGACCGGTGACCTTGCCTAGCATATTTAGGTGCTGGCCTACCCCTTCGGTCCTCTCGACCGGTAACCATGCCTAGCATATCTGGGTGCGGGCCTACCCCTTCGGCCCTCTCTACCGGTCTATCACATACAGTCACGTAATCAGAATCTAACATATCTGGGTACTAAACTACCCCTTCGGCCCTATCGGTCGGTAACTTGGGGACTATCTCCCCCTACTACTACCATCATCACGTAACATCATATCATGCTAGCACATAAAACATAACAGGTAGTATCAAACCTAAAAGAATATCACAAAGACAATCATCTAACATACAACTCCTACTGGTGGGCCGGCATTGTGGCCGTAGACCCACCGCTACTGGAAGGTAACTCACCTCGATATCGTGTAGTGTCTGAAATGTCCTCGGCGTGAAAGTCGGCTCTCCTCGACTCCTCAATCCCTACACGAAAGCCCTTCTAAGTTGTCAATTCGAACATGCAACCCTAATCAGGGTCAACCTAATTCAATCAAAGTCATCATTGGTAAAAGTCAACATCCAGTTGACCTGCTCGCCGAGTTGGTCTACCAACTCGTCGAGTCCATACTCCTTTAACTTGTTCCCACCCCCGATTCTACTTGTCGAGTCTAGCAAGAACTCGACGGGTTCTCTTTCAATCATACTAAAGGGACCATATTCAACCGATTCGCCGAGTTCATCCTTGAACTCGTCGAGTTCATCTCCCTCATATGAATGTATCCAGTCTATGACTCGCCGAGTTGTATGAACAACTCATCGAGTCCATCTTCAAAGATTGGGAGATTGCCTTGGACTCGCTGAGTTTGCTCAATCACTCGTCGAGTCCCATGATTCCCAGGTCCCTTAAGGGCCTAAACAACTGAGGGAACTTCCACACTATCATCTGGTCCATCGACAGAAAGGATTTGGTGGTCATTACACCTTGGCTCGCCGAGTCCCAAGAACGACTCATCGAGCCCATCTTTGACCATTACTATACAGTCGATTTAAATGGGTCTTAACACACCAAAATCATAGATATGGCCTCCTAATGTCCATTTTACACATAAAGTTCCAAACTTCGTGCGCATGCATGGGGTCCTTGGCTCAAAAAGCCATAAAAGGTGGTCTACAAGATGCATGGGGTGTTTATGGCAACAAGGTGGGCACCTTTATGCCATAAAAACCCTCAATAGCTCTAGATCTGAAGCACAAACTCATTCCTTACACTAAATCTCGAATACATCCTCACTAGGGCTTAGAAAATGGAGGAAAATGGACCAAAATGAAGATCTACACAAAGAATAGATAAGGTTCAACTTTATACCTCCAATAAGCTGGAAATGTGCCCAAAGCTCTGGATCTTCCTGATTCCCCCTTGATCTCACAAGCCTCCTCGTTCTTTTCAAGCTTCAAACACCCAAAGTAACACCTCAAGGCTCAAAAACACACTAATAACGGCTAGGGTTTCGAGATAATGCTTTCTGGGAGTAATAGGGACGATGGAGGCTGAGATAAGTTGTTTAAATAGGGTGCAAACCTTCAAATTTAGGGTTTCACTCAAACAGCACCTACTTGCCGAGTCGGTCTCCCGACTCGTCGAGTAGGCCACTTAAACTTCCCGCGAATCACGAATCTACTCGATGGGTTGGGCCACCAACTCGTCGAGTCCCATAGGAAATACATGAAGTTCTTGAATTTAAATACGTACCAGGAATCGGGTGCTACAGTAAAACCTTGTTTATACAAACCATGAAAGGAAATAATATTTCTCTCCATATCTGACGAGTAGAAACAATTATTCAAATCTAAATTTTACCCACTACTAAGCAATAAAGTATAAACTCTAATCTTGGTGACATGTGACTTTTTCCTATTCCCCATGATCAAGTTCATCTTCCCGTGCTCCACATCCCTACTTCTTTTTAGACCCTGCAAATCAGAACAAATGTGAAAACCACATTCTGTATCAAGGACCCAAGAATTAGCATGTGATGAGTTATTAGACAGAATAGTATAAATACCTACAAAGGAGGGCTTGATCTTCCCATCCTTTATGTCCTGCAAGTATTTGGGGCAGCTTCGTTTCCAGTGCCCTTTTTCATGACAATGGAAGCACTCTGCTTCCTTTAGATTTGAGGAGGGGGTAGCAGGACCACCTTTGGACCCACTCAAAGAGGATACAACATGGGACTTTCCCTTGTGGCTCTTTAAGGAGGCTTTCCTCTTCTTTCCCTTCCCATGTCCAATCGCCAAGACAGGGGCAGTTGTAGTAGGAGTAGGTACAACAGATTTGCCTTTCAAACCGCTTTCATCAGTTCTCAAAAGACCTTGAAGCTTTCTTAAAGTCACCTCCTCATTGTTCAATTGATAAGTCATACGAAACTGATCATAACAAGGAGGTAAAGAGTGCAAAATAATGTCAATTGCCAATTCTTCATCGAAATTGACATTCAACTTTAGCAAGCGGTCCACAAACCTTTGCATCTTTTGCAAGTGGGCCGTGATAGACTCTCCATCCTTCATTTTGGTAGTAATCATGGAGGCAATGATTTCATACCTCTCCTTCCGAGCACTTTAATCGTACCTTTCCATCAAATCCTGGTGCATTTCATAAGGCCAAAAGTCCTCATAGGACTTCTGAAGCTCAGCAGTCATGGTAGCAATCATAATACACGACACCTTTGTCGCATCCTTCTCATGGGTCTTAAACTCAACAATCTATCCGGGAGTAGCAGTGTTTTCATCAATCTCCTTTAGCTCTTTATCAAGGACATATTCTTTGTCCTCGTAGCGAATAGTCATGCGGATGTTTCGAATCTAATCATTGAAGTTCGATCCATCAAAGATGACTCTCCCACATAGGTTCATGAGGGAGAAAGAGTCGGAAGGGATTGGGTTTGAAATATTGTTTGAAGTAGACATCTAAAAAGAAAGACGAAGTTTAGATTACACTACCAGAAAAACAGCCTTTTACGACGCGCAATCAATGACACGCGCTGATAGAGGACACGCATTTGTGCGTGCCCTAAAAATTGATGTCAGTTTTCCAAAATATGAAGCATAGAGGACACGTATTTATGTGTGCCCTAAAATTAGTGTCCAACAAAAAAAATTAATAACACGGAGGGCACCTACCATAAAAAAGTGCGTCGTGTAGAAGTGTCGTTTTATAATTTTTTTCATCAACGTGCGTTTTTCAATTTTTTAATTGCCAAGGGGGGAATGAAATACCAAAAAATTGAAAACCCCGCCTGAAACTCTCCTCCTTCTTCTTCGTATGTTGTGAAATCCTCTCCGATCAAAAGAAACCCTAAAACCATTGTGTGTGTTCCTGATATGCGATTTTTAGTTGTGAAGTTCCTGAAATCATATTTCTGACTTCGATATGCGATTTTTCTGAATTGGTATTTGGTGTGTAGAAGATCGATAATTTGATATTTTTGAAGTTCTTAAAATCCTCTTCCATCAAACGAAACCCTAAAAGACGATGTACAGGCCTTATCGACCAACACTTCATCCACCATCACCGTTTGCAGCTCTCCAACCCCATCCTCGGGTGACCAATGGATGATGTTCGTGCAAGTCAATTTGGTGTGACGCATCTTGTCACTCATAAAACCACGCACCAACATTGAATGCGATGATCTAAACACCCCATCCTTTCCCTCTTCTTTCCTCTAACTCTAGACACAACCATCCACAACCAGCACCACCTCCTACTCCGTCGTCAGTATCCCATCCATCAGCCAAACCGGAGATCAAACCCACTAAACACCACTGGTTCTTATTCAACTGTTCATTGTTGTTATTTATATCTAGGGTGTATCGGATTCCCCCACCATCTCTTCAACAAAAAAAATTAACACGCTTTCTGAATAAACACATTTGTCTCTCTTCCTCAACTCTCTCTTCCATACACAACAACACCTCCTTCTGCCTTCTAGCAGAAATCAAGACTAAAGCAGAAGAGTATTTTAAATAGTCCTCATAATTTCTTCAAGATTAGGGTTTTAAAGCACTAATATATTCTAATATATTATTGGTGCTAAGCTTGGTTATCTCACGCATTACAGAGGTATGTATATTTCCTTTTTATAGCCGAGAATCTTTACGATATTTTGCTCTATGGACTTGTGTGTATCAATACAATTGTATTTGTGATTGAATGATAAGATTGTATTGCAAAGTCTATACTTCAGATAATCTGGTTAAAGGTTTCTGCAATAGAACTAGGTGCATAACTAGTTCTACCACACAAATTATGTTGTAAAAGGTGTGTTTTATGATGAAAGCTGAGTGGTTATGTGTTAGAAACTTATACTGTAGAAGTGGAAGTGGATTTCAGTTGTCTGATACAATCTATTTCAATCTGAAGGTTATGGTCTTATTCTTTAACGACTTGTACCATGTAAATATAAATACATTAGAAGTGGTCTATTCGGTTTGTGTTGTAAAATGTATGTTCTGCTATAAGTGTGGTGGTGTTATACTTTCTTGATCAATTAGTTCATAATTATGCTTGTAAAACTTAAACATTTTCCTTTTCATTTTTGTTACAGATTGGAGAGTTCTTTTCGTAGTTTTTCCCGACCTGTTCTTCATGCAGCTGCTAGAGTTGTGCATGAGATGGGGAAAAGTCGTGCTGCTGCATTTGCATTGGGTTTACATGACAAAATTAATGAAGGAGAAGATGTTAATACATTTGCTGAAAATAACGATCAAGAAGATGGAAAGTCTCAAATTGAAGGTAATTTGGTGGTTAACTAGTCAACATCTGTGTAGGAGTAGGACACAACATACATGCTATTGCTTTTTTCCTTTTTGTTTCTTTTGAACTTGTTTTAGGTCATAGACGCATTCGTTCTATGTCAAATGGGGCAGGTAACAAGGATACAGTGTCAAGTCTATTGGCTTCATTGATGGAGGCGGTGCGTATAATTGTGGCATGTGAATGTGTTTATGTTCGTACAATGGTGATTAAAGCACTTATATGGATGCAAAGCCCACAAGAAACTTTTGCTGAATTGGAATCAATGATTGCATCAGAGCTCTCTGATCCTGCTTGGTCAGCTGCTTTGTTAAATGATATTTTGCTCACTCTACATGCCCGTTTCAAGGTACTTGACTAATGAAATGATGTGATGTAATAACTAACTGGAATTTTTCTAAAGCTATAAATATATTTTTAATGTTGGTGGAATCAGGAGCCATAGTGTCCTGTTTGATGGCGGATGATTCAGGCTCTTCTGGTGTATTTGCAGTGGTTGTGGGGGTGAAAAATGATTTGGGTCCCTATTAACATTTTATTTTAAAGAAGGGCTTCTGAGTTATATAATGAATGTGGGGAGGTCACAACCTTGCATTTGATGCACTTGCAAAAGGTGCTCGGTATGCATCTCAATTTCCCTATTAACATTTTATTTTAAATTTGAATATGTTTTTATACATTGTATGAATATAAATATATAATTTATTGAACAGTGCTTTGGAAGATGCTACTTGAGGAAGATGGCAAGGAAAATATGGTGTCAAATTTAGTTTCTTTAATCTGCTACAGGTGGCAATTTCCTGTAAACTATAGACACCATTTGTCATATGCTTTTCCTGTAAACTATAGACACCATTTGTAGAGGAGGAAGAAGGTTCAGGTAACGAAAGCAAATATGAACACTGAGTTTAAATTTACAAGTTTTTTTTTTCTAGGGAATTGATTTTTCCACTGTAAATTTTAATCCATCCACTAAGATTTATTTGAACTACCCATTATACCCTTCATTTAAGTTTTTAAATATTACAGGGAAAAAGATTCTACGGCTAATGACGCTCCTTCCTTATTCGATCTTGCTTTCTTATCGGCTCAGATTCTTCATCTCACTCTCAAAAGGTAAGTGATTCTCATTATCTAATTATGTTAAAACCATGTGTATGTGTATGAATTTTCAATCTTTGATTCTCAAGCACTGTCATTGCTATGCGAATGAATTGTCAAAGTTTAAAGTTCTGATGAATTGAACATATTGATTATGTGTGTGCATATGACTCTATGATTCTCTGTACATGAGTATGAATTGTGGAAATTTTTTATTGTATGAATTGTCAATTCTCTGATTCTTTGATTTGTCTGCAGCAAGAGCTTGGTAGTCATAAACTTATTCTTGAAAAAAAATGGTGCAAGTCAGTTTACATTGTAATATTGAAGACTGGAAACTCCAATAACAATCGACATCACAGGTTTGGATGAAACTGTTTCAGTTGATTACTCTTAGCCAATGATTTTACCAAAATCACCGTGTGAAGAATTTGTTGGATACAGGTATGCAAATGATAAAAAGCACATGAACTATATAGGAAAAAATAAAGAACAGAGGCTCAAATGATGGGACAATTTTCTGAGTTTTTAGTTATATATTTGAATCTCAAACTAGTCCTACTATGCTGAAAATAAAATGCAACAAATCAAACTAGTCCACTGATTTTAGTGGAATTTGACAATTATGCCCCTAAGTGTATTTTTCAAATGCACAATTTTAGTAAACCATTATACCAAACCAAGAACCACGCAAACGCCACTTCAGGAGTTTGCATTTGAGTAACAATTACAGTTTAAATATAAATAAGGGTATAATTGTCAATTTCATTAAAAAAATCAGTGTATTATCAAAAATGTTCGTGGAAGTAACAGTTCCTTTTGTTAATATCCTTAAGCTTTTCTTTCTTTTTTGTTTAGGTCTTGAAGAGAGAAATAGATGTTTATTCAAAACACTTTCTAGTCTTCATAAACAGGTAACTATTTTAATCAAAGAAAATTTTCACACATAAAAAATAATTAATTCCGATTTTGTCCTCGGGTAGTAGTTCACGTAGAAATTAAGCCTGGAAATTTCCTTTTCTCTCTCAGGGCTTCCAAGGGCTATCTCATAGATTTCAACCTTGCAACTGTAAGTTATTCTTTTATAAAACTTTATTTAATAATATGATATTTAATTAGTAACCAATACACAAAATATCTTTTTAACAGGATTTGCATCAGAAATTCGGATCCACAGGTGAGCCCGAATTTACATTCTTTCTAATAATTTACTTTTCTACTTCATTTGAAAATATTTACCGATTTAAATTATCTTTTTACTTTTTTCACAGAAAAATCAAAGTCTAATAATGATGTAAGTTTTGGTCTTCCTCCTACAAAGAGTAGAAAATACACAAGCTGCAAAGCTTTAGAACCAGTGACACACATAATAAAGAAGAGTGATCAAATAAAGATGAAAAGCCAAGGTGCAGATGGTTCTGGAATAACCTCTACAAAAGACGCAACAAGCAACAAAAAGTTCATATATGAAGGACACTGTGAGGGTCTTGGAATCTCCACTAGAGGTTTGTTCTTATTTTAAAAGTTTCAAGTCTGTTATCATCAAAGTTAGACTTGAAATGTATTATATTACGTAAGAAGCATCTGGTGGACCTGCTGTTCACATAAGTTATATATATATATATATATATATATATATATATATATATATATATATATATATATATATATATATATATTCTCATATGTATCTTTTTAATAGGAATAGGTCCAAGGGCAACTAATGTTGAATCTGTTGGATTAATGTCTAAGTCCATAACTATAATTGGTAAGACTTGACCCGACCCGGCATGGTCCATTTGGGTTGCATGGCATCATGCATTTGGATAGACTATAATGAGAGAAATAACACTTAAGGTTGGTTAATATATTATAAGTTCTAATATATTAATAAGGTTATTTAATTAGTATTGATCAAGAATTAATTTGGAATTAATTAAGTGATCAAAAGGAGACTAATTAAATATATGGGTTGATTGTGTAAATCATTCATTCTTATATATGTGGGCTTGTGATCCAAGATTTCTTATGTTGGACTAAGTCCATGGGGTGACCCATGGATACTCCATGGAGGTTAAAATCCATGGAGCATAAGGAATGGGTAAAGTTATGAGTTACATGGTGTAACCCTAATAGCCACCATATAAAAGAATCCCATGGCTCAAGAAATCGTGCACTAATGTGTGAGTGTGAGGGCTAGACGATTTCAAGGAGTGTTCAAGTTTCTCTCAAGTTATTCCAAGTGTATTTGGTGTTGTGTGAACCATTTGAGGTGTCACACTTGGGGCACTAGGCACTCAAGCTTCATGAAGACATTCTACATCAAAGAGGTATGTATTCTATCTTGTTATATTTATTATTTTGTATGCTAGATTAGGATAATACCTTGGATGTTCATAATTGTATGTATAATAGAGAAAACATAGATCCAAGGTATTTAGGGTTGCATGTACACTTAGGAGTGTTAGAATGCGCAAAACCCAACAGTGGTATCAGAGCCTAGGCTTGTTTTCTTGTTATACTTGCAAAAGTAGCTGAAAAATCGAGTTGGATGCATATATTCGATTGTTTTGGCTGGAATTGGACTAGGAACGTTACCCTAAGATGTTTTTGGACTTATAAACTTGTTTTTGATGTGGTAATGTTCATGCTAATCCAATTTCTAAGATAATTGTCATAATTTCAAGATTTGTATTAGTTTGTATGTTCATGCTAATTTCTTGAAGATTGATGATTTGAATTATCTTGTTCTTATGAGGTTCTTAGATTAATAGAAAAGTTGTGTGAAATAGTTGTTTTCAATCCATTTTAATCTAAGAGTTGATTTCAAAGTGTGTTTTTGTAACTTGTCCTCAAGTTATATGAAAAGTCACATTTAAGAATCATAAAACTCATAAAAGTTGGCAAAGGTTACAAAATGAAGAGTCTCTTCATTAAATTAAAAAAAAAGTGTAACCTTAATTAGTTCCATAAGTTACAATAAAAAAAAGGTTATTTTTTTTTATTAATTAGTTTAAAGTCTTCCATAACTTGTCCTCAAGTTATGGAACTTGAAGAGTTTTTTTTTTTTTAATTAAAACTACTTTAAACTCATAAGTTATGGAATTAATTAGTTTTGAATAGTTTCAAAACTTGCCCTCAAGTTTTGGAATTTGAAAAGTTTTCACTTATGAATACTTTAATTCCAAGTTAGCCCTTAGAATTTTAAAAGTTAAAATTCAACCCTTATACTCTATAATATTATAAGTTAATAATATTTATATATATATATATATATATATATATATATATATATATATATATGTATAAGAGTAAAGTCAGTCTTACCGTTAGTAGGCCTCATTCACGAAGCCGGTCTATAAGGGGGGTATAAGGTTACTGCCTATAAAATGGCAGTTTAATGGGTGTCCACTCTCACCCACCGCTTCCTTGACTGGTGGAGGGTCGTTAGCCGAACGGGTAGGACAAGGACTATAATTCTCCTTTCATTAAAAGTATTAATGATAAATACTAAGTAACTAAACTCTTATTAATACCCAATCTTAGTTACTTAGGAAAATGTGAATTTGGTGCTAACCCATGAAATTACACTTTGCACTTTGCTTAAGTCGTTAGTGGAGCGTGTGTGGTTAACCGGCACACTAACCTGGACTTAACAAGGTAGGCAAAGGGTAACTTAATATTTATCATAGTATCGGTGGAGCGTGTGTGGTTAACCGGCACACTGATTAAGGGGTAAATATTAAGGGTACCAAGTATATTTGCATGGTTATTCACACCTTGTTTTGTGATCCTCGGCATCCCAGTCACAAAACCTGAAGGGCACACTCGAGATTGAAACATGCCTTTGAACAGTTCAATGAATCTCAAAGATCTAGGACTTTCAAATCCAATTAAAACCTAATAAATTATTTCGTTTTTCATGGTGGAAATTGGTGAATCGTCATTCACCTACCTTCAAATATTTTATAGCTTGGATTACGACATCCCTCTTCTAAGTTATAAAATAGTTTGTTGGGTCCTAGCCTTAATATTTCATATTGGGTGTCATATTAAGGACTTTAAATCAACTATCTTGAATATCTCCCAAAAAGATGTCTGGTCTAGACATTTATGATCTTCCCAAATCTCTTGAAACAAGCTTTCCTAAATGAAGATGATGTCCCATGGATATCATACTTCTTTCACCTCCTCCAATTATTCTCCCTAACCCACAAGTTCCTAAAAAGTTTAAGGTCACTCAAGCCCTATTGGCAAGGCAAGGTCTAGGTGTGATCACATCTTGGAGATGTAGTCACATATTGACAAGCCGGGAGAGTTGGGTGTCAAAGTCTTGAGAAAGTTGGTGGCTCAACTACTTTCTAAGTCACATAGTGAGTTCTTTTGGGAATCCTATGAAACAGACTAAGACAAGACCCTTAATGATCTTATCTATTTGCTAAGATCAACTTCCTAAAACGCTATGGACATTGATAATGATGCCATTGGATATCCAGTAAAGCTCTCTCTTCCCAATGGAAAGGGATCGGCCATAGTCAACTCTGTTGACCCAATGGTAAAGAGAGAGGCGAAGTCTGAGATAGTCCCATTATCAAGGATCCATAGGTAACTATTGCCAAAGGAAGGGGCATTGGTTACGAAGCTGCCAAATTTACCTAAGGATGTTAAAGTCAATAAGTTTGGCTCTACTTCAGGTAAAGTCCATTGTCTAACTCTATTAAGTACATGTTGATTCTGATCGCGAAGATGGATTTCAATCGCATGGTTCGGTGATCAGAATTTTGGGCTATTACTTAAGAGTTATGATATTTATATTGCTTAGGAATAGATAACAACAAGGTTTTCATATGGATTGTAAGGATAAGTTTTTCCGCAAAGTTTTAAAATAAAAGAAAAAAGGTTTTGATTTTATTTATTTTAAGTATCCTTACAATGGCATTTGTGAAAAGTTGTTGCTTATAAGATTCCATTGATAGCAATATTGGAAAAATGGATTTGATTCTTTCGGTTGTGGTAGTGTCTAATATTACCAAATAAGGAAAGATTCTCATCACCCAAGGTTCAATTGGACCGAAACTTGGAATCATGCAAGTTGTATAGTATGATGAATGAGAACTTTCAGCTTGGAAAATTAAGACTAATTCCTTATGTGAATAAGGAAAGGACTAAGGGATCGAGTACACATTCTTGTGCACTGGTCAAGTCCACCACAAAAGATCAAGAAGACTATTCGTCATGATTTACTTAAGTTCAGTAAATATGGTTATACTTATAAGTTTAAGTATAAGTCTGTAGCATTGGAGAAGTTTCAATGTGAGACAGGACGAATAAGAAGAATCAAAGTATGGCAGAAAGATAAAAGTTTCTCAAATCTGAAAAGATGGGAGAGTACTTTAGTATCATGTTTATGATCATCTTAATGATTAAGATACCATATCACAATTGGTCCTCTAAAGTCAAGAAGAGGAGTCATGAATTGTTGAAATGGTTAAATCAAAAAAGATGAGTCATACTTCGTTCCAAAACAATTCTTAGAGTCATACTCCAAGATTGTAACTTGAGTGATATATCTTAAAGAGGGTTTGTTAACACTAGTCAAATGCAAGAGTAAAAGGTTATCTACTCTTGTACATTTGAAATTGGTAAGTTGTGATGTTTTAGATAAAACAGAGACCAACTTAGGCCAATTGTGTAAAGTGTTAGTCTTGATAAAGAATCCACACTATCTCTTGAATATTTGACAAGGGAGTCTTATATGTCAAGAGGACAGTGGGAGTCTTAAAGCTCTTGAAAGTTTCAAGACTTAATCAAGAATAAAACCTAAAGTCCTTCACTAGCACACGACTTGAGGTTTATAACCTATCGTGTTGAAATTTTTGTGCCTATTCAAGTTGGCTTTGCATAGGAGTTCTGAGAGTTCTCAATTGGTTGCACAACTACTTGGAAGCAATGGCAGGCACCTGAGCTGCCAAATGGCAAGAATTTAAGATTGCACAAGTTTAATCAATATGAGTTTGGATTTGTCACCAACCTTGTCTTGTGATTATGGTTTTGACAAATTCACATGGATAAGCACACATACACTATTAAATCTAAGTGTCATAAGGTTTCTCTCCGATTCATGAAAATGATGGTGAGGAAACACTTTCACTAAGTAGATTTTAGCTAGATAGCAATTGTGATATTTGCATTCTCAAAGTCGTTAGTGGAGCGTGTGTGGTTTACTGGCACACTAACATGGACTTGTGAGAAGTGGCAAAGGTCTAAACAATTGAGACTATGATTACGGAATCCCTTTTCATAGTTCTAAAATTGTTTAGACACACATGTGAGCTATCTAATAGAGGTGTATGATTTTGATAAAGTTTTATCAAAACAATCTAGTATCAAAAATCTGAACTTTGGTAAGAAAGTCAGCTGATTTCTGAGTACATGTCAAAACTAGTGGGAGCATAAGTGTTATGCTAATAATCATCATGTTAGTGGGAGCATGATAATTATGACAAAGGTTGCAAGTTAGCAATGTTAATTATAGAAAACAAAAGTTTCAATTCGTGAGGTTGCAGGGGTTGAAAAAGTTGTTTTGCTAGTATTAAGGGAGAGGAAATTATACTTCATTTCAATTCTAAAAAGCTTAGATTGAGATTTTAATCGTATTTAATCAAGGATATATATATGAATTTCATGTTGGAATGGCTCAACATAAGGAAATTCTATATATGGGTCCATTATTTGCGTTCTAAAATTCGATTATGATTACGGCATCCCTTTTCATAATCTGAATTTTGAGAACTTGGCAAATTGAAATGGAAATATTATAGCAAAATACTGGTTTAGTCTTTATGTGAGACATCATGAATCGTGTCCCATATGCTTCGGATATAGGATCGATTACATGTGCTATATTCATCCTTTCTAAAATTTTCCAAATGCCTGGGGCATTATGAAGGGAAAAGGTCTAGAATTGGATATGACTAAAATGATTAAGCAATTGTCGAGGACAATCTAAGGTTTACCAAAGATTGGTTGCTCAAGGACAGTTGGAAGTATAATGTTAATTCTGGAAGGACCATATTGACATAATCTGTAAGGAGGCAACTCTTGTTCAAAAGTGATAGTCAAAATGGAATATGGAAATGTTTCAAAGTTAGAAATTATTCAATCTGTGTAAGATTAGGAAACTTAATGAAAGAAGGATGTTTCCAAGGAGCTGATCTCCTTTGGAATGCTCTGTAATGATTGTTGTCAAGTCTTTCTGACTTTGTACATAATCATTAAGAGGATCAATGCATATAAGTTTAGAATCTAACAGATTTCAGTAAATGGCATGAATTTGGAATTCTTACATTTGTAGTAAGGATTTGAGACTGTGAAAAGAGGATCATTGGAGTGATGTTCAATTGATCTATTTTACAAAGTAAAGATCATAGACAAACATAGAGTGCATACTTGGTGTATGGCAAAGCTATTGTTTAAGAAAAACATAGTGTACATGCTTGGAGCATGGGACAACTATTGTTTTAAATTCAAGTATAAAGTTGATAAAACCGAAACAATGAATAAAGAGTAATCAGTATGGTGATAAATAAAAGTGTTTATTTATATTCATAGGGTTTGATACCATATTTGATTCATTTATTCTTGTGTTTCACTTTGCATGTTTTGACTTCCAGAATAACTAAGTCGCTCTTCCTGAATGATTAAGTTATTCAAACCATCCACAGTCGGTCATATGTTGGAAGTAGATATGAATCAAGACTGTCATGGGTTGGTTTGTAGAGGTCCAAGTTGGTGGACAAAGTGGTGCTACAACACTCATGAGTGCTCATAAGTTCTGAGTATTGGATTCAACCCGCGCTCATTTGAATCACTTCATGGATTTTATCACGAGTGATCATGAGACGATAATATCTTATATTCTTCAAACCTAGAGATATGAGTTGTTACTATGAGTTGGTTATACATTGATTGCACGAAAACGCATTGGTAACTCGATGTTATAAAACGTGCCTTTGTGTATGATTCAACAAGTAGTAGAACAAGCCATATGAGTCGAAGTTTATCCATTCCTTTTACCTTCGGGATAAAAGCGATATCTGTGGGCCCCTCGATGATTTAAAGATGATACATGTGAGTGCTTGGCCAAGCCAGGACTGATTTGATTTGTTCAATCAGTCAGTCATCATGAATCGGAAATCGGGAAACAACAAATGGACAGAGAGAATGATTGATAATCCATGTCTCAGTCCATATGATATCTAGAATGGAGGAATATATGATCCCTTATCTAATGGACAAGTCATTGACAAAGGTCAGAGTTCATCGACAAGGTCAGAGTTCGACAGAAGCTTTTGAGAGCTACGATTGCTGATCGGTTCCTGAAGTCATACGCAATAATAGTTTTAGACTTATCCAAGTGGGAGACTGTTGGATTAATGTCTAAGTCCATAACTATAATTGGTAAGACTTGACCCGACCCGGCATGGTCCATTTGGGTTGCATGGCATCATGCATTTGGATAGACTATAATGAGAGAAATAACACTTAAGGTTGGTTAATATATTATAAGTTCTAATATATTAATAAGGTTATTTAATTAGTATTGATCAAGAATTAATTTGGAATTAATTAAGTGATCAAAAGGAGACTAATTAAATATATGGGTTGATTGTGTAAATCATTCATTCTTATATATGTGGGCTTGTGATCCAAGATTTCTTATGTTGGACTAAGTCCATGGGGTGACCCATGGATACTCCATGGAGGTTAAAATCCATGGAGCATAAGGAATGGGTAAAGTTATGAGTTACATGGTGTAACCCTAATAGCCACCATATAAAAGAATCTCATGGCTCAAGAAATCGTGCACTAATGTGTGAGTGTGAGGGTTAGACGATTTCAAGGAGTGTTCAAGTTTCTCTCAAGTTATTCCAAGTGTATTTGGTGTTGTGTGAACCATTTGAGGTGTCACACTTGGGGCACTAGGCACTCAAGCTTCATGAAGACATTCTACATCAAAGAGGTATGTATTCTATCTTGTTATATTTATTATTTTGTATGCTAGATTAGGATAATACCTTGGATGTTCATAATTGTATGTATAATAGAGAAAACATAGATCCAAGGTATTTAGGGTTGCATGTACACTTAGGAGTGTTAGAATGCGCAAAACCCAACAGAATCATCAAATCAAACAAATGTTGATCTTCTAATGTTGTTCTTTTACAACGTTGTTCTTTTACAGGTGGTTGGAATTGGACCTAAAGTTAGTTGTTGATATAGGAATAGCGGGTGCTCCAAATGCAGGAAAAAGCATGTTTTTAAGTGTTATTAGTGTTGACATGTAGAGTTGTTTGACATGTAATGTTAGGTAACTTGTTTGACATGTGATATTTTTTTGAAATGAATTATCATTCTTATGTATGGTATTTTATTTTGTATTATGATAATTTCGGTCTGTTGTTTAATTTGAAAATTAGTAATTCTATAAAAAAATTATATATTTAAAACATTTAAAATTATGACACGCAAATACGTGTCATCTTCATTTATGACAGGGGCTTTAATGATACGCAATGCGTGTCCTAAACGCGCGTTGTAAGGTTACGACACGCAAATGCATGCTGTCTTCCTTTATGACAGGGCCTTCCTTGATACGCATTGTGTGTGGTAACTGCGCGTCATAAATGCGTGTCATAAATGCACGTCGTAAATAGACGACGCGCAAAAGTGTGTCGTCTCTCGTTATGACAGGGTCTTCCTTGACACGCATTTGCACGTCGTCTGAGCGTTTTACGACACGCATTGCGCGTAGTAAAAGGCTATTTTTCTAGTAGTGTTAGATAATTATCCTTAATATAACACCCAAAATGGAATATTAAGGCTAGGACCCAACACAATATTCTACAATTCGGAAGAGGGATGTCATAATCCAAGGTGTGAATAAGTTTTAAATGAATTGAAATTCCTAGATTCTTTTGAGATTCATTGAATCTTTTCAATGGCATGTTTAAATCTCGATTATGCCCTTCAAATTTGTGACTGGGATACCGAGTCACAAACAAGGTGTGAATAATCATGCAAATGTGCTTGGTACTCTTAATGTTACAAATCACTTGATCAATGTGCCGGTTAACCACACACGCTCCATTGATCCATGATTAACATCAAGCTACCCTTCGACACCCTTGCTAGTCCCAAATTAGTGTGCTGGTTAACCACACACGCTCCACTAACGACTTAAAAAGGTGCAAAGTGCAATTTCTGGGAATTTATAAAAGTTTAGTTACTTTAATAATGTAACATCGTAAATTTCCAAATAAAATTTTCAATTAAAATCACATAATTCTCACAACACTTTTTACAAAAATCTCATTTATTTAATTTACAACTCGCAACTCCATAATTGTTTGATTAAGATCCAGGATCCTCTGAAAACATAACTCTTTCACTGGTGTGTACCATCAAGCCGCCTTCCCGCGATCCTGAGAAAAACATGAAACACATAACACATAACAAAGTAAGCACGAAGCTTAGTGAGTTCCCCAAAATACCACATTCAACACATTAGCCACTTGAGGCTATAACTCTGTAGGACCCTCCGGTCAATGTGTCTTATTGGGACCCTCAAGTCCCACAACTCTGATGGACCCTCCGGTCCTAACTCTGTGGACCCTACGGTCCTAACTCTGTAAGCTCTGAGTAATACACAACATAAATCACAAAGAAATAATGCAGGATATCACAATATACAGATAAGCACATAAGACATCTCAGTCACACACAAATACCACTCATGGTAAAGTATAGTGAGAAGACTCACCTCGTAAGCAAGCAAGCAAAACCTCGTACACGAATCTCGAACTAGCCTCCGCCTATCACATAGGATGAATAACTCTAATTAATACTCTATTATCAAATCTAAATAAACCAAGGGTTATTCTCTTTCCCTCCAACTCTTAAAATGGGTAAAAGACCATTTTACCCTTCTATGGCTCTCCATTACTCATATTGACCAAACCCTAAAGTCAACAGAAGTCAAACTCGAGTCAACAGTTCATGTTTGACCTGACTCGTCGAGTGCACACTTGCGACTCGTCGAGTCCCCTCGTTTCCTCAGAAGTCTCAAAAAGGTCCAGCTCAACTCGTCGAGTTGACCCCCAACTCGCCGAGTTATCGCACGACCAAGCTCATCGGGACAAACCCTCATCGACTCGTCGAGTCAGCTCATGGACTCAGCAAGTTCCTTCGATCTGATTTCTCATTCAGACGTCCAAGTCCAGATCTACCACACTAGACTCTAGATCTAGCCCTTAAATGCACAAAAGTTGTGTAAAGTCTCGACCTTTACGTTCATGCATGGCATATATGCCCAAAAATGCCAATACAAAGTCTAACAAAGGGTTAGGTGCTCAAAGTCTGATCTCTAGCTCAATAAAGTTTAGGTCTTTGGGCTCTCAAGACCCTCCACACTTCAGATCCGAGGTTTCAACCTCAAATCATACACAAAAAGGCTCAAAGACTCTAAGCAATGGAAGAAAACCCTAGAAAAACTCCCATTTCAAGATCTCCCTAGAAGATGAGCAAGTCAGCATATTTACCTCAAGCAAGCACTGCTGAACCTGTAGATCCAAAGCTTCCTCTTGCCCCAACCTCAATACTCTTCACTTCTCCTTCAAATAATACACCAACAACCACCAACTTAGCTCTTCACTCACTTTCTAGCTCTAATGGAGATTAGGGTTTTCTTTCAGGGGTGTAGGGTAACTAGTGAGGTGGAAATGGGGAATAAGTTCCCTTATGTAGGCCCCAAACCCCGAGAAATTAGGGTTTCTATGCCCAGCACCTACTCGGCGATTCGACTCACTGACTCGTCGAGTCCATTCAATAATGTCACGCTGACAACTCGACTCTACTCGTCGAGTTGACTCACAACTCGTCGAGTCACTCCATGAATCTCAAAGTTAATCACACATTAATGCACCTGAAAGTGCGGATGTTACAAATAATTATCATTATACTTATTAATGAGAATTAATGTCCTATCCTACCCGTTCGGCTAACGAACCTCCACCAGTCAAGGAAACGGTGGGTGAGAGTGGACACCCATTAAACCACCATTTTATAGGCAGTAATCTTATACCCCCCTTATAGACCGGCTTCGTGAATGAGGCCTACTAACGGTAAGACTGACTTGTCTTATATATATATATATATATATATATATATATATATATATATATATATATATATATATATATATATATATAAGTATTAAACTTTAATATTATAGTAGTATAGGGTTGAATTTTAAACTTTTAAAATTCTAGGGTTTGGAATTAAAGTTTCATAAATGGGACTTTTCAAATTCCAAAACTTGAGGGCAAGTTTTGAAACCTTTCAAAATCTCTTAAGTTTTAGAATTTATGATCCATAAAAGAGACTTCCCAAGTTCCATAACTTGAGGACAAATTATGTAACTCTTCAAGATCTTTGGAATTTTATAACTTACAATTTTAATGATTCATGAATGAGACTTTTCACATTTCATAACTTGAGGACAAGTTATTAAACTCTTCATGAACCATTTAGATCAAATTTAGCTAACACAATTAATCATATAATTTATCATCTAACAATTTGACATAATACTAATCATATAGCAATATAGTTTCAAATTTCACAAATAATTAGTTTTTCATAAAATCAAGTAATTATCTTAAAATTTGACAATCATCATGTTATTGGATGGGGATAATCATTACCATATCATTAAAATCGAATTTTATGAACCAAAACAGTTTGTGGTAATGATCCTAATCCAAAACAGGCCAAAAACTCGAAAATTCTGCTCACAGACGATCCAACTCGTCGAGTGCACTTATGAACTCGACGAGTTCATCTTCATAAGGCACCTACTCGTCGAGTTCATTGATGTACTCGTCGAGTAGGCCCTGGCAGAATCCAAAATTGTCATTGTTCAGCTTTGAAAATCACACAATTACACCAATATAATAGAAAACACCCAGGCTCTGATACCACTGATGGGTTTTATGTACTCTAACATTCCTATGGTGCACATACAACCCTAATGTTTTGGATCTAATTTTTTTCTAATTATACATGCAATATTGGTTTCCAAAGCATGAAGCTTAAACTAGCATACACAATTTGACATATGAATCATAAAGCTAGTTAGAGGATTACCTTTTGATGTAGCTAGTAGAACTTTGGCCTTAAGGAGCTTAGCACCTCAAGTGTGATACCTCAAATGTCTTACAACAAACCAAGAACAAAAGGAGGAACTTGAGATAGAGTTTAGTGAGCACAAAATCAACTAGCTTCTTTCTTTGTGTGCATAGGGGGGTAATTTTAGGGAGTTAGGGGTTTCTTTTATAGCCTAGAGTTTCATCCATGCAAACCCTAATCACCCATGACTCTTCACATTACATACGCCTATTGGGCTAAACTTTTATGGACTCTCATATAGGTTTAGTCCAACCCTAGTCAACATGGATCATGGGTCCAACTATAAGTATTACTGATTTACCTAATTAGTCCCAGTAACTTTAATCAGTTTCTTTTTATCACTAAATTAATTCCAAATTAATTCTTGACCAATACTAATCAACTAATTCTGATGGATTTTGATACAAAATATAAGTGTGTTTTTCATAAAAACCGTAACGAAAGTCTTATAAAAATAACAAGTTTATTTTAAAGTTTATAACAAAACCAAACCATCTAGGATTCATTTATAGATGTTAGAATGATATTAAAACAACCAAAGAATGTTTTAGAATGACAACCTTTGAAGCCTTTGAACTGACTTGGTTTCGGGGTGTTGATGAAGATTGTAAAAATTTAAGAATAGAATTTCTCTATGTGTATCCACCATCAAGAATAAGGCGCCAAGAAATGCTAGTTTCCTATTGTAGTACTTTGTTCTTTAAGCCTTTAAGTTCTTATCAAAATAAGCACTAAAGGAAGATACAAACCAAAAATCCAAATCAAGCAACTAACTTCAAAAGGTAGAGAATGAGTAGAGAGAAAGAAGTCACGACTTCTATGAGAGAAATGCAAGTCCAAAAGCTAGTAACTTTTGATCATAAGACCTTCTTATATATCACATGCATGCAAAAAGGCTATACCTTTTTACAAAATAAAGTAATCTAATAGATAAGAGGCATGAGGAACAAGGTATGGAGGTTGACAAGCAACCTCCACACCCTTCAAAAAGTTACGGCCATATGGAGGGAGGAAGAAGACAAAATGTTGTTTTATGTTATTTTAACTAAGGACCAAAAAACTAGTTAAGTCATTTATACCCAAAGTGTCCAAAACATTTGTACATGACTTATAAATCATACTATAAGATGTAATGACTAGTTTGTCTTCCCTTTTATTATTATTATTTTCATAAAATAATAATTTTTCTCTAATTAAATACAAGAGTTGAATTTATTTATTAATAATCAAATACTTAATAAATATATAATAAGTGCCAACTTGATAAAGGTGTGACCCTGTAGGATCATATGTTATTAGCAATATCATTTAATAATGATTCTTGAGCATATAAATCCAACAAATTCCTCTGAAACTTTCATAGGCAATGGAATTGGTTAAGCAATCCTGCCACAAAGCTGGAAAAATGTTTGTTCCTTTTGAATATTTCACACGGTTTGATCCTTTCCACAATATCCTTTTTTATTCATATCCAGAAAACTTCACTAACAATTCTCTTGTAAGTTATTTCCTTCCCAACGTGACCATCTGTTAGAATTTCATGAAACTCACTAGATGATTGCTAAATAAAGGTGCAATTTTAAGAATTACTAACTGATATTTAAACAAGAGTAGCACTTGATGACATGAAAACCCATTGTGAGAGTTGGCATCCGCCATGTCATCTTGAGTATGTAAAAACACATCATCTTGTATATGTAGCGCACCCCAACCATTCCATTTCGGCCCTTCCATGACTGCACATTCGATGTTTGGTTTCATTCTTGACAATGTATTTGGTGCTTTGTTCGTGGCTGTAGTTTTATAAAAATACTAAAATTATACCTTACCAATTTACTATCCCACTTTTGATATTCAGGTTAAATAACCCTTCGATCCAGCAAAAATATCGAACTTTATTGATCGGTCCGAACTATGAACTTCCTCCCTAACAAATATGGTCTCCACTTCTTAACCGCCAAAACGACAACCATTAATTTCTTTTTCATACAACGACTTTAATTGTGCCTGTTTTCCTAATTATTGGCTACGGTAAGCTATAAGTTTCTCTTGTTGTATTAGAAAAACTCTTAAGCAGTATCCAGACGCATTTGTTTCCAACACGAAACGTCGAGAGAAATCGGGTAAACAAAGTGTTGGAGTATTTATAAGAATGTTTTTTAACTATTCAAATGTTTGTGGTGCTATCGTAGACCATGCAAATTGATTCTTCTTGAACTATAACAATGACTAGCTGATCGATGTGATGTGGTAAATTGTGTTGTGTTGAAGAATACTCTGAAAAATATACAATGAAATGTGGTGATATCTAGAAATATATCGTGAAGATATGTGAAATGAAATTATAAATATTATTATGGAAGATCTTAGAAATGATTTTTTTTTTTGTTCTTTTTTTTGTTTTTTTGCATTTTTGTAGACGAGTCATGTAACGTGTATTCTAAATAATAAATGGCATTGGTTTTGCATTTGTTAATAGAAACAATGGAATTATAGACATGTTTGTTGGACTTAGAAATGTTAGTGACATTTCAACTTTGTCACTAAAAGCTACTATTTACGGTATGCTCTCAAAGTGCAAATTGAGTTCCACTAAGATCAAAGGGCATGACTATTTTGGTGCTAGTAACATGAGTGGTGCATTCAATGGAATGAAGACTTTGGTTATGAATGAAATAAAATATGCACACTTTGTTTATTGTTTTTATCATTAGTTACAGTTAGTCATGGTGTTTGATGCAAGTCATGCAACGAATCACACAAAGGTTAATGATATTTATATGGTTTCTCAACTGTTAAACATTGTTGGATCTTCCTACAAGCGACAAGATAATTTAAGAAGAAAGCTAGCAACTAAAGTTTTTTCAACATTGACCGAAGGTTTGCTTTGTACTTGATTGATTATTTAACTATTTTTATTTGTTTTATGTTAATTAACTTTTCATATGGTAAACTTTAGGTGGGCTTGAGAGTGGTACCTTTTTAAACCAAGGAGTAGGTATAAAAACGACCATATGATACTCGATAGGGTTCTCATTTTGCATCTCTAGTAAATATTGATACCATATATTCTTCCATTTGTAAAGTACTTAAAGACCTTGATGATGATAATAATGATGGTTAATATATTGGGAGTCACAAATTATTTGAATACAACATTAGAAAGAAAAGACCATGATATTGTAAATTCCATGAATCACGTAAGTAACTTTAAAAACAATGCAAGAAATGAGGGATGTAAGATAGGAGCCACTTTTAGGAAATGTTACTTTGTTTTGTGATAAATATGTTCAAATCCTGGATGTAGAAGATGCATATTATAATGGAATCAGTCGTCGAAGAGGTTCACATGTTAGTAATGTGTCATGTATGCTAATAACACGTTGATTTTTTATTGTGTTTTGTCATTCTTGTTATTTACAGGTTACCAACTTGCAACACCATCACATTGATGTATTTAATGGCGGATATTGACATGAAACTTCAAGAGCTAAACCATCACTTTAATGAAGTCAACACAAATTTACTTTTTTTCTATTGCTTTTTTGTGCCTAAGTGAATCATTCAAAGACTTTGATTTAGATAAATTAATGGAATGACTACACTTTATTAGAAAGAATTTCCAACCGAATACGATCTTTGAATTCTTGAATTGAAACTTAAAAAATACATTAAGGATGTACGAGAAGACGAACGATTTAATTAGTTAAAGAGCATTGAAGACCTTGCCAAAAATATGGCCAAAGAAAAAAAAAACAATCTTTCTTAAGATTCATCTTCTCTTGAAACTTGCATTCATCTTACCCTTTACAACATCAAATGTGGAACGTGCATTTTCAGTAATGAAGTTGGTAAAAACCGATACACACAACAAAATGAGTGATCAATTTCTAAGTGATAATTTAGTGTCATATATTGAAAAAATGTTTTTGAAAATATTAATAATGACACAATTATGAATATATTTCAAGGTATAGGACCTAATTACATTCGATTGTAAGAACTTTAATATAACTATTGGATACATGTTTAAAAATATACGACCTGGTCTGCCAATTATTTGTTTTTTTATCGGTTTCACTTAAATAAAAAACCATGCAATTTTATGTTTTAGATTTGACATTGTGTATGAGTGTCATTGATGACTTGCGAGGAATAGATAATGTTGCATTATATAGTTGGTAGATATCCTTCCCTTGCTCGAGAATATGTAAACTGCCAATTTTCATTATTTTTCGTTTACAATTCGAGTACATAAAAAATTGTAACCTTTTATATTTTTATTCCAAATCAAAAACTCCAATAGCATGATAACTTCATTTTGTCTTTTTTATAACTTTTCTCTCTCTCCCAATTCATTTCCTCTTTTCTATTTAAAAAACTCGAAAACAGGATATAAGCAAAATGATAAATAAAAAGGATTATTCAAAGGGTTATAGTCACTGTAGCCAAACAATCTTTAGTATAATGGTTTAAATGGTTCCTCATGTTTTTTTCCTTTAAAGGGTATCAACTTGTATTTTACCGGTCATTTTGATACTTTTACCCACATTAGAAGGTAACACTGCATTGTCAAGTGCCAAGTAAGAAGGTAAGTCAATAATATCCCCAAAATCTTGAAAACCTGCAACAACTACAATGAAACATGGTGTCACACTCCTCTAAAAATCTATACCCACACGTCGATCAGTCAAACCCAGATTCATATTCCTCATTTTCGTCATCAAATCATTCTGTTGTACTTCTTTGCATTTTCCGGTGACGCTCCAACTTCATCTTCGTCTCATTTCGACGGCCATCCAGTCTCCGAGATCTGAACTGGGAGCTTCTTGTAACCTAGCGATGATAGAGCGGCGTAGACCGCATCGATCTGAGTGAACACCATGTTATCGTAATGCAATTTGGTACCTGGATCAACGATTCCAACATTAGGTTGAAACAGAACGATATAAAGCGAAACTTGCTTCAGATCAGCTTTGTACGTGAAGAACGGATAAGCATTGACGAGGAATGGAGAGCACGTTTACAAGAGGAAATCTAAGATCAGAGCGATACATCCTTTCAGATATTGTCGGAAAGCTCTCGTCGATGGCGGATACGAAGATTGAAGAATAACAACAAAATGTGCAGTGGTAACATTAACCTGACTGACTAATTTCAGATTCACAAGAGCAGTATGTAGACTCTGCATCGTCGGAAGAAAACACCCAGATAGAGATGTATCATTGAATGTCAATACTTCATTTCCGACGGTAATGGAGGTGATTTTAGTCGCCGATAAGTAACACTGAACATTAGCCTTCACCCAAGCTTGAGCATTAAATGGATTTGTCATCTTCGAAAGGTACTCATTACCTAACCCCACAATAAACTCAAACCCAGTGTTTGCAAAAGCTTTGAGCGCCTTAGGATCGACAACATAGAGCTTCACTCTGGTGGCACCAATGGATTTTACCAACGGAACCACATGCTCCGGTGAAGGAAGATTGTTGGCGATCTGTCTATAGTTTATCCCTACCGAAGCCACTAACACGGACAATAAAAACCCCACACGAAACAATAACCAAAATCAACAAAATAGAACGGAAAATTGAGAAAACACCAAAATTTAAAGATCACATTACCAGTAAATAGAAGAGCAAGCTTTGAATCAACAAAATAGAACGGAAAACTGAGAAAACACCAAAATTTAAAGATCACATTACCAGTAAATAGAAGAGCAAGCTTTGAATCTTCCTTGGATGAAAGAGGTGGAGAAGATGGAGGAGGTTTTGGTTATCTATATGATTGAAAGGTAGGGAGAGTGACAACAGTAGTTGTAGCAGAAGTATTTGATTCTAGGACGTTTCTTCATTATAATCAATCGTCGTTGCAGGTTGAGGTCGAATATGCAAAACCTTGGCAAAGGTACGAGCCAATCTACTCTTTCTTGGGGTCACAACTAATCGATTAACTAAATCCATGTGAAAGAAACAAGTTGAAACTGTTTATGAGCCTATCTCTCTTTGTAAAAAATTTTACAAGCAAAACCAATAGGAAAAGATGCGAAGACGAAGCTGTGATGGTGTATCTGAGGGAATAGGCAAAGACCTTTGACTTTTGAAAGTCAATGTGGGTTGAGGAAACTGATGATTAGGATGAGGGAAACCAGCGTGACATATGCAAAATGATGATTAGGATGGGGGTCTCCGGGTGACCCCTTCAAATTTTCCATAATGACCTTTTAAAACCTAAAACTACAAGTTCGTACCCTTCAAAGGCAACCGACAATAACAACAACATGGGGCCATTTAAACCATTATACTAAAGATTAGTGGGCTACAGTCACAATAACCTTTATTCAAATACATATAAACATATGAAACTATCCACATTATGGTACTATATTATTTCACATAAGTGTCTTCTAAATTATTAAGTTCATTTACATCGTCACACATCGCTAAAAAAATATCGTCAACCTCGATATCTATGATATCTTCCTATGGCTATTTTGGTAAGAATATAAGAACTCCACATATCTCACATGGTATCAAAGGTTTTTAAAAGATTAAAAGTTCATGCTTAAAAAAATTTAGAGACATAATCCTTAGATTGATTGCTAATGAAGCAAGGAAGAAACTCTTAACTGTTGATCAATTCGCTTAATCGAAACGCTTAATAGGCCGTCGTGGGGAAACGTAATTCTGAAGGGTAAACGTCATCCCCATTCTCAAGGCCAACATGGGGAAGAAGGAACTTTCATGCTAAAACTTGAGATCTCATATATGAATTCTTACCTCCTTATGTCGTTGGAAAACCATATTTTCTTTCTATAACGGAAACTGTTACGGCTGTTGCCAAGACAACACCTTGTAATGTAAACTCCAAACATATGACATTTTTATTGGGTTGAAATTTGATGAGATTTTGAAATGAAACGAATAATATGGTCATTAGGGGTGAGCATTGTGCGGTTCGGTGCGGTTTTTAGAGATAAACCGCAACTTCGGTTTTCTGAAATTTAGAAACCGCACCGTTCGGTTTTTATGCGGTTCGGTTTTTGTGGTTTTTTATTGCGGTTTTTTGTGGTTCGGTTTTTTTTGCTTTTTTTTGTTAGTTTTTTTTTTCGTTTTGCCTTTTTACTAAAACTCAAGTAACTCAGCGAGTTACTTTTGACTCAGATGAGGAGTGCTAATCATTTATTGGAGATAAACCGATACCACCACTCCTTTGTTTGAAATCAAATTACATAACCACTCATCCAACATGTTTCTAATGCTTGAATATAATACGAATTTAATATAATATTGTTACACAAGTACATACGATAATATCAATTAATGTATTCATAAAAATGATACTATATCACTAGTACTATTCATATTTAAATGTTAAAAATTGTCACAAACATTATTTGTTATTGTAAATACCACTGAATGTATGCTTAAAAATATACAATCATCATCCGATAGATAAGATAGTTATTTATATTTATAGAAAATTTAGTTTTCATAAGTTCTTGATATATATATATATATATATATATATATATATATATATATATATATATATATATATATATATATATATATATATATATATATATATATGCGGTGCGGTTCGGTTTTTTGCAGTTTTTGCGAGACTAGAAACCGTACCACACCGAGTATTTTCGGTTTTCGCAAAACTAAAAACCGCACCATCGGTTTTCATTTCGGTTTCGGTTTTTCGGTTTCGGTTTATACGGTTTTTTTGGTTTGCGGTTCGGTTTTTGCTCACCCCTAATTGGTCATAAAGTGGGGTAGAATGTAGTCGATTTGTACAAGTTGTTGATCAACTTCAACTAGATTTGTTATATGTCTGGTTGCGTTTAAGCGACGGCTGTAGACCATATAACGTGGGGGTCGGGTCTATCGTAATAATAGTTTGATGTGGGTTGGGTATTTAAATTAAGCAACTTTGGAGAGTCCGAAATATGATCTGTTTTGCCTAGTCTTTTAGAGTTTTGTCTTCTTCACATGGGTGGAGCTTATAGGAATAAAATTAATGGTAATCTGGCTATATACATAACAGATAACAATATACTTATACTTTCACTCATTAATTTATTATATCATTTTATTTTCATTCTCTATATCAAACCATTGTAATTTTTTTTTATCAAAACATTATACTTCAAAACCTACCAATTAGTTAAAAGAAATTTTAAATTTTATTATTAGAACATTGTATTTTAATTTTTCTTTTGAAATTTACCATGTACACGGATAAGCCTTCAATAACTAGGTACATTTTTCAAAATACAATTTTAAAATAAAAATAAATAAAAGTAAGATATTACGATTAAAAAAAAACTATATTGTTGTTATACTTTGTACTTAACTCTGAATTTCATAAACAAGGAAAAAAAAAAAAAAAAACAAGAAGTTGCATTGTGCACCAATAGTGCATAAATATTACATATGAGAGCACACCTAGTATATAGCTGGCAGAACGAGAAAAAAAAAAACATGAAAGATAATATAAGGTTATTGTTGAGTGAGGTAAGCAAACAAGATTAGAATTTTATTCAAACACAAACACGTAAGATCAACTGCAATATACCTTGTTTAAGTAGTTAGAATCGAAGGAAGATAATCCGATTTCACTCCAAGAACACGCGCATTCGTATCCGGGAAAAACTCCGCTCCGGGCAGTTCGGTCACGTCTCCTTCACTAGTAACACCGACCGGATAACGAAGCAAGTGACCAGGGAGATCAGTTTCAAGAGTCTCATCGGCATATAGATCCCAGTATTTATCTGCAATTTGGTTTACTTTTTTCACACACTCAATGTTCTCTGGATGCTGGAAGCTGTCATCAAGCATACCAAGATGTTCATACCATAACGCCATACGAAAACCATGAACTTGACCCCTTGCGGGTTTTCGGGTAGCAAGATGATGAGGTTGGTAAGCTCCCATTGCTATTTCAGAATCCCGTGCCCCATCCATCGATCGTTGATTAATGTTTGCAGATCCCACTATTATATATTCGTCATCAACTGCAATAATACAATAATGTTAGTTAGTAGTATATTTTATTTTTTTAGTTTTTGGTTCAATTTGTTGATTACCTATCATCATTTTGGCATGGACGTAGATCATGAAGCGTCGGGCTTGTTGGGCTTTATGGTAATTTGATTCCGGCTCCGGAGCCTCCGAAGGCTCATACTCACCATCCTTTTTCATTTCACGATTCCCAAGGCAAAAGAAAGTGAGGTAATCTCTAGGGTCATCTTCAAGCCCTTTGTTTTGTAAAGCTTGAATAATATCTTTATACATCATCTCCATCGTCCTCCTTTGCCAATCAAGTATCGCTTGAACGGAAGCACTCTCCGGGATCCCTTCCGGCCACATCGGAACCACAACATAAACGGTAAACTTCTCTCCGGCGTTGATCTTGCTCGCAATCTTTAACGAAAGTTCTTTTGGGATTAAATGTAACGCTCCCACATCTTCAACCTTAATATCATCGCACTGCCATCCGAAAGAGCTTCCAAGAAAATACTGATTCTCGATGTAAATAAAGTTCTTCGCTCGACGAATCGCGTGGATGTAAGCATCTTGAATACTCCGATCGATTATGTTATCTTTCCCGCTCACAAGTCCCGATTTCGCCGCCTCTTCTGGCGTCTCCGGGAACCCAAACGCCGCACCACCGTCGATCGACCGGAATAACTGGACGTTCCATGTTTCTTCGTCGTCAGGGAGCATGACGGGAGACGGTGGGATGATGATGTCATCAAGCTCTCTAAAGTTAACCAGAATGTTCTTCCCACCTTGTTTTTTCCAACGTTGTTCGAAGTTGAACAAAACATCCCACGCGATTTGACCTTCAAGTCGCGAATGGATGTCGTGCCATGGCTCACGTGGCCCACCTTTCGTGATGCTCCCGTCGACGTAGTTAGGTTGGTGGAAATCGCCGCTGTGAGCGGTGTCCAACGTTCGGAAAAGAGAATGAAACGGCGTATCGTAACGTCCGTCACAAAGGTCAAGTCCACCGACAAAACTCACCACGCGCCGCCTTTCCGTATCCCCATTCGGCATTTCAGCATCAACGACTATAATTTTCTGGTGGTGAGTGAACATTGTTGAAATTTGAAGGTCCTGAATGAAACTTCCACCATCATCTGGATTACGTGGACATAAAACGCAATTCACTTCACAACCATTGAAAAAGTTTTCAGTGTCTTCATCATGAGTCGCCATTAATCCATCTTTCTTCAACACATCGACAGAAGTTCTATCGTCCCAAACAAGCATAAGCACCTTAACACCTTCGCTTGCTTTCTTCTTCAAAAGCTCACCGAGTATGACGTCACCTCCTTCCTTTTGTCTTCTTGAATCTCTTATCAAAGAAATCTCAGTGTAAACAGACCAGCCAGTGATATAAATGAAGTGTTTCGCATTTGTGATTGCATCAAACACATCTTCCCAACATCTCTGTGGTTCGTAATACTTGCCATTGGAAAGGGGTATTTTGGGGATGAAATTATCAGGGACATGGGCGTCTTGATACAATGAAACCCGACAACCTTGTCTTTGAGAAAAAAAAGTATACGGGACTCCGGGATACTTGGAGCTTTTGATTCCGTGATCCCAGTTACGATCTTGGGTGACATCGAAGTAGTGTAGTTTGACATGGATTTTTGAACCGGATTCAATCGGGTTTTTTTCATTATCCAAGATTTCAACCCATCGATCTACTTCTTCTCCATCTAGAAGCTCTTCGATAGGAATGTAAGCTCTTCCGATTAGGGTTGCGCCAATGGGGTTATCGTCTTTGACAGTGAAGATTACGTCAGAAGCTAAATGGGCACAGTAAATGTGGAAAGATTCATTCCATTTTGGGTGTTCTGGTTCGTTTTCTAGTAATCTTGTTCGACCTACTCTGCATTTGTCTAGATCGATTGTTGCGTACATTTTTGGGGTTCCTTTCCCGAATCCAACTGTCTCCTCTATGTTGGACATCAACTGCAAGAAGAATGCATCATTGAGAAATTTCACGAAAATATGGATGGATAATTCGCAAATGTTTGTGTATATTCTGATTTTGATAAGCTAAAAGAATTAAACGTGAAAGGTAGAACTGTTACTCGATTGTATACAGGTAATAAGCCAATTAAAGAAACAAAATCTTATACAAAAACAGAATAAAGCAAGAAAAACTAAAAACAGAACAAGGAAAAAGGTAAATAAAAGCAGGAAAATGAGAACAATGAGGATATGATGTTAAACGAAGAAGGATTTCTTTATAATTAAAGTTTCCCTTGTTTGTGTAAAAAATTGTAATATATTTTCACTTGATGAGAAGAATAATTCAAATTAAGAAGCAAATTGTGTGAATAAATTATACTTGCACATAAACGACCAGAATCATTCAAATTAAGAAACAACGTGTCTGAATTAAAATATCTGTAACTGAATGTATGATTGAACGAATTTAATGTCACTCTAGGGTCCAACAATCATCTCAATGATCATCCAGGAAAATCACAAATCAAATCTCATCCAATTGTCAAGAAACTAAAAAGATGAAACTGTATTCTTTTGTCTTTATGTTATTATATACTGCCGAACCAGAAGAATAGCTATGTGATCTCTAAACCAGGAACTAAATAAGTAAATATGCATCTGATCCTGTTATTCAAAATGAAAACAAATTAACCAACATAAAGTTGGATATATGTTGCCTACATTGAGAAAAGGATGCGATTCTGCGGAGTTTCAATCGATGTAGAAAGAATGAAATTGACATCCATTTTCGGATCAAATAATAAAAAAAACTTAGAATATACCTTCCCGAATAGATTACGCCCACCGCCATAGCCATGAATCTGATCAACCTCGTAGATCGTGGCATGAAGAGTTCCATGGAGATGTGTCCCTGCCATTTTCTACCCTGCGACTGCGAGCACAATAACGCGATTTAGTTCGTAAGTTCAAATCGCAACTATAAATCCATACATCAAACAAACAATTATAGAAAACACGTATTCGCACCAATCCAGACTAAAATAACTTGGAAATATCACGATTTACAGTGATATCGCTAGATCAAGTGATTCAGTCGGACCAAGTCTTAGTACAGTTAAATTGAATCCATGGAACATATGAACTAATCAATGAAAGGGATGATGTAAATGAGTAGCTTACTCTGACAAAGAAATCAGAAGAGATCTGAAGGTGGAGAATGTGATCGGAAACTTGACTGATGCAAGTATTAATTGGGAGGAGACGGAGCTTGAAGGAGACCGCGATCCGTGATTGCAGCCGTTAAAAGGCTCAAAGCTCGTCAACGGAAAATGTGAACTTTGGGGAGGATTGTTCAAAAGGTAGGCATGGGATGTTATATATAGAGGGATATTCTATTATTTTTACATAAAATAAAATTAAACAATAAAGGTACTACCGTACGGTACAATGTATTATTTGGTTTGATGAATATGAAGATTCAATAAATAACCATTATTAATTATCGAATTAATGAAATCAATTTAAAATGTCGTAATTTAAAGCGATCAACGGCAAAAAGAATGTTGTATACTTTTACAATTAACGCACATGCATCAGATTATAACAAGATCCATTTTGTTTCCTTCATTATTTTAGGTCATGTTTTTTATCGAAAACAACCGAATATATTATTGTTCATGATTTTTCCTCCATTTTCCATAAAGATCCATATTGATATACAAAAAAAAAAAAATCAAAATAACTCACTTCATTTCTTTGTTTTTTGAAAAAGTTAAGGTCTATTTTTTATCGAAAAAATTTAACAAATATATCAAAATTCATATTTTTTGTACTCTTTAAACATAGATTCATATTGATATAAAAATGATTTTTTAGTTCAAATTCATATTGTGAATCTGCTCAGATTCACATGGTAATCTACTCAGATTCACAATATGAATAATAATAAGTCAGATTTACATTGTGAATTCTGAAAACTAAATTGTATATAGTTTAGATTCACAATGTGAATAAATCCATTTATTGATTTTACAAAACTAATTTACTCTTAATCACAACGTTAAAATATTATAAAATTAAATGAAAATATATTTCGATTAATATGTAGATTTCATTAAATTAATTTGTGAATGATCATAGAGTTGAAATAGTAAGTCAGATTCATATTGTGAATGTTAAAATTGAACTATTACATTTCAGATTCATAGAGTAAATCTGAACTGAACGAGATTTTTTTTTTTAATTTTTAAATCGATTTTGATGTTAATTAATAGAGGACAAAAAATTGAGATTTTTGGTTTACTTAGTTTTTTTGGATAAAAATAAACTTAAATATTGAAAAAAAAATGAGTTTTTTTCGAAAAAAAAAAGTTTTTTTTTTTTATATATCAACATAGATCTATATTGAAAGATGAAGAAAAATCACGAACAACGTTATATTCGGTTTTTTTTCGATAAAAAACATGGCCTAAAAAAATTTAACAAAAGAAAGAGGTGAATTTTTGGTCTAATCCAGTGTATGTGCGTCCAATGTGCATGCATACATACATTCTTTTGGCCGTTGATCATTATGATTTTGATGCTCACGATTGGTTCCTTACACCCTGTTCCCGAGTTCAACTTAACGAGATAAAGGAAAGGAAATGGGTGGAAATGAGAAGAAAATAAAAGAAATTGGTGTTCCCGAGTTTCATTAAATGAGGGAAGTGGAAGGAAGTGAAGAGAAATGGGAGGATCACTTTCCCTCCTAACTTTCCTTCCGATTTGGGAGGATTTGGAAAGAAAGAACAAAATGATTCATTTTCCAACCACTTCTCTCCAACTCGGAAACACAAAAGAAAATTTTGTTTTTCTTTCCTTTCTCTTATTTTCTTTCATAACTTTCTTTTCTCTTCTCTTCTTTTCTTTTGTTAAACTCAGGAACGAGACGTTAGTTCCTTGTTAATAATAGTTCTCTATTGAACCTCACCCTATATATATATATATATATATATATATATATATATATATATATATATATATATCTTTATATACTTATAAAGGATGCATTTTTTCTTGCACCATATTCATTTGAAACCCCCAAAACATTTTTCCTAAAACCTTATTTATTTGAAACTCCCAAGACTATTCAACTTATATTATTTAATTTATGATTAATTGAAATGTTGTGATTTGTAACTTCAAAAACTCTTCAAATCATGCTATTTAATTGATATGTTAAATGAAATATTTAGTCTATATAAGAACATTGTAGCTTGCATATTGCATGTATGTCAACACAAAATGATAGATTATATTGGTGGAGTTTGAAGAGTTTGAAGAGTTATACGATTGGTTCCATGGATGTAAGAGAACCATTGCAACTTTTCTAAATGTAAATGCAAGTAAATGCAAATTTGGTACATGTAAATTATTATAAATTAACCAAGCTTCAAATTTGGTTATATGTGTAAAGGTATACTTGAGACAATTTTTTTAACTTTATGTGTTATGGATTTTTTTTATAATCATAAGATGATGAAGTGAGACTAATAATTACTTCTCATGAGCTTTTGATAAATCAATCTTTAAGCTATTTATCAGTTAGAGCAATTAATTTTGTTAACATGTATGTACTTTTATGTTGTCTTTCTCTTTTATGTTAAGACAATCTATTTTTCGGTCCAAGAGAACATTATTCAACATGTATTTTATGTTATTAGTTATATATTATGTTAGTTTCTATTGTTTATTATGGTGGAAATAACATCGATGGAACTTTTGATAATTGATTTTGATAAAAAACAAAAAAAAAAAAGAGTTTACATTTATTATTCCAAAGTGTTAGTGATAGTGATGAATTAGAACGAATGATTTTAAATATGATATGGATTTATTGTTGAAAACCAATGATTATTTATGTGTTATAAAAATACATTCATTATGTTTTCGCAAAATTTATATGTATGTATCCATTTTTTAAATGTTTTTTATAGTAATAAAAATAAGTACTCTATTATATCTTATTACATTAATCAATTTCCTTTTTCTTATTCGTTCTTCACCTTAAAGTTAAAGTAAAACTAAAGAAAATATGAATACTTTTATAAGAAAATATAAGTGATAAAAATATACTTTACATGTCACACTTCCCACTCCATAACTCACTCTTAACATGAATTTTTTTAAGTTTTTTTTTAAGATTGGTCTTAGTACTTTACAATCATCACTATAACTTTCAATTTCAAATCACTATTTTACTTGAACCATTCATTCTATTCCAATGGTTATTTAAAAAGAGTTGAAAAAATGAGTTTTGTCGCATCAACGGTTATTTCAACACAATATTTTTATAACAATGTTTTTATATATCAAATGTATGTTGATTTCTAAATATTCTTTTTGAATGATGTATAAGTGTTTAATAAGTTTTCTTTGATGTAAATGTTATACTAAATGTTGTAATGTTTTTATATTGTTAAAAGTTGTAGTAATTTTTCATATTATTCTATTATTTTTTTCATTCTACTTTTTTATTTGATATATATAGAAATCAACATACGTTTGATATACAATTTACACAACATGAAACGGTCTATAAAATCATCAATTAATAGTAGAAATAACCAATGATATAAACTTATTACAACTAATAAAACTAATAGGTTAACTATATGTGTTATTTTGCTACTGACATTGATTTTTGCATTTATAAATACTAAATCACAATTTGTAAAATTTTATTATTTTAATTAAATAATTATATTCGCGCGCAACGCATGAGGATTCGCCTAGTATATATATATATATATATATATATATATATATATATATATATATATATATATATATATATATATATATAGAGAGAGAGAGAGAGAGAGAGAGGATGGTTCAATTGAGAAAAAAAAATGTTGAGAATGGGGGAATCATTCTCAGCCAATCATTTAATTAGCATCTTAACATAAAATACACGGTGGCAAACCTGTAAATATGATATAATATCCTTCAATCACAGAGACGTAACTGTGGATAATTAGATAACAGTTCAAATATATTACTAATCCATCGTTCATCATCCAAATTTCTTCTCCAACCTTCAACGATCATCTAGATTTCTTCAATTAAATCATTGATCTACATCATCCATTGTTAGTCAATCACCGATTTTCGTCAATAACACGTTTATCAACACCATTCAACAGTAGACAACAGAAATTCGTTTTTGGTTCTTTCAATCCAACCTTCAATTCTGCTTGAATACGAGCATATCTTCAACATCTATGGTTAATTATACTCCCAACGTCATTAGATCAACATCATCAATAATCAACAACATTTCCACTTCATATCATCCATTCAACATCGATCATCAAACGAAACTTCGAAATTAAGGTTAGAAAAACATCAAATCATTTTTTTTTGAAAAATTTCATATAATTCTCTATTAATCTACTATTTTGTAAGTTTTAAATAGCAAAAGTATTGTGTTTTTAGCATTTTTTAAAAAGCTAACTTGTATGCACTCCAACTGTTTGATGAAATGCATAAACTAAATTACCACGTTATATTCACATATGAATATGTTTTCGTACCTGAATCAATATATGATTATTAAAACACAAAAACAAATATGCAAGTCTATATGTTATTCATATGTGAATAACATATAAAAATTATATATATTTGAGAATACACCTTGTAATATTCATATGTGAATATACTGTATAATATTCACATATGAATATATCGTCTAATATTATTCATAAGTGAATATTAAATCTAATATTTACAAGTGAATATACTATGTAATATTCATATGTGATATATCATATAATACTATGTAATATTCACATATAAAGATACCATCTAATATTCATAAGTGAATACACCATCTAATATTCACAAGTGAATATAATATGTAATATTCATATTCACAAGTGTATATACTATATAATATTCATATGTGAATATACTGTGTAAATTGCTATTATTATGAACTAACAATATATTTTTTTTTTATCATTTTTGATGTGTATTCACATGTTTTTTCAGGTATGGATATAACTCAATAAATGAATAACATTTCAATCAATGGTTGGTTCATATCCCAGTGGTTGACGATTGGTTGATGTAATTGAGAATATATCATTGACGAAGACAGTATATTTTTATATTCATGTGTAAATGTTATACAATTTAATATATTCTTCATTTTGATCGTGTTAAATTCAAATGCGAATGATATTCATTAACCAATACAATGTCGTTTGTCTTAGTATAATGTTGAATTTACATGTAAAATAATATTGTTACAATATTCAAAAAAATCAATTCACAAACCAATTCTTATAGTGTATTATTTATTTTTATATATAAAGTTTTTATTCACAAAATAAATAAATCAACATATATAGTTTATTCACATAAAGAAAAATAACAGATTATAACCATGTTTTTACTAGTGGGATTGAAGTTAGTAGCATAATAGTAAATATATCATAGTGATTTCTAAACTTTATTCATATATGAATAAATAAAAGTGTCATGATGATGTCATCACTAGTAGGAATGGAAATTTAGTGACATCATCAAAAAAGTTTGCCGCAATGAAGTTTAATTTCGGAATTGGACGAAATTCGCATATTTGATGTAAAATGGTGCGGTTTACAAATCTCACCGCTTCGCCGTGACGTACAATATTTTTTGGCCATTCGGGACTGTTTAGGGCCTCAAAATGACGTTTTTCTATTTGTATAATTTTCCGAAAAAAAAAAGTTATCATTTATTCACAAATGAATATAACATTAATAAAAAAATATGCTTATATATTAATTTATTAACCTAAAAATATTAGTTGTATGTGAATAAATATATATTCTTATGAAATACTTTTTTTATCTTTAATTTTATATATTTTGTAGTTCTCGGTTTTATTGACAGTTTTATTCATTTGTGAATAATACATATATATTCACATTTGATTATTACATATATAATCATTTTTGAATATTACATATGTTCACATTTGGATATAATTATTATATGTTATTCACATATGAATTACAAACTTGCTTAGGACCTCAAAATGACGTATTTTTTTCCCCGAAAAAATACGTTGTCATTTATGAATATTACCTGTATTCATTTGTGAATATTATATGTATTCGCATGTGAATATATTTTTTATATAGTATTCACATATGAATTACATACTTGCTCTGTCTTTTTAAAAGACATACATTGATTCTCGTGTAAAGGCATATTCACTTGTGAATATTACATGAAATATTTAGTTTATGCATTTCATCGAACATTGGGCGTGCAAATAAATTAACTTATATAACTATGGTAAAAAATTCACAATTGAAGCCAATAATTACAAAACAAATCAAATCCTATCAAAATCGATCAATAATCAATAGGTTTAGATCAAAAATTGTGAAAAAATGTATGAAAAACAAAGTTTTTCAAACCTGAAAAACGATTTTAAAACAATTCTTCAAATATATGGTTATGTTCATGAACTTTCCATTGCTATCTGTTGTTTGATATTGGTGAAGGCTCTTTTGATGAAGTTTCGATGATTGGTGACCGCTAAATGATGTGACATCGATAAATATGGATTAATTTTAACGATTTTGCTTGAGGTCAACGAAACTGGACAAGATTGAATCACAATTTACACTTAATAGTACGAATAAATGTTTTTAATGACAAATCACAACATTTTGATGAATAAACGAAGATTTTTGATGAAGAATTGATGTTTTTATGAAGTGTCGATTTCTTTTTTTTATGAAGAACATGTGACTTTGATAGCGAACAAGTAGTAGAACGTATGATGTTGATGAAGAACATATGTTGTTGATGAAGAACACAGATGAACGATCGAGATGAATGAATAACAGATGATAGAGCCATTGTAACGCCCCAGTTTTCAGGCATTTACAAATTCATCTCTTGGTTCTAAAGTGTGTCATTTTGGTCCTTGTTTTGGAAGGAAGTGGTCGCAAGAAGCCCTAGTGGAAAAATGGTAATTTTGGGAGAAGGTGTGGTACGCTAAGCATACATGTGAGTACACTAAGCGTACTAGGGTGTGCCTTACTACACTGGACGTACACATATGTACGTTGGGCGTACTCTTGTCCTAAGTTTTAGGATTTGTGGGATATTTAAGCACCTTTATGGATCATTTAGCCTCATCTTTTCAGCCTCCAAGCCCTTGAGTCGTTTTTGGCAAACCCTAACCCTATAAGAGAGTGTCTTGAGCTAAAAGTGTTTCCTTTGTGTGCTTAATGGATGAGTTTCATCAAGGAGATTAGTAGTTGAAGCAAGCTTTTGGATCTTGGATCATCACCTTCTTGGGAAACTCAAGAAGGTAAAAAGTTGCGACCTTTATGCTTTGTTTGCTTGGATCTCATTTTGGTAGCTTTATGATGTTCTTTTTATCCCAAAAGTCCCATTGTTATGCATGTATGGTTTTGGTCATTTTGGGTTGTCCTTTCAGACCCTAAGAAGGGTTCGAAGCCATAAAAATGAGGTCCCTTTAGCTAGTTTGGCTCCATGTGTAACACCGTAAATTTTCAAACCAATTTTTTTCAAATTAAAAACATGTTTATCTCCATTATAAAATCACAAAAGGTCACAATGTCAATTCATCAAATCTCATATCCAAAAACTGTATATATCAAAACTCCAGGATCCTCTCAATACATAGCTCTTTCTTTGGTGTGTACAATCAAGCCGGTGCCTTCCCACGATTCTGAGAAAAACCTGAAACACATAACACATAACACGGTAAGCACGAAGCTTAGTGAGTTTCCCAAAATACCACATACAACATACTAGCCACTCGAGGCTATAACTCTGAAATACCCTCCGGTCAATGTGTCTCAGTGGGACCCTCCAGTCCCACAACTCTGATGGACCATCCGGTCCTAACTCTGTGGACCCTCCGGTCCTAACTCTGTAAACTCTGAATACACATAACATAAATCACACAGACATAATGCAGTAATATCACAGTACTCAAATAAACACATAAGACCCTCTGGTCACACATAGATACCACTCTAGGCAAAGTATAGTGAGAAGACTCACCTCAACAGCCAGCAAGCATCCTCGCACTCGAATCTCGAACTAGCCACCGCCTAAAACATAGGGTAGTTATCTTAATAAATACTCGATTCTCAACTCTAAGCAACCAAATGTTATTCTTCTCTCTTTAACTCTTGAATTGGGTAAAATACCATTTTACCCCTCCATGGTCTCCATTACTCATGTTGACCAAACCCTAAAGTCAACGGAAGTCAAACTCGAGTCAACAGTCCATGTTTGACCCGACTCGTCGAATGCACTCTTGCGACTCGCCGAGTCCCCTCGTTTCCTCAGAAGTCTCAAGAAAGTCCATCTCAACTCGTCGAGTTGACCCCCAACTCGCCGAGTTATCGCACAATCAAACCCATTGGGACAAACCCTCACCGACTCGTCGAGTCGGCTCCTTGAATCGGTGAGTCCATTCAGACTCATATCTCATTCAGTCATTTTCAAGGCAGAGAACCTTCCCAAATTCTATATCTGCACTCCTAAGGCTCATCAATCACGTAAAGTCACAGGCTTTACGTTCATGCATGACATTTTGAGCTTAAAATGCCAAAACACATCTCAAAAAGGGTTTTTCACTCAAGATCACTATTTTGATTGGATAAAGCAGGGACTTTTGGACTCTAGGGACCTCACATGGTCCAGATCTTTAGTTCAACCCTCTCAATGAACATAAAATACTCAAGGTCCTCATATTTGGGTGGAAAAACCCTAGATTCATAAAATCATGAGATATATACAAAATAATGAGAAAGGTGCAAGCTTTATACCTTTCCCAGAAGCTCTGAAGAGGAACAATCTCAGATCTAGCTACACTTTCTTGACCCTTGGCTTGGAATTCTTCTCTCCTCTTCACAAGATGCACCAAACACTCACAATTAGCCAAGCACTCCCTCTCAAAGCTCAAAGGTCGTCTAGGGTTTGTTCTCAGGAAAGTGTAGTCACAAATGAGGCTATAAGTGCCTTTAAATAGGCCCCAACGCCCGGAAATTAGGGTTTCTCTGCCCAGCACCTACTCGGCGAGTCAGCTCTCTGACTCGTCGAGTCCACTCATTAAATCCACGCTAGCAACTCGGCCCTACTCCGCGAGTCGGACTCACGACTCGTCGAGTCACTTTATAATTCTCAAGGTTAAACACACATTTAATGTACCCGAAAATCCGGATGTTACAATTCTCCCCCACTTGAATTATATTTTGCCCTCGAAATTGCTTCTCAATGCCACATAGATTGAACCCAACAACCCGAAAAGTACCACCGAAGGATCTCATACCACACAACTAACTTCCTCCATAGACACCTGAAACCAAACAGGAACTCCCAAACCTGGAAGAGGACATACCCTTCTGCTGCTACGATACCCCTTTTGACTCACCAGAATCTGAAAACTCTAGTAGCCTACCTCACTGCCCGACCGCCCTCTCAAGTTATCATCATGTTATTCGCTCCTCGAATAACGGACCCTGAAAACTCATTGCCCCTCTGATTCTCTCGTAGCGACTGATAGAAAAAAGTCAAAGCCCAAAAAAATTTGGCTATCGATCACTCATACCAGACATACTAAACGATCCATATCATACTCAAAGGAATAAAAGGGTCACATTACACCAGAGACCCATCGCTGTACTGCTATCAGAACCCAACTGTACAATGAGCTCTCAACACTCTGTCCTCAGACATAAAAAAAATCATGCTCGCTCGGAAGTGTCCTCTGACCTCTAACATCATAATCCCCAGCTCCCTCTCAGATATCCCTTTCAACACTAAGCACCAGGTCAACTTCCGACCCAACTGTTAAACCTACAAAGGTTACCCGTTGCATACCCCAAAACGTTTCACGGACTTCCTTCTCACAACAACTATCTCGGCTCATTGTGAGGCACAAGTCACGAGGTTCGCTTAACCCCAAGTGAATACTACAATCCCAACTGAAATCGTCTCACCCTCGACCTCTACGCCTACTACTCATTAGTTCCATGCGTCTCGCGGTCCTTCCCATACAAACGAACTGACCCACTCAGGTCTAAGACATCAGATGACACACCATACCCCTCAAAATGGAACCCATCTCTGAATCCGGAATCTCATTCGCCTACTCAATTCACCACCAAAACTAAACTCAAACTCGAGAGTCTGGTTCGGCACATAATTGGAACCACTCATCCCAATGAACCACTCAACTTATGACCCATGATCCGCAACCCACGTGTACATCACTTCCCCAATTCCCTTCGACTGCGATAACCACAGCTCCACTCAGAATATAACGATTCCCGAACAAATATGGAGACCCCAGTCTCACCCCTGGTTCGACCACCAGGATCCTACAGACTCGAAAGATGAGGCTACTTAAGCCTAGGAACTCCCCTGATTCATGCCATGACTAGTGAATACTACGGCTCCCCGCAGATTCACAACGCTTCTCGCTCGCTGCTTGGTGAACACTACGACTCCCCGCAATATCACCACACCATCTCGCTGACTAGTGGATACTACGGCTCCCCGCAGTATCACAACACCCTCTCGCTGACTGATGAATACTACGGCTCCCCGCAGCATCACAACACTCTCTCGTTGACTGGTGAATACTACGGCTCCCCGTAGTATCACAACACCCTCTCGCTGACTCATGGATGCTACGGCTCCCCGCAGACTTACAACACTCCCTCTTATCACCCCACAATCTCATCCTCACGTCGACACCACACCGCGTTCCCTAACTCATGCTCCGCGGACCAACATAGATAGGTGCACACACTTACCCAAATTATGCATCACTATTCCTGATGACAATCGTCATAACAAAACACTTTTCCTCGCTGTAATCCAGATTCTTAAATAATATCGCTTGATGTCAATTAGCCGAAGGGCTCCCACTGGAACCGTAGACATGCGATGCACCACTTGCCATCTCATAACCCAAGTCTCAAAATAATCCAAAATTCAGGGCATTATACTCGGACACCTCAGTACACCATCACAGAACCTCACGATGTCTTGCCTCAGCCACTGATCTCCTACTTACAGCGTCATACTCGGATATAGCCACACATTCTTTCAGAATCTCACAACTGATCCTCCTCTCACACAACTCGTAACTTCGGAGTATCCCAACTCTCAATTGAAACACGGAGGAATCGTCAATGACTCAGAACACGTTGACAACCATCTGAAACTCCCTCCTCTAATGCTCAAAACCCATGCAAGAATACACATACCGACCCTGAAGTTGGTTGCCCAAACAACTTCTACCCTTCCCAGAGTGCATATAACAACCCATACATTGAACCAAAAATTCTCACCCGCCGAAACTATCCTTACGAACCACCTACCTCGAATTTACCATTACAACCTCGAAGAATTCCTAACCACCACAAGGTCTCCGACCAATGGCCACCTGCTGTGGAGACACTCATCCTTTCCTGAACACGTACAACTTGCATCATCTCGCTCTGCACCTCGCCTCGACCACCAATAACCCTGGTCTCATGAATCCGTACCGTAGGTCACTATATCCAGTCCTCTAACCGCTCTTTAAACAAATCTCTGATACTCTCAATAAAATACCCGGTTCTCCCCCACTCAGGGCTCGAGCCATCACCATTTGGCACACCATCAATCTATTCCACAGGCTGCTTCACCAGGTACATCACACTTACTCTTAGAAAGTACCACATAACACTTGATGATCTTCCCGATAGAGACCCAGCAACTCCAAACATTCCGATTCTCAGATAAAACCCTCGAAAACTTCCCAACGTGTCATTCAAAATCTCACACTGACACACTACCGTACATTTTAAATGTTTCATAGTAGCCATGACTCTCAGTCTGAGAATAATGAATTCTCACACTTCTCATCTTCGACTCCCCAACCAACGTACCATCATGAGAATTATTAAGAGAGCAGAAACCTTACTCCCATACTCGATATCCATCATAGACAATGAGGGCCACCGCCCCAATCTACTCCTCTTGACCACCCGACACTTTTGCTAACATATGCCCTACTATCCTCAAATAGGGTATATCCTTGTCCTTGGCCATCTCAGTCATCACTGATGACCCTCACATACTATAATATTACCTTGTGGCAGACATACTGCCCAGATACTCGGGTGAAAGATCGCAACCCATGCTACCCCACTGGGTTTACCTCCAAGCTCAGAAACCGGAAGCTCAATATCTCTTCTGCTCCTTACAGGAAATGGAAATAGCACATCTCTTGGTCACAGAAAGTGACATCTCCACTATCGGTCGATTGCTCAACTCAGACCGGAATCCCCCATAAAGCACCATCTCTACTCATTCCTGAGTCTTGCGACTCCAACTGGCATCTCACCAAAAATTTATCGGAAGCTAACTCGATTTCCCTCTCAAGGTATGCTCCATAGAAACTTGTTCAACATGGCCCTATGGCCCCACACTCTATCACATCTGATCTCAGTCTAATCAATCACAACGGGATAACTGGTAAAACCAGAAGCACTAACCGCCACGAGTCATGGAACTCGAACCATGTTATCTCATCTCAATCTGCTACTTAGAACCTCTGGAATTCTCCCTGTTTCAAGTATGGTCCTCTGCTTTCAGTAGTACGGGCCCATACTACTTGCCACATCTACCCATACTTTCCACACGGATCATTCCAGATTTCCTAAGTAGCTTCTCAACTTTCTCGATCACCAATCCCGTTAAACCTGGTCGTTCCCCAGCGAATACTTTCCTCTATCAGCGTACTCATCTGACTAAGCTCACTCCTTAGGCTCTTCCTAGGTTCTCACACTTCTCTGCCATCAGCTGCTGAAGAACTCCTTATGATGCCAGCCATCTACCTCCTGGATATCGTCATATTCACTCAGTAGCTGACTCCCATCATTGAGAGTTCCACAAATCACGAAGCAAGCAGCATTCGGGCATCGAATAATCTCCACCAGCACGTAAAACCACTCTAGGTTACCACTCTATTTGCTCTACTCGTACTCAAAAGGTGTCACCGAACTCAAGAAACTCTACCCCACGCGGGTATCTAACAACTCTCTCAAAAGGCTCCTCCAATGCTCATCTAGGTATCTCTCCTAGATTACTCCTCTACTCAAAGCTCTATTTCTGAAATATTCCTACTAGATACTCTTACCCAGCACATACTCAAGGCACATAGCAGATAGCAACAACTCCTAGGCTAAGGCATCAAAATCAGGCAACTCTAGCCCTAAAATATGAAATACTTAGCCTATCCTCTAGCATGTATAAATAGTATCTCATAAGTATCTCATAACACAAAATGAGGGTATTTTGGAAAATCACCGTTCGGGCTCTGGCTGATTGTACACAATGCTCCTTTTCGTTTTCTCTCGGAAACTCTTGTTCGTTTTAGAAAAAATCGTTTCTTTTGAAATTTTTTCTCAAATCCTCAGTTTGAGTCGAGACATACCCGAAGGTGCATCCGAATCCCTTAAACCAAGGCTCTGATACCAACTTGTCACACCATAAATTTTCAAACCAATTTTTTTCAATTTAAAAACACATTTATCTCCATTATAAAATCACAAAAGGTCACAATGTCAATTCATCAAATCTCATATCCAAAAACTGTATATATATATATCAAAACTCCAGGATCCTCTCAATACATAGCTCTTTCTTTGGTGTGTACAATCAATCCGGTGCCTTCCCGCGATTCTGAGAAAAACCTGAAACACATAACACATAACACGGTAAGCACGAAGCTTAGTGAGTTCCCCAAAATAACACATACAATATACTAGCCACTCGAGGCTATAACTCTGAAAGACCCTCCGGTCAATGTGTCTCAGTGGGACCCTCCAGTCCCACAACTCTGATGGACCCTCGGGTCCTAACTCTGTGGACCCTCCGGTCCTAACTCTGTAAACTCCGAATACACATAGCATAAATCACACAGACATAATGCAGTAATACCATAGTACTCAAATAAACAAATAAGACCCTCTGGTTACACATAGATACCACTCTAGGCAAAGTATAGTGAGAAGACTCACCTCAACAGCAAGCAAGCATCCTCGCACTCGAATCTCGAACTAGCCACCGCCTAACACATAGGGTAGTTATCTCAATAAATACTCGATTCTCGACTCTAAGCAACCAAATGTTATTCTTCTCTCTTTAACTCTTGAATTGGGTAAAATACCATTTTACCCCTCCATGGTCTCCATTACTCATGTTGACCAAACCCTAAATTCAACGAAAGTCAAACTCGAGTCAACAGTCCATGTTTGACCCGACTCGTCGAGTGCACTCTTGCGACTCGCCGAGTCCCCTCGTTTCCTCAGAAGTCTCAAGAAAGTCCATCTCAACTCGTCGAGTTGACCCCCAACTCGCCGAGTTATCGCACAATCAAACCCATCAAGACAAACCCTCACCGACTCGTCGAGTCGGCTCCTTGACTCGGCGAGTCCATTCAGACTCATATTTCATTCAGTCGTTTTTAAGGCAGAGAACCTTCCCAAATTCTATATTTGCACTCCTAAGGCTCATCAATCACGTAAAGTCACATGCTTTACGTTCATGCATGGCATTTTGAGCTTAAAATGCTAAAACACATCTCAAAAATGGTTTTTTCACTCAAGATCACTATTTTGGTTGGATAAAGCAGGGACTTTTGGACTGTAGGGACCTCACATGGTCCATATATGTAGTTCAACCCTCTTAATGAACATAAAATACTCAAGGTCCTCATATTTGGGTGGAAAAACCCTAGATTCATAAAATCATGAGATCTATACAAAATAATGAGAAAGGTGCAAGCTTTATACCTTTCCCAGAAGCTCTGAAGAGGAACAATCTCAGATCTAGCTGCACTTTCTTGACCCTTGGCTTGGAATTCTTCTCTCCTCTTCACAAGATGCACCAAACACTCACAATTAGCCAAGCACTCCCTCTCAAAGCTCAAAGGTCGTCTAGGGTTTGTTCTCAGGAAATTGTAGTCGCAAATGAGGCTATAAGTGCCTTTAAATAGGCCCCAACCCCCAGAAATTAGGGTTTCTCTGCCCAGCACCTACTCGGTGAGTCAGCTCTCTGACTCGTCGAGTCCACTCATTAAATCCACGCTGGCAACTCGGCGAGTCGGACTCACGACTCATCGAGTCACTCTATAATTCTCAAGGTTAAACACACATTTAATGTACCCAAAAATCCGGATGTTACACCATGATTCTTGTAGAAGGCATTAATGGATTAAAACCATGTATGAAGAACTTTTTGGATGTCTAAAGTCATAAAGTTAGAGACTTTATGACCCTTGAGTGCATTTGAATCATGGATCTGAAGTTTGGGCCTAAGTGCTTAAGCCATTAAGCACTTAGGAAGAAATTGAGTCTTGCGAGGGTACGCCCCACGTACCCAATCTGCTCCCCCGATGATAAATTATGTGTAGCCTCGTGGACGCTGAGCGTACCTCCGGAGTACGCCCGCGTACACGAAAGTTTTGGGCCTCTTCGTTTTGGGCTTCGGTTTTGGACTCGGATTGTCTTAGGCCATGTTGGGCCACCTGGATTTTATGGTTTGGGCTTTTGTTTTGTTGGACTTTCTTGGGTAAAGGCTCACAAAAGGAATTGGGCCCAATTTGGAAATTTGGGCGATATTTGGGCCTTAGATGTTTCTTTTTTGATTTTGGGCATTTGGTCATCTAGTTTGGGCCTTAGCTTTGGGCCAAGCTTGGTAAGGGTAAAAAGGTCTTTTACCCTAATTTGGACTCATAGCGTGAATCAAGGGCTAGATGTTGATGGGTTGTCTTTGTGGTAATTGATAGCGCGTGGATCATAGCGGATCTGCAGTCAGAGATTATTCGTGGGATCAGCTGTGATGAGGTGTGGTCTTGAAATTAGCGGTTCTGGGATCTAGCAGCCAGCAGTCAGGGATCGTCTTTATGTTTTGCAGTGCGAGGTGAGTTTTCCACACTGTATTATGGGTTGAAGGAACCAATGTCGACCCACTGGTTTGATATCCTGTTATTCACTGATATGCTGAGTATGGTATTGATTTACATGATTATGCTAGTTGCTGATATGGTAGTATGTTAGACCTGTAGGACTACATATGATTCCATCTGCCTGATTATCTGTATATGTTTGTTATCTGTCAGCATATTGTGTTGGGTTGAGGTTGTACTTCTTCGTGTTGTAGCCAACAAACCCTGGAGCATTCCAAATACGAGCTGAGGGTCGGGTAGGGCATTCCAGACTCATACTGAGGGCTCAGTTACATTCCAGATACGATCTGAGGACCCGATTGGTATGCCAAACTCTTACTGAGGGGTTGAGAGTATTCGAGCAATTTAGATATGAGCTGAGGGCCGGGTAGGGCATGCTAGACTCATACTGAGGGCTCAGTAGCATTCCAGATATGAGTTGTGGACCGGTTGGTATGCCAGACTCATACTGAGGGTTGAACATTGGTATTCTAGTCCGATGATTTATTGAGTTGGAGCAAGCCAGACATAAGTTGTGGGCCCTGGGGGCAAGCCATACTTATGTTGTGGGCTCAAGAGCAGGCCAGAATTGTGTCGTGGGCCTGATAGGCAACTCAGACTCATACTATGGGCTCAGGGGTAATCCAGTCTTCTAGTTGTGGACCCAGTACATGTTGTTGTTATTTATATGCTAATTATTTTGGTGTTGGTACTTTGGGGGAACTCACTAAGATTCGTGTTTACAGTTTGTTTATGGTTTCAGGTTCTTCGGATGATTCGTGGCAAGACGAAGGCGTGATCATACACATCATCGGTTTTACAACGGATTGGATCTTGGGAGACTCTGATTTTAAATCATGTTTTGGAGAAAATGTTTTTTCTAAACACTTTTGTTAATAAATGGGTTGTTTTTTAAAGGTTTAAATTTATTGAAATTTTTGTGATGTTACAAGTTGGTATCAGAGCCTTGGTTTGAATGAATTGGAGGAACAATCGTGTGAATCCAGTCTCAAACTAAGGAAAAAGGGTTTTAAAAATAATTTTCAAATTAAAGGTTTTAAAAATAACTTTCAAAGTTGCTTTCAAAATAAAGAGGATGCGATGTGTACGATCAGTCGGAGCCAGTAAGTTGACCCTAAATTTCCACACTATTCTTTGATATTGTAATATATTAGAACAACATGCTAGTGATAGGCTAAGGATCTTCAAGAGTTGCATGGTAGAATTGCCTGATTATATGATGCCTGATAGCCTAGGATTCTTTCTTATAAGAAATTGACATCATTACTGTAGTTGCTTAGTGTATGCATCATAGTTGTACATAACTAAGATTCTATAGCCTGAGAATATTTGGTTTGGCCCTATTTCCTGTTCCTTGTCTGGTTGTGGGATTAGGGCAGGATCGAGTATTCGACTATCTATGGGATCCAATGTTATGTATGGCTGGCATACACGAGTGCTGCAGGGTTGGTGGAAGTTTCATGAATGGGCGCAGTGTACAGCGAGTCATCGCGAGGAATGATTAGCCACTCTGGGTAGAATGAGAGCAAGGAGGAGGTGCACCCATGGTATGGGGAGTTGAGATCGAGGATTTCTTATGAGGATCTGTCTGATTTTATTGCGTCTTAGTGCCAGTCAGCTTCTCTGCTCGGATACTGTTTGTTTTGTGCTTTGTGGGACCCATGTTGATGAGAGTTAATGATCAACTGAATACAGTAAAATCACATGCTATGAAGGTTAAATAATCTTAGAATGAAGGACTCGGACCTATTGTGCAACTCTTGTTTGAGTCCAACCGTTGTAGGGATGGGCCCTTTAGTCGAAGGATCATTTAAGCTTGGTTGCATGTGATTATAGTCAGGAAGTGGTTAGTTGGCGTTGGTAGGGGTTCTTCAGCAGCTGATGGCAGAGGGGGTATGGGCGAGTCCTAGGATAGCCTAGGGAGTATTTAGTGCGGTTGTTTCACCGAGGAGCAGGTTTCCAGAGTATTTTAGGACTAGGACTCAGAAAACCCGAAATGGTTCTTGAGGAAAGTATGGATAAGTGTGGAAGGTAGTATTAGGCCCGTACTACTGGAAGCACATGATCTATTCTCGAATCAAGGAAGGTTTCGGGGATTCTAAGGGCTGGTCAGGGAAGATAGCATGGTTGGATACCATGATTTGCGGCAGTGTTTCTGTTCCGTTAATCTTTCGGTTGTGGCTGTTCAGGCATGCAGATGGATTTGGTAAGTGTTTTGATCCCTAGTGGCGTTATTGATTTGGGTTGTTTGGTGCAGACCTAGTGAGCTTTTTGGTTTGAGGTCTCAGAGGTTTTGCTCGAGGCCAGGTATTCGAGTCGCGGGACTCATGAAGGGGGCGACGATTATGATCGGATTGGGTTCTGCAGCTAGAAGTGGGATGCTTGGTTGTTGGTTTGTAATGTCATAATCTGTGGCAAGGGTTATGCCCTTTCAGTTTTTCCGAGTTCGGGGAAGAAGTGAGCAAACTCGTAACTTCTAGGGTTAGGAAGGGTAGTACATGTTCAAGCTGGTTTGAGTTATGATTTGGTTTTAGCTCCAACGAGTGGTAGTTCAATCCCTAAGTGGGGGAGAATCGGGATTCTCAGGTTGAGTATTTTTATCCGTTGAGGGTTTTTCCATTTCGTTGTTCGATTGTTGTTTTCAGATTAGTTGGGCAGATGTTGATCGGTAGATCTTTCCATGAGTGGGTATGTTCAGTTCCAGGTGGGTCTTGATTCTCTGGATTAAGTGTCAATGTGTCCTCGACCACTGGTTGTGAGGTTCATCATTCAGTAGAAGTTCGCTCGGAAGTTTAATTATGTCAGCCGAGATGCAGTGGTTAGGCCAATCTGTCATCAAGTTCAGTATGTTCTATGTTCATTGGGCCTTCGAGTGTGTTACCCTCAATGGTGGAGTGGGAACTTGGTTCATAGCAGACTCAGGTTTTGGCAACCTTCAAGATCCGTGGAAGTCTTCTCGAGCTAGTTGTGTAGTGATGGAATCCTTTCAGTCTCAATCAAGTATGGGATTTTGTTTTGACTGATCGTGGGGATGTTTTATGTTATTGATTGAGGTATTATTCTGATTATCTTTGGCATTCCTTCTCTCTTTGGATGAGATTATGGGTTTCTTAAGTATGTGTATGGGGGTAGTTCATGTGAGTTGGGCAAGATAACATTGGAGAACTTGGTTTGAATTATGTGCATGGTTCTTCTTGGTTTTAGCCTTCAAATTATACCAAGAGTGCAACCATTATCCTATTCTTGGGTCGTGTGCGACCATGTTGTCGTAAGATTCTACCTTGGTAGCAGCCTCGTTGTGCTCAGTTGGCGTTGTAAGGGAATTGACTATGCCCCTTCAAGGCAATAGAATGAGGTTAGTATCTTCAGACCCGGAGTGTTGGGCGATCGATGTGATGGCATCAAGATAGGTGTGATATCGGGAGCATTCCAGACATGGGTTGAGTGCCAGGGAGGGCATTCTAGACTCATGCAGTGGGCTCAAAGGCAATCCAGACCTATGCTGAGGACCTTGTAGGGGTATTCAAGTCATAGGCTGAGGGCCAGTGAACATGGTTGTTCATTTCTTCTGCTTGTGGTGCTTTCGGTGTCGACGTACTGATGGGAGTCGAGCAAGTCGCAAATATGTTCGTTGGATAAAGGAAGTAGTAAGGGTTGTGGGGAGTATCAGTTAGGAATAAGAAAGTCCTTGTGAGATGTATGCATTATATTTCCGTTTGTTCGCAAGCTGTTGCTAGGGTATTGGTTTTGAATTTGGGAATGGTTGGGAAGTCGCAAGTCTTAAAGTTCTTTATGATTGTCTCAAGTGATTGTCCAGGTGGGGGTACACCTGAGTCTATAAGGGGGTTGGATGTAACGCGAAAATTCTTGGATTTATCTTATTGCTCGGTGAAGCAGTGGTTGATGATGGCATAACAGAGAGTCAAGGGTTATTAAGGTTTTGGTACATCATATGGTTTGGTTTTGGGTGAAGATCGCAGCCGGTGGGTTTTGAGGATCAGTTCTGCATGTTTCTGTTTGTGTCTCCAGCCAGGGACTGGGGGCAAATTCATAAGTGGATGCTCATCAGATGTAGGGAAGGGTCCTCGAGAAGAATATGAGTGGCCATATTCGAGTGGGTTTTTGGTAAAAACTCGTGTTGGGAATAGCGAGTGTATCCGTACAAGGACTGTGCTCAGAAAGATGTGCATCAAGAAATTTGGATGTCAAAGACCTCAACTGGAGGGTTCAGGATTTAGTTTATGTGTCTGAGCTCGGGGATGGTTCTACATGTGTAAAGGTCGGGCAAATGATGAGGTTTCAATATTATAGCTGCAGCATGTCGGTTCGTCAGTTAAGGAAATCAATATTTTGTAGCCATTGTGTTCATGGAAATTGTTATCTTCAGGATGAGACTTCTCTCTAAGGAATATCTATTCCCTTCTGGTCGAGCGGAGGTTTGTCGGCAGCAACAGTTGGTTTGTGATTTTGTTTTCTAGTAGGAATCGCAGGTGAGTAGGAGTCGATTAGATAGTTTGATGGATAAGTGTTATGGTTTTAGCATTGGTTCAGCATGGGCGGTCTGTCAGGGAGTCAGACCAGTTCGAGACTTCAGGCTTCAGATAAGCAGATAGGGTTGCTTCAAAAGATTGTGGAATTGCCTTCTTTGACTGGAGTTTTCTGTTGGGTTCAGTTGCCTTGACAATGTAATTGTATGATCAAGGTTGTGGTTGTGTCCCTCACGCCGTCGGGCTTTATGGGGATGATAAGGAATGATTTCGAGGACGAAATCAAAGTTAAGTGGGGGAGAGTTGTAACGCCCCGATTTTCAAGCATTTTGAAATTCATCTCTTGGTTTTAAAGTGTGTCATTTGGTCCTTGTTTTGGAAGGAAGTGGTCGTAAGAAGCCCTAGTGGAAAAATGGTAATTTTGGGAGAAGGCATGGTACGCTAAGCGTACATGTGAGTATGCTAAGCGTACTAGGGTGTGCCCTAGTAAGCTGGGCGTACTCTTGTCCGAAAGAAACCCTAAGTTTTAGGGTTTCTGGGGTATTTAAGCACCTTTATGGATCATTTAGCCTCATCTTTTCAGCCTCCAAGCCCTTGAGTCATTTTTGGTAAACCCTAACCCCATAAGAGAGTGTCTTGAGGTAAAAGTGTGTCCTTTTTGTGCTTAATGAAGAAGGATTTGCATCAAGGAGATTAGTAGTTGAAGCAAGCTTTTAGATCTTGGATCATCACCTTCTTAGGAAGCTCAAGAAGGTAAAAAGTTGCTACCATTACGCTTTGTTTGCTTGGATCTCATTTTGGTAGCTTTATGATGTTCCTTTTGACCCGAAAGTCCCATTGTTATGCATGTATGGTTTTGGTCGTTTTGGGCTGTCCTTTCAGACCCTAAGAAGGGTTCTAAGCCATAAAAATGAGGTCCCTTTAGCTAGTTTGGCTCCATGCTTCTTGTAGAAGGTCTTAATGAATTAAGACCATGTATTAAGGACTTTTTGGATGTCTAAAGTCATAAAGTTGGAGACTTTATGACCCTGGAGTGCATTTGGATCATGGATCTGAAGTTTGGGCTTAAGTGCTTAAGTCATTAAGCACTTCGAAAGAAATTGAGTCTTGCGAGGGTACGCCCCGCGTACCCAATCTGCTCCCCGATGATGAATTATGTGCAGCCATGTATACACTGAGCGTACCTCCAGAGTACGGCCCGCGTACGCGACAGTTTTGGGTCTCTTTGTTTTGGGCTTCGGTTTTTGACTCGGATTGTCTTGGGCCATGTTGGGCCACCTAGATTTTATGGTTTGGGATTTTGTTTTGTTGGACTTTCTTGGGTAAAGGCTCACGAAAGGAATTAGGCCCAATTTGGAAAATTGGGCCATATTTGAGCCTTAGATGTTTGTTTTAGATTTTGGGCCTTTGGTCATCTAGCTTGGGCATTAGCTTTGGGCCAAGCTTGAGAAGGGTAAAAAGGTCTTTTACCCTAATTTGGATTCATAGAATGAATCAGGGGCTAGTTGTTGATGAGTTGTCTTTGTGGTAACTGATAGCGCATGGATCATAGCGGATCTGCAGTCAGAGATTATTCGTGGGATCAGCTGTGATGAGGTGTTGTCTTGATATTGGCGGTTCAGGGATCTGGCAGCTAGCAACCAGGGATCATCTTTATGTTCTACAGTGCGAGGTGAGTTTTCCTCACTGTATTACAGGTCGAAGGCACCAATTCCAGCCCGTTGTTTTGATATCCTGCTATTCACTGATATGCTGAGTATGGTATAGATCTGCATGATTATGCTAGTTGCGGATGTGTTAGTATAGTAGACTTGTAGGACTACATATGTTTCCGTCTGCCTAATTATCTGTATATGTTTGTTATCTGTCAACATATTGTGTTGGGTTGAGGTTGTACTGCTTTGTGTTGTAGCCAACAAACCCTGGAGCATTCCAAATACGAGATGAGGGTTGGGTAGGGCATGCCAGACTCATACTGAGTGCTCAGTTGCATTCCAGATACGAGCTGAGGACCCGGTTGGTATGCCAGACTCTTACTGAGTGCTTGAGAGTATTGGAGCAATCCATATATGAGATGAGGGTCGGGTAGGGCATGCCAGACTCATACTGAGGGCTCAGTAGCATTCCGGATACGAGTTGTGGACCGGTTGGTATGCCAGACTCGTACTGAGGGCTAAACATTGGTATTCTAGTCCGATGACTGATTTAGTTGGGAGCAAGCCAGACATAAGATGTGGGCCCCGGGGGCAAGACAGACTTATGTTATAGGCTCAAGAGCAGGCCAGATATGAGATGTGGGCCTGATAGACAAGCCAAACTTATATTGTGGGCTCAGGGGTAATCCGGTCTTCTAGTTGTGGACCCAGTACATGTTGTTGTTATTTATGTGCTAATTGTTTGGGTGTTGGTAATTTGGGAGAACTCACTAAGATTCATGTTTATAGTTTGTTTATGGTTTCAGGTTCTTCAGATGATTCGTGGCAAGGTGAAGGCGTGACCGTACACATCCTCGGTTTTACAACGGATTAGATCTTAGGAGACTCTGATTTTAAATCATGTTTTGGAGAAAATGTTTTTGTAAACACTTTTGTTAATAATTGGGTTATTTTGAAATGTTTAAATTTATTGAAATTTTTGTGATGTTACAGCCATTATGGCATGCAAGCTAGGTTAGCTCATCCCAGATAGACCCTCGTTCGGAATTCACGTGGTGCGACTGTGTGAGGCTATTAGTCTCAGCAACCGGTTGGAAATTCGGTGTATTGGTTAATTGGTAGGTAAAGATGAGACCAGGGAGGTCTCGACGACATCTGGAGTGTAATTATCGAGCAACAGATGAGCCAGATGTGGTGCTAGTGATTGGGACTCGTGTCTGGAGTCGCTTGTTATTCAGTGAATATGTTAAGTCACTTGTTGCGTGGGTTAAATAATCTTAGAGTAATTGATTTGACCCTACTACGTAACTCTCGTCTGAGTCTAACCGTTGCGGGGATGAGTCTTTTACTCGAAGGATTATCTAAGCCTTCTGTCAAGTGAAAAGTTTTTGGCGGTAATGAATGGTTAGTTATTTTGTTTCCCAGTGGAAACAAACAGATAATCCAGAGGTTGGAAGAGTTATGATCCGTTTTGAATTCGAAGTGGAGTTGAAATAACAGTGATTCAGAGTGGATTGTCTGTCGGGGAGACAGACACCATTTTAGGATTTCGGTTTTCGAACAGAGTAATGATGGTTATTCTTCAGGGGATAATTTAAGTATGGAAGGGATTTGTTTATCGTTAGGATTTGAGAGCCCTGCTAAGGCTGGGTTTAGTTCCAGTTTTGGAATGTTGTTTTATTCTTGAGTCGACTTCTCAATTCAAATTGGGGTTGTGGGAGTATCTCCCTAGGTGTCTGGCGTTTCTGGAAGGTAGTAAGGAATGATTTCGAGGATGAAATCTAATTTAAGTGTATGAGAATTATAACACCCTATTTCGAATCGTTTCTTAAGTCGGATCCGTGCCCCGAATATCAGTTTCATAAGGATTCGGGCCTTGGGGGAAGGAAAGATCTAGGCCCCTTTGGATGTGGGTAATGTAGATTAGGTGATTCGAGAGTCCGGTTGGGGCTTTGGAGCCCATGGGTATAGCCGTAAAGTGATAGTTCGGGCCTTTTATGAAATTTGGGTTTAAGTTCGTAAGTATTAAGGCAAATGAGAATTGATAGGATTGTGGAGCTTCTCGTTACATTTCCGTGGATATAAAGATCGTCGAAAACGGAGTTGGAACGAGGAAGTTATGATCGTTTGAAGTTAGGAGAATTTTGGGGCTTAGGCTAGTACACGGGGCGTACTCCTTGAGTACACAACACGTAGTGGTGGTTTTGGTCGCGGGTAACTTTCGAGTACGTCGGGCGTACTTAGGAGTACGCAGGGCATACTCTGGCCAGCTAGAAACCCTAATCTTTATGGTTTCACCCCTATTTAAGCTCATTGTGTCCCTTGAGCCTTGCCTCTTATCAGCCTCTATACCTCCTAAACCCTAATCTCAACACTTAGCCACCTTCTTAGTGTTCTTGAGCTCTTGTGAAGAATCTTAGTGTTTTCTTGTGCATTTTGAAGAGATAGAAGGTTATTGAAGATTCATCAATTGGTGTGAAGCTTAGAGATCCAGAGTTGTCACCTCTTTTGCAATCTATTGAAGCGTAGGGATTTTATGGATCGACAGTCCGAGCTTTTATCTGAGATATTAGGAAGCTTGAGGTAAGTCTCCTCACTATATCTATGGGTCGAAGGCACCAATGTCGGCCCATTAGTTTATGTATTATAGGAAGACCAGGGGTGAGCCATGACATTTGTATGAAAGACCCGAAGGCGGCTCCTGGAAAATTATATGCAAGACCAGGGATCGGACGCTGGCGGATAGATAGATATATATGTGTATAGATAGTGTGCTAGTTGTCTTTGTGATACTTGCATTGAAGACCATGATATGACTCTCGGCACTTGTCTGTAAGACCTAGGGTTTTGGCCCCCGACCTGGCAAGGAGAGACCATGATACGACTCGTGGCATAATGACAAGACTATATTTGGCATATAACATTCTTTATTGTATGTACGATATATTATATTTTGGGGAACTCACTAAGCTTTGTGTTTACGGTTATTGTTTATGGTTTCAGATACTTCCGGTACAAAAGGGAAGCGTCCGACATGACTGCACTACATCCACTTATGTTTCAGCAACTTTGTGATTTTTGGATTTTACTCTGATAACTGTTTCCCATTAATGTACTTTTGAATGATTGGAAATACTAAATGCGGTCTTATAGTTGAATTATAAATGAAATTTTTATCTTATAATTTTTGGGATGTTACATAACTTCTTTTAAAATAACACTTTTACACCTATATTATTATTATTATTATTATTATTATTATTATTATTATTATTATTATTATTATTATTATTATTATTATTATTGATAACGGGGATCCCAACCGACTTGTCTTTAACAACCCGACTGAAGCAACCACAAAACCCACGCATGTCGGGCGGAACATATGATCCAGTTTAAACACCTTATGGGGAAAGAAAAAGGGCCAATGATCATCCTTTAATTCAAATCCTCTTACGAGGTCATGACTTTCTACAGAGAGAAAAGAAAAGTATCACCATCAGAAAGAAATGTCACTTTCTTTATCAAGCAAGCCCTCACAATTATTGTTATTATTTATAATGTAAAAAGAAATGTCACTTACTTTATCAAGCAAGCCCTCACGATTATTGTCACTTACTTTATTAAGCTCATTGTATCCCTTGAGCCTTGCCTCTTATCAGCCTCTATACCTCCTAAACCCTAATCTCGACACTTAGCCACCTTCTTAGTGTTCTTGAGCTCTTGTGAAGAATCTTAGTGTTTTCTTGTGCATTTTGAAGAGATAGAAGGTTATTGAAGATTCATCAATTGGTGTGAAGCTTAGAGATCCAGAGTTGTCACCTCTTTTGCAATTTATTGAAGCGTAGGGATTTTATGGATCGACAGTCCGAGCTTTTATCTGAGATATTAAGAAGCTTGAGGTAAGTCTCCTCACTGTATCTATGGGTCGAAGGCACCAATGTCGGCCCATTAGTTTATGTATTATAGGAAGACCAGGGGGTGACCCATGGCATTTGTATGAAAGACCCGAAGGCGGCTCCTGGCAAATTATATGCAAGACCAGGGATCGGACGCTGGCGGATAGATAGATATATATGTGTATAGATAGTGTGCTAGTTGTCTTTGTAATACTTGCATGGAAGACCATGATATGACTCTCGGCACTTGTATGTAAGACCTTGTGTTTTGGCCCCCGACCTGGCAAGGAGAGACCATGATACGACTCGTCGCATAATGACAAGAATATATTTGGCATATAACATTCTTTATTGTATGTACGATATATTATATTTTGGGAAACTCACTAAGCTTTGTGTTTACGGTTATTGTTTATGGTTTCAGATACTTCCGGTACAAAAGGGAAGCGACCGACATGACTGCACTACATCCACTTATGTTTCTGCAACTTTGTGATTTTTGGATTTTACTCTGATAACTGTTTCCCATTAATGTACTTTTGAATGATTGGAAATACTAAATGGGGTCTTATAGTTGAATTATAAATGAAATTTTTATCTTATAATTTTTGGGATGTTACATAACTTCTTTTAAAATAACACTTTTACACCTCTATTATTATTATTATTATTATTATTATTATTATTATTATTATTATTATTATTATTATTATTATTATTATTATTGATAACGGGGATCCCAACCGACTTGTCTTTAACAACCCGACTGAAGCAACCACAAAACCCACGCATGTCGGGCAGAACATATGATCCAGTTTAAACACCTTATGGGGAAAGAAAAAGGGCCAATGATCATCCTTTAATTCAAATCCTCTTACGAGGTCATGACTTTCTACAGAGAGAAAAGAAAAGTATCACCATCAGAAAGAAATGTCACTTTCTTTATCAAGCAAGCCCTCACGATTATTGTTATTATTTATAATGTAAAAAGAAATGTCACTTACTTTATCAAGCAAGCCCTCACGATTATTGTCACTTACTTTATTAAGCTCATTGTGTCCCTTGAGCCTTGCCTCTTATCAGCCTCTATACCTCCTAAACCCTAATCTCGATACTTAGCCATCTTCTTAGTGTTCTTGAGCTCTTGTGAAGAATCTTAGTGTTTTCCTGTGCATTTTGAAGAGATAGAAGGTTATTGAAGATTCATCAATTGGTGTGAAGCTTAGAGATCCAGAGTTGTCACCTCTTTTGCAATCTATTGAAGCGTAGGGATTTTATGGATCGACAGTCCGAGCTTTTATCTGAGATATTAAGAAGCTTGAGGTAAGTCTCCTTACTGTATCTATGGGTCGAAGGCACCAATGTCGGCCCATTAGTTTATGTATTATAGGAAGACCAGGGGGTGACCCATGACATTTGTATGAAAGACCCGAAGGCGGCTCCTGGCAAATTATATGCAAGACCAGGGATCGGACGCTGGCGGATAGATAGATATATATGTGTATAGATAGTGTGCTAGTTGTCTTTGTGATACTTGCATGGAAGACCATGATATGACTCTCGGCACTTGTCTGTAAGACCTAGGGTTTTGGCCCCCGACCTGGCAAGGAGAGACCATGATACGACTCGTGGCATAATGACAAGACTATATTTGGCATATAGCATTCTTTATTGTATGTACGATATATTATATTTTGGGGAACTCACTAAGCTTTGTGTTTACGGTTATTGTTTATGGTTTCAGATACTTCCGGTACAAAAGGGAAGCGTCCGACATGACTGCACTACATCCACTTATGTTTCTGCAACTTTGTGATTTTTGGATTTTACTCTGATAACTGTTTCCCATTAATGTACTTTTGAATGATTGGAAATACTAAATGGGGTCTTATAGTTGAATTATAAATGAAAATTTTATCTTATAATTTTTGGGATGTTACATAACTTCTTTTAAAATAACACTTTTACACCTATATTATTATTATTATTATTATTATTATTATTATTATTATTATTATTATTATTATTATTATTATTATTATTATTATTATTATTATTGATAACGGGGATCCCAACCGACTTGTCTTTAACAACCCGACTGAAGCAACCACAAAACCCACACATGTCGGGCAGAACATATGATCCAGTTTAAACACCTTATGGGGAAAGAAAAAGGGCCAATGATCATCCTTTAATTCAAATCCTCTTACGAGGTCATGACTTTCTACAGAGAGAAAAGAAAAGTATCACCATCAGAAAGAAATGTCACTTTCTTTATCAAGCAAGCCCTCACGATTATTGTTATTATTTATAATGTAAAAAGAAATGTCACTTACTTTATCAAGCAAGCCCTCACGATTATTGTCACTTACTTTATTAAGCTCATTGTGTCCCTTGAGCCTTGCCTCTTATCAGCCTCTATACCTCCTAAACCCTAATCTCGACACTTAGCCATCTTCTTAGTGTTCTTGAGCTCTTGTGAAGAATCTTAGTGTTTTCTTGTGCATTTTGAAGAGATAGAAGGTTATTGAAGATTCATCAATTAGTGTGAAGCTTAGAGATACAGAGTTGTCACCTCTTTTGCAATCTATTGAAGCGTAGGGATTTTATGGATCGACAGTCCGAGCTTTTATCTGAGATATTAAGAAGCTTGAGGTAAGTCTCCTTACTGTATCTATGGGTCGAAGGCACCAATGTCGGCCCATTAGTTTGTGTATTATAGGAAGACCAGGGGGTGACCCATGACATTTGTATGAAAGACCCGAAGGCGGCTCCTGGCAAATTATATGCAAGACCAGGGATCGGACGCTGGCGGATAGATAGATATATATGTGTATAGATAGTGTGCTAGTTGTCTTTGTGATACTTGCATGGAAGACCATGATATGACTCTCGGCACTTGTCTGTAAGACCTAGGGTTTTGGCCCCCGACCTGGCAAGGAGAGACCATGATACGACTCGTGGCATAATGACAAGAATATATTTGGCATATAGCATTCTTTATTGTATGTACGATATATTATATTTTGGGGAACTCACTAAGCTTTGTGTTTACGGTTATTGTTTATGGTTTCAGATACTTCCGGTACAAAAGAGAAGCGTCCGACATGACTGCACTACATCCACTTATGTTTCTGCAACTTTGTGATTTTTGGATTTTACTCTGATAACTGTTTCCCATTAATGTACTTTTGAATGATTGGAAATACTAAATGGGGTCTTATAGTTGAATTATAAATGAAAATTTTATCTTATAATTTTTGCGATGTTACATAACTTCTTTTAAAATAACACTTTTACACCTATATTATTATTATTATTATTATTATTATTATTATTATTATTATTATTATTATTATTGATAACGGGGATCCCAACCGACTTGTCTTTAACAACCCGACTGAAGCAACCACAAAACCCACGCATGTCGGGCAGAACATATGATCCAGTTTAAACACCTTATGGGGAAAGAAAAAGGGCCAATGATCATCCTTTAATTCAAATCCTCTTACGAGGTCATGACTTTCTACAGAGAGAAAAGAAATGTATCACCATCAGAAAGAAATGTCACTTTCTTTATCAAGCAAGCCCTCACGATTATTGTTATTATTTATAATGTAAAAAGAAATGTCACTTACTTTATCAAGCAAGCCCTCACGATTATTGTCACTTACTTTATTAAGCTCATTGTGTCCCTTGAGCCTTGCCTCTTATCAGCCTCTATACCTCCTAAACCCTAATCTCGATACTTAGCCATCTTCTTAGTGTTCTTGAGCTCTTGTGAAGAATCTTAGTGTTTTCCTGTGCATTTTGAAGAGATAGAAGGTTATTGAAGATTCATCAATTGGTGTGAAGCTTAGAGATCCAGAGTTGTCACCTCTTTTGCAATCTATTGAAGCGTAGGGATTTTATGGATCGACAGTCCGAGCTTTTATCTGAGATATTAAGAAGCTTGAGGTAAGTCTCCTTACTGTATCTATGGGTCGAAGGCACCAATGTCGGCCCATTAGTTTATGTATTATAGGAAGACCAGGGGGTGACCCATGACATTTGTATGAAAGACCCGAAGGCGGCTCCTGGCAAATTATATGCAAGACCAGGGATCGGACGCTGGCGGATAGATAGATATATATGTGTATAGATAGTGTGCTAGTTGTCTTTGTGATACTTGCATGGAAGACCATGATATGACTCTCGGCACTTGTCTGTAAGACCTAGGGTTTTGGCCCCCGACCTGGCAAGGAGAGACCATGATACGACTCGTGGCATAATGACAAGACTATATTTGGCATATAGCATTCTTTATTGTATGTACGATATATTATATTTTGGGGAACTCACTAAGCTTTGTGTTTACGGTTATTGTTTATGGTTTCAGATACTTCCGGTACAAAAGGGAAGCGTCCGACATGACTGCACTACATCCACTTATGTTTCTGCAACTTTGTGATTTTTGGATTTTACTCTGATAACTGTTTCCCATTAATGTACTTTTGAATGATTGGAAATACTAAATGGGGTCTTATAGTTGAATTATAAATGAAAATTTTATCTTATAATTTTTGGGATGTTACATAACTTCTTTTAAAATAACACTTTTACACCTATATTATTATTATTATTATTATTATTATTATTATTATTATTATTATTATTATTATTATTGATAACGGGGATCCCAACCGACTTGTCTTTAACAACCCGACTGAAGCAACCACAAAACCCACACATGTCGGGCAGAACATATGATCCAGTTTAAACACCTTATGGGGAAAGAAAAAGGGCCAATGATCATCCTTTAATTCAAATCCTCTTACGAGGTCATGACTTTCTACAGAGAGAAAAGAAAAGTATCACCATCAGAAAGAAATGTCACTTTCTTTATCAAGCAAGCCCTCACGATTATTGTTATTATTTATAATGTAAAAAGAAATGTCACTTACTTTATCAAGCAAGCCCTCACGATTATTGTCACTTACTTTATTAAGCTCATTGTGTCCCTTGAGCCTTGCCTCTTATCAGCCTCTATACCTCCTAAACCCTAATCTCGACACTTAGCCATCTTCTTAGTGTTCTTGAGCTCTTGTGAAGAATCTTAGTGTTTTCTTGTGCATTTTGAAGAGATAGAAGGTTATTGAAGATTCATCAATTGGTGTGAAGCTTAGAGATCCAGAGTTGTCACCTCTTTTGCAATCTATTGAAGCGTAGGGATTTTATGGATCGACAGTCCGAGCTTTTATCTGAGATATTAAGAAGCTTGAGGTAAGTCTCCTTACTGTATCTATGGGTCGAAGGCACCAATGTCGGCTCATTAGTTTATGTATTATAGGAAGACCAGGGGGTGACCCATGACATTTGTATGAAAGACCCGAAGGCGGCTCCTGGCAAATTATATGCAAGACCAGGGATCGGACGCTGGCGGATAGATAGATATATATGTGTATAGATAGTGTGCTAGTTGTCTTTGTAATACTTGCATGGAAGACCATGATATGACTCTTGGCACTTGTCTGTAAGACCTAGGGTTTTGACCCCCGACCTGGCAAGGAGAGACCATGATACGACTCATGGCATAATGACAAGACTATAGTTGGCATATAACATTCTTTATTGTATGTACGATATATTATATTTTGGGGAACTCACTAAGCTTTGTGTTTACGGTGATTGTTTATGGTTTCAGATACTTCCGGTACAAAAGGGAAGCGTCCGACATGACTGCACTACATCCACTTATGTTTCAGCAACTTTGTGATTTTTGGATTTTACTCTCATAACTGTTTCCCATTAATGTACTTTTGAATGATTGGAAATACTAAATGCGGTCTTATAGTTGAATTATAAATGAAATTTTTATCTTATAATTTTTGGGATGTTACATAACTTCTTTTAAAATAACACTTTTACACATATATTATTATTATTATTATTATTATTATTATTATTATTATTATTATTATTATTATTATTATTATTATTATTATTATTATTGATAACGGGGATCCCAACCGACTTGTCTTTAACAACCCGACTGAAGCAACCACAAAACCCATGCATGTCGGGCAGAACATATGATCCAGTTTAAACACCTTATGGGGAAAGAAAAAGGGCCAATGATCATCCATTAATTCAAATCCTCTTACGAGGTCATGACTTTCTACAGAGAGAAAAGAAAAGTATCACCATCAGAAAGAAATGTCACTTTCTTTATCAAGCAAGCCCTCACGATTATTGTTATTATTTATAATGTAAAAAGAAATGTCACTTACTTTATCAAGCAAGCCCTCACGATTATTGTCACTTACTTTATTAAGCTCATTGTATCCCTTGAGCCTTGCCTCTTATCAGCCTCTATACCTCCTAAACCCTAATCTCGACAATTTGCCACCTTCTTAGTGTTCTTGAGCTCTTGTGAAGAATCTTAGTGTTTTCTTGTGCATTTTGAAGAGATAGAAGGTTATTGAAGATTCATCAATTGGTGTGAAGCTTAGAGATCCAGAGTTGTCACCTCTTTTGCAATCTATTGAAGCGTAGGGATTTTATGGATCGACAGTCCGAGCTTTTATCTGAGATATTAAGAAGCTTGAGGTAAGTCTCCTCACTGTATGTATGGGTCGAAGGCACCAATGTCGGCCCATTAGTTTATGTATTATAGGAAGACCAGGGGGTGACCCATGACATTTGTATGAAAGACCCGAAGGTGGCTCCTGGCAAATTATATGCAAGACCAGGGATCGGACGCTGGCGGATAGATAGATATATATATGTATAGATAGTGTGCTAGTTGTCTTTGTGATACTTGCATGGAAGACCATGATATGACTCTCGGCACTTGTCTGTAAGACCTAGGGTTTTGGCCCCCGACCTGGCAAGGAGAGACCATGATACGACTCGTGGCATAATGACAAGACTATATTTGGCATATAGCATTCTTTATTGTATGTACGATATATTATATTTTGGGAACTCACTAAGCTTTGTGTTTACGGTTATTGTTTATGGTTTCAGATACTTCCGGTACAAAAGGGAAGCGTCCGACATGACTGCACTACATCCACTTATGTTTCTGCAACTTTGTGATTTTTGGATTTTACTCTGATAACTGTTTCCCATTAATGTACTTTTGAATGATTGGAAATACTAAATGGGGTCTTATAGTTGAATTATAAATGAAAATTTTATCTTATAATTTTTGGGATGTTACATAACTTCTTTTAAAATAACACTTTTACACCTATATTATTATTATTATTATTATTATTATTATTATTATTATTATTATTGATAACGGGGATCCCAACCGACTTGTCTTTAACAACCCGAGTGAAGCAACCACAAAACCCACGCATGTCGGACAGAACATATGATCCAGTTTAAACACCTTATGGGGAAAGAAAAAGGGCCAATGATCATCCTTTAATTCAAATCCTCTTACGAGGTCATGACTTTCTACAGAGAGAAAAGAAAAGTATCACCATCAGAAAGAAATGTCACTTTCTTTATCAAGCAAGCCCTCACGATTATTGTTATTATTTATAATGTAAAAAGAAATGTCACTTACTTTATCAAGCAAGCCCTCACGATTATTGTCACTTACTTTATTAAGCTCATTGTGTCCCTTGAGCCTTGCCTCTTATCAGCCTCTATACCTGCTAAACCCTAATCTCGACACTTAGCCATCTTCTTAGTGTTCTTGAGCTCTTGTGAAGAATCTTAGTGTTTTCTTGTGCATTTTGAAGAGATAGAAGGTTATTGAAGATTCATCAATTGGTGTGAAGCTTAGAGATCCAGAGTTTTCACCTCTTTTGCAATCTATTGAAGCGTAGGGATTTTATGGATCGACAGTCCGAGCTTTTATCTGAGATATTAAGAAGCTTGAGGTAAGTCTCCTTACTGTATCTATGGGTCGAAGGCACCAATGTCGGCTCATTAGTTTATGTATTATAGGAAGACCAGGGGGTGACCCATGACATTTATATGAAAGACCCGAAGGCGGCTCCCGGCAAATTATATGCAAGACCAGGGATCGGACGCTGGCGGATAGATAGATATATATGTGTATAGATAGTGTGTTAGTTGTCTTTGTGATACTTGCATGGAAGACCATGATATGACTCTCGGCACTTGTCTGTAAGACCTAGGGTTTTGGCCCCCGACCTGGCAAGGAGAGACCATGATACGACTCGTGGCATAATGACAAGACTATATTTGGCATATAGCATTCTTTATTGTATGTACGATATATTATATTTTGGGGAACTCACTAAGCTTTGTGTTTACGGTTATTGTTTATGGTTTCAGATACTTCCGGTACAAAAGGGAAGCGTCCGACATGACTGCACTACATCCACTTATGTTTCTGCAACTTTGTGATTTTTGGATTTTACTCTGATAACTGTTTCCCATTAATGTACTTTTGAATGATTGGAAATACTAAATGGGGTCTTATAGTTGAATTATAAATGAAATTTTTATCTTATAATTTTTGGGATGTTACATAACTTCTTTTAAAATAACACTTTTACACCTCTATTGAAAGAAAATGATTTAAGAACAGATATAATCTCGCGGACCAAGGACAATATTGAAAGAAAACTCAAAACAAAGAAATAGAATTTCTTACCGACGACAAAGAAAATTCCTATAATTGATTCTATAATTATTATTAAATAGAAATCGATAACAAAAAATGAGATTACGATACTATCTGGATGTTTTATCTAAACCAAAACGATTATTTGACAAGAAACTTATAATTAAGCGTTAAACATTAATGTTGAAAATAAAATCTTCAAATTTAATTATTAAGTTGAGATCCAAATCCATACAACGACTTTTGTGAGTAACCAATCTCATCCTTGGATCTTGAACCCCCCCCCCCCCCCCGCGTGTGCCAACCACTATTTGAATTCCATAAAATATATATATATATATATATATATATATATATATATATATATATATATATATATATATATATATATATATATAAAAGACACCCTTTAGATACCCTATTATCACTTTTATAAAAAGTCAACCTATAATCAACTATCTATAATCAGTTTTTTTGGAAAACAATGAAATTTCAACCAATAAAAATATTTCAAAAATTAATTACGGTGTCTATATTAAAAATGTCCAAACTTAGCAACAATAAACTTCAACCATTTTTGTCTATTTTCGTCCTTGTAGTTTCCATTTTTGTGTTTTTTTTTCCTTTGGGTCTCATACGGTATTTTTCTTGCTATGGGTTAGTTTTCTGGGCAGTTTATGTCATTTCTACTATTTTTGTTCACACGTGTTTTTCACCCATTCTTCTCACCGTATTCCCAACCAATCACAATTCGATTGGTATAATTGCTTTATCCAACGACTTTCTTTTTATTGTTTTGTTTCCGTCTATCATTCCGTTCCTTCTCTTCCTCCTCCGTTTCCTCATGTTATTGCAGGTAAAATCTTTCGACTTTTTTCGTTTTTTTTTTCTTTTAAAAAGTTCTTCGGATATTTTCTTCGCTCCCATCTCCGTCACTGTTTCTTACATATTAATTCTGGTATCTTCCGGTCACACCCACCGACTCACCTCCGGTTAGAAACCTCCTGCGTTTCACCTACATCAACATTGGTACACCGTGCGACTTCAACAATCGATTTCAACCACAGATAAAGCGGATGCCCACATCCGACTTCTCCACCTGCGACGTGTTACATCGAAGTTCTTCTCCAACCTAACCACTCTACCGCCATCATCTATACTTGTAAAAAGTGTATGAGACTAAAAATGATGCCACCGTGAAACCGATACTACATAAACAGGTACTGAAATCGATGCTTCCGGTACAATATTTGAAATTGATGACTCAGTTCGTTCAATAAGCACATACAAATGTCTTCTTCGAAATTGTAATTTGTGCGCTCTGCTTCACCAACCATTACTCCCGTTTGCTATTTTCGTTTCTAGGGTGGGATGCAGGTGCCATGCCTACTATCACAAACGTCGACTGGCTTGAAGCAACTTCAAGAACAGGAACTACCGATTCTTCGATGAGACGGCGTCGCCGATAAGCGTTGTCTCCGGAATTGGCACGACCGGTGCAACGATTATCCTTGCCCTCGTCGTAACTTGTCGGCCTCGCACTAAATCAAGTATTCCACCATTTCTCCTATATTCTAATTTCTGTGATTAAGGGATAATCTTGTAACACCCATAAAAATCATGCCAAATTTAAACTTAAAAAAAACATTTCAGATCCATTAACCATTACAAAACTCGTTTTCAAAATGTATCATATCAGAGTATCCCAGAAACAAAATCATAAAAAGTGAGGAGCTGTACGATCACGCCTTTGCCTTGCCACGATCCCCTGATGCACCTGAAACAATAAAATGAAACTGTAAGCCCGAAAGCTTAGTGAGTTCCCCCAAAATATTCATACCCACAACAATACACGTATAATCATAACAACATACTATGGGTCCAATCAACCATCGGGTTGGAATACCCCAGGCCCTCAACCAACAGGTTGGAATGCCAACACACTACGGGTCCAATCAACCATCAGGTTGGAATACCCCAAGCCCTCAACCAACAGGTTGGAATGCCAACACACTACGGGTCCAATCAACCATCAGGTTGGAATACCCCAGGCCCACAACCAACAGGTTGGAATGCCCACATACTATGAGTCCAATCATCCTCGGGATGGAATACTCACGGCCCATAACCAACAGGTTGGAATGCCCATGTCTATTGGCTTTCGCACAAATCAGATAAGCCTCAACCGCCAAACAAACATGTGTACATATAACAGATAATCACATAACAGTCTATAGACAATACTTGATCTAACGGATCATACCACATAGCACATAACACCATCCTATCTACCAGGATGCCGATCTAACAGATCATACCACATATCATATAATATTATCCTACCCTCTAGGATAACGATCTAACAGATCATACTAGCATAACATAACCATACAACAATCCAAAGGACCGGCCTTGGTGCCTTAGACCCTTGAGTATAGTGAGGAAAACTCACATGGCACTGCTGAAGTCCCGCAGATACAACTCCAGCTGCTGGTTGACAGATTCCCGAACTGTCAACATCAAACAATACCCAATTAGTAATTGGGTTCCAAGCCCAAGGTCCAACTCACACTCCAAAGGCCCAATAGTCAAATAATGGGCTAAAGCCCAGCATATGGCCCAATTTTCCAAATTGGGCCCAGACCTCTACATGGTCTTCCTTAAGGTCCATTTGATTATTCCAATCCAATTCCCATGGCCCATTATCACATAGTCATAAAGTCTCAATTATGGCCCAATCCTCCAAATTGGGCCCAAGTCCTCACATGGGCCTTATGCTAAAGCCTATCTACTTATTTTGGTCCATTAACTTGTTCTTGGACAACCCATCAGTAGTCCAATCACCAAAACCCACTAGGAAGGCCCAACTCAAGACCCATGTGAAATTAGGGTTTCACATAAAATGACAATTAGGGTTAAGTGTTTCTCACTTAACCCATTAAGGACTTAATCCATTAAGTCCCTCACTTTACTAAATAAGTCATATGGTGTGATTGGGCTTAATACACAATTCCATTCAAATGACCCAAATGTGGGTCCTGATAAGTCCAAGCCTATAATCCTAAAATTAGGGTTTTCACATGAAATGGTTATTAGGGTTAAGTGTTTCTTACTTAGCCCATTAAGGACTTAATCCATTAAGTCTATTCTTGCCTTAAGTTAGTTTGCCAATGATTATTATCTAATATTTCAAGTTATTAAATAATTCCCGTGTGTGTCCCGATTAATTCTCAAAATTAGGCTTTTATTGGCATTAGGGTTTCCAACCCAAATACTAGCCCATTTATCGGTTTGGTGGGCTTTTAGGTCAATTAGGGCTTTATTGGGCCTATTAGGCACACTAGAATATCATTAAGCCCATTAGGGTTTTATTGGGTCAATTAGGGTCCATTAGGGCTTACAAGGCCCACTAGGGTTTAAAGCACCCTAAACGAATTGAACTCAACGAGGCAAGCACACCGCCACCCGACACGGCGGCCGGTGGCGGCAGGAGGCGGCAACCACCACCTAACGGTGGTGGTGACGGATTTTCTTCACTATTCCAATTAATACAAAATTACAACGAAATAACCAAACCGCACACACACACACACTAGGCTAAACACATACACACACAATGGTGGCTCATGGCGGCAGCCACCACCTCACGGTGGTGGCAGTGGCTGTTCTTCGAGAATTCCGGCTAGACAACACCCAAACACCACATAACTGCAATAGACACACACACTCCTGCATTTTCTGTTGTAAAACGAACTCAGCCACCCTATGGTGGCGCACGACGGCGATAGCAGGAGGCTGGGTACCGGCAGGCGGTGCCTTGCGATGACAGCCACCCCCGGTGATGCACAGTGACGGTAGCAGGAGCACCATCGGCGACAGCAGCGACTCATACGGCAGCAACATTTCGCGATGAAAGCCACCACCTCACGGTGGTGGCGACGGTTGTTTCTTGATTCACTGCCCGGAAATACTTCACCCACGCGAGACATGACGTGATTCTGCAGCCCCCAACCACCAACTGTGGTGGCGCTACGATGGCGAGAGGGAGGAGCAAGGCAGTGGTCTCCAACGTCGTTTGAAGGTTTGGTCTCGGCAGTCCAAAACCTCCGACAACAGCGCCGTGGCGGCGTCCTGCGACTTGCGACCTCGACGGAGGTGGTTACGGCTTGAACGAAAAAGGGAAGTGGCACAGGAGATCGGAGGAGAGGAGGGTGGCGGGTGGATGGAGTTAGAGGGGTGACGGCTGCATCATAACCCGTTTAGGGTTAGGGTTTGAGAGGGTAGCGGGTTTTATATCCCGACTCCCTCATAACATTTTCCCATAACGACAGAAATAGCCCCTCCATCATATCTTCCCTTCAATTTAGACCCAAATGTTACCAAATGGTCCATCCTATACAAAACCCTTTTCAAGTCAGGTCCAGAACTTACCATTTAGTCCATGCCCCTAAGAATCTTTTCAATATAAGTCCAAATGATACCAAAACACCCATGAGTTCTAGAATCCTTTGCAAAATAAATCCCAAGATTACACTTTTAACCTTTGGAAGTTCAAATCTTGTCATTTGGCTTCCCGAAACCAACTCCCAACTAATTATTGTTTGGTTTTGGATTATTATAATATTAAATAATAATAATAATTACTTTTCGGGGTCCCGGGTTTATCATTAATTATTCTATTAATTATTCTATTTTAAACGGGATGTCATTTGGCTTCCCGAAACCAACTCCCAATTAATTATTCTATTTTACACGCCAGAAAACTTGAGCAACACGGCCACAACTACGAGCATAACCCCAGCCTTTCCAGGCAACCGTAACCAACCCTCACCGGGTTCTAAAACCTGAAAATAAACGAATGCCTTGCAATATAATCACATTTACTCAATCCGAGTCTGTAATCTCGAGCTGGTCCGTCTCCTTGACAGATCGCCCACTCTGAATCCTTGTCAACTTCGTTGCACTTAGCTCTTAACTGGCTACTCAACTCCAGATGACCTGAGGCACTCACCAGAAAGCATAACCCCAATTCACACACTACTACCTATAACTCCTTTCTTGACAAGAGATTAGGTACTCCTTTCAAAAGAAACCCGTTTGATAACCAATTTCCAAGGCTATATAGTCAATAATGGCGCTATAGCGGTGCTATAGCGGCGCTATAGTGGTTAGCGGAAGTAAGGAAACGCTATTTCAAAATAGTGGTTTAGAATAGCGGTGGCGCTATTAGCGCCGCGATTTACCGCGATTATGGTCACCGCTATAGCGGCGCTATAACCGCTATTTGAATAAATTCCATTTTTGGGCTATTTTACATAAAAAAAACATTTTGTTGTGCCATTCCATTGAATAAATTTGTTTTTCTTAGCCAAAACCAGAACTTTTGTGTTATTCCATTGAATAAAATTGTATTTTTGTGACTGTCATGACATCCATTGAAACCATGTATGTGTTGTCTTGCTAATTGTGTTGAAAACTTGAAGTACTATATGATTAACTATCAAGTTGCTTAATCATTTTATTTGATAACTGTAATTATGTTATAGTATGAGAAAATAGTAAGTATTGCATATGTTCTCTTGTTAATTATGTTAAAGTATGACTAGCTGGGGCATTGGTAACCGATCTGTGAAGTATGATTAACTAATTATGATAAGTGAAGTATGATTAACGAAATATGATATGTGAATTATGATTTACTGATTAACTAATTAACTGGATTAGGTTGAACTGTAAAGTATGATTTACTGATTAATACTCTATTATATATAAATTCTAAATAATATAAAAAAACGCTATATCACCGCTATACCGCCGCGAAAACCGCGATTTCAAATAGCGGCCGGTGACCGCTATTATATTTTTGACCGCGATAACTGCTTAGTTCCAAGGTTATAATGAACAATGGAATGTAAACTGGGAGATGAACCCCTTTTGGATCAACATAACAATGTTTCCTTTGGTTCCTGAATCACATACACCTAATGACCGGCTCGTAATCTCAAACACTCATACCTGGCCTAATCAGCCTTGGGCTGGAATACCAGACATGTCCACGATGGTTCCAGTCATCCCCAGGATGGAATAACCTCGTATCACACACATGTTTGGTCCAATCAACCCTCGGGTTGGAATACCAAACACGTCAGGTCCACTCAATCGTAGGGTCCGATCATACTCACGATGGAATACCCTAGATTGGAATACCACTATATTAATAACTCGGGTCTAACCCATAACTTGAAATCCAAGGACCTATCCTTGCATCTCATCCAAAAATCATCTGATTCGCCACAACCGAGTAGCACTCATCTGAAATACCGGGTTCCGGCCCGATCGCGGAGCTAAAGGTCTCCCACATAGTTGTCTCACACGCCTTCCGAACGAAATCCTTCCCTGGAACTAATTGCCACTAGTTATCATGCCACTGCGACTCTAACAACTTTCTGATCCAACCGATCGGATCTATGCGTCAAATCCTGACGTCACCAAACCCAAGGCTAAAAGTGATTGCTACCTGACCAACGGTACACTTATATCACAAACGACCTTAAGCAATTCCTTGCTTCCTTGATCTCTCAACTGTAGTGGCGTTTCTACTGTCTTATCGCTGGGTTAACCAGGTCTAATCCCTCTGGGGAACCCATAACCAATCCGTAGATTTCTATATCCTCACTACTACACCTGAGCTGGTGGCTACTACCGTCCCTTTCGCGTCCTAACAACGCGCTTATGCTATCTACCAACCTAGCGAATGCTGCGGCTACATCCCCAGACTTACATCACTTTAGCACTATCTGTTAACCTTGTGAATGCTACGGCTACCCCCACAGTCTTACAACACTGCCCATACTAACTGATCGCTAGTGAATGCTACGGCTACCCCGCAGTCTTACATCGCTTCCCATACTGGTCGAACACACACTCGACCTAACACAAAACCGAACTCAATTCATGGCTAGAATCCCAACCCTATTTCCCAAAGTTCTGCTATCAAGCACCGAGAAGACGCGATCCACATGTTGGGGAGTTTTACCGAACTCCCAACTCACACAACACTTAAACCAAACAGCCACCGGGGTTGTCTTCCTTCCCGAAAACGACGCAAAACCTATCTCAGTTTCAAAACCGATCCTACTTTTGCATTCTGGGATGATTCTCCCCCACTTAGATTCAACCAAGTCATCACAATACATGAAAATTTGAGAATTCCCAATCCTTCTCACTTTCCAACGATCGATCTGATGACCACCAACTCCTTCCAACTAGGGCTCCATTACCCGCCAACCACAAGTAATCACACACTTCTAAGAACTAGCTGAACGCTTCCTGAATCCCGGTGAAACCGACAGTCCCTAAAACTTGAATGATCCCACACTCAAATCCTGAAGTCCAAAAGGTAGATGCTTCAACTAACATCTCAGCAACGAGTTACTTCCTTTGGCGCTTTCCTCTGCCGATCAATAACGGTTACTGAACTACTGAATCCTGACAACGCTGAATAACCATTATGTGGGACCCTGTCCGCAGACCTCCCACATAACACCCTTCTTCCCAAAGTGCTCCAACAAATCTCCCGCCCCTCGGCTCTAGAAATAATATCATTCAGGGTCTCGCACCCTGACTACTCACCAACTCAATCATCCACAACTGAACTGCAGTGGCTGAAGCAACCTCTGCCCTATACCAAGCTACAAACTCATCCCAAGGCATAGTCTCCAATCCCAAAAGTGCAATAGATCGCACAATCAATCCTTACCGCCCGATACAAGAGATCCAAGGCGAATTGTATTTCACAAGATACTTATGCCACCTCGACTCACCCGCGCTTACCAGCGCTGAACTACTGTCGCCAATCTCGGCGACCAACTGACCCCGATCTAGAATACAACATGATCCTGGGGTCACAAGCCTACTTAATCCTTCGAGCTCGTAAACTGAAAGGGCACAATCCTTGCCCTAGAAAACAACATTCCAATCCACCAATTAACCATTCTACTTCCAGCTGCAAAACCCCAACTGAATATAATCATCTCTCCTTTCCGGGGTCCTCGCGACTCACATTTCGGCCTCGAGCAAAACCCCCGAAACCTCAAATATAGAACCTCATGTGCTAGACTCTCCCGCTCGACCAACAGAATGTAACGAGTATAGAAAATCTTCCTGTGCACAAATAACTGCAGCCCTCTGCTCATCATAATATTTCCCAGTAACAAGTCCCGGTACTGGAAAGCTCGACCAGCTCTTCCCCTTGTCGTCGTTACAGCTGCTATAGCTGCCGCGACAACCGTCTCGGCAATGGCTGCATAGCGCTCGTCGAAATAATCGACCATGGCAGTCTTAATAGACCCAATCATCTCCGGTAACTGTCCCCCGACAACTCAATCACCTCCTCCCGGATGATCTCACTGACACGGTCCTCTGACAATGCTGGCCTATCCTGGCTGCCAGCTCCCGATCCTAACCTGGATCCGATCTCAAGACGTCTCGTAACCATCATTCTGGTAAAACACCAGAAGGATCACTGATAGCCCATATAGAGACAGGGAACCAACTCCCAACCCAACCCTAGGGGTTGTGACTTCCTTGCTACACATATGGGTCCTGTGTTTTCAGTAGTATGGGCCCCTACTACCTTCCACACCTACCCATATTTGTCTCAAGTATTACCACAACACCCTAACACTATACATACATCTGGTGGTCGCTCAACCTCACTCCTAGAGGAAGGCTAACTGTCTCACAACTGACCTACCGGTCTCACACAACCCACCCATCCATGAAACTTCCACCAACCCTGCAGTACTAGTGTATGCTAGCCATACATAACGCTGGACCCTATAGACTTTCGAATATCCAATCCTACCCTAAGCTCCCAATCAAACAAGAACAAAACATAAGGCCAAATCAAACATTCTCAGGCTATAAGATCTTAATTATGTATAACCGTGATACATACACTAAGCAACTACAGTAATGATGTCAATCTCATATAAAGGAAACCCTAGGCTAGCAGGCATCATGTAATCAGGCAATTCTATCATGCAATTCCTGAAGATCCCTAGTCTAGCACTAGCATGCTGTTCTAACATATCACATAATCAAATAACTGTATGGTATTTTGGGGTCTACTTACTGGCTTCGGCTGATCGTACACCCTGCATCCTCCTTTACTTATTTTGAAAACCATTTGAAAATCATTTTGAAAATCTTTTCCTTGATTTGAGATTGGAGTCACACGAGTGTTCCTCCAATTCACTCAAACCAAGGCTCTGATACCAACTTGTAACACCCATAATAATCATGCCAAATTTAAACTTTAAAAAAAACATTTAAGATCCATTAACCATTACAAAACTCGTTTTCAAAATGTATCATATCAGAGTATCCTAGAAACAAAGTCATAAAAAGTGAGGAGCTGTACGATCACGCCTTTGCCTTGCCACGATCCCCTGATGCACCTGAGATAATAAAATGAAACTGTAAGCCCGAAAGCTTAGTGAGTTCCCCCAAAATACCCATACCCACAACAATACACGTATAATCATAACAGCATACTATAGGTCCAATCAACCATCGGGTTGGAATACCCCAGGCCCTCAACCAACAGGTTGGAATGCCAACACACTACGGGTCCAATCAACCATCAGGTTAGAATACCCCAGGCCCTCAACCAACAGGTTGGAATGCCAACACACTACGGGTCCAATCAACCATCAGGTTGGAATACCCCAGGCCCACAACCAACAGGTTGGAATGCCCACATACTATGAGTCCAATATGGAATACTCACGGCCCACAACCAACAGGTTGGAATGCCCAGGTCTATTAGCTTTCGCACAAATCAGATAAGCCTCAACCGCCAAACAAACATGTGCACATATAACAGATAATCACATAACAGTCTATAGACAATACTTGATCTAACGGATCATACCACATAGCACATAACACCATCCTATCTACCAGGATGCCGATCTAACAGATCATACCACATATCATATAATATTATCCTACCCTCTAGGATAACGATCTAACAGATCATACTAGCATAACATAACCATACAACAATCCAAAGGGCCGACCTTGGTGCCTTAGACCCTTGAGTATAGTGAGGAAAACTCACATGGCACTGCTGAAGTCCCGCAGATACAACTCCAGCTCCTGGTTGACAGATTCCCGAACTGTCAACATCAAACAATACCCAATTAGTAATTGGGTGCCAAGCCCAAGGTCCAACTCACACTCCAAAGGCCCAATAGTCAAATAATGGGCTAAAGCCCAGCATATGGCCCAATTTTCCAAATTGGGCCCAGACCTCTACATGGTCTTCCTTAAGGTCCATTTGATTATTCCAATCCAATTCCCATGGCCCATTATCACATAGTCATAAAGTCTCAATTATGGCCCAATCCTCCAAATTGGGCCCAATTCCTCACATGGGCCTTATGCTAAAGCCTATCTACTTATTTTGGTCCATTAACTTGTTCTTGGACAACCCATCAGTAGTCCAATCACCAAAACCCACTAGGAAGGCCCAACTCAAGGCCCATGTGAAATTAGGGTTTCACATAAAATGACAATTAGGGTTAAGTGTTTCTCACTTAACCCATTAAGGACTTAATCCATTAAGTCCCTCACTTTACTAAATAAGTCATATGGTGTGATTGGGCTTAATACACAATTCCATTCCAATGGCCCAAATGTGGGTCCCGATAAGTCCAAGCCCATAATCCTAAAATTAGGGTTTTCACATGAAATGGTTATAAGGGTTAAGTGTTTCTTACTTAGCCTATTAAGGACTTAATCCATTAAGTCTATTCTTGCCTTAAGTCAGTTTGCCAATGATTATTATCTAATATTTCAAGTTATTAAATAATTCTCGTGTGTGTCCCGATTAATTCTCAAAATTAGGGTTTTATTGGCATTAGGGTTTTCCAAACCCTAATTAGGGTTTCCAACCCAAATACTAGCCCATTTATCGGTTTGTTGGGCTTTTAGGTAAATTAGGGCTTTATTGGGCCTATTAGGCACACTAGAATATCATTAAACCCATTAGGGTTTTATTGGGTCAATTAGGGTCCATTAGGGCTTACAAGGCCCATTAGGGTTTCAAGCACCCTAAACGAATTGAACTCAACGAGGCAAGCACACCGCCACCCGACACGGCGGCCGGTGGCGGCAGGAGGCAGCAGCCACCACCTAACGGTGGTGGTGACGAATTTTCTTCACTATTCCAATTAATACAAAATTACAAAGAAATAACCAAACCGCACACACACACACACACACACTAGGCTAAACACATACACACACAATGGTGGCTCATGGCGGCAGCCACCACCTCACGGTGGTGGCAGTGGCTGTTCTTCGAGAATTCCGGCTAGACAACACCCAAACACCACATAACTGCAATAGACACACACACTCCTGCAATTTCTGTTGTAAAACGAACTCAGCCACCCTATGGTGGTGCACGACGGTGATAGCAGGAGGCTGGGTACCAACAAGTGGTGCCTTGCGATGACAGCCACCCCCGGTGATGCACAGTGACTGTAGCAGGAGCACCATCGGCGACAGCAGCGACTCATACGACAGCAACATTTCGCGATGAAAGCCACCACCTCACGGTGGTGGCGACGGTTGTTTCTTGATTCACTGCCCGGAAATACTTCACCCACGTGAGAGATGACGTGATTCTGCATCCCCCAACCACCAACTGTGGTGGCGCTACGATGGCGAGACGGAGGAGCAAGGCAGCGGTCTCCAACGTCGTTTGAAGGTTTGGTCTCGGCAGTCTAAAACCTCCGACAACAGCGTCGTGGAGGCGTCCTGCGACTTGCGACCTCGACGGAGGTGGTTTCGGCTTGAACAAAAAAGGGAAGTGGCATAGGAGATCGGAGGAGAGGAGGGTGGCGGCTGGATGGAGGTAGAGGGGTGACGACTGCATCATAACCCGTTTAGGGTTAGGGTTTGAGAGGGTAGCGGGTTTTATATCCCGACTCCCTCATAACATTTTCCCATAACGACAGAAATAGCCCCTCCATCATATCTTCCCTTCAATTTAGACCCAAATGTTACCAAATGGTCCTTCCTATACAAAACCCTTTTCAAGTCAGGTCCAGAACTTACCATTTAGTCCCTGCCCCAAGAATCTTTTCAATATAAGTCCAAATGATACCAAAACACCCCTGAGTTCTAGAATCCTTTGCAAAATAAATCCCGAGATTACACTTTTAACCTTTGGAAGTTCAAATCTTGTCATTTGGCTTCCCGAAACCAACTCCCAACTAATTATTGTTTGGTTTTGGATTATTATAATATTAAATAATAATAATAATTACTTCTTGGGGTCCCGGGTTTATCATTAATTATTTTATTTTAAACGGGATATTACAAATATGTTCTGATTTTAGTCCATATAGAGCTAGCATTCCAATTCTATGAAGGAACTGCGTTTATAAACCTAAAATTTTACCTGTGTAATTTCATGAATGAAAATTGAAACCGTTGAGCTCCCACTTCTTTGGAATCTGTAATTTCTCCTTAATTTTATATTTCATTTGTATTCAATTTCATGAATCTGTTACGATTTCTTTAATTTTTTTCTTTTCGATTTTGGATGAGGGATTTGATACAAAAAGCCCTATTAAAGAAGTGGATAGATAGAAGAAGCACTGCATCTCCTGATTTACTCCAGCATACCCAGATTGCAATGTTGGCGTTTTAGTGTTCTTTTTGCTCCTGTGATCACTGATTCATCTTTCTTGCATTGTAGTGCACCGATTTCAGTGGCATCTTACCCATAATTATAACTAACCTCTTCTTATGTATGTGGAATAGAGCGGAAGTTAGGGTTTGATTTGAAATTTCGACATCTTCACCGGTCCTACAGTTTCTTTTGGTGTTTACTTTGGGTTTCCACCTTCTTTGGTCTATCATCAGTTACAAAGTTCTTCAAAAGTTTTAGTCAAATTTTTTATCAGGAACAGAAAAGGCACTGCGTGCATGATTGGGAACAGGAGAAGTTTGAATTTTCTCTTCCGGTTCGGGTCATATGGTGCATCTCTACAGTCGACATCAGTCAAAAGTAAGGCCTCATACTGTTTCATTAGATTATGCTCTCTATTAACTTTATAGTTCCATCTATTTTTTGCATACAATTATTTTGTGTATTGGTGTTTAACTAACAAGTATTTGGTTGAATGGCTGAGAGGAATCATGCTATCATGGAATTGTCTGCTCTTTCTCTTCTGTGTGTCGTCATTTATCATCAATTGTGGGAAACTCTATGGAAGCCGTGTCTTACTATAAAGGTAATTTTGGTCCGTTTTATATATATATATATATATATATATATATATATATATATATATATATATATATATATATATATATATAGTTGTGCATTAAAAGTCAACTTTCTTTTACTTAGAACTGATTCACAAAGTTTTTTAGGAAGAAGAGCCGGTGAATTTAGTATTATTTGAACTACTGGTTCCCTCTTGAACAACACCCATGGAACAAGTAATGACAAGTAGTCCGATAACAAATAATGAGCTTAGAATGAAGAGAATGCTATTGTTCTTCACGATTCCATGAAGTGATTTCGTATGTAAAGGATATCATTGGAACCAACAAATACTTTGAAAATTTGGTGGAGTCCTATAACGACTACATTCACATGACATCAGTTTTTGATAATCTTGTTGAATGTTATAACGTTTCTGATGCTCATGTCTTATTTTTCGTTTATTAGGCTTCAAGCTTAAAGTGCAAACAAGTATTGGGTGGAGCAGGTGGTTAAATTAGCTGATAAAGAATGAGCAAACCTGGAGGTTATAAGGTTTCCTTCAAGAATTTCATTCGCACATTAATTCAATATATGGTGTTTCAAAGATATCATTTTAAATAGCTTAATTGTTTTAGGTAGAAGGAGTCTAAGTCAGACATGAGTGAAAACAATTGCATTGATCGTTTGTTTGTCGTTTATTCTGATACAATGCTTAATCTGATGCTGATAATGTGACAGTTGTGAATAAGATATCATCAAAAAGTTCTACTACTAGAAAATAGAGTAAATTAAAAAAAATGGTCCCTTCAACTTCTTAGTTTTAGCATGTTTACTCCAAAATCGAAGCCCTTTTCAGTTTTGGTCGTTATTTCAAGGTTTAAGAGACCCAAATCCATATGAAACCTTAAAACACGCACAAAGAGTGAAAGATGTTTCAATGTTGGACATTAATATAAGTTTAATCTTTAGCTTTTACATGCTACATATCAATAAAGAAAGTGATGTGGTGGTTGAACGACCATGTCATCGATCATGCTGATTTACAGGTGTTTGTTTTGTAACTTAATAATATTCTTACTCATTATTTGTGTTGTAAATGATCAAATATTAAAAAAAACTCATGAATTTTTACAATTTCTTGACAGATTGGATAACGATATGATTAGTTTAGTTGCCAAGGAGCAAGAGGAGAGGAAGATTGCAATTTCTTTTAAGGCCGAACAACAGAAGGTAAAATTAGGCAGTTCATGCCCAAGTTAACTGGATTGGATGTTGTTGGTAGGCATATCTTCGAAGTCAGTGGGATTTGTGTGTTTTTCAGTTGTTAATGAACACCTTAAAAATTTGCGGTTAATATTACAGGGTTGGACTTCAAAGTAGAAGTGGGACATGTGGATCCAAACAACATTTTTCATCCTAGTAGATATCCTTTCTTAAAATTTGTACCACATTGACACATTTTCCATTGTAACTCTCTATCCACCCACCTGCTTGTGGTGTCGTTTTTATGTATAGCTAAGTAGTGGTTGTTTAATTTCTCAGATTTCTCGTCGTAAGGTCGTCGGTATGAAGGATCTCTATCCAATCCATTGACGGTTTGTTTACTTCATCTGCTGATCTGTTTCCATTTATGGTTATGAATTCAGTTCGAATTACGAGGTGATTATGATTGTTTGGTGGTCGAAGGATCACAATGGACCGTTAGCTACTTCATAAACATGTCACAAATCTCCTAGCAAGGACTGTGATGGAATGTGGGAAAGGTTAGAATTCAAGTCCTATTTTAATATTTATAATAAAATGATTTGAGTTAAAGCTGATAAAAGATTTGATTTCGCAGCTTAGTTTATCAAGCAATGCTTACTGAAATATGCAACTAGCGTTTTACTATTCACTGAAATGGGTATTGATCTTTTAGTTGTATCATGGAACCGGTAAGTTTTCCTCCTTGTGGAGTCATTTATTGTTCAAATTGATCTTGCAAAGAGACCCAAAATTCCAAATTGATTATGCTCATGCTTTCACGAAATGATAATATATTTAAGAGCTACATGTCACGACTCAAAGTGGTTAAACTCATACCCCTTCGTGATTCGTATGCATGTATGTGTGTTTACGAAACAAAGCGATGATTGCTTTCCTTTTCTGCATTTTTTGTAGGTATCGATAATTGTTGGAAATTTATTAAGGAGTGTTTATAAAATTCGATAAAAGTCATGTGTGTAATGTATGAACAAAGAAACAAATGGAGGCATGGAAACCAATTCTGGATGGTGTTCATGTCAAAGGATAGTATTTCAAATTTTTCTCAAATAAAAACTATTACAACAATTTACTATGCAATTAAGAAGTACCACAATGTACATTCATTTTTTACCGTGTTTGTAAATGAAGGAATAGCAGAGAATAGCAACATACTTTACTGTGACTACCAATTCAGATAGTGTACTATAGTTTCTCATAAAATCGATACTTTCCAACCCCCGCAACGCGGGGGATCCCTTCTAGTTACTCATTAAAATATTTATAAAACTAAAGTAATATAATATAAAAACACGTTAAGTTTTTCTGTAATTTATATTTTACAGCAATTGTGTAACCGAAAACAACTACTATTTTCGTATCCAAGAATAATTTAACGCATTAGCCAAGATAAATTAAATTTAATAGATAATCCGATAAACTTATAAAATTAGAGTATGTTTTGTAAATTTTACCTTTTAAAAGTTAAAATTACTCTACATTCGTTATTCTTAAATCTTGGAAAGTGAAACAAGAGGAAGCTATGTGCAGATCCATTTTCACAACAAAGACGACAAAATAGTTGGTCTTGGCAACGCACGTTACTTCATAAAGACAAAGCCAGGACAAGTTTGGCCACCTACACCAATTATTATTTCTTAAATTTTTTTTTTCTTTAGAACAGTAATAAATATTTTTCTTAAATTTTTTTTTTCTTTAGAACAGTAATAAATATTGTTAACCAAGGTAACTCAAAATAATTTCGACACTAAATTAAGGTGTAGCATCCACAATTCAAAGGTAAATGATATCTTTAACCACAAAGGAATGGGAACACTCATAAGAGGAATGTTAAATAGCTTCGAAACAATGTACATAGCCTCTTAATGATACACATTTTTCATTCTATAACATAAAAAACATAAAAAAGAAAAAGAAATATAAGAAAATGTTGAGTTTACTAAATTAACCCCGAGTTATCTTACATAATTTGCCAATGTAAGCTTTCTTGCTAAAGATTTAAAGGACTACCCCGTGAGTGCTCTTAATGGAAATGCAATACATACCTGAGCATGAACTTGCTTTAGAATCATGCTATTCTTAATTCATTTAGAATGGACTTGAAGCACAAGATAAGAAAACGAAGATCAAATATAGATTTAGATACTAAATAAAGGAAAATCAAGATAAGAAAACGAAGATCAAATATAGATTTAGATACTAAATAAAGGAAAATCTGACCGAAAAACATAAAGACCTCATAATTATTGTTTTTATGTGATCTTTGACTAATAGTAAAAAAATAAAATATGTCATGATAAGAACGATTCAAATAACAACAAATAGCTTAAAAAGGTAATGGAAGTGTAGTGAGTCCGAAATAAGTTGTTTAAGATTGTTTTAGCAATATCCACTGTTAGAATGGTGGCAAAGTAAATGATTCATTCTTTTTGAGTTATTTTATTTTATTAATTTACATTATTTTTATGCACTTAACATTTTTGAATATATTGTTGTGTTTTAGAAAATTATAATCTATAAATAGGTTCCAAAGATAAATTTTAATAGCATTAACACTTTTATTAATATTGTACACACTTAGACTTAGTATTGTAAACGTGTGTTTTTGAATGCTTCTACAGTCAAGAGCTATAGCGTAGGAACAAGAGAATTTATCTCCTTCTTAGTCTCAGATTAATATGTATATAATCAAATGTATTTGTTCAATATGATATACAATCAATTCATTCATTACTCTGTATCTCTTTATGGTATCAGAGCTTCACTGAGATTATTAAGATTTTTTTTTTCGATCTTCTATGGCGGCCCCAAATCTTCTTCACCTTGCTACCACTACCAACTCAAACCTAAATTTCCAGATCCCTACCATACCCATTAAACTCAATCGATCTAACTACATTCTCTGGCGCACCACCATTATCTCCGCCTTGGAGACCTTCGATCTGGAAGAATACGTGCTAAAACCTAATCCGCCGCCTGCCACAATTGAAGTACCTGCCGTTGAGGCTGTTCCGGCCACCGCCACAGCCCCGACAGTCGAAGCTGTTCCAGCCACCACCGCTGTCAATCCGGACTATACCCTTTGGAAGAAAAGGGATCGTTTTGTTCTTTTGTGGTTAAAATCCACGTTGTCTGATCATGCTCATGCTTTGGTTGCCCGTACCACCTCATCTCACCTTAACATGGACCACCATTGAAACATTGTTTCAAGCTCAAACACGTGTATCTCGAATGCAACTCAAGACCCAATTGCAGACTCTTACAAAGAGGTCTATGTCCATGATTGAGTATCTTGAAAAGAAGAGATCTATCTCTGATTCCTTGGCTGCAACTCTTCATCCCATTCATGATGAAGACTTAATTAGCTATATCCTAAATGGCCTTGATGTGTCTTATGGGCCATTCATCACTGCCTTCATGATGAAGACAGACTCTAACTATTGATGATCTTACAGGTTTTCTACTGCAGGAGGAAGCACGACTTGAACAAGAACATCTCCGTCTTGCTTTGACTCAACAACCCCCTGCCAAGGCTCTTAATGTGAATCGCTCCAACCCACGTCAACAAACCACTCAAGGCTCGAGTTCTTCCAACAATTATCGAAACTATGATCAGAAGAAACGCCGACCAACATGTCAACTGTGCTCAAAACCAGGTCATGAAGCAATCGACTGCTGGCAGCGTGGAAATCAAGCTGACTTTCCCTCACGAAAACCTAATCCACGCAACAAACAACGCCAAGCCCACTTGGCACGTCAACAAAACACTACCACTGCTTTCGATCCAGCTTATTATTTTGACACTGGAGCAACAGATCATGTGACCCCTGACATCTCCAAACTTCGCATTTCAGAACCATACAATGGAGATGATAAACTTCAAGTGGGAAACGGTAACCATCTATCTATTTCTCATGTCGGTTCCTCTGTTTTGCCTAATCTAAAATTGCCAAATGTGCTTCTTGTCCCTGATCTCACACAAAGTTTACTTAGTGTTTCCAAACTTACAGAGGACAATAATGTATCCATGGAGTTTTTTCCTAAATCGTGTTCTGTTAAGACATTGCAGGGGCAAACAATCCTCCGCAGGGATAAACATCAAGGTTTATACCGGCTGCCTTCTCATTCCTTTCGACAGTCTCCCATGGCCTTCAATAGCAGCCACATCTCTCTACATGGCTGGCATAAGAGGCTTGCACATCCACATGAACCTATCCTACGTCGTTTGGTGTCAACTTTTCAACTTCCAGTGTCTTCAAATCAATTTCCTAATGTTTGAGATTCTTGTCAGTTAGCAAAAAGTCATAGATTGCATCTTCCTACTTCTCATGTTACATCCTCTAAACCATTTGAATTAATTTATTCAGATGTTTGGGGACCCGCACCAGTTTATTCAATAAATAGTCATCGATATTTTGTGTTATTCATTGACGATTGTACTAAGTTTGTGTGGATTTATTTCATGTCTCAAAAATCAGAAGTTTATCAACTGTTTCTAAACTTTCGAACAATGGTCAAAACTCAGTTCTCATGTGACATAAAAAGTATGCAATCTGATTGGGGGAGGGGGGGGGGAGAAATTGAAAACGTAAATGCGTAGCTCTGATACCAAATTGAAAAACATGGCGGAATTAATATGATTAGGATAGAATATACCTGAATGATGCGTCAGAATGGATTGACGATGGATTGATTGTCTGAGTTTGATATGTTTATATGAATATATGGATATGTTTGGATAGGGTTCTGCTATTCAGAAATAGACGAGCTATTTCAACAGAAGAAGATTGAGAACAACTCAAATCTTAAACACTCAAACTTAGCTTGTTTATTTCATATGGGCAAAGGCCCTATTTATAGGCTCAAAGGAGCCGAGTACAATAATAGATCTGCAATCGGTTGATTGCAATATGACAAACCTATTTACATTAATGCCCCCTAGAGTATTGAAGGTCTTACATACTTTATTTTACTATGCTACCGACACTTTGCATATAATAATTATAAAAGACAAAACCATAAATAATTACAATTTCCTTTCCATATTGAAAGACCACATGTCTTCAATAATGTGTCTTCTTTAATAATGGCTTCTTATGTCATTGCTTACGTCATTCTGCTCACAAAATTAACGACATGGCGGAATTAATAAAATTAAGATAGAATATACCAGAATGATGCGTCGGAATGGATTGATTGTCTGGGTTTGATATGTTTATATGAATATATGGATATGTTTGGATAGGGTTCTGCTATTCAGAAATAGACGAGCTATTTCAACAGAAGAAGACTGAGATCAACTCAAATCTTAAACACTCAAACTTAGCTTGTTTATTTCATATGGGCAAATGTCCTATTTATAGGCTCAAAGGAGCCGGTTACATAATTGAATTGCAATCGTATGATTGCAATATGACAAACATATTTACAATATAGCCCCCTAGACTATTGAGGGACTAACACTTTATGTTACATCACAATAATACAATAGACATATAATAATTATCCTACCGACACTTTAATTTAATAACAATCCCTTCATTATTGAAAGGACACGTGTTTTCAATAATGTCTTCTTTAATAATGGCTTCTTATGTCATTGCTTACGTCATTCCTCCCGCCTCCGAAAATGTTTTTGAATAATGTTTGCTTGTGTCATGGCTGACGTTAATCTTCCATGAATGGTGATTCTTCTGTGTTTTCTGAACAGTGACTGCAATTGTGTCTTGGAGCATGCATAATATGTTTGCAAAGTTGTTTCTTGATATCATCGGGTAATTCAGCCAGTTGATGAGAAATTTTTTCGAAAGGTTGTTCGAATGTTTCAATTGCTTTCATTGCTTCCGGAGTGATTTCATTGTCTGTTAAAGAGTAGATAATGAAAGTTTTACTAGCATAATTTACTCTGATTCTTGACCTTTGATCTTTACCGTTGCCAATGCGTGATGATGCTAAATAAACACCGGCAAGTGCAAAGATTAGATGTTCTTGTGTTGGGGATTCATGGGGTAGATCATCTTTTGTTGGTTTTGAGCCGTTGCTTATTCCCATGTTTGCAAAAGTAATACTTGGGACAATTAGTTGAGAATCTTCATCAAAAATTGGGTAGTTAGAATGCATTTTGATGAATAATCCTCTTTCTTGTTTTGCAAAACGTATTTTATAATTTCTGATGATAGTTTGCACAGCAGAAGGGAATTCGCTGATGCAGTGTAGATTGGTGCCTTCTAGATAGATGGTGTCGATGAATCCATGAATAAAATAATCTCATAAAGTCATAGGATCTGATAAATCGGCTAAGAAAACTGCTTTAGGACCTGGTCGTCTGGCTACTGGGTAAAAGCCCATCAGAGAATGGACTTCGGTGTATGAGATTAGGCTGTCCCATAATTCGGCAAATTTTTTGGCAGATGGTTTTTTCATGGCTTCTTTTTCTTTGGTTGATAGAATGGATTCAAGGGCAATTTTTGCATTTAATTGGTTAAGGGATCTTGGGATGCACGGGATTACTCATAGAGTATCATGTCCACACACTCAAGAACAAAATGGGGCTGTGGAACGCCGAAATAGAGTTATTGTCGAAAAAGGACTCACACTTTTAGCACAATCCTCTCTTCCACAAATTTTTTGGGAACATGCTTTTAAAACAACCACTTATTTGCACAATCGCACCATCACTCCCATTCTTAATTATGAGTCACCATATCAACGTCTATATCAAAAGATTTCTGATTATGCCTTTCTAAAAACTTTTGGGTGTTTGTGCTATCCATATTTGAGACCATATAATCTTCACAAACTTGACTTTCGTTCAAAGCCGTGCATTTTTATTGGTTATAGTGCATCTCATAAAGGCTACCTTTGTTATCATCATGCTACCTCAAAAATATATATTTCTCGCCATGTAATTTTTGATGAAGACGTTTTTCCCTATCCAAGTCTAACTGATATTCAACCTCCAAACGTTCCATCTACTCCTGAAAATAATCCATCTGTTATTGTAAATGTCGATACCCAACAGCCTGTTTCCCAATCTACCCCATCTGCCTCCTCGCCACAGCCCACTGGACCAATAGTGGAACCCACTTCCCTGCATCCGACCTCATTACCTCAAAACCTAACTCAAACATCAACTGATATTCCTACTTCTTCGTCTCAAAATTCCAGTTCTGCACACAATCATACTTCGATATTCCGTCCAGCAGACAACAATCAACATCCTATCATAACACGGGCTCGCACAAATTCTCTCAAACCGAAATCCTTCAACACTGTTCTTTCCTCCACTATTGAACCTCGTCTTTTTTCCCAAGCTGTCAAGCACAAGTGTTGGCAAGATGCGATGAAAGCAGAATATGATGCCCTCATGCGAAATAATACATGGTCACTTGTTACTTGTCCCACTAACACTAATATTGTTGGTTGTAAGTGGATTTACATGATCAAAAAGCGAGCAGATGGAACTATAGAACGACATAAGGCACGACTTGTGGCTCAGGGATTCAGTCAAGAAGAAGGGGTAGATTATTTTGATACATTCAGTCCGGTGATTAAACCAACCACAATTCGTGTTGTGTTATCTATTGCTTTGTCAAATGGCTGGCGAATCAGACAGTTAGACATCAACAATGCCTTTCTCAATGGGGATTTATCGGAGGAGGTATACATGAGACAGCCCAAGGGTTTTGAAGACGCTACTCGCCCTAATCTTGTTTGTCGTCTAAACAAAGCTCTCTATGGCCTCAGGCGCCTAGAGCATGGTTCAACAACTCAAAACCTACCTCGTGTCAAACGGTTTTCGGGCTTGTCAATCGGATACGTCCTTGTTTGTCCACATTGCTACTAAAGTTACTATTTATATTTTGGTATATGTGGATGACTTGATCATCACCTGTACTGACAATACATTTCTTCAAAAGTTTATTGACAGGTTAAACATGTTTTCTCTCAAAGATCTTGGTGATCTGAATTTCCTCCTTGGTCTTCAGATCACGAGAACGAAATCCGGCCTTACTCTGTCTCAACAAGCCTACATTACCGATATACTAAATCGTAGCAATATGTTCTTGGCTTCCCCAATGACAACACCTGCTGATCCTTACTCCAAACTTCAAAAAGATGGAGACCCATTCTCGGACCCAAAAATGTATCGACAGGTTGTGGGTTCACTCCAATACGCAACCATAACCCGACCGGACATTGCTTATTCTGTCAATCGAGTTTGCCAATATATGCATTCTCCAACAAATCAGCATTGGCAAGCGGTAAAACGAATTCTTCGATATCTTAAAAGTACAATACATCACTGTCTTCACTTCAAACCTACTAAAGCAAATGATCTTCACGCTTTCTCCGACTGGAGCTGGAATTCTGATGTTGACGATAGTCACTCTCAATATGGGTATGCTATTTTTCATGGATCCAATCTCATTAGTTGGACATCGAGAAAGCAAAAGGTGGTTGCTCGATAAGTACTGAAGCTGAGTACCGGTCCTTAGCTTACACCACAACTGAACTAATGTGGCTGAAACTTCTTATAAGTGATCTTCGCGCACCTCTTACAGTGTCTCCACTTCTGATTTGTGATAATGTAGGGGCTATTTTCATGACAAAAAAAATCCTGTCATCAGCACAAGATCCAAACACATAGCTTTGGATTTTCACTTTATTCGTGAACAAGTTGAATCTGGCCAACTACAAATATGTCATGTATCATCGGTTGATCAACTTGCTGATATCTTTACAAAACCGTTGGCCAAAGATAGAGTTTCTTTTCTACGCTCCAAGCTTCAAGTTCGTCCCGCCCTTGAGCTTGCCGGGGGGTAATAGCATTAACACTTTTATTAACATTGTACACACTTAGACTTGGTATTGTAAACGTGTGTTTTTGAATGCTTCTACAGTCAAGAGCTATAGCGTAGGAACAGGAGAATTTATCTCCTTCTTAGTCTCAGATTAATATGTATATAATCAAATGTATCTGTTCAATATGATATACAATCAATTCATTCATTACTCTGTATCTCTTTAAATTTGTATCAAGATATTGAAGGTTCTTAATAAGGGTACTTATGGGATAATTTATTTTTGCTTACTTTTGTTGCATGATGAAGCTGAGAAATGTGAAGTGGAGGCCAAGGTGCTTGTATATGATCTTTCGTATCACAAAGGAAGCTAATTCCTGAAGATGTGTAAAACATACATGGGAAGTCAAGTTTTCAAAATAATTATGGTTGAGGAATTTTAACAAACAACTTATATGCTTACCAAAAAAATAACCATTGCATCATTCCTTTTTTCAGATCGAGCTTCATAATTCACTGGCAAACATCATCAATTGAGATGGTAAGTTCATCACAAACAAGGATTTATGAACAGAAAGTAATACCTAAAACTTCATCAAGGACATTGTTGCTTGAATGTCCTAACCTCCTTGCTAGAATTTCGTACCCAGAAGAGCCAAGGAAAGCAGGTCACGCTATTGACTCAATTGTGGATCGTCCATTTGCAACCCTAAATTATCGGTTTAAGAAGAAAGAAAAATACCAAATTGAATCTGGGAAGTTAGAAATCAAAATAGATGGATAAATCAAAATCAAAACAAAATACAAAGGGAAATGCTTACCTGTTCAACAATTATTTTCAAAACTTCAATAACTCTGTTCAGAGCCTAGATATTCCTTTCGTAAATGAATATAAGATTGGGAAAATGACTCTGATTATTCAAATAGAATAGATGAGCGGTTGAGAGAGAGGAAGAGAAATTTTGGTTAACATCGGTGGTATCTATCAGTACTGGATAAAGAGATAATGATCGTAGAGTACAAAGTGTCCCTCCAAATCAGAAATACAACAACGTAACCTTAAATTTGAAGGAGATGGTCTTGCTAAAACCTAGGGCTTGTTTGATTTTTCGGCGTTGAAGGAAATAACGATGTTGCTGTTTAGAGAGAGAAAGGGGAAGATGGTAATAACTTCAACATCACCTCCATCTTTGAAGTCTGATTAATCCATTGCCAAGTTATATTTTGGGCAGAATACTATTCTTGAACGTGAAGGGTTCTTGGGAAACGGGAGATGGTGGCACCTGTCAAAGCTATAAGAAGATCGTGGCAAAGCTACAACTATGACTCACCCTAATTTTTGGAAGTGGTGGAGAGACAGATGCCTTCATGCGCTCGGACTTATGCCTGGAAAAGAAGGTAAGCGATTGTACAACACGCTCTCACCACATTGCTTCTCATTTAAAATAGAGATTTCTTAAGAAAGGAGCTTTACATATATAATATACTAGTAAGGTTAGATGGCCGTGATAATCACGGCCCACGATTTAAGTATTTCTTGTAGGAATGTTATGCAAATATATTGGGAAAAATCGAAAATACAATGCTAAGATAGTCGTGCTCACACTTCATCTATTGTAATCGACGATAAAGAAAGAAAGTTAGCATACCATTTCAATGATGTTGAAAAAACCTCTATAATATGAAGAATGAAAGTAGAGTACTACAATTAACAAAGCATCCGGGGTTAATTCGGTAATTCCCAAAATGAATTGTTTTACTTCATTTCCATAGCAAACATGAAAAGTGGCAGCAGCTACACACCAACAGCAAGAGGGTGTCATCTCTCTAAAATAGGACATGTCATTTTCTTTTCTTTGTAGGCAACATAGCCCAAAGACGTTTATCATTTTTATAATGTCTAAACCACATCTACGCTTCATTCATCTAGTTGAGATCAGCTTTCACCTGTACAAAAGCTTAAAGAAGTGGTAATTTCATTGTCATTAGCAAAAAGCCATTTGTACATTAAAAACTTTATATGCAAAACAAGGATGGGTGCTAGATTTACTTATCTGCAATTCTCACCAACTGTTTTTCATAAATAATCACATGAAAGGAATCAAAAGGAACCTGGAACCTACAAAGTTTGTAGAGTATGTATTCTTCTAAATTCACCCCTCCAACTCCCTTCCTAACAAAAAGTCCCAAATATATTCTGTAAATGAAAAAAAAATGTCAAAATCTATTATAAAAATTAAGAGGAAGCATAAAAAATGGGAAATACAGCCTACTCCCATAGCTCATTAGCATCAAACTCTTAAGTAGCAAATGGTATAAACAATTGCAAACCAAGATTTTGAATTTTCATTACTAACATACCCGCATCAAACATCAGAATATTCATGAGCAATTATTCAGCACGCCTTGCTTTTAAGAAAAAAAGATTCCAATTAAATTACAAACAAAAAAGGGGATCTTGATTCTTGATAAAGTTGTTAAATTTAGTAAGAACATCTATTCCAAATCTACCCTACTGAACCCCAATAAAGAATACCAGGAGAGTAATTGACCATATTTATGTTATATCAAAAAGTATATACTTTGATGAAAAGTAAAAAAAAAAAAAAAACTAACATTATATTCAAGTAAAAGACAGGAGGATATCAGATGAATAAGAGGCAATAAAATTTACCGGGTGATCTTGAGGATTCAAACGATGTATAAAAGCATATCAAAAGAATCAATAAACACATTTGAGTAGATAAAAGCGCAAAAGATGGACACAGAATGTGCCTCCCACAATTAATTTTTTTTAAAAAGAAGCAAATATAATGAAGAAAAACTACCTGTGGCTGCCTTAAGGTGTCAAGCCAAGAAAAACTACCTGTACCAGAGGTCTTAGACAAGCGTGTTGTTGGGTATGACAGAGGGATGCCAGCTGTTGCAGACTGCCATAACTGTGAAGTTGAACCCAATCTTGTATCCTTTCTTCCTGTTGTCTATCTGCATAACATCATTGGCAAGAAGATTACTTCAAGTGTTATGTTAAAATTGCAATAATTAAGGAATTTAAGACATTTGATTGTTGGTCAAAGGTTATAACTTTTCAAGACTCCATCTTCTACAGAACCGCCAAAGACGGATGATCTGTCAAATATATATAACAATCACAAATCAAAAAACATCAAATATATGATTGTACTTGAATAACCTTAACATCTTATCATCATTTTTCATCAAGAATGCTCTTAATAATCTACTTCTCATAAGAAATTAAACATACAATCCAGATTAAGATACATACATACATCGAATACTATGTCAAAAAATCTGATTTCATGTCAATCTCTTCTTAATTTGGGTTAAAGAGTGTTGTTAGTACGAGTCAAATCTCTATACTGACCCTTCCATCAATGTCATTAAAGAAAAAAATGCAACCTCATTCTTGAATCTTGAGAAAAATTCAAAATTATAAAAGAAAAGGGGAAAGAGCTTAAAATATAAGGCATAAAGAAATCGATAGGTGGTTCTGTGTTCTTTCAAATTACCATAAGATAAAGAAGGCACAGATCCAATAGAAGGAATCACACCTCATGCACATTAGAAAACCCAATCTGAAACATGTATTGTATACCCAATCCAAGGGAAGAGCAGCATACCAATACCATATAAAGATGAAACTACATTGCTAGTATGGGAAAAAAAAAAAATTAAAGTTTGCCAGTAAACAATTAAGTTACAATTTTACACCATATTCTCAAATTATCCTTCTAGTAACAAGGTTGTATAGACAGAACATCTTTCAAAATATTCCTTCTGGTTCTCAATAAGTTGATATCTGTACCGTGGGTCATTCCAGTGCCTTTAAAGGAGAGTTTCAAACTACGTTTATGTTGAAATTTGAATATATAACTACATTATTGCGTATAAACATTACAGATTTTAGAATTTATAGAGTGAGAAAGATCTAGGAAATATCATATTAACCCTGGATTTGAAGCAAAATTAATCAGGAATATACCTGCTTGATTCCTTGGAGTTGCAATTTCTTTATCCTCATTCTTTTCCATTACTTGTGATTACCCCCATATCTTTCTTTAAATGTGCTTCGCCTGGCATATATTTAAATCAGACTACATACCATCTCATAATGTTTCCATGAATCTCATGTAAGAATCAAGACTGCTAAACTCTATAATCACTCTTCACACCACCACCATCATTTATTCTCTTGTATTAAAACTTCTTTTTCTTATGTCTAATATTCGAGAATTTTTTATACAAAGTATTATATAAAACTTTCAGTAATTCGAACCTCAATTATTCAAAACTGAAAACAAATTCTAGAACTACTCTATTCATCATGTGCATAATAAATATTTTTTTTATTGTCTATCTTAGGAACATATACAGAAGGGAGTATGCGGAATTCAAAAAAAAATAAACTTCAAATTCATGCTTAATGGAAAATGTCTTTCGAGGCAACACTTGCAACCATTTTTTTAAAATAATTTCCAACATAATTGTAGACATATATTTGTAATTTGGAACGCAAATTAATAGGCAACATGAAGTACCTTTCCATTAATGATCAACAGACAAAAACAAGAGTCCATCTTCAATGGTGAGTGTGAGAAAAAACATAATCCAAACTCCATAGACCAAAAAGTATACCCGTGATCTTCTTAAATACTAAAGGACAAGCACAATAAAAAGCTTCAATATTTTGAAAGATTCTTGCTTTCTAAAGATAAAGCCCTGTGTCTCACTGAGGCTTTTCATCGAGCATGTTAAGTGCAAGTTCATGCATGAACGACTTGTGAAAACATACCTTTAGTAAGTGTGAGGCTTTTATGAAGACAACGATGCTTCAAATCCTTCTCCATTAATCTCAAACCTCTTCCAAGAAAAAGAAAATTGTCAAAAATCAGTTGTAATAAAAGCAGAGAAGCAAGAATATTAAAAGTAATCTCAGACCCTTAACCTTAAAATCTATGTGGACCGATTTATCCATATCCTTCTTATCTTATATGCATAACCAAAATACAAAAACTCATTTCCAGAAGTAAGCAAAACAATTATAAATTAAATCATAAAATAAGAGTTTACCATACCATAATCATTCGAGAAATTTCAAAAATCAATTAAAGCTTCAAAATGAAGGAGATGAAGAAACGATTTGGAGTTGGGTTTTCTAAGCTTGTAGAGAGAAAAAAAGAAGAAAGAGAGAGATTGATCAGCAAAAGAGAGAAGAAGCTACGGGTGGTGGAACACAGAAAGTGTCCTCCGTTATCTTTGTGGCGACAAGTATCGGTGTGTGTGTGTGAGAGAGAAAGAGAGAGATAGGGAAAGAGTATGGTCACGATCTGTAATTGCGTCTGTTAACCTTTGACCGTCGTCTGAGTACATCGACCAGATAATCGCCATGACCTGCTGCTACATCGTCAAAGGAGGAGAAGGGAACATCGATCATGATACACAAAAGATCCAATAACCCTATTCTAATTATAAAAAATAACCCTATTGATGTTCCCACAACCATAATTGTCGAATTTCAAAACCTTCTGCAAAATAAAATCAACAAATAAAGAAAACGATTAATAAAAGTAAAAGAGAAATCGAAAATCAAGATGAAGAACGAACTTAGGGTTGAAGTTCCAAAGCAGGTAAGGTGTGAGCGTTTGAGAGACAGTGGTGGAAGGAGGCAGAGCAGGAAGCTGGTAGAAAGAGAGACAAGCGGTCGCTTTGTGAATCTCCGGTCAAATGTTGAGGTACTATTTGTGGTCGTATCTTAGGAGAAGCGTATTTTTGAAGGTCAAATGGTTTCTTGGGATACGGGAGCATCGGTGGTGGTGGAGGACAGTATTCCCAACCAAGCGTCTGCAGCAAGAAAGCCACATGGGTAGTTCTATAGAAGACACGTATACACGGAGAAGCGGTGGAACAGGCCACTGAACGTCACGCCGGAAGCCAGGCTCTATCTCACGCGCCAAAAAAACAAGCCTACGTGAATGCACGCGCACCTCACTATCAACTCTATCAAGAAAATTCCACATTAATTCAAAAAAAAATCCCACAAAAATCGATGTTAAATCGTCAAGCCATCTCAAGTCCACTTTCCTGAAATTCTAAGTAAACGGCTTTTTATATATATATATATATATATATATATATATATATATATATATATATATATATATATTAGACGAATTCCGGCGCGTTGCGCAGCGAAGATTAAAAATATATTGTTAAAATATTAAAAAATATATGTTTAAAATGGTTATGTTATCGACATTAACATTGAAATAATATTTTTACACTAATATATATATATATATATATATATATATATATATATATATATATAATCTCTATTATTTTGAACAATAATATTCATTGACATCAACCCACATTCCTCATTAATAGAATTAAATATAATTATCTACTTACTATTATTTTTAACAATTATTATTATGGATTAATTATATTTTTACTTATGCGATCATTTTCTAATTTTAATAATGATGTTCATTTAAAATACAATTTATTTATAGCTAAATGTAATTTATAATTTGATGTTATTATCATTTAAAATTGTTATTCATTAGTTTTAAACCACTTATTATTAATAATAAGTTAAAGAAGACGTTTAAGAAACATTTAATATTATTATTAAAATGTGAAACATATACTAAATAATAAAGTGATAAGATAGACAATTTGTATTTCAAAAGAGACTTGCATGGATAATATGACATATCCATGTAATTTGATTTTATTGTTTATAATTATTGCTTATTAATTTTAAAACCACTTGTTATTATTAATAAGTGAAAGAAACTTTTAAAAAACACATATTGTTATAATTAAAATGTTAAACATATACTAAAATATAAAGTGATAAGATAGACAATTTGCATTTTAAAAAAGGCTTACATGGATAATATGGATAATATGACATATCCATGATTTTTAATTAATTATTGTTTTGAAGCAACATGAACATACAAACATGTATACAATAGTTAATTAAATATTATATATATCATCTTCCATAACATATGATCGATAACATGAATCTAATCTAATTTACATTAAAATTCCAACCACAACATACAATGATATTCTTAAAAGAATACTTAAATCAAGAAAACACAAAAAAGAATTAGTATATAACAAACTTACAAATTAAAAACTTCAACATAATAACATGGCTCGAAAAATTGTTCAAAGCCTTCAAACCAACACAAAAAACTTTAAACTTGTTTTCTTTGTGAATTTTGTATGTGATTTGTATTTGTGTGTCTACTCAAAAAGATTGACCTTTTTATAATAGAGTATCAATTAATTGTTTATTAAATATATTATATAAGTTATAAAACCTTTGAATTGTTAATCATTATTAAGAGACTTTTGAGTGGTATTCATTAAAATAGGAGGTTTCAAATGCATGAGGTGTTTGCAAATTTTTATAGGGGGTTTCAAATGCATGAGATTCAAGGAAAAATGCTAGCTTTATAAGTATGTATGACTAGTAATGCGAGATGGCCATGCTAAGCACGGCCCACGAGTGTCGGTCCATGAGTGTCGTATGGTTTTTACTGAAAGTGGATATAAGGAAAGAATCCAAGAAAAATAAATTACTATAATAGATAAGGAAGTTAAAGTCCATTATTATAACATATTTCTCATGCTCAAAGTTTATTTTTTTTGTTCAATTTCGAACATATGAACAAAACCAATATGCAAAAAGTAATGAAAACAAGAAAAATTGTAAATGATGGTAGAGTGTCCTTTAGAATGCCATATAAAGGTTTTGGAGCATCTAACTAGTAAGTAATTAAGATTTCATCTTTATATATAAATAAATTATAAAAAGGTTCAAATAAATTGAATACCTATAACATATTATATGTTCAAATTACGGATGATAATAGCAAGGAAAACAATCAATAAAACATTTACATAATTAAACTAAGAAATAGTTAATTAAGAGTATATTACTTATACTTAAAGCCATAAAGTACTTGGAAGCCTACTGCTACTTGCATCAATATTGTTGGTAGCTGTAACATCCCAATTTTCAGGTCCAAAAATTTCTTTTTAATTAACCAACACATAAAAACATTCATAAGAAAATACTGTGAAAACACATCATCTCATAAAACAATGTATCATGTCTGAAAACCCAAGTCATAGAATAATAACATATCAGAGTACAATCCCAGAAAACTCCATGCGGAAATCATATGTGTGTGTGATGCGATGCTACGCCGCCGACTCCTTCCCCTTAGACGAAGAGGTATCTGAAACCAAAACCGAAACCGTAAGCACAAAGCTTAGTGAGTTCCCCCATCATACCACATACCATACAAAATCATCAGTATCTCTCAACCGGTAATCATCATCGGTATCTTTCAACCGGTAACCAACATCGGTATCTTTCAACCGGTAATTGTCATCGGTATCTTTCAACCGGTAACCATCATCGGTATCTTTCAACCGGTAACTGTCATCGGTATCTTTCAACCGGTAACTGGGGACTATTCCACCCCTACCACTAGCATACAACAGCAAGGTACAATCATACAGTCAGGCATATCCGGGTACTGACCTACCCCACGGCCCTAAGGGCCGCTGTTAGGGATCCTAATCCCTACTATACACGTAACATATCATGAAGATAATACTCGTGACCAAAGCACATAACCAAACCAAGATAATTATCACAAAGACAATCATCTTACAAATACTCCTCTTTGGTGGGTCGGCATTGTGGCCTTAGACCCACCCCTACTGGAAGGTAACTCACTTCAATGTCGTGCAGTGTTTGAATTATCCTCGGCGCACAAGTCGACTCCCTTCAACTCCTCGATCCCTACACGACGACCTTCAAGTCAACACACAACCAGTACAACCCTAAACAGGGTCAGTCCAAGTCTAGTCAAAGTCAACTTCAAGTTGACCCGACTCGCCGAGTTGGGTCGTCAACTCGCCGAGTCCCTCACCCTTTACTCGCCCTTATCCATGATCCGACTCGTCGAGTTGGGCCGTCAACTCGACGAGTTCCTCCCTCACATGAACATTGCATGAAACTCATCCGACTCGCCGAGTTGATGAACAACTCGTCGAGTTCACCTTTATCTGATGAACAAGTTCTGTCCTCGACTCGCCGAGTTGATGAACAACTCGTCGAGTTCATCTTCATCCTTAAGAAGATTGCCTTGGACTCGCCGAGTCTGTTCTAGCACTCGTCGAGTCCCATGAACTCCAGGTCTAAAATCAAGTCCAATACATTGGGTAACTCTTCCTGTCCGATTACAACCCTTCTAACACTCAACTGGGTTCCTTTGACTCTCAACAGATATGGGGCTCAAAGCCTCGGACTCGTCGAGTCCCAAGAACGGACTCGCCGAGTCAGTCATGTCCACACTCTAAATCCTTGATTTCTGATGTACAACCTTTGATCAAAAAGATAGATCCAAGCTTCTATAATCGATCTAGCACATAAAGTTACAAACTTTACGTGCTTGCATGGGACTTTGAGCTCAAAAAGACATAAAACAAGCTCTTAAGATGCATGGGGCCTTTCATGGGTGCAAAAGCAGTCCCCAACTGCCTTGTGACTCCTTTAATGACATGATTCCGAAGCTCTAACCCCCAACCATGTTTGCAAACATGGTTGGCCATCAAAAGTGGCTTATAAAAGCCCTAAATCTCCCCAAAAAGGGATCTAACAAATGAAAGAGCAAGGTTACAGCTTTTTACCTTCAATGAACTGTAGAAGGTGCACAAACTCGGGTTCCCTTGGTCTTTACTTGCTTCCTCAAGCCTTTCTCCTTCCTTCTTAAGACCACAAGCACCAAAATCCACCAACAAGGCTTAGATTGCTTCAATAACGGTTAGGGTTTCAATGAGAGGTGTTCTGGGAGCATAAGGGACGTTGTGGCCGACATAACATTGTTTAAATAGGGTGCAAACCCTCGCATTAGGGTTTTTGTCCAGTCAGAGTCTACTCGTCGAGTCCGGGACCCGACTCGACTAGTCCATCACTTAAATCCCACGCCTCATCCCGCTTTTACTCGGCGAGTTGGTCCTTCAACTCGCCGAGTCCAAGGCCAAAAATGCAAAAATACTTAAATAAAAATACATACCAAGAACCAGGTGCTACAAATCTCCCCCACTTATTTTAGACTTCGTCCTCGAAGTCTGCTGCTCGATCCTGGAACAGCTCTGGGTAATGCTCCATCATCTCATCCATCGGCTCCCAAGTCCATTCCGAGCCCTTCCGGTGCTGCCATTGCACCTTTACCAGCTCAACCCTCTTGTTCCTCAGATCCTTCGACTTCCGGTCAAGGATTGCTACAGGTCGCTCAATGTAATTCAGGCTGTCATCGACCTGAATATCCTCTAAGGGTACTACTGCTGAGTCGTCCACCAGGCACTTCCGCAGCTGAGAGACGTGGAAAGTGCTGTGGATCTGACTGAGTTCGGCTAGCAGATCCAACCTATAAGCCACCTTGCCCACCCGGGCTATAACCCTGAAGGGTCCAATATACCTGGGACCCAAATTGCCCTGCTTCCTGAATCGGATGACGCCCTTCCATGGCGACACCTTCAGGAGAACCATATCCCCGACCTGAAACTCCAGGTCCGATCGGCGCTTGTTGGCGTAACTTTTCTGCCGACTCTGAGCGGTCTGAAGCCTACTCCTGACCTGCTGGATCCGTTCGGTCGTCTTGAGCACTACATCGGTGCTCCCCATGACCCTCTGGCCAACCTCGCCCCAGCATATCGGGGTCCTGCACTTCCTCCCGTACAACATCTCGAAGGGAGGTCGATCGATACTCGCATGATAGCTATTATTATACGAGAACTCCGCCAACGGAAGGTAGGTATCCCAGCTACCTCCGAAGTCTAAAACATATGCCCGCAACATATCCTCTAGCGTCTGGATGGTCCGCTCGCTCTGACCATCCGTCTGCGGGTGAAAAGCGGTGCTGAAATGCAGACGAGTACCCAGCTCGTCATGAAACGTCTTCCAAAACCTGGAAGTGAACCGTACATCCCTGTCGGAAATCACTGAAACTGGCACCCCGTGCCGCGACACCACCTCCCTGATATAGATGTCGTCCAACTTCTCGGCCGAGATACTCTCCGGAATCGGAATAAAATGAGCGCTCTTGGTCAATCGATCGACGATGACCCAAATCAAATCCACCCCTCGCGCGGTCCTGGGAAGCTTTGTGATAAAATCCATCGTAATATCCTCCCATTTCCACAGCGGGATATCCAACGGCTGCATCTTGCCGTGTGGCCTCTGGTGCTCGGCCTTGACCTTCCTGTAGGTCAAGTACCGCTCCACGTACCATGCTACGTCCCGCTTCATGCAGGGCCACCAATAATCGGGACGAAGATCTCTATACATCTTCGTCGCTCCGGGATGGATAGAAAATCTGGATTTGTGTGCCTCCTCCATCAGGATCTGGCGCACGCCTCCATGATAAGGGACCCACACCCTATGGTGAAGAGTCAATAACCCTCGGCTATCATAGTCGAAGGAGGAAACCTGCCCCACAATCCGCTCGCTCTTCCGATGTTCCTCCTTCATGGCCTCCTGTTGGGCCTCCCGAATCTGCTCCAACAGCGGAGTCACCACTGTCATCCTTAGACAGATATCCCTGATCGGCGCTGCCTTGCGGCTAAGCACGTCGGCCACCACATTGGCCTTCCCCGGGTGGTAGAGGATCTCACAATCATAATCCTTTACCACATCAAGCCACCGATGCTGCCTCATGTTCATATTTGGTTGGTCCATGAGATACCTCAGGCTCTTGTGGTCAGTGTAAATCGTACAACGAACCCCATAGAGGTAATGACGCTAAATCTTGAGGGCGAACACAACAGCCCCCAGCTCCAAATCGTGCGTCGGGTAGTTTGCCTCCTGAGGCTTCAGCTGCCTCGAAGCGTAAGCAATAACATGCCCTCTCTGCATCAATACTGCGCCCAAGACCGAGATGGACGCATCACAGTACACGACGAGATCCTCCATGCCCTCGGGCAGGGCTAAGATTGGCGCCTCGCACAATCTCTGTCTCAGTGTCTCAAATGCAGCCTGCTGCTCAGGCCCCCAACGAAAGACCACGGCCTTCCTCGTTAGCCCGGTCAGGGGTAAGGCTATCTTGGAGAAATCCTGGATAAATCTCAGATAGTAGCCGGCTAATCCCAGGAAACTCCGAATCTCAGATGGAGACCTCGGAACCTCCCATCTCATCACGGCCTCCACTTTGGCCGGATCTACCGAAATCCCGTTCTGGTTGACAAGGTGCCCAAGAAACTGCACCTCGCGCAACCAGAACTCGCACGTGGAGAACTTAGCATACAAGCTCTCCCTCCTCAAAGTCTCCAGAACCTCTCGCAGATGCTCCTCATGCTGCTCTCGCGTCTTGGAGTAAACCAAGATATCATCGATAAACACTATCACAGACCGGTCTAACATCGGTCTACACACGCGGTTCATGAGATCCATGAACGCGACAGGAGCGTTGGTGAGCCCGAAAGGCATCACCACGAACTCATAGTGGCCATAACGCGTCCGAAACGCCGTCTTCTGTATATCCTCCTCTCTGACCCTCATCTGATGATACCCTGAACGCAAATCAATCTTGGAGAACCAAGACGCTCCCTGTAGCTGGTCAAAGAGGTCATCAATCCTCGGGAGTGGGTAACGGTTCTTCACCGTTACCTTATTCAGCTCCCTATAGCCTATACACATCCGATGCGACCGGTCCTTTTTCTTCACGAACAGAATCGGGGCTCCCCAGGGAGAACTACTCGGTCTAATGAATCCCTTGTCTAACAGCTCCTGCAGCTGTGTAGACAACTCCTGCATCTCGGGAGGAGCCAACCGATACGGTGCCTTGGCTATCGGAGCCGCACCAGGGACTAGGTCGATCCTGAAGTCCACCTGTCGCTCCGGAGGTATCCCAGGCAGCTCCTCGGGGAATACGTCTGCGAACTCTCGCACCACGGGCACATCGCCCACCGTCGCCCTACCCGCCTCCCGGGTATCCATAACATAGGCGACATAACCTGCACAACCCTGCTGGAGGTAACGCCTAGCTCTCGCTGCTGAACATAAAGTTGGTCCTCGTAGTGGCCTCTCGCCCTGAATTACCAGCTCTCCCCCACGTGGGGTCCTGATCCGCACCAACTGCTGCGCACAGTCAATCACTGCCCCATTGGGGCTCAGCCAATCCATACCGATAATAACCTTGTTCCCCCACAAAGGTATGGGAACCAGATCTACCAGATAACGCTCCTCAAACAGTCGTAGGACGCAATCTCGGTAAACCTCCGACGCTCGTACCGACCGGTCGTCCGCAATCTCGACCTCTAGAGGGCAATCCAGCATGCCCGAAGACTCAGGAAACTTCTTGCTAAGCGCAAGAGAGACAAATGATCGAGTGGTACCCGAATCAAACAATACCTGAACTGGGATACCGTTCACATGGAACAATCCTAAATAGTGCACATACCTAACATATCAAGATCACAGCGCCATATCATAAAAGCATAAGAAAGGAACCATACCCGTCACTACATCAGGTGCAGCGCGTGCCTCCTCGGCTGTCAACTGAAATGCTTGGCTCCGCACCACTGGAGCCTCTGTCTTGGCCTTCCGGCCATCTGCAACCCGCGCTGTCGCTGAGACCGGCGCCACTGCTGGCGCCGCTGCTGACGCTGCTAACAATCTCGGGCAGTTGGCCTTTTTATGGCCCCTCTGATTGCAATGGAAGCAAATCAGGTCTGTCATCTGTATCGCAGGAGTAGGGGCGGTACAATCTCTGCCAAAATGCCCAACCTTGCCGCACTTATAGCAGCCTGAACCCGGCCCAGTGCGGCAAGCTCCCTCGTGTGACCGACCGCATTTCCCACAGCGGTCCCGCCCAGACTGGCCTTTCGGCCTACCATCGGATCCCTTGGGCTTCTTCCCCGAAGCCCCCGTCGTCAGCCCCTCCGCTGCCTTCCTTTTCCGGATGTGCTCCAGATCAATCTCCCTCTCCCTAGCCCTGGAGATCATGGAATCCAGGGTAGGGCAAGCTGAGAAACTGACATGCTCCCGGATGTCAGCTCGTAACATATCATGGTACCGGGTCCTCCTCATGTCCTCATCACCCGCATACTAGGGCACCAACAATGCCCTCTCCAGGAACTTGGCGGTGATCTCCGCCACAGTCTCCGTAGTCTGTCTCATGTCCAAGAAATCTCTGGCCAGCTGCTGAAGCTCCACAGCTGGCGCAAACTCCGCCCTGAATCTGGTCACAAAGTTTGACCAGGTCATAGCCTCAACAGCCGAGGCTCCCAATGAGTCATCAACCTGCTCGGATCCTGCACCCGAGCCCGACCCGTCCTGATCCGGAACCTCCTGCTCCATGTCGTGTGGTCACCATGCTGAAAATACATGCATAAATGTCAGGATCATACATACTCCCAAGAGGCCTAACACACTTTCCAAGGTTCCCGGTTCCATCTAGGCCCTCCTTGATTCGAGTACGGATCCTCTGCTTCCAGTAGTACGGGCCCATACTACCTTCCACATCTATCCGTGCTTTCCTCAAGGACTGCTTCGACTTCACCAAGTCCCTTTCACCTATACCCCTTTCCACTGACCTCATCATAGGTTTTCCTAGGGCATTCTCCGACCTACCCTCCGTCATCAGCTGCACTAGGAGTCCCCACCACTTCCCCCTAACTAAATTGCGGATACTGTTACATATCTGTTCCTTATCTAGTTGAAGGTGGCCAGAACCCCCATAGCACCAAGCAAGCAGCATTCGAGCATTGGGTAACCAAATCAGGCATAACCTACACAGGCCATCCTACTGCTGACTAAACAATCCTAGCATACAGCTCATACAACAGGCATATAAGGCATCCTCCTAGATCCTTAGCCCTAACTAGCATGCAATTCTCAGAATCATATATCAGGCACACAAGGCATCCTCCTAGATCCTTAGTCCTATTCTAGCATGCAGTTTTCTGAATCAAAACCATATAGCATAACATATCAAGTATGGGTATCTTGGGGAAAGCTTACTTGAGCCCGGCCGGTCGCATGCATCACACACTTCGTCTTTCTTAAAATCCTTCCATTTAGATTTTAGAAAACCATTTTTCCTTGTAAAAACCTTTTAGCCCCTCAGTTTGAGTCCAGACACCCCCGAGGGTGTGTCCGAATCCCTCAAACCAGGGCTCTGATACCAACTTGTAACATCCCAATTTTTAGGTCCAAAAATTTCTTTTTAATTAACCAACACATAAAAACATTCATAAGAAAATACTGTGAAAACACATCATCTCATAAAACAATGTATCATGTCTGAAAATCCAAGCCATAGAATAATAACATATCAGAGTACAATCCCAGAAAACTCCATGCGGAAATCATATGTGTGTGTGATGCGATGCTACGCCGCCGGCTCCTTCCCCTTAGACGAAGAGGTACCTGAAACCAAAACCGAAACCGTAAGCACAAAGCTTAGTGAGTTCCCCCATCATACCACATACCATACAAAATCATCGGTATCTCTCAACCGGTAATCATCATCGGTATCTTTCAACCGGTAACCAACATCGGTATCTTTCAACCGGTAATCGTCATCGGTATCTTTCAACCGGTAACCATCATCGGTATCTTTCAACCAGTAACCATCATCGGTATCTTTCAACCGGTAACTGTCGTCGGTATCTTTCAACCGGTAACTGTCATCGATATCTTTCAACCGGTAACTGGGGACTATTCCACCCCCTACCACTAGCATACAACAGCAAGGTACAATCATACAGTCAGGCATATCCGGGTACTGACCTACCCACGGCCCTAAGGGCCGCTGTCAGGGATCCTAATCCCTACTATACACGTAACATATCATGCAGATAATACTCGTGACCAAAGCACATAACCAAACCAAAATAATTATCACAAAGACAATCATCTTACAAATACTCCTCTTTGGTGGGCCGGCATTGTGGCCTTAGACCCACCTCTACTGGAAGGTAACTCACCTCAATGTCGTGCAGTGTTTGAATTATCCTCGGCGTACAAGTCGACTCCCTTCAACTCCTCGATCCCTACACGACGACTTTCAAGTCAACACACAGCCAGTACAACCCTAAATAGGGTCAGTCAAAGTCAACTTCAAGTTGACCCGACTCGCCGAGTTGGGCCGTCAACTCGTCGAGTCCCTCACCCTTTACTCGTCCTTATCCATGATCCGACTCGTCGAGTTGGGCCGTCAACTCGACGAGTTCCTCCCTCACATGAACATCGCATGAAACTCATCCGATTCGCAGAGTTGATGAACAACTCGTCGAGTTCACCTTCATCCGATGAACAAGTTCTGTCCTCGACTCGCCGAGTTGATGAACAACTCGTTGAGTTCATCTTCATCCTTAAGAAGATTGCCTTGGACTCGCCGAGTCTGTTCTAGCACTCGTCGAGTCCCATGAACTCCAGGTCTAAAATCACGTCCAATACATTGGGTAACTCTTCCTGTCCGATTACAACCCTTCTAACACTCAACTGGGTTCCTTTGACTCTCAACAGATATGGGGCTCAAAGCCTCGGACTCGTCGAGTCCCAAGAACGGACTCGCCGAGTCAGTCATGTCCGCACTCTAAATCCTTGATTTCTGATGTACAACCTTTGTTCAAAAGATAGATCCAAGCTTCTATAATCGATCTAGCACGTAAAGTTACAAACTTTACGTGCTTGCATGGGACTTTGAGCTCAAAAAGACATAAAACAAGCTCTTAAGATGCATGGGGCCTTTCATGGGTGCAAAAGCAGTCCCCAACTGCCTTGTGACTCCTTTAATGACGTGATTCCGAAGCTCTAACCCCCAACCATGTTTGCAAACATGGTTGGCCATCAAAAGTGGCTTATAAAAGCCCTAAATCTCCCCAAAAAGGGATCTAACAAATGAAAGAGCAAGGTTACAACTTTTTACCTTCAATGAACTGTAGAAGGTGCACAAACTCGGGTTCCCTTGGTCTTTACTTGCTTCCTCAAGCCTTTCTCCTTCCTTCTTAAGACCACAAGCACCAAAATCCACCAACAAGGCTTAGATTGCTTCAATAACGGCTAGGGTTTCAATGAGAGGTGTTCTAGGAGCATAAGGGACGTTGTGGCCGACATAACATTGTTTAAATAGGGTGCAAACCCTCGGATTAGGGTTTTTGTCCAGTCAGAGTCTACTCGTCGAGTCCGGGACCCGACTGGACGAGTCCATCACTTAAATCCCACGCCTCATCCCGCTTTTACTCGGCGAGTTGGTCCTTCAACTCGCCGAGTCCAAGGCCAAAAATTCAAAAATACTTAAATAAAAATACATACCAAGAACCAGGTGCTGCAGTAGCTTACTTTTACGCTTCTGTCTAAAAAATACCACATAAGCCAACTTTCTATAAAGCACTTGTAGTTGCAATATTCTTTTAATGACTAAAATAGAATTATAAACTATAAAGAACTAAATATGCTCGCATGCAGTTTTTGTATTATAGTGTCATCTTTGCTATGCCCATGAAACATAAGGAATTGTGGAATTTATCAAATAAAAAGATAGAACAAGAGCTCTTTATTTAACCTTTAGCTTTTTATACCGTACTCCATGGGATGAAGGTCTATCAGATATTGACCTTATTTTCTTGAAAACCAATTTGAGATATGAAAAATGTTATTTTCCTTTCTCTCATATGCCTTAGATATATAGTTAAAGCATATCATTTCATTTACATGTGCTTGAGTGTTGTCTCAAACAAGTTGCTTCCCATGGTTTCTACCTTGTAATTAGGGTGAAACAGATTGAGATTCATTAGTTTTGACATGTGATCAAGTCACGGGTATAACATTAGGAAGGCCATCAATCTCCAAAATTGGATTTTTCAGTGGTATTCCATGTGAATTAAGGATACAAGTGGTGCAAGAGGGTGAAACTTGTCCATTTTTCGGGCTCTTGAGGAATTTGTGTATCTTCTTCAGTAATGTTCTTCTGATCAGCTACCTCAAGTGTCTTTTTCTGGTATGCTCCACGAAAGCTAATACTAATCAGAAAGAGAAGTAAGGTTCGATACTCATGCTACAAACACACCATGAATGGCTCACATCTACGTACTTTAGCTTCAATAAAATCATGATTTGTCTTCTGTTCTGTTGCTTCTACCTCCTCACTATAAAAAAATAGTAGTTTTGTATAAGTTCCAAATCAAATGAGCTGAACAACAATCTCCACGGTATAAACAAATAAAATATTATGAGGAAACTCATTATGGTTATACAACATTAAGGGAACACAAATTTTACCTCTACTCTACTGTCCACCAACTCTAAGAGGGGTATGTGATGATGGATGAATTGCCAACAATATATGTATCATGTAAAGCCTTTGTTGACCGGTTTAGACCCATGAACCTGAGAAACTGTTATAGAAGATAAAGTTATAAATGTCGAAAGCTAAACTAAGATTCTACTTAATCAAGCATGGTAAACAAACCAAACTGAAGTTTCCAACAAATACCAGTATAAGTATGTTATAATGTCTAATTCTAAAGCACATGTGAGCTAACTTCATCTTAAATTGATATGTATTTAATTTAAATAATTTTACCAGAAAAAGAAAATAAAATGATGTCCATATCTTTTAGCATTGGGGAAGTGCCAATTTTTACATCAAGAGTGAGAAGAACAAATTTTTGTTGGCTATTGTTGTCGGGAGCCACAAGAGGGAAGAAGGACGTGGCCTATGTTTAGAAAATAGGATAAATATAAGGATGACATAGAATAAAATTACAATAATTCAACAATCGGAAGAAGATTTAATAGCACTTCGCATACCAAGGGTAAAAAGAAACATTAAAACCCTAATTGTCGAAGAACCTTCAACCAAACTCTGCAAAATCAAAAGTTAATCAAACTCTTTTAGAGAATTACATGAGACAAAGCCAAACAAGAAGACAACGAACGAAACGGGGTAAACAATTAGAGACACACCTATGTTTTGAACAGCTAATGCAAGGCGATGAGCACCACCTCCAGCGACCTGCTCATCGTCACCTCCTACTAAAGTGAGCCATCATAGGAAAATTTGATACCTTCGTTATTGATCCGAATAGATCAAAATATCTAAACATACACTCAAATTAATAGAAAATAAAGGACTAACGAAGATCAGCTGGAAACCACCCATTAATCAGTCGTGTATTGGGATACAGTTGGAGCTACGACACCCTCTACCTTAGGAGTATGGTTGATGGAAGAGAATGGTCAACCCACATGATTAAAATCAAGAACAACATAAAATTTTAGTTTGGAGGAGAAGAAGAAAGAGGGGGAGCGGAAATCCAGTGAATGGTGGAGTCGGTCTGGGCTTATTCATCAAAAAATAAAAAAAATAAATCTTCATAACCGAGGATATTGGAACAACATTAAGCGACTGAAGCTTGTATGAAGAGGAAACGGTGGTGGAGAAGTAGAATAGAGAGCTTCAAATTCGTTTTGGAACGAGAGAAATGGAGAGATAAAAAGGAAACGGTGGAATAAAGAGTGTAACGGGGATTTCTTGAAATCATATTGAAAAAGGCATACGACTGAGGAGGAGGCACATGTCTCCCACTGTGGAAGACATGTATTGGTGGAGAAGACGGTTCATCATAAAGAATACGCGTGTTCTAATAAGCTGGAGTAAATAGATTGGGGGCGTAGATGTGATGAGAGTGATTGAATAGTGCCTCACGCGCCAAAAAAGAAGGCATGCGTGAAATGCACGAAGCCTTTCTAAAAAAAATGGTTTATATATATATATATATATATATAAATATATATATATATATATATATATATATATATATATATATATATGTATATATACCGGGTAAACGAATAACAAACTCTGTCACATCTTTTTTTGGATACCAAAACTAATTAATTCTTTTAAAAACAATATCCATATAACTTATTTGCTGATATTTTTCATTACACATACATATCATCACTTCATCAATATAAAACATCAAAAAAATCCACGAAATAATTGCATTTTCATCAAAACATTTATGTTGGGAAAATCGAATTGGTGTTTGTTGTAGATCAAAAACAAATTGCTTGGATAAAGATAAAATCGTGTATTCACTGTTCTGAAAAACTATATACTCATATGTCTGATCTTTATAAATATTTTCTTTGTATATTATACTATGAAAGAAAAATTTTCTATTTTACCACATGCATTTGAAACCGTCAACCTCTTTATATTTCATTTTAATATATATTTTATTAACTTACATGTTTATTAAATGTGAAATATTGTTATATTAATGGTAGATTTTTTGAATTATCAATATAAATACTTAAATGTTAATTTAAATATCATGTTAAATACAAAATATAAATCAAAATATCAAATAAACATAAAAGTATTCAAATGTTTTTTTTCTTTAAAATAGCTGATAACATTTTTTTAATGTTCAAATATAAAGAATACATGTAACACCCAAAAATTTCAAGACAAATTTGAACTTTTAAAACATTTCAAACCATTAAAATCATTACAACTTTGTTTTCAAAATATATAAGATCAGAGTTTTTCCCAGAAACATAAACAAATCATGAGGAGCTGTACGATCATGCATTCGCCTTGTCGCGATCCCCCGATGTACCTGAAACAATAAACTGAAACTGTAAGCCCGAAAGCTTAGTGAGTTCCCCCAAAATATCAATCTCATATAACCATAATCATATCACATCCACTAATACAAATCAGCATGCACAATGAGCCTTCAGCCTGACTGGACCGCCTTGCAGGGCCTACAGCCTATCTGGACCGCTCCCGAGCCTTCGGCATGACTGGACCGCCTCGCAGGGCCTACAGTCTATCCGGACCGCTCACTGGGTATGTTGGCCTTCATCACAAAGCAGGACTGCCTCAACCCAACCCCAATCAGACGAACATGCACATAATATCATACGCTAGCTCATATCATATAACAATCAAACCAATCTAACAGATCACTAATCATAGCAACATCCCAATAACCGGGATACAGACCTAATCGGTCACTAACATAGCATCATCCTATAATCAGGACATTGACCTAACCAGGTCGCTACACATAAGCATATCACCACCCTAACTACCAGGATGTAATCAATAAACATATAATGCCATAACCGAATACAATCCATAAAGGGCAAACCTTGGTGCCTTAGACCCTATTGATATAGTGAGGATAACTCACCTCGCAAGTAGTGCTGAAGTACTGCAAATCTCTGACTGCTGTCTCCCCGGAATCTCACACTATCATACCATAAATAATAAGTTAACACCCATCATGACCTTCTTGACTAATTGTCCCCACCATACTCATATTTTCCCAAAATACCCCAGAAGTCCAATAGTAAACCCTTGGTCAAAGTCGAAGTCAACTATCAAGGTCAACAGTCCATGTTGACCTCAACTCGCCGAGTACCCTCGGCTACTCGCCGAGTTCCTGGCCTGACTTGCCAACTCGTCGAGTCACTTGAGTGACTCGTCGAGTTCCTAGTGTCAGTGGCCGTAACTCCTTGGCCAACTGACCGAGTTTTCCCTTTACACTCGCCGCGTTCATACGTGTCCAAACGTTGGGAAAACCCTAGCCGACTTGCCGAGTCTCCCATCTGACTCGCCGAGCCCACGACAATCTTCATCGGACTCGCCGAGTCCCTTCAGTCCTTCATCCATACAAAGGCTTTTTAAGCCATGCTAAGGCTCCAGATTGTAGATCCAGCTTCCCAAGGCATGTTTATCACGTAAAGTTGCAAACTTTACGTGCATGCAAAGCTCTAAAGTCTTAAAATGACAACACCAAGCTTGTAAAGAAGCCTCACACTTGAGGGAAGGCTCACACTTGACAAAGCTGATAACTTTATTGATCTAGAGGCCAAAGGGAGTTCAGATCTGAAGTTGCAACTTCAGATCTTGGCTCAAACACAAGAAACCTTTTCTAAAACCCACCTAAAAGAGATTAAAGATGAAATGAGCCAAGGAAACAGCCTAATACCTTCAAGAGAGTGCCAACTGAAGTAGATCTTTGCTTCCAACGAGTTCCTTGCTTCAATTTACTTGTTTTCCCCAAGTTTTCCCTCACCAAGATCCCTCTTCCAAGCTTTAACACACCAAAGAAACACACACACGCGATTTAGGGTTTAAGAGTGTCAAGGAGCTGTAAAGGGGAGGCTGGGGGAGGCCAATGATCCTTTAAATAGGGTGCAATGCCCCGTAATTTAGGATTTCATCTGCCAGCTCCTACTCGTCGAGTCCCTTCTTGGACTCGGCGAGTGGATCACTAAAACACGCGAACCAACCCGCTGCTACTCGACGAGTAGGTGATGTGTGTTAAACGAACTAAGTTTTATCCTACTTTTTAATTATGAATTTGACACACAAAGGCAGTGGACCTGTCTATTGGTGGTATAGATTAGCAAGCAGGGTATCGAACTCAAGGAACGGAAATTAATCTAACTACTAGAATTATCTAAAACGAATAGTAAAATAGAAGAGTTTTTTCTCTAGTTTTGCAAGACTAGAAACTTAACTAAAACTTAAATAACATTTAACTAAGCAACTAACAGCTAAGCAATCAAAAATTAACCAAATTCAATAGTAAAAGAGACTTCTGTTTAGGTTTGAATCATTTGATCCTATGGTTGATTTTATGGTAAATGTGTTGGATTAACTTTTCATTGGCTACCGATTAAGGTGATTAGGTTCACGTTCGCTATTACTAATCCTTAGAAAACAGATTAATTCAAGCAATGGCCAGTTGTCTAAATTAATGAATTTCCTAGTTTATTAATTCGGGTTAAGTAAGACTTGTAGTGGTTAGTTAAACTAATAATTCACTTAAGCTCTTGTTGATGGTTTATCACACAAGCTTACACATTAATTTACCTATTTGCTAATTAATCCTAGTTTCACGTTCGCTATTCGTAGGCACATAACAATGTTGTCACATAAATCACATGAGATAAGCAATTAAGAGATGTCCATGCAGCTTAATTACTTGTCAATTAACAGAAAATAGTTATGGTTAATGCATAAGGTTCTTTTAACAAGCTTAACAAAACAATATCACCAAATTAAATTAATCCTAACCATAAAATCAATCCATATTCACAAAATCATCTACCCTAAACAGAAGATAAAGGTCTTAGTTCATAGTTGTAGTAAAAACAAACTCACAAACGAATTCAATTAGTTCAATCATGACTCAATCAAAAGATTAACTAAGAATAAACTAGAATGTGCCTTAATCCTCCTCAAAATCGAACGTAGGGTTGATTCTTCAGCTCCTCACGGTCCAGCAGCACCTTCAATCGCAACTTAGTCTCCTAGGGTTCCAGATAAGTTTTTTTCTCGATCTTAAAGTCTTTATTTATAGTTTTCTGGAAACAGATTTGACTCGTCGAGTCTAGGTACCGACTCGCCGAGTCCTTCATAAGACAATCCCAATAAATAATTAGCCAATAAATAATAAAAATCTATACTAAATATATAGCTAAATATGCACATATTAAAATACCCCATACTTGACTTTTGCTTGCCCCCAAGCAAAACTGAATTTTAGCACACTAATATTACATAAGACAATCCCAATCAAACCCAGCCATTATGTCAAGACCTCAACGCATGCATTTGTGACTAAAACTTTTCCTAAGGAACCCCCTCAATTCTAAATACTCACAATCCTCATAAACACTCGCCCACTTCTTTTGAACAGTGCTCATTTTATGCATCCCTCCGAATCCATCTGCAGAAAACCTCTTAGCCGCAAGGTATTTTTGGTTGAGCGACCCAAGCATACATAATCTAGACAATTACAACTTTTTGATACCACTATAGAGCTTATTTGGAATTCTTCACTTTTTTGATAATTTATTCTTGATTTCTTTGAATTCACCACCTTATTTGATTTATTTTTGGTATCTTCAACTTTTGAACTTTCAGAATTTTGATCTTTTGATCTTCACTTTGATTGCTCCAAAATTCTTACAACTTTTACTTTTAATTCCCTATCTTTTTTTTTAACATGTATCTCACTTTTTTTTCACTCAATGCCTACATGCTTAAGCAAGGGCGCTCAACTTCAACCTTTATTGATTAAAGATAAAAAATTTCTTGGATACATTTCTGGTACACGATGCTAAACATATTGCATCCATCAAACTAAGCGAGGTTGTGTTTTTGTCCCATGATTTCACTAGAATAAGGGAGGCCACAAATGCACTAGAACGTATATTGTCTCAACTAAACATTTGGGTCTTCATGCAATCATCAAACATAACACTAGCATGGAATCCTAATTGTTTTTACCAAAATTTTCTAAATTAAGTCCTAGCAATTTATGCAAAAATTTCAAAATTATACCTAAAGTGGGATTCTAATGTAAATAATACAATACCTAAAGTGGCATTCTAATGTAACTAATATAATCAACCCCCTGCCCCACACTTAATTTATGCAATGTCCCCATTGCATGTTATGCATGAAAAAAAACAACAACGTAAAGAGGGAATTGGAACAAACTCCCATGGGATAGTAGTAGCGAGGTTGATGTTTCTTCATGAAGAGATCCATCTTTAATTGGCTTTAGGCATGGGAACAGCTCATCCATGCCTTGGGCGTCAAAATCTCGTGTGGTGCAGCTCCAAAATTGCAGGACTTAATCTTCAAAAATGCAGGACTTCAGGAATTAATCTTCGAAAATGCAGTCAAATGTCGTGTAAAATATCATCAAATCAGCAGCTTTAGAGGTGGAATGAAAAGCGACTCGTCGAGTTAGTAAGGCGACTCGTCAAGTTGTGTCGCGAAAATGGCAGAATTCATTAATTTGCCCTATGACTCGTCAAGTTCATGATGTGCACTCGGCGAGTTCCACGCTGTGTGATAAAAATGTGTATTATACTCCAAATCCGGTTTGGTATGCTGAAGTAGCATCAAAAAGACACTTATGCTCTTCTCTTCTTCAGTATTCACACACTCTTTAACCCTCTCTAGAGCCGGACTCGATACTCAAAACTTCACTCTCTCTTGCCTAAACTTGAGTCTTTCCATTTTTCTTTCACTCTCTAGACCCCTTGCATGCATACCCTAATTCAAATTCTGAGAAAAACCAACATCAAACATAAAATAAAACAAACCAAATCCTACTTAGAAGTTCAAACAAAACAAATAAAAACAAGCAAAATAAAAATTGTTTTAACACAACCAAAATAAAAAGGATAGAACTTCAATCTTCATTCTTCCTCTTCATCATCATCTCTTGCTCCACTCCCACCGGCTTCACTCCTTCGTGCATTTATCCGTTCTTCCCAAGTAGGCACATAAGGAAATTGTCCACCATCTACATGTTGGATGTTGAAGTGATTAAACATTTGGATAAATGACCGGTTGGCGACTTCCCAAATCATCTTGGTATCTCCTTCCCTCCACATTAAACCATTCCTCGGGTATCTCATTTTCAACTGGAATCACTGGTGGGTCTTCACGTGCTCGGTCATGTCTCGACCTTACCCTCCTTCCCGGCTCCTCGGGTCCTATCACCGCATCATCATGAGGAATGGAATAGTGGCTCCCTCCATAATCTTCAAAGTGTCTGCCACCACGTTCGCTTTACCGGGGTGGTAAAGGATCTCGCAGTCGTAGTCCTTGACTACATCCAGCCACCTGCGCTGCCTCATGTTCAGGTTCGGTTGATCCATTATGTGTCTCAAACTCTTGTGATCCATGTATATGGTACAACAGACCCCATATAAGTAATGTCTCCATATCTTGAGAGCGAACACCACCGCTCCCAGCTCCAGATCGTGATTAGGATACCTCGTCTCATGCGGCTTCAGCTGCCGTGACGCGTAGGCTATCACCCGCCCTCTCTGCATGAGGACCGCCCCTAAACCCGTGATGGATGCATCACTGAACACCACAAAATCCTCCACTCCCTCCGGGAGTGTCAAGACTGGAGCCTCGTACAAATGCTGACGGAGAGTCTCAAACGCCCTCTACTGTTCAGGGCTCCACCGGAAATCCACCCCTTCCTCGTCAGACGAGTGAGGGGTACTACAATCTTAGAGAAATCCCGAATAAACCTCTGGTAGTACCCTCCTAAACCCAGAAAACTCCTGATGTCCGAAGGTGACCTCGGCACCTCCCACTGCATGACCGCCTCGATTTTGGCCGGGTCGACCAAAATCCCCTCCTGGTTAACGAGATGTCATAGGAACTGGACCTCCCGCAACCAAAACTCACACTTCGAGAACTTGGCATACAACCGTTCTCGTCTCAGAACTCCCAACAACTCCCTGAGGTGCTCCTCGTGCTGCTCTCGGGTCTTGGAATACACCAAGATATCATCTATGAACACGATGACCGAGCGATCAAGCATCGGTCTGAAGACCCGATTCATCAGGTCCATGAATACTGCTGGTGCGTTGGTGAGCCCAAATGGCATCACTACTAACTCGTAATGACCATAACAAGTCCGAAACACAGTCTTCTCCACGTCCTCCTCTCTGACCCGGACCTGATGATATCCCGACCTCAAATCAATCTTGGAGAACCAAGATGCACCCTGCAACTGATCGAAAAGATCATCTATCCTCGGGAGTGGATAACGGTTCTTCACCGTCAAATTGTTCAACTCCCTATAATCAATGCACATCCGATGCGAACCGTCCTTCTTCCTGACGAAAAGGATCGGTGCTCCCCATGGAGAACTGCTAGGTCGAATGAACTGCTTGCCTAGCAGTTCCTGCAGTTGTAAAGACAGCTCCTGCATCTCGGGTGGCGCCAACCGATACGGCGCCTTGGCAATAGGAGCCGCACCCGCCACCGGGTCGATCCGGAACTCGACCTGCCTCTCCGGAGGTATCCCTGGCAACTCCTCCGGGAACACGTCGGCAAACTCCCTAACTACGGAAACCTATGAAACTGAAATCTGATCCCTAACCCGCGTATCCACCACACACGCTAGATAACCTGCACACCCGTGCTGAATATACTGCCGAGCCCTGGCAGCTGAACAAAACCCTGATCCCACTCTGGTGCCCTCACCATATACAATCAGTTCTTCCCCACTTGGGGTTCGAACTACCACTCGTTGGCCCTCACAGTTAATCATAGCACCGAACCGACTAAGCCAATCCATCCCTACAATCACACACACCTCCCCCATGGGGATCAGAATCAAATCTATCAGAAAGGACACCCCGAAAATCTCCAACTCACACCCTCGGTAGACCGAAGAAGCAGAAACCCCGTGTTCGTTGGCGATAGAGACTCGCAACGGACACTCCAACTCGCCCTCTGGCACACTGAACTCGCTACTAAATGATTGAGATACGAAGGATCGACTCGCCCCCGAGTCAAATAAAATCAAAGCATGCAAAGAGTTCACTAAAAACATACCTAATCACAGGAACAACAGATAAGCATAAAACAATTATAATAAATGAAATAAAGGAGAGAGACATACCAGCAACCACATCCGGTGCTGCCCTGGCCTCCTCTGTTGTCAGCTGGAAGGCACGCCCCTGAGCCTTCGGAGGCTCTGTATTGACTGGCCTCCCATCCGGTATCCTCAATGTAGCCGGCGCTGGAGCCTGCGCTGGCCTGGCTGCGAGCTGTGGACAGTTGGTCTTCACGTGACCAACCTGATGACAGTGATAACATAACCTCATATCCGATGCAGGGGCTATCTGGCGACAATCCCTAGCATAGTGCCCCTCCTTGCCACACTTGTGGCACCCACTACACGGCCGACAAACTCCAGAATGACTCTTGCCGCACTTTCCACAAGTGCGGTTCTGCTGACCCCCGGTCCTAGAATCAGCGGTCTTAGACCGCTTAGGCGCCGGCTGAGACTGCGCCGAGGCCTGCCGCTGCTCCCTCATCTGCAGCTCAATCTCCAACTTATGCCGCCTAGCGGCCTCCTGCAACTCCAAAAGAGTATCACATCGCTGGGTAGACACAAACTGACGGATGTCAGTCTTGAGCATGCTCAGATAATGGGTCATCTGAGCCTGCTCAGAAGCAAACTCTGGGCATAACATCGCCCTCTCTGTGAATATGCGGGTGATCTCCGTCACCGACTCCCCCTCCTGTCTCAAACTCAAAAACTCCTGTGACAGCCATTCCCGCTCGACCCGTGGAATGTATCGGGCGCGGAACATATCCCTGAACTGCTCCCAAGTAACAGCAGCTCTCTGATCATCAGTGTACGACCCAGTCGCCAATCTCCACCAGTCCTTGGCCCCGGACCTTAGCAGGTTCAGAGCACACCTGACCTTAGCAGGTTCAGAGCACACCTGACCTTCTGGTTAGTAGGACACGATCAGGTAAAGAAACACCCCTCCACATCTGAGATCCACATCATAGCCTTGATGGGGTCCTGCGTCCCATCAAAAGTAGGGGGCTTCGTGTTATCGAAGTCCCTGTACTGGAAGCCCCGAGTGGCTCCTCCTCCTCCCCGTGCCACTGTTACAGCCGATGCAGCTGCATCGGCAGCCATCTCCACAAGGGCCGCGTATCTCTCGTTGAAGTACTCGACCATGGCGGTCTTAATAGACCCAAACATCTCCAGCAGCTGTGCCCGGAATGCAGCAACAACCTCATCATGCAAGATCTCCCGAATCCTGGCATCCAACTCCTCCGTACCCATCTGCACCACGGGCTCAGGTGTTGTTGGCCCCTCCTGGCCTCCGTCTCCTGATCCTGATCCTGAACCGGATCCAGTCACAAACCGTCTCGACGTCACCATTCTGAAACATACCACAAGATATCAGATAATCCACATAAATAACTGGGAACCAACTCCCGACTAAACTCTAGGGGTTGTGACTTCCCTGATACGCGTATGGGTCCTGTGCTTTCAGTAGTACGGGCCCATACTACCTTCCACACCTACCCATATTTGTCTCAAGTATCACCACAACACCCTAACAATATACATAGCGAATGCTCAATCCTCACTCCTAGAGGAAGGCTAACTGAATCACGACTGACCTACCGGCCTCACACAACCCACCCATTCATGAAACTTCCACCAACCCTGCAGCATAGTGTATGTTAATCACACATAACGTTGGACCCTATAGACTTTCGAATATCCGACCCTACCCTAAGCCCTAATCAATAAGAGCATAACATAAGGTCAAATCAAACATTCTCAGGCTATAAGATCTTAATTATGTGGAACTGTGATACATACACAAGTAACTACAGTAATGATGTCAATCTCACAAAAATAAACCCTAGGCTAGCAGGCATCACGTAATCAGGCAATTCTATCATGAAATTCCTGAGGATCCCTAGTCTAGTACTAGCATGCTGTTCTATCATATCATAATATCAAATAACTGTATGGTATTTTGGGGTCTACTTACTGGCTCCGGCTGATCGTACACTCTGCATCCTCCTTTACTTATTTTGAAAACCATTTGAAAAAAAATCATTTTAAAATCTTTCCCTTGATTTGAGACTGGAGTCACGCGAGTGTTTCTGCAATTCACTCATACCAAGGCTTTGATACCAACTTGTAACACCCAAAAATTTCAAGACAAATTTGAACTTTTGAAACATTTCAAACCATTAAAATCATTACAACTTTGTTTTCAAAATATATAAGATCAGAGTTTTTCCCAGAAACATAAACAAATCATGAGGAGTTGTACGATCATGCCTTCGCCTTGCTGCGATCCCCCGATGTACCTGAAACAATAAACTGAAACTGTAAGCCCGAAAGCTTAGTGAGTTCCCCCAAAATACCAATCTCATATAACCATAATCATATCACATCCACTAATACAAATCAGCATGCACAATGAGCCTTCAGCATGACTGGACCGCCTTGCAGGGCCTACAGCCTATCTGGACCGCTCCCGAGCCTTCGGCATGACTGGACCGCCTCGCAGGGCCTACAGTCTATCCGGACCGCTCACTGGGTATGTTGGCCTTCATCACAAAGCAGGACTGCCTCAACCCAACCCCAATCAGACGAACATGCACATAATATCATACGTTAGCTCATATCGTATAACAGTCAAACCAATCTAACAGATCACTAATCATAGCAACATCCCAATAACCGGGATACAGACCTAATCGGTCACTAACATAGCATCATCCTATAATCAGGACATTGACCTAACCAGGTCGCTACAGATAAGCATATCACCACCCTAACTACCAGGATGTAATCAATAAACATATGATGCCATAACCGAATACAATCCATAAAGGGCCGGCCTTGGTGCCTTAGACCCTATTGATATAGTGAGGATAACTCACCTCGCAAGTAGTGCTAAAGTACTGCAAATCTCTGACTGTTGTCTCCCCGGAATCCCACACTATCACACCATAAATAATAAGTTAACACCCATCATGACCTTCTTGACTAATTGTCCCCACCATACTCATATTTTCCCAAAATACCCCAGAAGTCCAATAGTAAACCCTTGGTCAAATTCGAAGTCAATTATCAAGGTCACCAGTCCATGTTGACCTCAACTCGCCGAGTACCCTCGGCTACTCGCCAAGTTCCTGGCCTCACTCGCCAACTCGCCGAGTCACTTGAGTGACTCGTCGAGTTCCTAGTGTCAGTGGCCATAACTCCTTGGCCAACTCGCCAAGTTTTCCCTTTACACTCGCCGCGTTTATACGTGTCCAAAGGTTGGGAAAACCCTAGCCGACTCGCCGAGTCTCCCATCTGACTCGCCGATCCCACGACAATCTTCATCGGACTCGCCGAGTCGACCATGCGACTCGCCGAGTCCCTTCAGTCTGTCATCCATACAGAGGCTTTTTAAGCCATGCTAAGGCTCCAAATTGTAGATCCAGCTTCCCAAGGCATGTTTATCATGTAAAGTTGCAAAATTTACGTGCATGTAAAGCTCTAAAGTCTTAAAATGACAACACCAAGAGTGTAAAGAAGTCTCACACTTGAGGGAAGGCTCACAATTGACAAAGCTGATAACTTTATGGATCTAGAGGCCACAGGGAGTTCAGTTCTGAAGTTGCAACTTCAGATCTTGGCTCAAACACAAGAAACCTTTTCTAAAACCCATCCAAAAGAGATTAAAGTTGAAATGAGCCAAGGAAACAGCCTAATACCTTCAAGAGAGTGTCAACTGAAGTAGATCTTTGCTTCCCACGAGTTCCTTGCTTCAATTTACTTGATTTCCCCAAGTGTTCCCTCACCAAGATCCCTCTTCCAAGCTTTAACACACCAAAGAAACACACACACACACGATTTAGGGTTTAAGAGTGTCAAGGAACTGTAAAGGGGAGGCTGGGGGAGGCCAATGATCCTTTAAATAGGGTGCAATGCCCCAGAATTTAGGGTTTCATCTGCCAGCTCCTACTCGTCGAGTCCCTTCTTAGACTCGGCGAGTAGATCACTAAAACATGTGGACCAACCCGCTGCTACTCGACGAGTAGGGCAACCAACTCGTCGAGTAGACCTTGAAATCAAGAAGATTCTTATATAAAATCGATACCTGAGAATCGGGGCCTTACAATAAATCCATAGATCTAGGAGATATAACATTTTTTTAATGTACAACGAGTGAGATGACAAACGGGTAACAAGTTGCGCTGCTAAACCTTTTTGTATGGTAAAGCCAATTATTTTAAAGAATACATCTATAGATCTAGAGGATATAACATTGCTATGCATGATCCGTTGTACTATATTAAGTGGCTTCACCGTATCCAGCACGAGAACCAAACGTTTCAAATGCAAATGGTATGAGCACCTGTTGATTTTCCATGCACAATTTCACATGTTTGCTGACCTTGCCTATAGTAGCTTTTAAAGTAGCATGTCCTGCCATGAAACTCTCAACCCTCAATCCCACGAGAGGGGATACCCCTGTAAGGTCCACACATGCGTGTTTCCTCCAACCCATCCAAAAATCAAAACGTCAGTCAGTCTAAGGATTGACTTTCCTTCTGCCGGGTCAAACTACATGTCGAATTAAGTAAAAATATCTAGAAGTAATTTTTAATAATAGCTGAAAAGGTTTTAAATTTGGCAAATTACAGCAATTGTCCCTTGTGCACATGCCAGAAAGCGTGTTTAGTCCCTATTTTCAAAAATTAACTCGGACCGTCCCTCGTTTGCATAAAACTTGCACTTTTTGTCCCTGATATATGTTTTTGTTGCTCATCTAGTCCACGACAGATCTAAAATGACCATAATGCCATTTGTGTATTTCTTTTCCAATTAATTTAAATGAAGAACTATGAGTATAATCAAGGTAAAGACAATAAATAAATAAGAAGAATGTTTTGAAAGAGTTTGATATGAGAGAAAGGTGAAAGAGAGTTAATACGAGAATATGCTGTCTTTGGAAGAACAATCCACACTATTCTTGTCATTAAATCACTCTTTAATAGTCAAGGAGGAACATCGTACAAACCGATCAACATACAAAGGACTAGATAATCACACTACTTCTGATATTCTGATTATCCAAATAAACAAAAGAGACTTGGTCCTATGAAATGTTACATCATATAAAAAGACAAGAATAATTAATGCATAAATAGACACTTGATCTCGGATCATTTCTTCATCTCAGAACTTGCTCCATTTCGGACTCTGACTTCATCTCGTACCACCACACATTTTGGACTCAAGACTGACTTCGGATCTTCAAGAGTTAGAGATTGCTAGAGGTTCACTTTCAGGTTCCAAAAATCTCCCCCTAAGTGAACTTAGCAATCCAGTCAGCTTACTTCGATTCTTCCTTGATAAACACAAACGCCCAGTACAACCAATCTATGACTTCGATATACCACTGAAGCTGACTTATGAATTTTGCCTTTACATGCTCTGGTGCTTCTGATTTTGATGCATGATTGACAAACTCATGAAGGGATTTGGTGGGAACTAGATGCTTGTCAAGGAGTCGGAAGAATTCCTTCTTGTTCGTTTTCTTTGCATGTACACAAACCCAAGCACAGGTTCATCAATTGGTCCCTCTGCAAATATCTCAGCTTTTGGCATCTCGAAATCAATATTTGCTAAGTATTTTTCGGTTCCGAACAAGTGGGCCAATTGAAAGTCGCATCTGCAGAATTCAGTCATAAACTTTGAGGAAAACCAAGGCAGCATGATAAGCTCCGATGTTAAGATCGTCATTTTGGTGGCTTCTGAAGTGTGCAACTATCGTCAGGATATCGTTGGGATTGATTGCTGGGAAGTCGGCATCTGTGATAATGATTTGAGTTTGTTTGCTTAGGAAGATGTGGTATCGGAACAACACACAGTTTAATTCAAATTTGATTAGGATTTTCCTTCGGAACCCAGAGATCTTGGTGATTGTTTTCCGAGACCATACTTCTTTTTGGGGAAGTGCGTTCTTGGAGTAAAAAGTCTTCAAGCATTCACGTTCAGTTCTGATGATCATTTGTGGATCATCTTCTGGGTGGAGAGGAGCGAACTTGGTGTAGAATTTGTTGTATGGAGAGATGGACAGATCAATCTGGTCCGAGTCTTGATTTGGGAGATCATAATACATAAATGGCACTATGTCCAAGTCCAAATCATGTCTTATCCCCTTTTCGGTAAAGAGGGTAAAGCCCTAGCATCGGATGAGGATTATCTTTAAGGGCTTGGATCCGGATGCTTTCCTCGAGGGCTTGATTTATTTCTTCCTGAGACCAACCAATTTTCATTTTAACAGGAGTCTCAGAGCTATGAAATTCCGAGATGGGTTTCTTTCCCTTATCTTGCTGTTTGTTGATGACCGAGAAAATGTGTTGCATGTTTTGATCAATGGAGAATTTCGGAGGAGAGAAAATGAGGGGCTCTTCAGGAATATCATCAGGCTTCCGAAGAGGAGAGCCTTCATCAATGGGAGTAATACTGGGTGAGGGAATCGGAGGCAATATCTATTTGGTGGCTCAGAAGGCATCAATTGTTAGCTTGGTTTTTTCCTTAGCCACTTCACGACTTCTTTGAAGTACATCAGCCAGAGTTGATGGCCATGACACAGCCAACCATATCCGTTGCTCTTCCTCGGATAACACTTTGGCTGGGAATTTCCTTGGAGCTGGAATCCCTATAATAGCATTGGTGATATACTTATCTTCATCCTCCTCCTCCTCCTCCTCATCATCATCATCATCATCATCATCATCATCATCATCATCATCATCATCATCATCATCATCTGGCGAACCTGTAAGAACTTGCAAGGAATCATCAGAATCTTCATCTTGGAGTCTAAACTCCAAGAGAGGTTTCCAAGGGATGGATTGACTTCTCCTGCTAGGCCCTTCTCCCCCTCTTGCAGCGGATGACCCGACAACTGGTGCAAGCAATGTGGTCTCCTAGAGTTCCAAGAATCGATCGAATACCTTTTGAAAGCTTTTATTCATCTGCAATGTTAGGGCATCATAAGCTTCAGCTATGGGATCCTGATACTTTAAGTGGTCAAAGAGGGATGCAAGGATTGAGAGCATCTCAACAAATTTGTTGTTCGGAACATCCATAATGTTCCACCATGCCATGAGAAGCTTGATAAGAACTTGTTGCATGATGAAGTTCATTTCATCTTTCTTCTTGATTTCCTTCTCCATTCTCTGAATTTGTTTTTCGTGGCAGACGTGGTTCTGTTTAATGAGCTCATTTGTTTCACCGATCATATCATCGTGAACCTTCAACATTGTGGTGATAGTGTTGAGGTAGTGATCTAATCTTCCATTGTATTTCTGCTCGACCTCCTCAACTCTGTGCTTGAGTTGGAGGGAAATAAGTTGATCGAGCTACGCTTCCCTTACAACAGTTGTGGGTCCGAACTTTGTGGCTTCGGACAAGGAGAGAAAAATGGCATCTAGATTGGAGTCGGGGCCAGAAACCTTGGCATCAATCTTAGAGTCGAGTGCGGCCATAAAGGTTTCAATTGATTCGACCTTTTTGATAGTTTCGGAGACATTGTCTTGGAGTTCCAATAGGGCAAAGGGATCAACATAATTACCACCTGATGATCCTGTGTTCGAGGTGGAGGTCCGAGACTTGGCTTTATCATCATCTTGATTAACAGGTGGTTCGGAGGTGCCAACCTAAGTTGCTTTTTTGGCTGTATTATCTTGTTTGGGAGGAGTAGATTCTGTTTCACCTCCGAGATGCATTTGGGATTGATCATCAATCTTGATCTCTTCATCAACAGGATCGGAAGAAGAGGAGGAGAGCCCAAAATCATACACTAGCCTTGAAGAAGATGGCTTAGTTGGAAGATGAAATAAGGAAAACAGTGATTGAACAACAATAGAGGCACTATCATCATCAAACAGAACTTCATCTAAAAGCTCTTCATCTGGATCGGGGTGGAAAGCGTCATGATGTTGAGTTCTGGGAGGATCGTCCGAGACGATGTTGTCTTGTGTCTCTCCAGAGGCGAACTCTAGATCAACAATTTCATTAGTTGGAGCAACAAAGGGTAAGTTGCTTTGGATGGCCCTGTTTCTCATCGAAATGAGAGTTGCTTCAACCTGAGATCTAGTGAGCTCTGGATGCCTTGTATAAGCCCTGTTAACAAAATCTGACCAGAGAGGATCATTAGCACCTGGTCGTCCTGTACCTTTACCAGGTATCAGACCAGTTGTGGCATCCGAGGTAGGAGGGACAACTCCTGCTTAGGAATGCTTGGAGTCCGAGACGGGGATCTCGAACTGTGCTTGTGAAGAAAGAATGGGGTTTTCCAAATTGACTCGTCGGTTTGTTCCAGGGGTGCAAGGAACTATGTTCAACACCAGCAGCACCTTGTTGGGAAGGTGAGGGTGGATTATGTGGAGACTCCCCGTGAGTGTATGATTGTGGTAGTGAAACTTCGAAGGGTACTTCGGAAGAGTGGCTTGGTGGGGTTAGGGGATGGCCAGAATCAGCCGGAATGTCTTTGGTTCCCTCCTGTTGAGAGGTGGAACCGAATTTGGTACTCTTTTTAGCTTTGGGTTTAGAGGGAGAGGATTTCCTTTTTGCATCCTTCTTTTTCTTACCTCCAGGCTAAACTGGCTTGGTCTCATCCGAGATAGGCTCAACGATAACTGGGGTAGATTGTGTAGGGCGATACACAATCGAGGTCCACAAGTGGTGTTTCAAGTGAATGGAATCAGATGGTAAGAGGGCCAACATATGTTCAGGCAATCGCCTATTGGGTCCGAAAGGCACCTGGTTTGGAAGGCGATAAGTTTTGATAGTTGTAAAAGATATGAATGCCTCTTTCGGAATTGTATTGATAGGAATGGGTTCCTTCCAATGCTTGTAAAGTTTTTGAACTGTGAGAGCCCAGAACCTAGGACTCGAAATTTCTTGTGGTTTCCGATTGACTGAGAACTTAAGAAAGTCTTGCCACAAGACTTCAGTGATGTCGACGACGTTGGACTCTCTGGTGAAGATGTTGTAGACGACGTACAACCAATATTTGCTCATTGTATTAGTACCACTATGTTTGCCGGAGAGACCTCAAAGTATGAGGTCCATTAACACATTCCAAAATCCAGGAATGGCTGATTTCTTGAACGGTTTGGCTTTGAATTCCCCTGCATAGCCAATGTCGTTAAGGAACGACTAAAATTCTTGAGGAGTAGGTTCTTGAACAGTGAAACCCTGAGGGTTTTCCGGCATCCCGATTGCAGCAAGGAATGTCTTCTTGTGAACATGAATGATGCGATCACAAGAAATCACAGTCTCAAGAACATTATCTTCGCTTTTGATCCTTTCAAACGCCGTGTGAAGAATACGAAGAGGAAGTAGTGGATCAGGGATCTTGGTGAGTCGAACAGAAAGAGGATGATGAGCAATAAAATCGATCATGACCCGGATGGACTCATCATAGTCCATGGGATCTAGGGAGAAAAGCTGAGTCGTATCCTTGAAGAAGGGTTCTGTCGACGATGACGAGGCATACCCTTTGGAAGACTTCTTCTTGGGAGCGAATTTGGTAGCTTTGGGAGTAGATTGAGAGGAAGCCATTGTTGCTGGTTTCAAAGCTTGAAGAACACTTTAGCACAGAGAGGAAGATGAGGATTTTGAGAACGTAAATGGTAAAAGGGGGTTTTGGAGGGTCTTTTATAGGTTCAGGAAAAGTTGGGTCGGGATAGAGAAGTAATGATGAAACCCGAATTTGGAAATAGATCGCATTTAATGTGTTGCCATTTTTAGATTGAGTTGACCTGCAATGACTAAAGTAACCTCTGACTGTACGTGTAAAATGGAAACTGTCGCCTCATTGACATGATGTTTGCTTTGACGGAGACGTGTGCAAAAAGTGCATTTTTTCTAGGACTAAAAGATAATCATCATTAAAATATAACCGTTTGAGTTATTAAGAGAAAAAAATTTCGAAAAAGAAATGATGAAAAACCTTTTGAACTTCTTCTAAAAGAATCGATCTCGGAGCCTGAAGGTTCAGAGATGTTTTGAAAGAGAATCTCTGACCGGAAATATTCGAGATGAATTCGTGATATGGTCTCGGATCATGAAAAGGTTCCAGATGAGTTTATGAAGTGATCTCGGAGCACAAAGGTTCCGAGATGAATTTATGAGATGATCTTGGAGCACAAAGGTTCCGAGATGAACTGTCATAAGATGCTTCCAAGATTAGAATGAAGACTCTTGTACATAATATAGAGTACGAGATTGCACAGACTCGGACTGAATATTAGAGGTAAAAGATAGGAAGATCTTAGTGGACATTTATTAAATAGATTGTGAGACTCCGAGACAAGAAGGAAATGATCTCGGACATAGAAGGAGATGAAAATTCAATACTGTTTCGGACTTGAATTCCGAGATGATCTTCTTATTATACTTATGAAGTATGTTCCGATGTGAGGTTAATGCCAATGTGACTATATTGGTCATGAACTCCATATGATGAGGTGAGTTGTACAACTTAAAACTAGAAAAGATGGTTAGACAAAAAAAACACGTAAAATGATCTTGTTTATTCCGAGAGGAAGTAATTCCGAGATGAAAAGATTTTAACGTCAGAATTATTTTACTTTCTGATGTTGCCATCAAAGAGTACAAATCTATTGAAAGAACTGAGGATCAGGCATCATCCTACCCATTTTGTTCAGAAAACCATTGAATTTGGTTTCATCTAATGCCTTAGTAAAGACATCAGCAATCTTATCGTTAGATGGAACAAAAATAAGTTCGATGTTACAATTTAAAACATGATCTTTAATGAAATGGTACTGTATATCGATGTGTTTCGTCATTGAGTGCTGAATTGGATTATGCGAAATTGCAATGGCCCTTTGTGAATCACAATAGATTGGAATTTGTTGAAACCGGTAACCAAAGTCCAAGAGTTGTGATTTTATCCAAAGAACTTGAGATGTGCAGCTTGCAGCAACAATGTATTCCGCTTCAGCTGTTGAAAGTGCAATGCAGTTCTGTTTCTTAGATAACCATCTAACCAATCGACCACCCAAAAATTGGCAGCCACCAGATGTGCTTTTTCTGTCCAATTGAAGACCGCCATAGTTCGAATCAGAATATGCTTGAAGGAGGAAACTCTCATTTACTGGGTACCAGATTCCGAGACTCTTTGTACCTTTGAGGTATCAGAATATTTGCTTAACAACCAAGAGATGAGACATCTTTGGATTGACTTGAAATCTGACACACAAACATGTTGAAAACATGATGTCTGGACCACTTGCTATAAGGTAGGGTAGTGATCCAATCATTCCTTTGTACTTCCTTTCATCAACAGCAACACCTGAAGGGTCCGAAAAGATTTTGTGTCTGAAACCCATAGGTACCTTGGCAGAGGCACAGGTGTTCATTGAGTATTTCTTGATGAGCTCTGAGATGTATTTCTCTTGGTGAATAAAGATTCCTTAATTGGTTTGTTTCATTTGGGGACCAAGGAAGAAACTCAATTCACGATTCATACTCATTTGGAATCGATTGACCATCAATTTGGCAAAATCAGCAACCATTGATGAATTTGTGGATCCAAAAATGATATCGTCAACATAAATTTAGACAAGCATGAGATGCTTTCCATTTGACCTTTGGAACATGGTAGGATCGAGAATACCTCTTTGAAAACCAGAACGCTTGAGGAAGTCGGTGAGAGTCTCGTACCAGGCACGAGGAGCTTGCTTGAGGCCATAAACGGCTTTTCAGAGTTTACAGCAGTAGTTAGGATATGCGAGATTGACAAAACCGGGAGGCTGTTGAAGATATACTTTAGTATCCAATTCACCATTAAGTAAGGCACTTTTGACGTCCATCTGGTAAACCTTAAAGCCTTTGTGAGATGCATAAGCAAGAAAGATTTTGATGGCTTCAAGACAGGCAACAGGAGCAAAGGTGTCATTGTAGTCAAGCCCTTCGATCTATGTGAATTCTTTGGCCACCAATCTTGCTTTATTTTGAATGATAACTCCTGCGTCGTCTAGCTTGTTTCGAAACACCCATCTTGTATCGACAATGGGATGATTCTGAGGAGGAGGAACGAGAGTCCACAGTTCCACTTCATTTCTATCGAATTCTGCCAATTCTTCCTGCATGGCTGTAATCCAGTTTGCATGTTCTAATGCTTCCTTGATGGATTTGGGTTCAACCATTGAGATAATTGTCAAGAAATGACATTCATTTTAAACACTTGTGGCAGAACAAGTTTGTACGACGGCTTTTGGATTTCCAATAACTTGGTTCGGAGGATGATCCCTTGTCCAAATGTGTAGTCTCGAAAGTTCTTGTGCAGTATAGGATCCTATATCAACAATGGGGTTGTGTTTCTCCCCCAGAATAATTTGAACTTGGGGATGAAGCTCCCCCTGAACTTCTGAACCGGACACATTAACGTCGTCCTCAGGTGGAAAATCAAAGAAATTTGCATCATCGTTGTTGATTGGAGGATCAATTTCAGCAAATTGATCAGCTGCATCTTGAAATCCATCTACATTTGATTCAAGGGAAGGTTGATCATTCTCCCCCTCAACCTGAGAAGGTTGAAACGGTTAGGAATTAAATGGACGAAGACTGGGTGTCGGACCTGAAACATTTTTTGAAATAGGAGCTTCAGTTGATGAGATTTGTCTTGTCTGAGATTCCGAATCAAGAGTTGTTTCTGAAGGTCCGAACAGGGTTTCAAAGTCAACTTTATAAATTGTTTGCTGGTTCTGACATCTTGGCGCTGGAGCATCGAACTCCATGATGTGATTTGTGACATGGGTTTGGCCAGAATTCCGAACAAATTTGTCATCAAAGGTGACATCAAATCTTTCTTCTAGAACTCGACTTCACCGATTAAGAACTTAATAAGCCTTTGATTTTGCGGAGTACCCAAGAAAGATTGCTTCATCGGCTTTGGGTTGGAACTTTGTAAGCTGATCGCGGTTGTTTTTGATGAAGCATATGCATCCAAAAACATGAAGAAAAGAGATACTAGGCTTTTGACCGTTCATGGTTTCGTACGGTGTCATATTGAGGCGTCGACTGATAATACTCCTATTCTGAGTGAAGCATGCAGTTGAGACAGCTTCAGCACAAAGATAGAGTGGAAGATTTACAACGTTAAGCATGGATCAAGCAGCTTCAACAAGTGTTTTGTTGCGTCGTTCAACTACACCGTTTTGTTGTGGGGTGTATGGAGCAGAGAATTTGTGGTCTATACCTTTCTTGGTGAGGAAGTTCTCAATGGTGGCATTAGTAAACTCCGAACCATTATCACTTCGGATTCATCTCACAGGAAGTTTGATAAGAACTTCAATTCCTTTGATAAAGTTGATGGGTTACGAGGCTGTTTCTGATTTGAGCCTTAGAAATAAGACCCAAGTGAACCTAGTAAAATCATCCACAATCACAAGAATGTATTTTTTGTGATGTAGACTCTCTATTGTTTAGGGTCCACATAGATCAATGTGCAAAAGTTCTAACGGTTCCGAGATGGATTTTTCAATGATGACATGATGACCCTTCTTCGATTGCTTTCCACACTCGCATGCAGCACATAAATGATCATTCTCGAACTTGAGGAGTGGCAGACCTCTTACCATTTCACCGGAAACAAGAGCGTTCATATATAGGAAGTTTAAATGAGCAAGCCTTCTATGCCATAAACAACTGACGTCAGGAACAACTTTTGAGAGTAAGCAGAGCTGGGGTTTGCCAATGATCATGTTGATGTCAAGAGGATACATGTTCTTGTTGCAATTTAACTTGATTAAACATTCCTTCCGGTCTTCTATCATGACATAGTTGTGTTTCTTGCAGAATTCAACTCGACGATTTGCATCAGTGAGTTGAGCCACACTTATCAGATTATACTTTAGGTCAGCTACATATGCCACGTTTGCAATGGAGAAATTTCCATTTGTAAGGATGCCATAACCTCTGATCTGAGAGTTGGAGTTGTTGCCATACGTCACGTAACCAACATTCGGTGAAAGTTTGAGATCTCGCAGAAAGTCCTTATGCCCCGTCATGTGCATGGAGCAAGCACTATCAATATACCATATCGTCTCTTGCTCCGAAGTAGAGAGTTCCTACAAAAGTAGTGAGTGGTGGAGTTTTTAGGCTTCGAGTTAGGTTTTGGGACAAGTGCATGGGTTTTGGACTTTGGTTGTGACTTTTGAGCAACAGTTGTTTTAGAGGGTTTATGCCGAGATCCTTTTGGAAACAAACAGAAAGCCATGGTTCTTTCATCTATCCAATAATCATACTCAATGACATGTTGTTTTGGAACAACTTTTCTCGGACTAACAACTTCTGGAGCAGTGGGAATTACTGTGTCTCTCGGAGTTGCAGTTTCATTTTTGAGATTGTTACTTTCCATACAAGATTTTGTTTTGAAAGATGTTGAGGTTTGAAAATCGTACCATCAGATTTGGCTATAAAAATAGAAGAAACAGTCTGAGGAGAGTTAGTTCTGACAGATTGAGTATCTCCAATGGGCTTTTTCGAGGTGGGGCTGACAACCTTCTTATGTTCTAACTAAATGGGAGGATTAGATGGTTTTTTGAGAATCTTAATAGGTATGAAGGTATTGTGACTCCTAGTTGATGGGCTGGCGGTCCGAGATACATTCTTTTTGGAGTTCTCAAGGAATCTGGAATTTTGTCTTGACTTAATTTCCTTTTTGAGAGCATTCTTGGCTTCTACCTTAGGATCAATAACATCTTTCCTATTTAACATTGGTTTCTTTTTAGAGTTAAAAAAGGACTTGGAATTTTGAACTACAGATGGATTGTTAAATAGAGGCTAGAATGGCACAAAGTTTGTTTTGGAAATCACTTGCGAGTCAGACTCACTTGAATTTGACGAATCATCAATGTCACTATCTAAAGATGCCCAAACAAACTCAGCAGTATCAGGTTAAGTTGTCTCCAGAATGATTTCCTTAACAACACAGTTGTTAGGAGGACTGTGGTTTGAAATTGGAGCGATAGTGTTTGGAATGCTAGAGTGGGATTCCGAGGTCCGATTTAGGTCCATGTTTGTTAGAGCCGGAAGAAGCGTGGAATCGGGACACTTGATAAATATAGGCCGAAACTCAGGAATCAGTGATGCAAATTGGCCAGAAGTCTCAAGAAGGGGTGACAAAGGCGAGACAGGGGTGTCCAAATGTTTGTGGTTCGGAACGTCTCCCATAAAGGTTAGATTTTGCAACTCCTTCAAGGGACGAGGAATAGGCTTCGGAAACTCGTTTCCGAGACCAGGAGCTTTTGACCACGGATGACGAAAATTATGAGTCATCCGTTCATTTGCTTCAAGAATGTCAATGGAATTATGCAAGGCATCTATTTTGGCATTGAGACGTTTGTTATCCGAAATTAAAACATTTCTTTCAGAATAAGTGATTTCACATTTGTATTTAAGAATGATACATTCATCTTTTGACATTACAAGCTCTTGTTCTAAAGACTCTATTTTTAACTTCTTATCCTCGAAACGTAATCTAAGACGACTTAATTCACTGTCCATCTTCTCATTGGCTTCTATGGAAGACTCATAGGCTTTATAGATGGTGTTCACATCTGTTTGTATCTGGGTTAGATAGGGTTCACATAGAGATAAATCAAACTTATTATCAGTAATCATAAATTTTACTTGTTGAACGATGCTTCTATCGGGTGGGTCGTTAGTAGCCATGTAGAAATAGTTTGGTTCAACATCTTCATAGTCTCCCTCTAATCCAGATGACCAGTAGCCTTCATCACATTTAATTGTCAGTCTAGCCATAAGGCACATATTTCTGCCAGTACTCACGTCATCATCATCTCCATAAGACCAATACCCTTCTACTTCTCTTGATACAGTGGTAACAAAAGCCTTTTCACTCTCCGCCATTTCTTGAGCTCGACGTGCATAATAAGCAGAGTCCTTGATCTTGGGTTTTTGTGTAACTTCAACCAAGCAGTCTTTGGCATAATGGTTTGCATGACCACACTTATGACACACGATCTTGGATTTGTCTGTCTTCGGAGTTTGTGAAGATTCCAAGGTGTGATTTGCTGTAGGAAGGTTAGGTTTGTAAGTTGGTGGGTTTATCTGAAGGTTTGTTGAATGGTTGAGGATTGATTTGGTGAGGATCATGGAAACGGTTGTGAAATGGGTTTTTAAAAGGACGCTTGTATTTCATGGAAAGTAAAACAAACTCTTGTTGAAAGCGGAGTTCAGAGTCCATTTCTTCAGGGTCGAGGTCACCATTTGATTGATAGTTGTTGTTTATAGGAGCAGGTAAGGCTGGTGGTGAGGGTTGAACATGTGGGATATATGGAACAACATCTGTGAAGGGGTCCGAGACCAAAAGGTTAGGAATATGAGGATCATAGGAACTGACAAGAGCTAGAGGGCCTCCTGTGAGTTCGCGTAAGGTTTGTGCAACATTGGTTTCGTGACCTTGAAGCTCATCAAACAGTTTGTAGAGCTTCAGCTTTCTCAGAGATCCATTACTCTGAAGACACGATTTCACATTTCCCCATCCCTTTCTGAGGCTGTTAATGAACTTGAGGTTGTATTCTAGTGGAGTTCGGACTATCCCATGAGCTGTCATATTGTTGGCAACGATTCGGTATCTGTTTGAACCCGAGGCAATAGATTCACCAGGAGTTGTAGTGAACGTATCGAACTCATTGACAACCGAGGTTAGACGCTTATCCTTTATATTTTATGATCCCTTGAACAAGTCTTGAAGTGTATCCCAAATCTCTTTAGCAGATTTGCACAACTTAATGTGCTCAAAGAGAGAAGGTGGAACACCAAACACAATTTCGAAAAAGTAAACCTGATCTGCATGCATCTTTCTGATGGGTTTTGAGCATCCTAACAACCTTAAGGTGCACATACAACCCTAAATTCTTTGGATCTATGTTTTCTCTAATTATACATGCAAAATGATTTTCCAAAGCATTTCCCTAACTAGCATACAAACATGGGTACTTGTATAACAAAAATCTAGTTAGAATACATACCTTTTCTTGTACCTTGATTCCTTGTACATTTAAGAGACTAGCACCCCAAATGTGATGGCTCAAATGCTTCACACAACACCACCAACAATGGAGGACTTGAGAGAGAATACTTGCACTCAAAAATCGGCTATAGCTCTTCCAAGAATACTAGGGTGCCGATTTTAGGAGCCATGGGGTTTCTTATATAGTGTGGCAAAACTAGGGTTACACCATGTAAAACCCTAATGTGCATGACCTTCCATATTCCTTATGCTCCATGGGTTTAAACCTTCATGGATCATCCATGGGTTTTGACATTGGTTTAGCCCAACTTAAAGAACTATGGATCATTGGCCCACATTATAAGAATCAATGATTTACCAATCAATCCCCATATATTTAATTAGTCTCTTTTGATCACGAAATTAATTCCAAATTAATTCTTGATCAATACTAATTAAACAATATGATTTCATATTAATATATTAGAACTTATAATATATTAATAAATCATAAATAACCTCTTCTCAATTGTCCATCCTTCAGATTGTTCGGATGCCATGCAACCCAAATGGACCATGCTACTCTCGGGTCAAGTACATACCAATTATAGTTATAGACTTATACACCTTATCCAACAGTCTCCCACTTGGATAAGTCTAATAACTATAGCTGCAAGTATGACTTCAGGATCCGACTAGCAATCGTAGCTCTTAGAAGCCTCTGTCGAACTGTGATGTGCAATTTTAGATAAGTGATCATATAATCCTCTGTTCTCAAGATATCAGCCGGACAAATACATGGAACAACGTCATACTTATTGTCCAACAGTTTGTTTCCCGATTTCCGATTTGTTTGACAATAGAACTTAATCGAACACATCAATTTAGTTCTGACCGGGCCCGACACATAAGTCAAAACAAAATCATCGAGGGGCCCAAGATATCTCTTTTAATCCTCCAAGGACTAAAAGGAACAGATAAACTTCGACTCATATGCTTGTACTAACTACTCATCAAATTGTACACAACAACACGTCTTATAACATCAAGTTACTGAAGCGGTTTCGTACTATCAATGCACAACCAACTCATAGTCAACAACTCATAGCTATTGGTTTGAAGACTTATATGATATTATCGTCTCACGATCACTCGAGATAAATTCCATGAAGTGATACAAGTGAGCATGGGTTTAATCCAATACTCAGACCTTATGAGCACTCATGAATGTTGTAGCAAACTTTGCTATGTCTAATACAATTCAGACAATCTACAAGCAAAATTCATGACAATCTTGCCTCAATACTTACTTCCAACGTATGATCGACTGTGGATAGTTTGAATAATATAATTATTATGGAGTCAAAACATGCAAAGTGAAACAATAGTAAATGATTGACACAAGATAGTAACATTACTTATAAATAAAAAACACCTTTCATTTAAATCATCAAATGTCAATTACATTTCAACTATTACAAGTTTCAAAAGCTATCTAATCATTAAAACTAATATCGTCCTTCAGCCCGATGAGCCTCGCATGCTGTAAGTGCTTAACCATACTCAGTCCCTTCGTGAGGGGATCTGCTGGGTTCTCCTCTGACGATACCCTCTTTGCTACGAGGAGTCCTTCGTCTATCCGATGTCTTATGAAGTGATATTTTCTGTCGATGTGCCTGGATTTGCCATGATACCTTGGTTCCTTAGCTAAGGCAACTACACTCTCGTTGTCACAGAAAATCTCCATAGGCTCCTTTATAGCTGGTACAACTCCAAGGTCTCCGATGAATTTCTTCAGCCATATTGCCTCCTTTGCCGCCTCGCTTGCTGCTATGTACTTTGATTCGCACGTTGAATCTGCTACTGTCTCCTGCTTGGAACTTTTCCAAGTTATTGCTCCTCCATTCAGGGTAAAGACCAAGTCCGACTGAGAACGAAAATTATCTCTGTCGGTCTGAAAGCTGGCGTCACTATACCCCACCACTCTCAAGTCATCACTCCCACCGAGGGTAAGAACCCAACCCTTAGTCCTCCGCAGGTACTTGAGAATGTTCTTTACCGCAGTCCAGTGAGCCTTTCCAGGATTCCCTTGATATCTACTTACCATGCTCAAAGCAAAGGCCACATCAGGGTGAGTACAAGTCATAGCATAAATGATCGAGCCAACAACGGAAGCATATGGTATTTGATTCATCTCAGCTATCTCAGCCTCTGTACTCGGACTCTGAGCTTTACTCAGTTTGGCATTGCTTTGGATCGGTAAGTCACCTTTCTTGGAATCCTGCATGCTCAATCTTTTCAACACCTTATCCAAGTAGGTACTTTGACTAAGTCCAATTAGTCTTTTACTCTTGTCTCTTAATATCCTTATCCCAAGAATATAGGCAACTTCTCCGATGTCCTTCATTGCGAAACACTTCCCAAGCCAGGACTTAACCTCCTGCAAGGTTGGGATGTCATTTCCTACGAGGAATATGTCATCCACATACAACATCAGAAAGCTCACTATGCTCCAACTAGCCTTGACATATACAAGGACTCATCCTCACTTCTCGAAAAGCCAAACTCTTTCACTTTCTCATCGAAACAAAGATTCCATATGCGAGATGCTTGTTTCAATCCATAAATGACTTTCTCAAGATTACACACTCTATTAGGGTATTTCGCATTGACAAAACCCTCTGGCTGACTCATGTAAACATCCTCAGCCAACTTTCCATTAAGGAAAGCGGTTTTGACATCCATTTGCCACATTTCATACTCATGAAATTCAACTATGGCTAGCATAACTCTAATAGACTTAATCTGCGCTACTGGTGAGAAGGTCTCATCATAGTAAACTCCCGAAGTTTGAGTAAAGCCCTTCGCAACCAGTCGCGCCTTATAAGTGTGTACCTTTCCATCCATTTCGGTCTTCTTCTTGAAGATCCATTTGCACCCAACTATCTTACGACCCGGTACATTGTCAACCAAGTTCCAAACTTGATTGTCATACATGGACTGAATCTCGCTTTCGATTGCGTCTTTCCATTTCGCAGACTCGGGGCCTGCCAGGTCTTCCTTGTAGTTGTTAGGTTCATCCAAATTTATCAGTGTGATATCACCGATAAATGTATCACCCTCTGATGTTATATGAAAAACCATATAACACAGGTGGAACACTAACTCTACTGGAACGCCTCAGAGGTACGAATTCATCAATCGGCTCAACAGGAGTTTCCTCCTCAGGTTGATCGCTAGTGTTTGATGTTCCTTCACCGCTTGACTCTTAAAGCTCTTCAAGGTCAATTTGCCTCCAACTGTCTCCTTGGCCTATGAGCTCTCTCTCTCGTGAAATACTCCTCTCCTTGCAACGAAAACAACATCGTCACTCGGTCTGTAGAAGAGATAACCAAAGGATTTATGTCCGTAGTCGATGAAAATAGACCGCTTACTTCGAGGTTCGAGCTTGTCGTGACTCTCGTGTCTCACGAAAGCCTCACAACCCCAAACTTTGATGTGTGCAAACGAGGGAGCCTTCCCTGTCTACATCTCGTGAGGTGTTTTGGCAACCTTCTTGGTTGGGACTAGATTAAGGATATGAGTGGCAGTCTCTAAGGCATACCCCCAGAATGAGATAGGTAATGAAGCTCGACTCATCATGGAACGAACCATGTCCAACAAGGTTTGATTGCGCCTCTCAGCCACACCATTAAGCTGTGGTGTCCTAGGCGGCGTCAACTGTGAAACAATTCCACATTCCTTAAGATAGTCAAGGAACTCGATACTAAGATACTCACCACCCCGATCGGATCGAAGCATCTTTATCTTCCTGCCCAACTGATTCTCCACTTCTTGTTTAAACTCTTTGAATTTCTTAAAGGTTTCTGACTTATGCTTGATTAAGTAGACATAGCCATATCTACTGTAATCATCAGTAAAAGTCACATAGAAGCGGTTAGCATCCCTTGTGGCGGTTCTGAAGGGCCCACACACATCGGTGTGTATGAGATCAAATAAACATTCACCCCTTTCACAAGTACCAGTGAAGGGTGACTTGGTCATCTTTCCAAGTAAGCAAGATTTTCAAGTGTCATCCGACCTTAAGTCGAATGACTCCAAAACTCCAGCCTTTTGGAGTTGGCCTATGTGCTTCTTGCTGACATGTCCAAGACGACAATGCCACAAGCATTCCTTATCCAATTCATTGGAAGAATCAATGTGTATTTCCTAAGTTGTCTACAACCATCACAGTTTCATATACACCATTACAAAGTAATGCTTTAAAATAAAAAACACCATTATAATAAGCATTAGTAGCACCAATTTTATTATCAAATGAAAAACTAAAACCTTGTTTGTACAAACCATGAAAGGAAATAATATTTCTTGCCATTTCAGACGAGTAGCAACAATTATTCAAATCTATTTCTAACCCACTACTAAGCAATAAAGAGTAAACTCCAATCTTGGTGACAGGTGAAACCTTCCTATTTCCCATGATCAAATTTATCTTCCCGTGCTCCACATCCTTACTTCCTTTTAGGCCCTGCACATCAGAACAAATGTGAAATTGACAACCTGTATCAAGGACCCAAGAGTTAGAATGTGATGATTTTTTAGATAGAATAGTATAAATACCGGCATGGGTGGGTTTAACCTTCCCATCCTTGACATCCTGCAAGTATTTGTGGCAGCTTCGCTTCCAATTCCCTTTCTGATAACAGTAGAAACACCCTGCTTCCTTAGGAATGGAAGAGGGAGCAGCAAAACCAGCCTTGGTCCCACTGGAAGAGGATCCATCAAGAGACTTTTCCTTGCGGCTCTTTAAGGGAGCCTTCCTCTTCTTCCCCTTCCCTTGTCCAAATGCCAGAACAAGGGCAGTTGCGGTAGGAGTAGAAACAACATTTTTACCTTTGAGACCACTTTCAGCATTCCTCAAAAGCCCTTGAAGTTTGCTAAGTGTGACCTCCTCCTTGTTCATATGATAGGTCATGCGGAACTGATCATAACATGGAGGTAAAGAGTGTAGAATGTGTAAGGTCCTGAAACGGATCTTTACCAATGATCAAACAACAAACAATCACAATAGAAGTAGAAGAAGAAAAGAAATCAAGCGTGCACACGTTTATAGCATAAAACGTCTGGTACAACTCGACAAAATCAACCGTGAACACTATGGCATCAACAACTAGACAAAGACCTACAACTCCTCTATCCGACCGTAAACGTGTTTACGGCCGTAAACTCACTATCAGACCGTAAACAGCTAAACAACCCCAAAAATGCACTAAAGACTCATAATGAACTATTACAATGAAAGCCTAGACCAAACCATTAACTGGACCCTTCAATCTCCCCCTTGGTTTGGTGCTAGCTTGGACTCAGTTTTTGTCGACCACCAGCACATCAGATTTTCCCATAGCTTCGTTCCACATCTCCTTCTCGATAATCTCAGCAACCATCGAAGTGTACTCCTTTGCAGCAGACTCAAAAAGGTCTTCAGCCACCTTGATCTGATGAATGGAGAGCTGATGTATATCCCACTTACCAAATTTAAGCAGATCCCTCTTGTCATACAAGCGGATACAATCCTCTTTAAGCTTGATGACAGCAGAAGCTGTAGTTTCATCAAACACCCAGTATTGCATGGATGCGAGAGAACCATCTGGATGATTTTGAAGGACGGGAATCTGCTTTACTTGAGCAGTATCGGGCAAAATCACTGACCGAAGTGGCTGACTTGTTTTGGGATCAATGACACTCGGATAGACCTTGATTATAGACTCGACAGTCTTCATTGAAGGAAAGCCCTTAGCCACTTAATCTTCCAAAAATGTTTTGAACTGAGTCTCCCTGGGATTATTTGATGGATTTGAGAAAGGAGCATTAGACAACTCCGTAAGATCAACCCTAGTAAAAGAGTGAAAATCGTGAGTATCTTTGTACATTTCAGTATTGCCGCTCTTTCTTCTCACGATCCATATGTTCATAGTGTCATGGAATCCCTACGAAATGATCCCTGACCTATCACCATAAACGTCTCTAAAACTATTCTCTCCCAGATCCGTAAAGGTGATCCTTGATTGATCCCATGGAGCATTATGATCTGAGCTTCTTTTGAATAGAAATTGACCCTTTTCAGCTGACTTGGCCAATTTAGCTCGTTTCAATGCCACTACATTCGGAGCTTGCGTCGGTTCCTTGTCAAAACGGTCCACAACGGTGGTTGTTCTTGTAGGTTGTGGAACTATGGGAGCATCTTGATCAGGAAGATAGATCTTTGGCTCATCGACAGATGACTTGAATTTGTCACCAAAATCTTCTTCCAGCTTCTTCTTTAGATCGTAGTAGCTGGAGGTCAATAAGCCAAAATACGTCTGAAGATCAGTAATTTGTTTCGTCTTCAGAGCTTTATCTTCAATAAGTTCGGCAACTTGAATATTGAGCTTTGCATTTTCAGTCTGAAGGTCTGTAACCTTGATATCCAGCTCAATATTTTTCTGATTCAGAGCATCGATCTCCTTCTAAAGTCCAAGTATTGAAGGATTCTCTTCTCTTGAGCTTCCACCCCCAATAGAAATTCCTTTGCCACGTGAGGGAGGCGTTGTGAATTGTTCTTCGGCCAAAAACCTGGCTAGCCTCACAGAAGCAGCATCATGGTCTGACCTGGGAGGAGAGAAATCTGTGGGGAAGGAAGAGCCACCAGCTTCATAGAAGGTGCTAGGACCTTCACTGACGGGTTCAGATGAAACAATGGCGGGAGTAGTTGTTGGTGGAGTTGTAAAGCTTTGAGATACACTCGAAACAGGAATTCCCTGTCTAGGGTCAAGTCTTCGTCTTTTTGTTGGAGGTTGAGAGGCCTGTGTAGTTGTGTGATCACTTTCCAATGGCTCAGATGTAGGTGGAACAACATCAAGGGGAGGAATCCCTGACACTGTCACCATAGGAATTGCTATTTCCGCCATTGGATTGGTAAGAGGAGGCGTGGCTTCGAGAACGTCTTCATTTTCCCTTATCTCTGTTGCTGGATGAGCAACTTCATCGACATTGTCAAGAAGCGTGTTGAGGTTTTCACCGGTCATGAAGTCTTCATTACTACCAAAATTTAAAGGAATTTCATCGTTATCGAACCCTGTGAGATCGAGGTCTTCATACAAATCAGTCTCCGTTCCGCCTTTTGAAGACCCCTCATTATAATCACTTTGGACCTGAACAGATGTCAGTTCATGTTCCTCAGCTACTTGAGCATTAGGAGCTGGAGTTTCTTCTTTTTCAGCACGATCTGACACTGTAATAACATCATCTTCCGAAATGACTCTCTCAGAAAAAGTGGGCTCAGATGACATTTTGTCTGGCATTCCATGAGATTTGGAGGATTCATTTATCTCAGCAAATTTTCCGAATTTCACAAGAGGATGTAATCCTTGGAAGACGACGTTGCCCTTGCGATTCTGCTTAAAAAGACCAACAGTGTGGGGGCCCAACGACTTCATATCTAGTGTGTCTCCCTCTTTGACCATCTCCGGAAATTGGGTGTCAATGAACAGCTGAATGAACCTAGGATACAACAAGAAAGAATCTCTGGTCTCCCGGCTTATAGCATTGATGTTCACTAAGAATTCATACAATATGAACTTTGAGAAGTTGAATTTGATACCAGCAGCCAGTGATACAATTGCCCCTGTGTTTCTGAGCGAGATTTCATCAGCACCTGATCTTCTGCCCGAGATACAGGTCACAAACACATGAGCCAAGAATCTCCAGTAGGGTGGCAGAAGCTTTTTCACTGTGGGAGGATAGATGCCTTCATACCCCATCTTCTTGAGAATCTTTTGCACATCATCAATCCCGATTTCTGTAGGAAAGTCCCTAATCTACTTGTGTATCAATCAGATCCGTTTGATGGTGCGGAATCCCAATCAAACGGATGATGTCAGATCAAATAGAAGAGAATGAGAAGAAGAATAATATGAATCTTGAATGTATTGATGATATGAATTAAGTTCCTTACACAAGATTCACACACTTACACACACTAAAACTCCTTTCTCTCTCTCTTGGCCGTGCACTCTCTTCTGTTCATCAATCTCTCCTCAACCACCTAACACCGATATATATATATATATATATACTTGGGAATATGGGCCATAAATGGGTTTACGGCCGTAAACACCCATTGGGCCATAAACAGGGTTTACGGCCGTAAACACCCACCTGGCCGTAAACCTGATCGTAAACTCATAAAATATTACATAAAAATACAGTTGCCTAGAAAAGAAAAGTATAAACCATTATTTTGACCCAACAATCTCCCCCTTGGTTTATAGCTTTCTTTTCTTAATTGACCCAACAAGCTCCCCCTAAAAAGTAGCTGGCTTTTCTTATCAATCTTCATCAAGAGCTTGGCTTTAGCATTAATCTTCAAATTCTTCACAACTTCAAGATGAACTTGATGAATCTTCAATGAATGAATTCATCTTGAGCAGTTGGGCTTTTCTTCAGAATTTGACATTGAACGCACATTGGGTGAGGAGGCTTGATGTACTGATTCTTGAAAGATAGCACTTTCAGCTTGAGAATCTTCAGAGAGAACAAATCTTCTGGATCACTTCAGCAGGTTTAAGATAGCAGTAGACTGATTGAGGAGACTTCAATGCAATCCGTCACATAATCTTCAATTGCAGCTTCACCTTGCTTCTGGGGTTGAAAGATGGAATGTCGAAAGAATAATCTTCATTTCTTGCTCCTTCGAATGAGAATTCTTCGATGATAACGGATGAAGCCTTGGCTCAGAAATCTTCGACACAAACTCCATGAGTTTCATCTTCACCTGAATTCACTTTTCAAGACAAAACAAAACTAAAAGAAAATTTAGCACACAATATTTTTGGATTTTTTTATATTTTCTGAAAAAGAAATAAAACAGAAATAACACTATTTTTGGATTTTTAATTTTTTTTATTTTTGTTTGGTTTTCAAAATTTTTAATTCTCCCCTAATATTTAAATTAGAAGAAAACTATGAACAAATTTAACAAAAATAAAAATGATATCTAACTTTAAGAGTGATTTGGGATCAAAGTTTTTAGACAACCTTTATCCGTTTATCAGTACCTCTCCCTTCATGAATAGATCTGGCCAATCGCCGGTATTGTGGTCCACTTAAACACGAGAGATTGTGACAAAATTAGGACATACTATAAGTGACAAGACAATGTGATCCTAAGATCCTAGATAATATTCCTTAAGGACCATTCATCTGACGACGACCAAAGATATTGTTATCCACCTAAATTGAGCAGCGAGATCTACAGACAACGTAGTGATTGTTCAATTTTAAATGTATTAGAACATGTTTCCCACTTCCTGACATACCCCAATAATCAGGAACTTCCAAAGTACTCCTTACTTTAGGTGAGCAGACAATTATTATGAGAGAAGTCAGATTTAGAATGCATATGCTATACACCCAGGTCGGATCTCTTCCAATCTTGCAGAGGGTGAAACATATGACTAACCCGATTTAGAGAGATTGAGAAGTAGAATGGTGCATATGCTGTGTACCAGGTCGGATGGTTAATCACGCAAAGGAGACAACATTTGACTAACAGACAGGAAGAATTGCATAGATAGAAGATGCAGAGAAATAGAATTGCATATGTTGCAGTCCAGGTCGGATGTATTTCAATCACGCAGAGGAGGCAACATATGACTAACAGAAAGAAAGCAAGAAAATAATTTTCTACAGACCTACTTTATCGGAATTCCCCAGTCGCCCCATCAATACCGGAATTAAGGACAAAGTTCGTACATCGAGGAAGAGTTAAACCACAGTTCTAGATACAGATTATTTTAGTGTGACCGGTGGATTATCATGTATATCTTCCTGCTCAACCTATCTGAGCGTCGTATTGTCAGGCTAAATGGATCTATCTAGGTCAAGATTTTTCAAGTCTCTAGATTCCTTAAGTTCATTAATGCCTAGTCAAGTCCATTTTAATCTTTCGTGTCTACCAGCGCATCGAACACAGAGCCTAGACAATTTAGATTCAGCCCTTTACACAGAGTCAGATTGTCTGTTATCACATGATTATATCACTTCCCAAAACATCATCTACAAACAAAAACTATCAGCAACATATTTTTTGATTTTTTGATTTTCTAATGTTTTTGGATTTTTTTTTTATTTTTTAAATATTCTAATTTTTGTTTTGTTTTTATTTCTCCCCCTAAATTTGTGCATAGGAGAGAAACGAAAGTAAATGCACAAATTTAAACTATCCTAAAACAAAAAAATTAGTCTTTAAAGCGAATCGGCTTAAGAAAAACTCAGGAGTATAGAGAAGAAAACTCAAACCGTAAGTCACCGATTAAATTTGCATCCAGAAGGTCTGAGAACAGCACGCCTAATTTCAGAACAGATCCGAAAATTCTTCATGTCATTAAGCACTAACCCCGTGTGTGATCCCTTCTTTTCTTCCTTTCCCTCAAAGGACACATACTCCCAAACAAGGTTATGAATGTTGTACAGTTGAGAGATGTCCCCTATCATGTGCCTGGAACAGCCACTACCAACAAACCGAAGTCTGATGATATGCCTCCATAGCTGCTCCAACACAGAGCGGGATTAGTTGGTCTTTGGAACCCAGTCCATTTTGAAACTGGGTCGACCTTTGTCATCTATACAAGATACATTCTCCCACGACATGTCCTGTTTATCACAAACAGAAGATGTAGAAATATTAGAATCGTTAGAAGATTTGGGAGAGTGAGCCTTTGGAACCCATTTGTAGTTGGCTTTAACCCATTTCTTTTTCGATCCGATGGGTGGCTTAGTACTTGCTTTTGATCTTGATGTCGGCCGTTGAGATGACTTTGATTTTGGCTTCACGGGAGCATCTCTTGGATTGGACTTCTTGGCCGACATTCCCTTCTTGCCCTTGGGAGTTGGATTCTTGGCCTTCTGCGCGTTCTAGTCACCATGGTATGAACGTGACCTTGAGGGGTTTCTTTTGAAGTATCTCCCTCTTGGCGCGTTCTGCCAGCCTTGTGCATAGTAGGGAACGTATGCGCGATTAGGACAATTTCTGGCAATGTGTCCAGGTGTTCCACAGTGAAAACATGTCTTTTTCTTCACTGTGAAGTTGTTTCTTCCTGCCCCTGGTGGCGTATCTTTGCCTTGTTTCTTGCTTTTCCCACACGCACAGTTGCAGCATGCATTCTGTTTAACTTGATTTGGTGGCCTGTACTTCTCAACAACAGGTTGATCAGAAGCAACTGAGTTCGAAGCAACAGATTCAGAGCTCAAGGAGATGTTGGTTTGTTCAATGGTTTTCTCCTTGTTCTCATCTTCTGCTACTTTACTATCAGACACACTGTCTTCAGCTGCTTGCTTGGATTGATTTAAGGATTGATCTGCAGGGGAAGTAGAAACGTTAGTATTTTCAACATTAATAAATCCTCCTGAAACAAAACCAGATGGCTTGCCATAAACCATGAATGGTTCGTTGGCAATCTCCTCTTTAGACAAAGGTTGATACTGATATGTATGATTAAAAGGAGGAGGTACATTATCGTATCCTAAACCCTTTGACTGATTATGTTTAAATTGCATGCAATGGTCTATCATGTTGGCAACTACTTCGCTTGATACATCAAACTTTTTAAAATCAAAATTGCAGTTTCAAATTGCCCTTTTAATGTATCAACCTCAGTAATTAACTCAACATTATGTCTCTTGATATAATCATAATGTTCACATTTTTCACTGTAGTCTTGCTGAATTCTCCTAAAGTCCTTTATTTTTGTTTCTAATTCAGCCTTCAGGGGGTTCTGTCCTTTCCTGAGTTGATATCCTTCATATCTCAGGTCCTCAACTTCTTTTTTTAATAAGTCAATTTGTTCCCGAAGAAATTTAATCGTATCTTCACTAGATAGTGTACATGAAACTTCACATGATTGAGAACATGAAACTTCATTGACCGGAAGGTTTGCGGAACTCATTGTTTTTCCACACTTCAAAGCGTCAAGTTCTTCAATTATATCAGCAAGACTAAGACGATTGAGATCTTTTGTCTTCTTGATGACAGCCACGTTCATATCCCACGATTTCGGAAATGCATTCAGCAGCTTTTTATTTATCTCAGATTTAGTCAAGAAAATCCTAGCTATACTCATCTCAGTAGTAAGTGTAGTAAATCGCTGCAACTGAGTTTCCAGGGTTTCTCCAGGGATATAGTTGAACATGTTGAATTTTTGTCTTAACATATCCTGACTCTCTTTCATGTCTTCATTTCCCTTGTTGACCTCAAAAGCCATTAAAACACAACTAGAAGTCAAACTTAAATTTAAAAATGCCCTTTGACTATAAACCTCAAAAGTCAACCTTAAAAGTCAAATTTAAAAAGTCAAACCGAAAAGCTAAATTTGAAAATTTAAAAGTTAAACGAGAAAGTCAAAGTTTAAAGTCAAAGGTCAAACTTTAAAAGTCAAAGTCAAAATTTTAAGTAAAAAGTAAAAAATTAAACACTAAAATTTTTGGTTGAAAATGGAGCTTAAAAATAAAAGAAATTGAATTTTTGGGCTAAAAGTGTCAATTTGCGAAATTCGGAACCGAAGGGGAGTCTTTTTGAATTAAAAACGGAAGGGAAGCATCAACAGGTAGCCTAGTTGAGTTGGTTAAGGCGTGAGGCTGATTAATCAAAGGTTGCGGGTTCGATCCTCGACACTCCCCAAAATCCTTTCCTTATTTTTAATGCGAAGCTAAGATGCGAGGACGAGGTCCGAACTTCGGACCCTATGCGAGGACGAGGCGCGATGCGATGCGAGGTGCGAGGCGAAGATGCGATGCGAGGTCGAGGTGTGAGGATGCTGCTGACCGTAAACGAGACCGAACACGTGCGAGCCGTAAACTCCGAGGGCCGTAATCTCGGACCGTAAAAACTCCGGCGACCGTAAACTGTTTCCGACCGTAAACTCCGGCGACCGTAAACTGTTTCCAGCCGTAAACTCCGGGAAACCCTAGCCGTAAACGCCGCCGCCGCCACCGACCGTAAACCCTTCAAAGACCGTAAACTCTTCGCAGATTACGTGAAAAACAGCGTTTTCACCTCTTTTTGCTCCAAAACTCGGTCAAAAACTCGTTTTTATGAAAAACACGAAGAACAAACCCCCCTCCCCCCTAATTTTCAGAGAACTATCCAAAAACGCAAGAATCTTTCCAAAATAAGATCAAATAAGCTCCAGATCTGACAAAATTGACTGATACAATCCAAGCTCTGATACCAATTGTAAGGTCCTGAAACGGATCTTTACCAATGATCAAACAACAAACAATCACAATAGAAGTAGAAGAAGAAAAGAAATCAAGCTTGCACACGTTTATAGCATAAAACGTCTGGTACAACTCGACAGAATCAACCGTGAACACTATGGCATCAACAACTAGACAAAGACCTATAACTCCTCTATAAATACTCGACTTGGGCCGCAAACTGGGTTTACGGCCGTAAACGTGTTTACGGCCGTAAACTCACTATCCGACCGTAAACAGCTAAACAACCCCAAAAATGCACTAAAGACTCATAATGAACTATTACAATGAAAGCCTAGACCAAACCATTAACTGGACCCTTCAGAATGATATCTATAGCCAGCTCCTCAGGGAAGATCACATTTAACCTTAGCAACTGGTCCACAAACCTTTGCATTTTCTACAAGTGGCCCGTGATGGGTTCACCATCATTCATCTTAGTTGTTATCATGGAAGAGATGATTTCATACCTCTCTTGACGAGTACCCTGATGGTATCTTTCCATCAGGTCATGGTGCATCTCAAAAGGGTAGAAGTCCTCATAGGACTTTTGGAGTTCAGCTGTCATGGTGGCCAACATGATACAAGACACCTTGGTGGCATCCTTCTCATGAGTCCTAAACTCAGCGATCTCCTCAGGAGTAGCAGAAGACTCATCGATTTCCTTAACCTCCTTGTCGAGGACATATTCCATGTCCTCATAGTGAGTGACCATCCTGATGTTCCTAATCCAGTCATTAAAGTTGGACCCATCAAAGATGACTCTCCCATACAAGTTCATGAGAGAGAAGGAGCCAGTAGGGTTTGAGCCAGAAGCAGTGTTGGAAGACATCTGAAAAGAAAGAAAGACAAAGTTTAGATTAGATAAAGAGTCCTTAATATAACACCCAAAATGAAATATTAAGGCTAGGACTAACACAATATTTTACAATTTGGAAGAGGAATGTCGTAATCCAACTTGCAAAATAATTGAAGGTAGGTAAATGACGATTTACCAGTTTCCACCATGAAAAACGAAATTGTTATTAAGTTTTAATTGGATTGAAATTCCTAGATCCTTTGAGATTCATTGTAAATTCAATGTCATGTTTAAATCTCGATTATGCCCTTCAGGTTTGTGACTGGGATACCGAGGATCATAAACAAGGTGTGAATAACCATGTAAATGTGCTTGGTACTCTCGATGTCATTTATCACCCAATCAATGTGTCGGTTAACCACACACACTCCATTGATCTTATGATAAACATCGAGCCACCCTTTGCCACCCTTACCAGTCCAAGTTAATGTGCCGGTTAACCACACACGCTTTATTAAAGACTTGGCAAGGTGCAAAGGCAATTTCATGGATTAGCATCAATTTCACATTTTCCTAAAGTAACTAAGATTGGGAATTTAATAAAACATTTAGTTACTTTATTATTATCGTTATACTTTTAATGAAAATTATATTCCTATCCTACCCGTTCGGCTAACGACCCTCCACCAGTCAAGGAAGCGATGGGTGAGAGTGGACACCCATTAAACCACCATTTTATAGGCAATAACCTTATATGTGACAACCCGAAATTTCTATCTTGTACAGTCATTCAATTCAATCAAAGTCAGACTCGTTTCTGCTATCTTTTAGCATTGTTTAGGGTCTGTTTGAGTGTTATAAGCCTAGTACCTTCAAGAAGGAATGTTAGGAAGTGTATTCTAGAGTGCAGTGTGCAACATACAAGCCGGAAACTCCATTCATAAGGAGTTTACGGCCGTAAACTAGAGTTTACGGCCGTAAACACCTCCTTGGCCGTAAACTCATATCCATATATGAGTTTTATCTTCATTTCTAGTCATTCCTTACACTTTCAAGCCTAGATATCGGATTCTCTCTCAACTATCGTAAATATTTTCACCTTGATCTTCAAAAGAGTAAGCATTCCTTCCATGTTATTAGATGTTATTCTTCTTAATCTAGTATCACCCTTTAATTTCATCCATGAAATCATTTATTTTAGTTAGATCATCAAGTATTCACACTTACACCAAGAACACCTACTATTTCTTAGACCGTGAACACCCCCTTCAAGCTTCAAAACGTAAGTATCCTTCCATATACTAGTTATACTATAGAAGCTCTTAACATACACCCTTGAAATCAACCATTTCCCAAGATCAATGAGAGTTTACGGCCATGAACATCTCCCTTGGCCATAAACCCTTGTTAAAGCTCCTAGTTTGGCCATAAACTCTTCTTAAGGCAAGGAATGGGTCAAGACACACTTCCTTGATGCTGAATAGGACCATAAAACACTTTAGGCATATGTATTCATGAGTGTACGGCTGTAAACACATTGGGCCGTAAACCCCATGGCCGTAAATACATTGGGTCGTAAACACAATGGCCGTACACTCCATTGTGTGGCCGTAAACCCTTAGATGCAATCCTTTGTGATTTAAACACTTCAATCCAAGTGTTTCATAGTCCCTAAGGTGGTTTCCTTGAATGATTAGTTGTATATACACTAATTATATCCATATATGTATCATTATAAGCTATTAGGATTCGTTTGTGCTCGAGGCTTCACTTGACACTTAGCATCCTTGATCGATCTTTCATTCGTATCACTTACTACAGGTGAGTTCATACCCCTTAACTTATATTTTAAATGATTTTAAATGCTTTTATGGGGGGAATACAAGTAGAACTATTATAGTTATTATATCAATCACATGTGATTAATAACTATCAAACAAGTGGATTTTCTTATACTTCAAACTGTTTTATCAAACAAGCTCTTCAAAACATTTTATAAACTGACATCAAGTCAAGTGTTACCATTCAAATGGTTAAAACTCTTTTATATGTTAAACTTTCTATTAAACTCTTTTAAACTTATATATTGTCAAAATCATGTCTATATGTATATAGTTATATAAGTAAGGTTGAAAGGACTTAGGACTGATAACTCACTTTATTTCCTGATCCTTGTTTGGTTGTGGACTTAGGGTATCCGGTTGTTTGTCCGAGTTTCCTTTGAATCTTAGTTATATATTATGTATATGTGTATAAATATAAAAGTTCCTACATCAGTTCAGCACCTTTGGGTAGCAAAGGTGTACAAACACACTCAGTCGCTCAAACAACATTACTATTAAACTATTATAGGTATAGTTTAAAGGATCACTACTCACTATTTCTAGTACAATGAAACATACAAGAGTCAGTTCATTCATGAGTCACTACAAACATATTATGATGAGAAACAAATAGAACACACACTACACTATACAAGAGAACATACTATGATGAGAAACAAAGAGAACATACACTACACTATACAAGAAAACAATCAATACACTAGAACATACTATACAAACACTAGAACACTATAACATTAATGTGAGCTACTACTTCATGGCATGGCAATCTACTACTGTGTCACGTTTTGTAACCAGAGTCTCCTGGAGGGAGAGCGTGAATTGGTGTATAGATCTATATGGGATTGACTATCCTACACCTTGCTGCTAGCTACAGCGGGACCTGCAGGTCTACGGGTGACTAATGTCATACCATTTCGATGTCTTAGAGCGTCGTGTTTTAACTAGTCGATCAAGCATGGTTACAACTATATCACATTTTACCTTAATTAAAACAATTGTTTTAAGGTAGTTAGTACAATGATAGTCTGTCTTTGGGAAAATTACACACTTTTACAAACAAACAACATACAGAACATTTGGGCCTTGGTAGAAGGCTACTTTTAGTAGAAAATATAGGATTTTCTAGGAGATACAAACATTTACTACAAACACTTACAAACATTTACATCAAACATTTACAAACACTTTCATAGAAGCAATGACACTAAAATACTTATGAACTCACCAGCTTTAATGCTGATCTATGCTTTTAAAATAACTTGTATTCTCAGGTCACCAGTAGATAGGTACCGATGATCAGGTTTTGAGAAGACGGAGCTTTCAAGACTCATCTATATTTTGATTATTCATTTTTGGTGTCTTATAAACTACAGAACACACTTGTATTAAAATTATATTATTAATGCAATTGATGATATTGTTGCTTGTTTACTATTATGCATTGTTGTGATACTGTACATGACGTCCTCCGCCCCAGAACATTTTCGCCGTTCCGGTTTTGGGGTGTGACAGATTGGTATCAAAGCTCTGTTTATAGTGAATTGAGTATATCAACCCATAAAAGATATACAACTATAAACACAACGGGATTAAAATACTCTGACCAAGAGTTATACTTTTAAATAATAAAATATTTAACCGAAGTATACATACCTGCATTCATACTAAAATCAGTGTCACTAGGATAGAACAAAAGTATTGCGATTGTTGGACAGCACAAGTAGGCTTGGGGACATATAATCAGATCTGGGAGTGATATAGCCTGATCAACTATATCTTTCCGAGAAGTGATTAGCATGTGCCTAGGAATGATTGTGGTGTTGCAGCAAGTATAAAAACTTACCAACACTACTACAATGAAAACAGTAGAACAGAACATAAACTTAAAATACTATAGGAGTATTTTGTGTTACTATAATTACTTATGTGCAAACTAAAAAGGTCTTTATTAGTATGTCAATAGTTGCTGAGTGGATACGCTACGGTTATATGTAACTAAGGTGTCATAGACTTAGAATCTGTGATCTTTGCTTTACTTCTTGTTCCTTGTTTGGTTGTGGACTTAGAGTTAGGATCACTTATTCGAAGGTCTATCCTGTTTTGGTTACATATGACTGGTATGCACTACGCAAATGTTGGAGTAACTGGTAAGGATCATCTTATAATTATCTTAATTAGTACATCTATTAATTATTTCTTTTACCCCTATTCTTGCGTAGATAACATGGCTGGATTCCATATCCCCGGAGACCCGTACTTTCCCAACCAAGGTAACGGTGGATGGTTAGACGATGAGCCAAAAGAGGAACCTGCAATTCCATTGGATGATGACTTCGCAGAGAACTTCCCGAGGGATTCTGACTCCGAGCCAGAAGTCAACGATCAACCCCTGGTAGCTCCAAACCCAAATCCTAACCCTCGTCCGACTTTTCAAGGCCCGACGCCTCTGTGGGTGGAAAGTTTGGAAACATGGAGTCAGGAACAAGGTCAACCCATGCCATAAAATGGAGACAGAAGCTTCTACAACCTGAGCGAAGGAGGCTCAGCGGACAGAGTCCTGCCTATTCTGGTCCGCAGGGTTGCTCGTAATGAAATACAGGGTAGGACAGCCCTCAACCGAATCGCAGAAGTTGATGCCAATGCAGGGGTTAATATTGTCCGCATCCGTCGTCTGGAAGATGCTCGTGAGAGAGCTGAAAGAGACAATGAGTCTCTACTACAAGAACTAGTTGTGACTCGGGCTGAAGTCATAGAGCACTGCGTACGCCAGCGAGTGTATGAGCGACGCCTTCTTGATATGGAGCATCAACTGGCTGACTTTAGGGTTCGCCCAAGGGGTTCCCGTCGCTAGTAGGAGATGCTCTACTCATCCTTTCTTTTGGTTAAAGGAATAGCTCACTTTTCCCTGTAATTTCCTGTGTATCTTAAGACCTTGAACTTTCAGTCTATTAGGTCTTTATGCTGTCAAAATTTTCCTATCCTGGTTTGATGTAAGACCTACTCCTAGGTCATTTTCCCGAACTTGTTACATCTGTAATACCAATATTATTGACATGTATCTAATCTTAAGGAAATTATGATCCAAATGCTTTCATCATCTATTGCTAGATCTCTATTTCAATCATACTCTCATCTATCAGTTGGGCTATGGAGAGTTGGTCCATGAGTCACTCTCATCATTCTCTCTATCAAATGCTTATCAATATCTTCATTCTTTTAAACTTATAGCTACAAGATGCCTCCTCGTCGATCAGCGAGTCGCACTACTCCGATAACTCCAACGCAACCACCACCTCCTCCACAATACAATCCGGCAGCAATCCAAGCTGCGGTGAATGCGGCTGTTGTGACATCCCCTAATTTCTCGGCCAGAAAAGACTGATTTTCGTTTATGCTTTTTAAAATAAAATCAGAGTAATCCTTTTAAAAGGTGTTGCGGAATTTGTTCCCATAAAAACATGATAATTATATTATCAAATCATTTCTGAAGAAATGTATTTTATTCACTTAAACCATTGGGATGTCATCGTCAATACAGAAACATAAGCATAAACATAACTTATACTAGTGATCTACATCTCTTTTAATCTCTCAGTGTAAAGTAACTTCGTATCGATACCTGTGATACAAACAAACTGAGTGGGTCAGCCTTGGGAGCCTGGTGAGCATATAGGGTTTTCAACCCACAATAAATAATAAACTCTTTAAGTTTATCAATCAACAAATAATTTATTAATTTCATCAACCAAAAACAACCCTATTACCCAATCCCCATTATCTTATTTATTTCTTAAGGATTACCCTAAGAATCAAATCTCACTTATTCCTAAGGATTCATCCTAAGGAATAGGCACGAAGTCCATCGCTGCCCAAGGTTCATACAATAGGCACTACGTCACATAGTCGCCGGGTTTATACAATAGGCACTACGTCTCATAGTCGCTAAGGTTTATACAATAGGCACTACGTCTCATAGTCGCCAGGGTTTATACAATAGGCACTACGTCTCATAGTCGCCAGGGTTTATACAATAGGCACTACGTCTCATAGACGCCAGAGTTTATACAATAGGCACTACGTCTCATAGTCGCCAGGGTTTATCTAATAGGCACTACGTCTCATAGTCGCCAGGGTTTATCTAATAGGCACGAAGTCACATCGTCGCCAAGGTTTATACAACAGGCACTAAGTCCATAGCTGCCAACATACTAAATCCGTAGCTACCAACGTACATCTATACTGTACTAAATTCATAGCTACCAACATACATCTATACTGTACTTTTATCCCTCATACTTTATCTACCCATGTTTTACCCAACATATTTGAAGATAAAATACATATACATTTTAAATCATTTTAAACATGTATAAAACATTCATTCAACATGCATCTCAAATAAACAAACAACATATATACACATATCACGTATTTTATATAAAATACTTCATATTTATGTGTAAGATGAAAGTGAATACACACTCACCTAATTTAATGAAAATCGGGCAGCAATTCGTTTCCTAAAACGATCGTTTCTAATAAAACCGAGAGTTTTATTGAGAAACCGGGCTCTGCGAAGGGTCTGGCTTCGAAACTGAAAAGATAAATTTTCCGGGTCTTCGGGCACTTCGGGGCGTATTCCGGGGGTTATAATCGATACCGGGGCTTCAGGGGACGTGAAAATAGCCAAAATATTGAAAAAGGGGCCAAAATTGTCAATTTCTAAATTCTAGCCGGGAGGGTTCGCACCCTCCTATTTATAGCATGCGAGCTGCTGATCGGACGGACAGGAGAGAAGCCACGCATCGGCAGATCCGAAGGAGGCAGCACCTGCTCGCACGTGGGTTGCGCATGCGAGGGCCTCGCTGGAGGGCTCTGATTGGACCGAAGTCCGGGTCCGAGGTGGGGGGGGCTCGTGGCTCATGCGAGGCTCGGATGGATCAGAAGCGACACGGGGCGCGCATGCAAGCTTCCAGCGCATCAGACACATCATCGATTCGGACACCTGTGCGACACGCGTCGCTTCTCGGACGCGCCACGCAGCAGCTTCGGACACGTGGCCAACTCAGAGCGAGGGTGACGTGGCAGCACTATTCATGCGAAATTTCTCGAAAAATGTGCCCAATCTTGTAAAATCCATAACGTTCTCATACGGGCTCCGGTTTTGACGTTCTTTATATGCACGTGTAGAGAAAGTTATGCTCTACAACTTTCGTTTAGACTTCGTTGGAAAATTTTGACTTTATTTTTTTATTATTATTTTTAACAGACCGGGACTGGTAAATCCGTTAAAAATTCATAACTTCTTCATCCGACGTCCGTTTTCGTCAGACTTTTTGCCATTGTACTGCTAATGACGAGACCTTAGATTCTCGTTTAGGTCGTGTCGGCTAAAAATCACTCGATCTAAAATTCGAGTTTTTAGCTGTCTACTGCTAAGCTGAAACTTAGAAAAATCATAACTTCCTCATACGAAGTCAGATTTGGGCGTTCTTTTTATCGAACTTCTCGGTTTAACGAATACTACGAGTTTCGTTTATATTACTAAGGCTAAAAAGTAGTTTATCAAAAACTCACTTTTTACGACATTCGGCACCGTGCCGGTTTGTCGCGAAACTCCGACAGGTCATAACTTCTTCGTTATAACTCGGATTTCGGCATTCTTTATATATCCGGAAACCTTGAGACATATACTACAACTTGGTTAAGATTAATCCTTCTAAATAATCTTCCATCAAAAAGTCGTTTTTGATGCTTATCGTCTCTAAATTGACTAGCCCGGATCTACGGGCGTTACAGCTGTTACGGCAGCCCTAGCACAAATTCACCACTACCGGTACTAGCGGGAGTGGAACTAATGTGCATTCCACTCATGGTGATGCTACAGTGTGCTCTAGGGAGTGCTCATACAAGGACTTCACCAACTGCAAACCCAGGAACTTCAATGGGACTGGCGGAATCATTGCCCTCTCGCAATTGTTCGAGAAGACGGAATCGATCTTTAAGATCTGTTCCTGTCCGGAAGGGAGCAAAGTAAAATTTTCCGCCTTTACCTTCGCGGACCGAGCCCTGACATGGTGGAATAGCCATGTTAAGTCACTAACTCTTATAGTGGCAAATGCTATAGGCTGGGAAGCTCTTAAGGAGCTCATGATCGAGGAATACTGCCCGAGGGGCGAAGTCCAAAAACTGGAGCAGGAACTATGGAGCCTAACCATGAAGGGCTCTGACATAGTCTCCTACACTGCCAGATTCAGCGATCTGGTGGCACTATGTCCAGGAATGGTCCCTACTGAGGGAAAGAAGATAGAGAGGTATATCTGGGGGTGGTGCCTCCATTTCAGGGGAATGTCTTAGCTTCAAACCCCACTACCTTCAACAGTGCCAAACGTCTGGCACAACGGCTCATTAACCATGGAGTCCGCACCTCGTCAACGACAACAATCCTAGCCATCTCAGAACCAGCAAAAGCCGCTGACAACAAGCGGAAGTTCTAGGAAAACAAGAAGAAGAACGCTGCGCAGAATGCTGCCAAAAAGCAGCAGGTCGCAGCCGTTCATGCTACGATAACCCCTACTGCTGCTACGCCGATGAAGCAGTATACGGGAAGCTTGCCTAAGTGCAACAAATGCAGCTTCCACCACACTGGACCATTCCGGGAAATGCAGTGCGCTAACTGCAACAAGAAAGGGCACACTGCCCGCTTCTGCAAATCTCCGACAAGGTCGATCAACCAAGTCCCTGGCGTTGGTGTGGGCCAAACTTGCTACGGATGTGGCGAGGTGGGCCACTACAAAAGGAACTGCCCAAAGGCAGGGAATGCCGGTGGAGTGGCAATAGTTTTGGCTATAGGCCATGAGGAAGCGGTTGCCGACCCTACAATGGTCACTGGTACGTTTCTCCTCGATAACTCATATGCATGCTTACTGTTTGATAGTGGAGCTGAGAGGAGCTTCGTAAATAAGAAATTTGCTCACTTACTTAAACAACAACCACGTACACTTAAAGAACCATTCACTGTAGAAATGGCTAACGGAAAGACAGAGAGCACTAGCTGCATATTCATAGGATGTACACTAACTCTAGATAGTCATTCATTTCCAATCGAACTCATGCATGTCTCCATTAAAAGTTTCGACGTCATAATCAGCATGGATTGGTTGAGTCTTCATCGTGCCGACATCATGTGTTACGAGAAGGCGGTTCGCCTTAATCTACCGTCTAACGAAACCCTGGTTATCTATGGCGACAAACCCGACACGAACCTTCGCATCATTTCGAGTATTCAAGCCCAGAAGTACTTACGAAAGGAATGCTCAGCATTCCTTGCTCATGTTGTCGATGTGAGCCAAGAGACGAAGGACATAAAGAACATCCCAGTGGTACGCGATATTCCCGACATCTTTCCAGAAGAACTACCAGGATTACCACCACAATGTCAAGTCGAGTTCAGAATCGACTTAGTTCCAGGAGCTACCCCAGTAGCCAAATCTCCCTATCGTCTAGCACCAGCTGAGATGCAGGAGCTATCCGGTCAACTTAACGAATTGCTCAGCAAGGGCTTTATTAGACCAAGCTTCTCACCCTGGGGAGCACCGGTCTTATTCGTCAAGAAGAAAGACGGATCGTTCCGTGTGTGCATCGACTACAGAGAGCTGAACAAACTTACCATCAAGAATCGTTACCCTCTGCCTCGCATAGACGATCTGTTAGATCAACTACAAGGGGTGAATTTCTTTTCGAAGATAGATTTGAGATCCGGATATCACCAGTTACGAGTTCTAGGGGAGGACGTTCCAAAGACAGCCTTCCGAACTCGTTATGGACACTACGAGTTTGTAGTGATGCCGTTCGGATTGACCAATGTGCCCGCAATATTCATGGACTTAATGAATAGGGTATGTCATCCTTACTTGGATCAGTTCGTCATTGTATTCATCGATGACATACTTATCTACTCTCGTAGTAAGGAAGAGCATAGTCAACATCTACGTCAGGTCTTAGAAACACTGCGATCAGAGAAGCTCTACGCAAAGTTCTCTAAATGCGAGTTTTGGATTCGAATAGTCGAGTTCTTGGGTCACGTTGTAAGTGAAGAGGGAATTCACGTGGACCCTTCCAAAATCAAAGCCATTGAGAACTGGTCAGCACCGAAGACGCCTACAGAAATTCGTCAATTTCTAGGACTCGCTGGCTACTATCGCAGATTCATTCAGAACTTCTCTCGGATTGCGAAACCTCTTACAACATTGACCCAAAAGGGTGTGGCCTGTGACTGGGAAGAGAAACAAGAGAAGGCGCTCCAAACGCTAAAACGAGCCCTATGCACCGCACCGATACTATCCCTCCCAGAAGGGATAGAAGACTTCGTGTTTTATTGCGATGCATCCAACCAAGGACTCGGTTGTGTTCTCATGCAACGAGGAAAGGTCATCGCCTATGCATCAAGACAGCTAAAGACACACGAGGTCAACTACACCACGCATGATCTTGAGTTAGGAGCATTTGTGTTTGCTCTGAAGATCTGGAGACACTACCTGTATGGTACGAGAAGCACTATCTTTACAGACCACAAGAGCCTACAACATATATTCGACCAGAAGGAGCTCAATATGAGACAGCGACGGTGGGTGGAACTACTCAGTGACTACGAATGTGAAATTCGTTATCATCCTGGTAAAGCCAACGTAGTAGCTGACGCCCTAAGTCGGAAAGAATACTCTGGTCGTAGAGTCAAATCATTGACCATAACTATCCATTCACATCTGTCCACACAAATTAAGGAGGCTCAATTAGAAGCCTTGAAACCTGAAAATGTAGCAAGTGAATCCCTAAGAGGGATGGATAAGAACTTGGTGGTCAAGGGTGGCGGAGCTTTATATCTCATGGATCGGATCTGGACACCGAAGCACGGTGGATTCAGAGACTTGGTCATGACCGAAGCGTACAACACTCGATATTCCGTCCACCCAGGTTCATATAAGATGTATCTGGATCTTAAAAAGTTATACTGGTGGCCTAACATGAAGGCAGAGATTGCTACCTTCGTGAGTAAATGCCTTACTTGCACCAAGGTTAAGGTCGAATACCAGAAACCATCAGGTTTACTTCAGCAACCGGAGATACCTGAATGGAAGTGGGAGCGGATCACAATGGACTTCATAACCAAGTTGCCCAAGACAACGGGTGGTCTAGATACCATATGGGTGATCGTAGACAGGTTAACAAAGTCCGTACACTTCCTGCCTATCAAAGAGACTGACAAGATGGAGAAAATCACTAGAACATACATTAGGGAGATCGTAAGACTGCATGGTGTTCCCATATCCATTATCTCTGATAAAGATAGTAGATTCACTTCGAGATTATGGCAGTCGCTACAAAGTTCCCTTGGAACTAGGTTGGACATGAGTACAGCCTACCATCCGCAAACCGACGGACAAAGTGAGAGGACTATTCAAACTTTGGAAGATATGTTGCGAGCCTGTGTGATAGACTTTGGGAAAGCATGGGATACTCATCTACCCCTTGTCGAGTTCTCCTACAATAATAGTTATCACACGAGCATAAAGGCTGCTCCATTTGAAGCCCTCTATGGCCGAAAGTGCAGATCCCCTCTGTGATGGGCTGAGGTGGGTGACACTCAGTTAGCTAAAGGACGAGTTCCTGACAGCAATCTAATAGGCCCGGAAATCATTCGGGAAACGACAGAGAAGATCGTTCAAATTCGTGAACGATTGAAAGCCTCTAGAGACCGACAGAAAAGCTACGCAGACAAGCGAAGGAAACCTTTGGAATTCCAGGTGGGCGACCGTGTTCTTTTGAAGGTCTTACCCTGGAAGGGCTTAATACGCTTCGGAAAGCGTGGAAAGCTGAATCCAAGATACGTAGGGCCTTTCGAGATTATCGCTAGAATCGGCCCTGTAGCTTACAAACTCAAACTGCCTCGCGAACTTAGTAACGTACATTTTACTTTCCACGTCTCGAACTTGAAAAAGTGTCTGTCCGACGAGACTCTTTTAATCCCACTCGACGAGATCGAGATCAACAAGAGCCTCAACTTCGTGGAAGAACCGGTAGAGATCATGGACCGAGAGGTCAAGCAAATGAAGCAAAGCCGTATCCCAATAGTGAAGGTTCGCTGGAATGCCAAGCTAGGACCTGAGTTCACTTGAGAGTGCGAGGATCAAATGAAATTAAAGCATCCTCATCTTTTTAGATAGTTGTTTGTATTTGCTTAAACTCTAATTTCGGGACGAAATTCTCTCTAACGGAGGGATGATGTGACAACCCGGAATTTCTATCTTGTACAGTCATTCAATTCAATCAAAGTCAGACTCGTTTCTGCTATCTTTTAGCACTATTTAGGGTCTGTTTGAGTGTTATAAGCCTAGTACCTTCAAGAAGGAATGTTAGGAAGTGTATTCTAGAGTGCAGTGTGCAGCATACAAGCTGGAAACTCCATTCATAAGGAGTTTACGGCCGTAAACTAGAGTTTACGGCCGTAAACACCTCCTTGGCCGTAAACTCATATCCATATATGAGTTTTATCTTAATTTCTAGTCATTCCTTACACTTCCAAGCCTAGATTTCGGATTCTCTCTCAACTATCATAAAGATTTTCACCTTAATCTTCAAAAGAGTAAGCATTCCTTCCATGTTATTAGATGTTATTCTTCTTAATCTAGTATCACCCTTTGATTTCATCCATGAAATCATTCATTTTGGTTAGATCTTCAAGTATTCACACTTACACCAAGAACACCAAGAACACCTACTAGTTCTTGGACCGTGAACACCCCCTTCAAGCTTCAAAACGTAAGTATCCTTCCATATACTAGTTATACTATAGAAGCTCTTAACGTACACCCTTGAAATCAACCATTTCCCAAGATCAATGACAGTTTACGGCCATGAACATCTCCTTTGGCCGTAAACCCTTGTTAAAGCTCCTAGTTTGGCCATAAACTCTTCTTAAGGCTAGGAATGGGTCAACACACACTTCCTTGATGCTGAATAGGACCATAAAACACTTTAGGCATATGTATTCATGAGTGTACGACCGTAAACACATTGGGTCGTAAACCCCATGGCCGTAAACACATTGGGCCGTAAACACAATGGGCGTAAACTCCATTGTGTGGCCGTAAACCCCTTAGATGCAATCCTTTGTGATTTAAACACTTCAATCCAAGTGTTTTGTAACATCCGGATTCCCAGGTATCTTAAATTATGTATTTTATTGAGTTTTGGAGAGAGACTCGACGAGTAGGCGCTCAGACTCGCCGAGTAGAGTCGCGAATCTCCATCCGGGTTAATGACCGGACTCGGCGAGTCCATGCTGTTTAATGAAACCCTAATTTCTTGGGTTTGGGACCTATTTAAAGGCCCTTATGGCCTTCAATGTCGGCCACCAGACCATAGAGAGAAACCCTAGAGTGCTTGAGCGTTTTGAGAGAGAAAGGAAGCCATTCTTGACCTTGGAAGTGTTGTTTAGCAAGAAGAAGGAGGTACTAGCCAAGAGGAAGCATAGGAGGTTGCTATTCTGTGGATTTGGAGCTAAGATCTTCACATTTGAGGTAGTAATTCGACTCTCCTTCTGTTCTTATGATGATCATATGGATTTAGGGTTTCTTAGACCCTTTGTTGGTTAGATTTGATGTCCAAATAGCCCCTTCTGGTGATAAGGCTTTGGATCTGGACCCATAGAGGTCCAGAGAGCCTTATTCATCAAGCTTTATGAAGAACAATAGAGGTCATGGCCTTGGGTTAAGGTATTTGGGGCTAAATCATCATATATGGTCATATAAATGTTGCTTGTGCATCAAGATCGAGACTTTACGTGATTATAGTGGTTGGGAAGGCCAGATCTATGGATTAGAGGAACAGATCTGACCTCAGGAGGTCATTTGAGTTGGTGCATGACATGAACTCGCCGAGTCCAAGGGCAGACTCGGCGAGTAGGGTTAGGGTTTCCCGTGAATCACTTAGTGAGTGACTTGCCGAGTTGGGGGAATGACGCAGTGAGTCAGAGGGGGAATAGAGGACTCGAGTTCATGACTGAACTCGCCGAGTCACATTTGTGCACTCGGCGAGTCGGGTCAAAAGTTTGATCGTTGACTTTTATTGACTTTTAGGGTTTGGTCAACTTTAGGGTCTTTGAGCCATGAGAGGGGTAAAATGGTCTTTTACCCTTCTGAGAGTACTAAGAGGAGGAATAGTCTAGCCTTGAGAGATGTATTGATTCAGAGTGTTTATTTCATATGATTAGGCGGAGGCTAGACCCGACTTTACAGAGTTCAAGCTTTACCGCATTACCCGAGGTGAGTCTTCTCACTATACTTTACCTAGAGTGGTAATTAGAGCTATGAGACAGAGTATTGTGTATGTTTTTGCATGATGTGATTTCTATGCGTTACATGCTATGTATGTTACAGAGTTTTCAGAGTTAGGACCGGAATGTCCACAGAGTTAGGGTCGGAGGACCCATAGAGGACTTAGAGTGGATGCTGATGCGGTGTGGACGGTAGTATAGGGCCCGTACTACTGAAGATACCGGAGTAGTGCGCACCCTAAGTAAGAATCCATTGGGTACTAAGGAGCAAGTAGGGTGGAGTTATCGAGTGCGAGTATACTCGAGCGAGTCCCTGATATTTATTATGTTGTATTTCAGAGACATCATGGTTGGGACACGCCACACACCAGAGAGCAGCGATACTTGTGATGAGGAGATCCGTAGGATCATTCATGAGGAGGTGGCTGCGGCCATCAGGGCAGAGATACCAGAGATGTTCGGGTCTATCAAGACCACACTGATAGAGACATTTGACGAGAGATACGCTGCTCTTTCTGAGGCTGCGGTTGATGTGGCCACTGCAGCTATAGCTACGACTAGGTCGCAGGGTGGTGATGCGTTGCTGTTTCGTGAGTTCAGCAACACAAAACCACCGGAGTTTGATGGGACCCAGGACCCGATTGCAGCGATGAGGTGGATATCAGACATTGAGGGGTGTTTCTTTACTTGCTCATCTCCAGAGCATTTGAGAGTCCGGTTCGCGTTGAACCAGCTTCGCTTGGGAGCGAAGGACTGGTGGAAGTTTGTGACAGCGCGCTATTCGCCTACTGAGCTTGTTGCAGTGACCTGGGAGAGGTTCACTGCTATGTTCCGAGAAGAGTACGTTCCCCAGGTGGAGAGGGAGCGTTTGGCCCAGGAGTTTTTGACCCTCAAGCAGGGTACAGAGTCTGTTACAGTGATCACCAGGATGTTCCATGAGCGGGCGATGTTCTGCCTAGAGCACGTGTCCTCCGAGCAGGCACGTATGAGCCGATATCTGAGCATTTTGAGGAGGGATATACGAGAGTTCGTGGCGAACTCGACGTACCGGACATTTGCCGAGCTTCAGGCAAATGCCCGGAAGAGGGAGATAGAGCTGGAGACTCAGGCTAGGGAGGAGGCGGAGTCTCAGGGTAGGGATCGGCGACCGGCACAGTCTCAGCCGGCAGCCAAGCGGGCCAAGCCCGCCGATTCGAGATCAGGGAGCCAGAGGGGCCGCACTTGTGGCAAGTGCGACAAGAGTCATGATGGAGTGTGCAGAGCAGGGTCTTGCTACAAATGTGACAAGGAGGGGCATATGGCCAAGGATTGCCCCAAGGGGTTTGCAGTCTGTTTTCACTGCAACCAGACCGGACACCGGAAGGCCGAGTGTCCGCAGTTACGAGGGTCAGCTCAGGGAGCTTCTCAGGGATCTGCCCCTGCTGCTGTTCGAGCTATAGAGAGTCGGCCGGCGAAGGCCGAGGCGCCGAAGGCTCGTGGGAGAGCCTTCCAGTTGACAACGGAGGAGGTCCGTGCAGCACCCGATGTGGTAGCTAGTACATTTCTTGTGTGTTATGTACCTGCCTTGGTGTTATTTGACTCGGGTGCGAGTCGGTCTTTTGTGTCACTAGCGTTTAGTCAGCACATCAGTACCCAGCGTGAGGCGTTGAGTCGACCTCTACGAGTTTCCATAGCTAACGAGCGAGCGGTGTATGCTACTGATGTGATTCGAGGATGTGTACTCAAGATCTTCGGTGTCGAGTTTCCGATAGATCTGGTCCCGATTGCTATGGGGGACGTATGTGTCATAGTGGGCATGGATTGGTTGAGCCGTTTCGGAGCTATGATTGACTGTGAGCGACAGTTGATGACGATACGAGACCCCAGTGGGGGAGTACTTACGGTGTACGGCGAGGGTTCCCGTTCTGGGTCAGCATTTTGTTCGGCAGCTAGAGCGAGGCAGAGTTTACAGCAGGGTTGTAGTGGGTTTGTGGCTTATGTGGTGGATACGAGAGTAGATGCAGAGAGACCGAGGTCGATCGGTGAGGTCCCGATAATGCGCGAGTTCCCGGATATTTTCCCCGAGGAGTTGTCGGGTGTGCCTCCCGAGAGGCAGGTAGAGTTCCGTATTGATTTGGTTCCGGGGGCAGCGCCTATCGCCAAGGCGCCCTATCGCCTTGCGCCACCAGAGATGCAGGAGTTATCCTCGCAGCTTCAGGAGCTGCTGGGGAAGGGGTTTATACGGCCGAGTAGCTCGCCGTGGGGAGCGCCGATCCTTTTTGTCAAGAAAAAGGATGGTTCACACCGGATGTGCATTGATTACCGGGAGCTGAACAAACTGACGGTCAAGAACCGTTACCCCTTACCGAGGATCGACGACTTATTCGATCAGTTGCATGGAGCGTCTTGGTTTTCCAAGATCGACTTGAGGTCTGGATATCATCAAATGAGAGTACGAGATGAGGATATCCAGAAGACAGCGTTCAGGACTCGTTACGGGCATTACGAGTTTGTGGTGATGCCTTTCGGGCTCACCAATGCACCGGCGGCGTTCATGGATCTCATGAACAGAGTATGCAGACCGATGTTGGACCGTTCGGTGATCGTGTTCATCGATGATATACTGGTGTATTCAAGATCCAGAGAGCAGCATGAGGAGCATTTGAGAGAGTTACTCGGAGTTTTGAGATCGGAGAGGCTTTATGCCAAATTCTCCAAGTGTGATTTCTGGTTACGAGAGGTCCAGTTCCTAGGGCACCTCGTTAACCAGAATGGGATATTGGTCGACCCGGCCAAGATTGAGGCAGTTATGAGTTGGGAGGTGCCGAGATCCCCCACCGAGATCAGGAGTTTCTTAGGGTTGGCTGGCTATTATCGGAGATTTATCAAGGATTTCTCCAAGATCGTCGTGCCACTCACCAGGTTGACCCGGAAGGGTGTTGCTTTTTCATGGGGACCAGAGCAGCAGGCCTCCTTCGAGACACTTCGCCAGAGACTGTGCGAAGCCCCAGTGTTAGCCCTTCCGGAGGGGATGGAGGACTTTGTGGTGTATTGTGACGCATCGATATCGGGGATGGGAGCGGTGCTGATGCAGAGAGGGCATGTGATAGCATACGCATCGAGGCATCTGAAGCCTCACGAGACGAGGTATCCCACCCACGATCTGGAGTTGGGGGCTGTAGTGTTCGCCCTCAAGATCTGGCGTCACTATCTGTATGGGGTTCGTTGTACCATATACACGGACCACAAGAGCTTGAAGTATTTGATGGATCAACCCAACCTGAATATGCGCCAGAGGAGATGGTTGGACGTGGTAAAGGATTACGATTGTGAGATCCTGTACCACCCGGGCAAGGCTAACGTTGTAGCCGATCCCTGAGTCGTAGGGCGGAGAGCGCCCCGATACGGGACGTTTGTATGAGATTGACAGTGATGACTCCGGTGTTGGACACCATCTGAGGGGCCCAGGCTGAGGCCGTGAGACCGGAGAACCGCAAGAGAGAGCGGGTTATCGGATATGTATCGGAGTTTGTTACCGATAGCAGAGGGCTTATGACCTTCCAGGGTCGGATCTGGGTGCCATTTGTGGGCGGGGCACGTACCATATTGATGGAGGAGGCACACCGATCTAGGTTTTCGATCCATCCCGGGGCCACTAAGATGTATTTGGACCTCAGAAGAGATTATTGGTGGCCCTATATGAAGAGGGATGTAGCATGGGTTGTTGAGAGGTGCTTGACCTGTCACAGGGTTAAGGCCGAGCACCAGAGGCCGCATGGTAAGTTGCAGCCGTTGGAGGTTCCCGAGTGGAAGTGGGAACAGATTACCATGGATTTTATCACCAAATTGCCAAGGACTGCGAGGGGCGTCGATGCAATTTGGGTGATTGTGGACAGGTTGACGAAGAGCGCTCACTTCCTTGCTATCAGTGAGAGCTCCTCCGCTGAGAGGTTGGCAGAGTTGTACGTGAGGGAGGTGGTATCACGGCATGGAGTGCCGATCTCGATCGTCTCAGATCGAGATGTGCGTTTCACTTCCAGATTCTGGAAGAAGTTTCATGAGGAGTTGGGTACGAGGCTGCATTTTAGTACTGCATACCACCCCCAGACAGATGGGCAGAGTGAGCGGACGATTCAGACGCTCGAGGACATGCTTCGGGCATGTGTGTTGGATTTCGGAGGGAGTTGGGACACATACTTGCCCTTGGCTGAGTTTTCCTATAACAACAACCATCATTCGAGCATCGGTATGCCACCCTTTGAGCTGTTGTATGGGAGGAGGTGTCGGACTCCTATTTGCTGGGGTGAGGTCGGGCAGCGTGTGATGGGTAGTACAGAGATAGTACTCCAGACGACTAAGCAGATTCAGCAGGTCAGACAGAGGTTGTTGACCGCTCAGAGCCGCCAGAAGAATTATGCGGACAGACGTCGCTCGGAGCTTGAGTTCCAGGTTGGCGATTTAGTACTCCTGAAGGTATCTCCTTGGAAGGGGGTGATCCGATTCAGGAAGAGGGGTAAGTTGGGACCTCGGTATATTGGTCCTTTCAGGGTGACTGCCAGGGTAGGCAGGGTAGCGTATCGTTTGGAGCTACCTACGGAGGTGAGCCAGATTCACGATACCTTCCACGTGTCTCAGTTGAGGAAGTGTATCGCTGATGAGTCGGCAGTGGTTCCGTTAGAGGACATTCAGGTAGATGCGAGCCTGAATTATGTTGAGAGACCGGTTGCGATTGTGGATCGAAGGATCAAGACTTTGAGAAACAAGGAGGTGCCATTGGTTCAAGTCCAGTGGCAACATAGGAAGGGTTCTGAAATTACCTGGGAGCCGGAGTTAGAGATGCGCGAGCAGTATCCAGAGTTATTTGTGGAGTGAGACTTCGAGGGCGAAGTCTGATTCTAGTGGGGGAGAATTGTAACATCCGGATTCCCAGGTATCTTAAATTATGTATTTTATTGAGTTTTGGAGAGAGACTCGGCGAGTAGGCGCTCAGACTCGCCGAGTAGAGTCGCGAATCTCCATCCGGGTTAATGACCGGACTCGGCGAGTCCATATGTGGACTCGGCGAGTCCACGCTGTTTAATGAAACCCTAATATCTTGGGTTTGGGACCTATTTAAAGGCCCTTATGGCCTTCAATGGCGGCCACCAGACCATAGAGAGAAACCCTAGAGTGCTTGAGCGTTTTGAGAGAGAAAGGAAGCCATTCTTGACCTTGGAAGTGTTGTTTAGCAAGAAGAAGGAGGTACTAGCCAAGAGGAAGCATAGGAGGTTGCTATTCTGTGGATTTGGAGCTAAGATCTTCACATTTGAGGTAGTAATTCGACTCTCCTTCTGTTCTTATGATGATCATATGGATTTAGGGTTTCTTAGACCCTTTGTTAGTTAGATTTGATGTCCAAATAGCCCCTTCTGGTGATAAGGCTTTGGATCTGGACCCATAGAGGTCCAGAGAGCCTTATTCATCAAGCTTTATGAAGAACAATAGAGGTCATGGCCTTGGGTTAAGGTATTTGGGGCTAAATCATCATATATGGTCATATAAATGTTGCTTGTGCATCAAGATCGAGACTTTACGTGATTATAGTGGTTGGGAAGGCCAGATCTATGGATTAGAGGAACAGATCTGACCTCAGGAGGTCATTTGAGTTGGTGCATGACATGAACTCGCCGAGTCCAAGGGCAGACTCGGCGAGTAGGGTTAGGGTTTCCCGTGAATCACTTAGTGAGTGACTTGCCGAGTTGGGGGAATAACGCAGTGAGTCAGAGGGGGAATAGAGGACTCGAGTTCACGACTGAACTCGCCGAGTCACATTTGTGCACTCGGCGAGTCGGGTCAAAAGTTTGACCGTTGACTTTTATTGACTTTTAGGGTTTGGTCAACTTTAGGGTCTTTGAGCCATGAGAGGGGTAAAATGGTCTTTTACCCTTCTGAGAGTACTAAGAGGAGGAATAGTCTAGCCTTGAGAAATGTATTGATTCAGAGTGTTTATTTCATATGATTAGGCGGAGGCTAGACCCGACTTTACAGAGTTCAAGCTTTACCGCGTTACCCGAGGTGAGTCTTCTCACTATACTTTACCTAGAGTGGTAATTAGAGCTATGAGACAGAGTATTGTGTATGTTTTTGCATGATGTGATTTCTATGCGTTACATGCTATGTATGTTACAGAGTTTTCAAAGTTAGGACCGGAATGTCCACAGAGTTAGGGTCAGAGGACCCATAGAGTTAGGGCCAGAGGGCCCACAGAGTTATGGGACTGGGGGGGGGGGGGGTCCCACAGAGACACTTTGACCAGAGCGTCAAACAGAGTTATAGCCTCGAGTGGCTAATATGTGTTATGTGTGGTATTTTGGGGAACTCACTAAGCATTTATGCTTACAGTGTTGTGTTATGTGTCTCAGGTACCAGCGGGGATCGTGGGAAGGCGCCGGCTTGATCAGTACACACGCAGGGAGATTTTATTATGATCTTGGGATATGATGTTATGTGATACAATGGTGTTTTTATAACGATTATGAATGAAAACGTGTTTTATAAAATGTGAAAAATTGTTTTGAAAATTTGGGTGTTACAAGTTTCCTAGTCCCTAAGGTGGTTTCCTTGAATGATTAGTTATATATACACTAATTATATCCATATATGTATCATTATAAGCTATTAGGATTCGTTTGTGCTCGAGGATTCACTTGACGCTTAGCATCCTAGATCGATCTTTCATTCGTATCACTCACTACAGGTGAGTTCATACCCCTTAACTTATCTTTTAAATGATTTTAAATGCTTTTATGGGGGGGGGGGGGGGATACAAGTAGAACTATTATAGTTATTATATCAATCACATGTGATTAATAACTATCAAACAAGTGAATTTTCTTATACTTCAAATTGTTTTATCAAACAAGCTCTTCAAAACATTTTATAAACTGACATCAAGTCAATTGTTACCATTCAAATGGTTAAAACTCTTTTATATGTTAAACTTTCTATTAAACTCTTTTAAACTTATATATTGTCAAAATCATGTCTATATATATATATATATAGTTATATAAGTAAGGTTGAAAGGACTTAGGACTGATAACTCACTTTATTTCCTGTTCCTTGTTTGGTTGTGGACTTAGGGTATCCGGTTGTTTGTCCGAGTGTCATTTGAATCTTAGTTATATATTATATATATGTGTATAGATATAAAAGTTCCTACATCAGTTCAGCACCTTTGGGTAGCAAAGGTGTACAAACACACTCAGTCGCTCAAACAACATTACTAGTAAACTATAATAGGTATAGTTTAAAGGGTCACTACTCACTATTTCTAGTACAATGAAACATACAAGAGTCAGTTCATTCATGAGTCACTACAAACATACTATGATGAGAAACAAATAGAACACACACTACACTATACAAGAGAACATACTATGATGAGAAACAAAGAGAACATACACTACACTATACAAGAAAACAATCAATACACTAGAACATACAATACAAACACTAGAACACTATAACATTAATGTGAGCTACTACTTCATGGCATGGCAATCTAGTACTGTGTCACGTTTTGTAACCAGAGTCTCCTGGAGGGAGAGCATGAATTGGTGTATAGATCTATATGGGATTGACTATCCTACACCTTGCTGCTAGCTACAGCGGGACCTGCAGGTCTACGGGTGACTAATGTCATACCATTTCTATGTCTTAGAGTGTCGTGTTTTAACTAGTCGATCAAGCGTGGTTACAACTATATCACATTTTACCTTAATTAAAACAATTGTTTTAAGGTAGTTAGTACAACGGTAGTAGTTATATACAAATACTACAAGTACATCATTATTATTTCCCCATTACATTCAAATTGTGAACTTCTCACATAAGCGGTAATGTAAACTATATTTCTGGTAAATGATAGTCTGTCTTTGGGAAAATTACACACTTTTACAAACAAACAACATACAGAACATTCGGGCCTTGGTAGAAGGCTACTTTTAGTAGAAAATATAGGATTTTCTAGGAGATACAAACATTTACTACAAACACTTACAAACATTTACATCAAACATTTACATCAAACATTTACAAACACTTTCATACAAGCAATGACACTAAAATACGTATGAACTCACCAACTTTAATACTGATCTATTCTTTCAAAATAACTTATATTCTCAGGTCACTAGTAGATAGGTACCGATGATCAGGTTTTGAGAAGACGGAGCTTTCAAGACTCATCTATATTTTGATTATTCATTTTTGGTGTCTTATAAACTACAGAACACACTTGTATTAAAATTATATTATTAATGCAATGGATGATGTTGTTGCTTGTTTACTATTATTCATTGTTGTGATACTGTACATGACGTCCTCCGCCCCAGAACGTTTACGTCGTTCCGGTTTTGGGGTGTGACATTATACCCCCCTTATAGACCGGCTTCGTGAATGAGGCCTACTAACGGTAAGACTGAATTGATCTTATACATATATATTATTAAACTTATAATACTATAAAGTATAAGGGTTGAATTTTAAACTTTTAAAATTCTAGGGTTTGGAATTAAAGTATCTTAACTGACTTTACAAATTCCAAAACTTGAGGGCAAGTTTTGAAACTATTCAAAACCTTTCATTTCCATAACTTATGAGTTTTTAATGACTTTTAAAGGAAAAGACTTTTGGTTTTCCATAACTTGAGGACAAGTTATGGAATCCGTTAAAAGGCATTTAGATCAACAATTAAACTAACAATAAGTGTCAAATAATATCTATGATCTAGACAAACTCATAAGCAAAGATAATTCACATCAATAATTTTCAAGAAATTAGCTAATCATATAAACTAATACAAATCTTGAAACTTTGACAATTATCTTCTATTTGGACAAGCATGATCATTACCTTATGAAAAAACAGATTTCATGGTTCAAAAAACAGTTTGGGGTAATGATCCTAATCCAATTTCTGGCCAAAAGTAAAAAATCTGCCCACTAGAGCACCAACTCGGCGAGTACATGAACTGGACTCGTCGAGTTGGTCATTTTACAAGGGGACTTGATGAGTCACCCCGTGGACTCGGCGAGTTCACTGGGCAGAAGGCAAAAATTCGACTTTTTTTTTTACTTTGAAAATCAATATAACATCAAGTATAATAGAAATCAATCCTAGGCTCTGATACCACTGATGGGTTTTGAGCATCCTAACAACCTTAAGGTGCACATACAACCCTAAATGCTCTGGATTTATGTTTTCTCTAATTATACATGCAAAATGATTTTCCAAAGCATTTCCCTAACTAGCATACAAACATGGGTACTTGTATAACAAAAATCTAGTTAGAATACATACATTTTCTTGTAGCTTGATTCCTTGGACCTTTAAGAGCCTAGCACCCCAAATGTGATGCCTCAAATGATTCACATAACACCACCAACAATGGAGGACTTGAGAGAGAATACTTGCACTAAAAAATCGGCTATAGCTCTTCCAAGAACACTAGGGTGCCGATTTTAGGAGCCATGGGGTTTCTTATATAGTGTGGCAAAACTAGGGTTACACCATCTAAAACCTAATGTGCATGACCTTCCATATTCCTTATGCTCCATGGGTTAAAACCTCCATGGATCATCCATGGGTTGTGAAATTGGTTTAGCCAAACTTAAAGAACTATGGATCATTGGCTCACATTATAAGAGTCAATGATTTACACAATCAATCCCCATATATTTAATTAGTCTCTTTTGATCACAAAATTAATTCCAAATTAATTCTTGATCAATACTAATTAAACAATATGAGTTCATATTAATATATTAGAACTTATAATATATTAATAAATCATAAATAACCTCTTCTCAATTGTCCATCCTTCAGATTGTTCGGGTGCCATGCAACCCAAATGGATCATGCTACTCTCGGGTCAAGTACATACCAATTATAGTTATGGACTTACACACCTTATCCAACACTTTCAATGTCATCAGCAGTGAGGTGCTTGACGTTGTTCATCTTGTCCCATGAGAGTTGCTGCAGCATCTCTAACAGTTGTTAGAACTGGAACATGTGGACATTCTTTAACGGATCTCCAGATAGCTTCCCCTTTTTCTTTACCAAGTAAAAATCTTTCCATTCTGACTTTCCAGTGATCATACTCTTCAACAACTAGCAGTGGGGCAGGAGAAGGTCAATCCACGCTATTTGCTATTTGCATTGAATACATTTGTTGAGAATTAGAAGCAGCCATTGAAGTTAAGATATCTTAAGCAAAAGTGGTATAGAGAAGAACTTTTATCCTGAACACAGAAATGATCGAAATACCATGGTAATATTGAATCAATTATAATATATTCTTATGGATTCAAAGGACAACCACTCAAGCTCTGATACCAATTGTGAGAATAAGGATATGATGCGCAGGGACAAGGTTTGAAAACTCAAACCTTGAGTTAATGCTTAAGATCAATGTCTGCTTGTAATTATATGTTCCAGCCAAGTCTGGTAATACCAGTCGAGACTTGAAGTGAGAATTCAACAAAGTACTCAAGTAATAAATGAAGAACTATGAGTATAATCAAGGTAAAGACAATAAACGAACAAGAAGAATGTTTTGAAAGAGTTTGATATGAGACAAAGGTGAAGGAGAGTTAATACGAGAATATGATATCTTTGGAAGAACAATCCACACTATTCTTGTCATTAAATCACTCCTTAAATAGTCAAGGAGGAACATCATACAAACCGATCAACATACAAAGGACTGGATAATCACACTACTTCTGACATTCTGATTATCAAAATAAACAAAAGAGACTTGGACCTATGAAATGTTACATCATATAAAAAGACAAGAATAATTAATGCATAAACAAACACTTGATCTATGATCATTTCTTCATCTCGGAACTTGCTCCATTTCAGACTCTGACTTCATCTCGTACCACCACACATTTTGGACTCAATACTAACTTCGGATCTTCAAGAGTTAGAGATTGCAAGAGGTTCACTTTAAGGTTCCAACAAAACTGAAGCCTAAATACACAAAAATCACTCAGACCGAGTATGCGGGGCGTACGGGCACGTACGTGCAGCGTACTCGCTTGGAGTCTTGTACGCTGCGCGTACCTCCTTGTACGCCCAACGTACTCACCTTATTCAGCCTTAACATGATTTTCACTTACTCCATTAAGACAAAGCTTTCCAAACCACAGATCTGACCTCCTTGAGCTGGAATACCTTGTAAAGTTGCCAACTTTACGTTCATACATGACTGGAAGAAGCTCTTAAGCTTAAAAGGGACTTATTGGTTGACTTAATGCATGCATGACTCCATAATACCCATAAAGCTTGCACCTTTTTGCTCAAGGATACCAAAACGAACTCAGATTTGAAAGGATGAACCCTTAAACAACCTAACCCATCCATAATCTCAAAAAGAAGACCAAAATCATAATAAGCTAGCCATGAAGAGATCTAATCACACATAAGCCAAGATGCAAACTTGTTACCTCAAAAAACTTCCCCACAAGGCAATGATTCTGGATCCAAAGCTTTCTCACCAAGCCAAACAACTTCCAACTTCTCTTCTTTCCTTCCTAAGTGCAAAAATGAGCATCAAAGCCTCCCGATAGCTCAAGAACACCTCCAAGAGGCTACAAGGTCGATTTATGGTTTTTGGAGGGTGGGGGCTGACTTAGCAATGAAGGAAAGAGGCTAACATTAAGCTTATATATGGTACATCCCTAAAAATTAGGGTTTCCATCTGCCTCTCATACGCTCAACGTACTTACTCGTACGCCTAACGTACGAGGTCTCGCACACCGACCCATCTTCGCACTACGCTACGCGTACTCTTCACTACGCCTCGTGTACCTGGCTTTGCATCAGTACACCCCGCGTACTAGGGTTTTTCCCAAACCCTAATTCTTCCGAAGACCATAACTTTCTCGATACAACTCTGATTTCGACCATCGATATATCCATGAAAAGGTATCAAGAAGCTCCACACTATAATCAATTCGTACTCGCCATGAGATATACCGAACGAACATCCACTTTCCATAAAAGCCCAAGCTAACAAATTACCGAAATGCCCTTTGACCCCAAAACTCAAACTGAACACCTGAGCATCCAAATTACATTATCCAACTCCAACTGGTTCCAAAACTCAATTCTTAAAGGATTTGAAGCCTGCTAATACCCAATCCCTGATCACCATCCCCAAAATGGGAACGATTCAAAACAAGGCGTTACAACTCTCCCCGACTTAAATTAGATTTTGTCCTCGAAATCCTTCCATGCCATCTCCGGTACGCCCTATAAGTTGAGCAACACGGCCACAACCCCGAGCATACCCTTGCATTTCCAAGGCAACCGAAACCAACCCTCATTGGGCTCTACAACCCGAAGGCGGACGAATCCTTTGCAATGTAATCACCCCTACTCAATCTAAAATCTGAAGTCTTGAGATAACCTGACTCCCTGAGAGACTGCCCATATTGAATCATTGCTGAATCTATTCCACTTATCTCCCAACTGACTACTCAACTTCTGAAAACTTGGGATTCCCTCTAGCAAACAGAATCACATACCCAATAACCCCGCAACACACTTATACTTGAGAAAGGCTAAGATAATCCTTCGAGTAGAAGATTCATCCCTGCAACCGTTAGACACAAATTAGAGCTATGCAACATAGTCCAATCAACCACTCTGAGATTATTTAATCCCACTGCAAGTGACTTAGCATAAGTCCCGAATAACAAACAACTCCACACATGAATTCCAAATCACTGAAACCACTTTGTCTCCTCTTGCTGCCCCCTGGCTGCTTTCCAAAAGTAGTTGAGTCCTTCCTGGTCCCAACTTGTCTGCCAACTATCTGAGACATCGAACTCCTGCTCGGTTGCTGAATCAAAAGTCACACATACACAATCGCCCCAGGCGACTCCCGAGAGGAACCTTATATGGCGATAATTGCCCAAACCATCTCGTCAACAAACCTACTGCTAAAAGAATGCCGCAAGACCAACTATAGTCTCATATCATACCCGGTCTCCTACAACCTACCTTCACCTGATTCCAAACATGATGTGGCCCTCCCACAGATAGAACCATCCCAAGAAACAACACAATGGCTCGATCTGTCATCAAAACTAAATCCATTCATTACCCTTGAACCCTGCAATTGATGCCCTCAACATATAGATACCCCAATTCTTATTCCACTGAAACAAAAATCCCGCACAAAACATGCGCGATACCCGACTTGAGATCTTACCCAAAACCAATTCGATACTCAACTCATAACCCGAGTTCCACAAATCTGCACTTGCATTTCACACCACAACCTTCTGATTCCCAACAACCCCTCACTTGAACGATAAATAAATATTCCCAAACTATCTCTAAGACTACCAGTCTCGCACCTGGTCCAACCCCCAGGTTCCCAATAGTCCAAACAACAAGGCAACCCAACCTATAAACCCCTTTGCGTCACACATTGACCACCCACTTGATCTTGCAACTCAAGATCCAATACCTTGACCCAACGGTCTCTACCAGGTCCAACCTGTATTGCCACAATCACACGGGCCTTGCCCACGGGCCCCACCCATCAAGAGCCACTAAGGCCCGACTCTGCCTCGGACCCCAATGGTCCTCAACCTAAAACAAAGAATACTCCTCAACAATCTTGGCCGGCATGCTCAAGGAATGAACTGATTCCTCCTCCACGCTTGTGATCATCTTTAATAATAGTCTACCTCGAACTGATGAATGCTATGATCCCATCGCAGTCTTACAACACTTCGAACCTACCATGGTTACCTCCCATGGCCTTACCACACTCAAACCATCACAATACCACGCATCTTGAGCCGTATCCTACAACCAATCAGGAGTTCGGGTCACGCATTCGAATCCCACATCCTACTATGTATAACAATGGAGATGCCGACCTACGGTTGGAAGTTTCCTGAACTCCCACCAACACAACCTCAATCTGAACAGCCACTTAATTCTCCCCCACTTGGACTCGACGAAGCTCTCTCACCTCTTAATCCTTATGGATCTCTGACCCATCTCCCTTAAATAGCATAAACCGCCCATACCCTACACTAAACAATACTAGCATTCCATTGCTACCCAAACTCAATGATCACCCAGCTCTTGAAATCCTGAAGAATACTCTTGAAATCTTAACCAACCTGATAATCCAGATCACCTCCCATTATACCATACCAATTCCTTGAGTTCTTATGCTGGTGACTAAAAATCATAACCCTTGCCCTGAGTGACGAATCTTCATCCCAACTCCTACTCTCGAAGAATCCCTGAATCCTAATTGAGTAAAACCTGAGCAAATATGAAACTCCCATGTCATTCCAATGAACCAACAACTCAAGCAACTGCCCCACCATCTTCCTGCTACCGCTCCTTTCCTAGCAACGGCAGTGTTTGAACTCAATAGCTCTTCCATAAGCAAATTCCGCTCCTACCAGAACAAATGCTAAAATCACCGAACCTTGATGATACTGGAGAACGAACCTGCTGAGTCCTGACCATAGACCTTCCACACAATACCCCCAAACCGATCTCGACCAAAAACCAAAATGATAACCGAACACATTGGAACCCACTACACGAGGTATAACCCCTCAATGAACCACCAAATATCAAGGCATACAAAAGGCATAAAATAATTCTTCGATGATATAACCCCAGAATAACAGAGAAATAATTCAAGGATAACGCTTACCCAAACCAAAATAAAATTCCAAGCAACATAAAAACTGATAACAACCGAAGGAGGCGCAAAAGGTAACATAACCGCAAAATCACCTGCTCGAGCACAAGTCTCCCCTGTCAGACACTGAACTGACCAGCTCCTCCCTGCTAGGGCTCCTTCTCTTCCCTCACAACTATCAGCGATCCGTAAAATAGACGGAGTAGGTGCACCCACTGCTCCTCCCCTCCTCATCGGACAGAGGACCCTCTTATGGCCCACTTGGTCACAGAGAAAACATAACGGGCTTTCCCCTTGAGGACAACCTCTGCTGACATGATTAATCCTGCTACACTTGTAGCAACCCATACCCCTGGAACGACAAGCTCCATCGTGCAGCTTCCCGTACGTGCCGCACTGACCCCAACCCCGCTGGCCTCCCAATCAGTAATCCGAAGTCTTGGGTCTTTTCTTGGGACCCTCCCTTGTTTGCAGTTGATCTGGTCCCCTCTTCCCCAGGTGCTCCAAATTGATCTCCCGCTCATAGAAAGATAGAGTGCGAGCTCCAATGATAGCCATAGCCTCTGCACGAATCGCGCCCAAGCGCTCATCCCATGTCTCCAGAATCCCCTCCATGACCGAACCAAAGATCACAGGAGTCTGCTCCAGAATACCGCGGGTAATCTACGACGAGATGAACTCCCGCATCTGCTCGCTAATCGGCTTAGTAGCCGCACCTGAGCCAGAACCAGAACCAGAATCTCCTTTCTGGTTGCTCATCACCAAATTGAATTACAACTTGGAAATGATCAAAATATACCCAAGAATCCTCTTCCACAGGCTTCTTAGATTCTCCAAGACTCTCCCCGATTCGAGTATGGATCATGTGCTTTCAGTAGTATGGGCCCAATACTACCTTCCACACCTATCCATACTTTCCTAAAGAATCATCCCAAATCCTCTAAGTCACCTTCTCAAACTAATGCACCAAAGTCACTAAACACCGCGACTACACCCGATGCAGCACTCCCTAGGCTCTCCTAGGTTCCCGACCTCACCTTGCCATCAGTTGCTAAAGAACTCCCCATAATACCAGTGACCCACCTCATGAATAACATCATATTCACTTAGTAGCTGACTCTCATCATCTAAGAGTTCCACAAAGCACAAAGCAAGCAACATTTGTGCAGTAACACTCCAATCCATAGAACGATAATAGAACACTCAGCCCATACACGACAACTCATGCTAGAAATTTCACCCTTACTGCCAGTTGCCTCATGCATGCGAATTATACACAAAACAGGATCAAATAGATTGTCAAATAACATAATCTACCCTAGAACCACAACCAGACAAGGAACGGGAAATAAGGCCAAATCAGTTATTCTAGGGCTATAAGATCCTAACCGTATATAATTTTTAAAGCATACACTTAGCATGTACAGATTCCAATAAATATTCCCTTCTCAGCATAGCATCTAATACAGCCACAACCACAAGGCATCACATACCATGCCAATCTACCACTAACTACTTAGCACTAGCATGCAAGTCTACCAACTCATATAATATACATACAAATGCATCTCTCCTAGCATTTTATCTTGCAAGAACTGAGCAGATCCTTAGCCCTAACTAGCATGTGATTCATAGATTTATAAATCAAATCATAACAAATAACATGTATGGGTATTTTGGGAAAACTTATTTGAGTTCGGCTGATTGCATGCACCACACCATTCTCTTATATTAGAAAACTCTTTTCTTGAAAATACTTTTCTTTTGAAAACTTTACCAAATCCTCAGTTTGAGTTCAGACACACCCGAGAGTATGTATGAATCCCTCAAACCAAGGCTCTGATACCAACTTGTAACGTCCCGAAAACTCATGACATAAAATTTTTTGTTTTTAGATTAATAAATCATTAATACATATCTTTCCCATCAAACCAGAGTAACTAAGTTTTAGCAAAACATCGACAAATCAGAGTAATTCACCGAAAGCGGAAACATGTGGTGTGTGATATGCAATCATCCCAAGCCCTTCCATTTGAAAACCGGAGTACCTGAAACATAAACTGAAAACCATAAGCACAAAGCTTACTGAGTTCCCCAAAATACCATAACATGTAACCACATAATATCTTGCAACATATACACATCTGTCAAACATACATAGTGGGCCCCGCCCTAGGGTATATTCCAACCCAAACATATCATACTTGGAATGCCATGGGCTTCCCCCATGGTCGGATATCCGTGTGCCATGGGCTCCCCCCATGGTCTTTACCTGGAATGCCATGGGCTCCCCCATGGTCTGATATCCAAGTGACATGGGCTCCCCCATGGTCTTTCATGCAAGTATCACAGATACAACTAGCATTCCACATAACAAATAATGGGCCAACATTGGTGGCTTCGACCCACAGATATAGTGAGAAGACTCACCTCGACAGCTGAACCCACAAATAACTCTCAGTCTGTTGATCCGCTAAAATCCCTACGCTATCAAACAATTAACACCCAATTAACAATTGGGTTCCAAACCGAATCTAGTAATCCATATATGGGGTAAAAGGACCATTTTATCCCTCACCTATTTTAGTCCAAGACTAAAGCCCAAACTCTCAATCATAAAGGCCCACAAACCAATAATCATCCAAAGCCCACTTATGGACCAATTTTCCAAATTGGTCCCAAACATTTACTTGGGCCTTACCCTAAATCCCACTACCTATCCCTAATCCAAAACAACGATTCTCATATGGACCAACAAAGCCCCAAGCAGGCAATCCCAAAAGGTAGCCCAAACCGAATCCCAAATACACAAAACCCACTCCGACCGAGTACGTGGGGGCGTAAAGGCACGTACATGCATCGTACTCACTTGGAGGCATGTACGCTGCGCGTACCTGCTTGTACGCCCAACGTACTCACCTTATTCAGCCTTAACATGATTTTCACTTATTCCATTAAGACAAAGCTTTCCAAATCACAGATCTGACCTCCTTGAGCAGGAATACCATGTAAAGTTGCCAACTTTTCGTTCATACATGACTAGAAGAAGCTCTTAAACTTAAAGGGGACTTATTGGTTGACTTAATGCATGCACGACTCCATAATACCCATAAAGCTTGCACCTTTTTGCTCAAGGATACCAAAACAAACTTAGATTTGAACGGATGAACCCTTAAACAAACTTATTACCTCAAAAAGCTTCCCCACAAGGTGATGATTCTGGATCCAAAGCTTTCCCACCAAGCCAAACAACTTCCAACTTCTCTTCTTTCCTTCCCAAGGGAAAAAATGAGCATCAAAGCCTCCCAATTTCTCAAGAACACCTCGAAGAGGCTACAAGGTCGATTTATGATTTTTGGAGGGTGGGGGCTGACTTAGGAATGAAGGAAAGAGGCTAAAATTAAGCTTATATATGGTACATTCCTAAAAATTAGGGTTTCCATTTGCATCTTGTACGCTCAGCGTACTTCCTCGTACGCCCAGCATACGAGGTCTCGAACCCCGACCCATCTTCACACTACGCTATGCGTACTCTTCACTACGCCTCGCGTACGCGGCTTCACATCAGTACACCCTGCGTACCACCCTAGTACGCCCCGCGTACCAGGGTTTTTCCCAAACCCTAATTCTTTCGAAGACCATAACTTTCTCGATACAACTCTGATTTAGACCATCGATATATCCATGAAAAGTTATCAAGAAGCTCCACTCTATAATCAACTCATACTTGCCATAAGATATCCTGAACGAACATCTACTTTCCATAAAAACCCGAGTTGAAAAATTACCGAAATGCCCTTTGACCCCAAAACTCAAACTGAATACCCGAGCATCCAAATTACATTATCCAACTCCAACTGGGTCCAAAACTCAATTCCTAAAGGATTCGAAGCCTGCTAATACCCAATCCATGATCACCATCCCCAAAATGGGAACGATTCAAAACAAGGCGTTACACCAACATATCCATCATAAATCGTCAGTCCACTAAAAACCATTGGCCACCGCTACTCCATCGCTACCTCTCACCCACTACCATTTGTCTCTCTCTTTTACCATCTAAACTGCTAAGATGATCTACCGTCTTTATGAAGATTAGATCTGAGTGGTAAGGTAGAATGTGGGAGATGAGAACACAATCGGAGTGCAAAATCGATACCCTCTCGCTGGAATAACTAAAGGCGGCTAGGGTTTAGTCGTCGCTGATTTGCATGCTAAGTGCTGATATGTAACCCAACGCAGTCGCCAGAGACCTCTCGACCACCGACGACCTCCTCTGATTGATCCATCAGACCATCCGACGAGCATGACAACCAACGATTTCTAAAACTGACTTCCAACGGCCAAACCTGAGGTCTCGTCACCGCCTTGGTTGTTTCCAACCAAACTCCCACCTACTTCTCATTCATTTTTCCCCACGATTGCACCCTATATCTAACTGTTTAGAAGAAATCAAAGCAATATCCAACTGATTAGGCTTCAAATCAGAAGAAATCGAACTTACATTAAAAAGTTTTTTTTCCATACGAGAGGTTCTTCTACATATTCATACGAAGATATAATCATATTTTTGTTTTTTTTTCTATTAATGTATGTGTGTTAGTTTATGTAAGTAATTTTTTGATTTGATTTCATAAATGGATTTGATGTCTTGAATGACTTTTTATTTTTAAATTTTTTCTGGATTAGAACATGGATTATGTTTTCTCCGGAGACAGATTTAGCGGTGGTGGTAGCCGGAGGTTAGTGGTGGTGGTGGTCAGAGGCTAATGGTGGTGGTGGTAGTCGGATGTGATTATCCGATAGCTAAATACCATGAATTTAATAAACAATTTTGTTAATGGATTAATAACTAGATAAATTAAAAAAAATAAATAAATAAGGGCAAAATGATCTTTTTATGTCATGAGGGATGAAATGTGCAATTTTTAAACAAACGAATGACGGTCGAAGTTAATTTTTGAAAATAAGGACTAAACACGCTTTCTGGCATGTGCACGAATGATGATTGGTGTAATTTACCCTTTTAAATAAATTGTTTTTAAATCCTAACCATTAACAACAATAATGCTTAAAAATAGCATAATCTTATAAATTACATTATATTAAATTGCAAAAAAATATATACAATACGTAATTTCTAAATTAGTTGATACTAAAGTAACATTAATTTGAGAATTATATTTAGTTTTATTCATATGTCAACTACGAGTCTATGAGTAACGACCGTTAAATAATATGATTTTAATAGATGTTATAAAAAAAGTTCAAAATCATTACAATTTTATATAACAAATTAGTGTAAGAAACTATTATTTCATGGTTATTATTAATAACATAATTACTTTCAATATGTATTTGCTAAATTTTAACTACATAATTTTATTTTGCGCAACGTGCAGATATTCGTCTAGTTTTAGGATAAAAAGATCAAAAACATTTAGGTGTCGTTAGGTTCCGGAAATGTTTACGAAGGTTATCTGGAATTGTAATCCAATTTTATTATTTCTTTGGTTGTAAGGAAATGGAATTGAAATCTAATTCCATATTCTGTTGGTTGGAAGGAAATGGAATAATAATGATGTAAAATGACATAATTGACCGTCTTATTTTTTTGCTTAATTTTACTTTATTTTATAAGTTATATGTGGTGGTGAGCGATGGTGGTGGTTGTGGAGGTTGTAGTGGTGGTTGTGGCGGGTGGTAATAGCAGGTGATGGTGGTGGAGGTAAAAGCGGTGATGGTTGTGGTGGCGGTGGCGGTGGTGGTGATGGATGGTAGCGATAGCATTATAGCGGTGGTGGCTGGTGGTGATCATAGCGGTAGGGGTGGTGATGACGGGTGGTGATGGTAGTGGTGGTGGTGGTGGTGGTGGTGGCGTCAGCGGTGACAACAACAATAGTGGTGGCGGCGGTGGCTGGTAGCAGCGGGGGCGATGGTGGAAGTGGTGGTGGTAGGTGCTAGTGGAGGGAGGTAGTAATAATAGACGGTATTGGTAGCGTATGGTGGTGGTGGTAGATGGTGGTTGTTGGTGGCGGAGTATGGTGGTCGTAGTGATGGTATTGGTGATGGTTGGTGGCAGTGGTGGTGGTGCTATGTAGTAGTGGTGATGGTGGTGGAAGGTGGCGGTGGTGGAGATACTAATGGCGGGGGTGGTGGTGACGGCGACGACGGTGGTGGAGGTGGCATCGACGATGACAGTAACATTGGTGGTGGTGGTAACTAGTGATGGTGGTGGTGGTGGCGATTACGGTGATGGTGGTGGCAGTGACGGTGGCGGCAACGATTGCGGTGGTGGCGAGTGGTGGTTAATGATGGTGATGGAAGTGATGCTGCTGATGGTGATGGTAGGTGGTGGTGGCAATGACGGTGGCAGTTGGTGGTCAGTCGCAGTAATGGTGGGTGTAGGTAGTGATGATCATATATAGTAATATGTTAATCTTTTACTTTACCTGATGAACTGGAATTAATTACATCTAAACTTTGAAGGACATCACTTTGATTCTTTTGGTGGAAAATTATTTTATTTAGGAATCCAATTTCATATCAAAAGTTGAACCAAATACTGGAATTTGGTGGCATTGAATTCCAATTCCTCTAAATTTCACTACATTCCTACAAACCAAACAACCCTCAGCTTTTATGAAAGAGAAAAGAAAAAAAATTATATATATATATATATATATATATATATATATATATATATATATATATATATATATATATATATATACATAGAGAGAGAGAGAGAGAGAGACAGAGAGAAACGCCCTTATGAACAGTACCTGGGTCGGGTACTGTTCCGGGCGGGTCCACTCACACTCGCTTCAAAATCCCTCCACCGATATTTCTTCTCTCTTTGATCGCCATGCATATCCTCCACCGTCTCTCTCTTCTCGCTGCTTGAAACCGCTTTGGAAATACCTGTTGGATTAGGTGTCTAAGCCCATAACTATAATTGGTATGTACTTGATTTGATTGTAGCATGGTCCTTTTGGGTTGCCTTCACTCATGCAACTTGACATGATGACTAGTGGAGAGAGAAAGAGTAGAATTTATTATGTGAAATGATATCTTGGTACTCAAAATGATTTTATTAATATATTATAAGATTAATATATTATTTGGAAATCATATTATTAATTAGTAATTAATCAGAAATTAATTTGATATTAATTTTGGGATTAAAGGAACTGATTAATAATTGAAGGGGCTGTTTTGCAAATCATTGATAGTTGCAAAACTGGGCTATTTGACTCCTTAATTAGGAGTGGACGAAATACTATAGGAAGGCCCTATAGATTTCGTCCAAGGCCTCATAAGGAGGAGTCCATGGGCTGCTTAAGCCTTAAGGAGGAATTAGGGTTTCCTCCAAAAACCCTAGCAGCCCACATCTATATAAACTCCTTCATACACTAGGAATTTCGGCACTATGCTTGAAAGAAAGAAACCCTAGCCGATTTCTAAGTGTCTCTCCTCTCATCCTTTGCATTGGGTGTTTGTGACTCCATCAGAGGTGCAACACTTGGGGCACTAAGCTTTCAAAGGTCAAGATCAATCCAGGAATTCTTGTTAGTACAATATAACAAGTGAGGTAATTTTCTAACCCTATTTTCATATGAATTTCAAAAATTGTATGCTAGTTCTAGGGTTATTTCTTTGGTATTCAATTTACATGTTCAATAGGGAAAAACTTAGATCCAAAGCAATTAGGGTTGCATGATCACATAGGATTGTAGATATGCTCATAACCCACCAGTAGTATCAGAGCCTAGGATGTTTTTCAATTGAATTGATGCAATAGTGAACTGTCCAAAGAACAAGAAAATCGATTTGTGTTGTCTGAAGCATGAACTCGATGAGTTCAAGTATGAACTCGACGAGTTGGGTGAACTCGACGAGTTCCTTACCCAACTCGACGAGTTGTGTTGGAGCATGGAAATGCTCTACAAATAATGAGTGATAGTTAGGTTATTTATTTCCCTTTATTGTATTTTAGGTGTTTTATCTCTCCTATATAAAGAGAGAGTTGGTCATTTTTATTTGTAAGAGTGCACAATGTAGTTTTCTAGAGAGAGAGAAAGTGGTGGGATCTCTCCCACCAAGGGAGAGTTTTCTCTCCCACCCATGTTCTTGTATTGTAATATTTTATCTCTCTTTTCTAATCTATGGAATTTCTTATCATATGTTCTTCATGTTCTTCATTTTTATGTCCGTTAAATCTCGAGATATTATTCTTCCGCATCCACCGATCGTTCAAAATGGGTCTTACAATTGGTATCAGAGCCGTACCTTGAAGGTTCAAGCGACTAGTTCAAGGGAACGACTCCCGTTCGGTGATTATCTTGAAGATTTTTTCGGATTTTGCAAGAATTTTCGGGTTCAAACCGGAAATTACTATGATGAGTTTTCTATTTTTTTGGTGTTGATTCGTGCTTAGAAGAATAAATATTAGTTGCTGATGTTCGTTCAAAGTTTCTGCTGAAAATCTTGTTCATAATGTTCTTATTATGTTGTTGAAGAAATGAAGAAAAAAAGGGAGAAGAAATTAATTTTGTGGTCTTAAAAATGTTGAAGATTTGTTCCAGGAGATGTTTTGTTCTTGGAAATAAGACACAAATTATGGGCTTTTATTGAAGAAAGTGGAGAAAAACAATTTTTCTTGAAGATTTTTCCCCAAGACTTTTTTTTGTTCATCATAAAAGGTATGATGTTTATACCTTTCAACTTTAAATTGTTGTTGTGAATCCTCAAGATAATGTACTTGGACGTGTTTAATTGTTTGCAAAAAGTCATTTGTCCTTGTTACTCTTTTGGGTAAAGAGTAATCCACATTTATTTGCCTTCCGATCACCTTTTGTCCCCTTAAAACCACCTGCACACTCCTCTTTTTGCCTTTCCAATACCTCTTTTTGACCCAAAATGCTTTAAAAAAGATTCCCCTCATTAAAATATGAATAAATGGCATTTTCGGTATCATTTTTTCATGAAAAATAGCATTTTTCGTCATCTGCCCAGCCCTTCTCGGCCCCCCGAACCGCAACCAAAAACTGCCTACCGGAGCCTAATAAGAAGCCTCTACGGTACCCCTCTCAGCCTTGGTACCGCAACCCCTCTCAGCCTTGGTATCGCAACCCTTCTCAGCCTCATGTACCCCAACCTTCTTAGTCCAAACCGAGGAGACCGCAACCTCTCTTTCCCTTCTGACCGAAGTCCTTCTTAGACTGCTGACTGAAGCCTCCCTTCGGACCGCAACTGCTTTACCCCCCTCGCCCTACCACAGTCTACACTGCAGTTTCGGACCGCAGGTGCTTCTGGCCCTTCGCACCGCATCGCAGCTACCGCATCTCACACATTTGTCCGCAACTACTTCACTCTAACCCACTGACTTCGGTACCAAGCCTTCATCTGCACCCGCCCCTCTTGTCCGCACCCACCTCCTCAGACCCGCAACTCCCTTCTTGCATCCAGCCCTTCTCTCACTCTGGTCCCTCCCACTTCAGCCCTCCTTCCTCCCTTATTCCAGCCTCCCTCCTCATCCTTCCCTCCTTTCCTCCTCCTTATTCCTCCCCCCCTCTCATCAGCCCTTCCCTTTCTTTTTAATCCTTCTTTTATTTTTTTTAACTCCATTTTTTTACACCAAATTATTTTTTTTTTCTTTCTTTTTTTTTTCCAGCCAATTTTTTTTATTTAGCCAATTAATTTTTTTAACACCAATTTTTTTTTATTTAGCCAATTTTTTTTATTAAAACCAATTTTTTTTAAACCAATTATTTTTTAACACCAATTTTTGCCACAACCCAACCTTGGATAATCACATTGGTTCACTTCATGCCGATTATTTTGTAAGAATTCTATTCTATCCATGAAGATTACTCCATACTGCAGTCGGACTTCATATTATTCTTTGTGATGTTTGCACTGCAACGACGACTTATCAACAAAGTTGTTTTGCATTCTTCACTTTATGGGATTTTTTATTAGTCGCTCTTGATCTTCGGTTGACGAATCATGTATCTTAAGCATGTGAAATTTATTTTCTATTGAAGACCACTTTGAGAGTTCCGGCACCGCAGTTTGGGTATATCGGTATCTTTTCGGCACAGCAGAGATTATTTTTTCATGCAGAGTTATTCTCGTTTCTATGGTATTTGTTCGAGCAGTTTTCAACGACTGCATCACCCAGCTACAGATGACCACAGAGTACTTCTTTTACTCTCTTTCTTGTGTCTTATCGAGACCCTTCATACATTTAGGGAGAGCCTTTTTTAGCTCTTGGTATCCGACACTCTCCATCCCAATGATATATTTATTTTTGATATTCGGTCTTTGGTTATCAAAAATAGGGAGAGAATATTATGATATCATCCGGATATGATTTTATGATTGTTTCAGTTTGGATTTTTGAAGACTTCTGAAGACGATGATTTATTAGTGATGCGATGTGGCACTGATTTTTGGTCTTCACGGATCAAATTTTTGGCATTACTCAATGCTTCCCGGTTCCAGATTATTTATTATTCAAACTCTACCACAGGATGATTTTGTGCTTGCATTCGGTTCAGATCTTATGATTTCTTGAGTTTGGATTTGTGATATTTTGAAGATGAAGATTATTTTGGCAATGTGAGGTGGCACTTATTTTTGATCTTTCGATCAAATTTTTGGCATTGCTAGACCATGTCTTTGGACTCACATTATTTATTATCCGGACTTCATTTTTGGATTCTTCACATTTTTAGCAGGTTATTCTTTAAAGAATTTTGGGTTTATTATGATTCGAGAACTAGAGATCTTTTCCAGACTCTTTGAAGCCGAAGTGTTTCTTTTATTGGATCTTCTACTTGCTCATGGTGCCTCTGACTAGTTTGAAGATTTGGATCTTATTTTTCTGCTTCATTGGTGGTGCTTTGCAGCCGAAGACCTTCACTGTTTAGAGATTCATGGCCAGCTTCATACTTCACAGACACTTCAGAGTTTCAGAGACATTTCAACATTTGGTTCTCATTATGTTTCATTTTATTACCACACTTGGTAGTCAGATTACTCTATTTTAGCCTTTTATCACTTATTGTATCCCTCATCATTTGCGAGCATTTAGGGAAAGAATGTTGAAGCATGAAAATGCTCTACAAATAATGAGTGATAGTTAGGTTATTTATTTCCCTTTATTGTATTTTAGGTTTTTCTCTCTCCTATATAAAGAGAGAGTTGGTCATTTTTATTTGTAAGAGTGCACAATGTAGTTTTCTAGAGAGAGAGAAAGTGGTGGGATCTCTCCCAGCAAGGGAGAGTTTTCTCTCCCACCCATGTTCTTGTATTATAATATTTTATCTCTCTTTTTATTTGTAAGAGTGCACAATGTAGTTTTCTAGAGAGAGAGAAACTAGCATTTTTTGGCTAGGAAATTCTGTCCTCATGTACTCAACTTTTGTGTAACTTGAAATCTAAGTTGATGTTATGTACTAATGCTCATTCCAAAAAACAACTATTTGAACCAAGACTCACTCGTGAAGTTCAAAAACCTAATTCAATACATCTTATAAACTCAACTGTGGGTTTGAAACCCTAATGTCCCGATTCAGACTCAGATTGGACCAGGATCCTTTTATTGGGCCTGTTGGGCCAATAAACCCACAACTTGATTATTTTATGCTAAGAATCCTCATTTGGGCCCTAAATGGACCCACATTCATTAAACTATGACATTTTGGGCCATAAGAATTTTATGGGCCTTATTGGACCTAAATGACTCACTTCATTTTCATGGGCCTTAATGGGCCGTGAACAAGCTTCTTGAACTTAAATGGGCCGAAAACCCATTATGTTCACCCTTTTTGGGCCGTAAACCCATAGGAGGGCCCAATGGGCCGAAAACCTTCATCTTGGGCTTATAAATTTCGAATATATTCAAAAATGGCCCAAACAATTCTTTTCTCTTCCTCCTTACTACATTCTCGGTTTCACATATAAAAAAAAGGAAAAATAAGAGGATAATTAGGGTGTTGCCACCTAATTATTGTTTAATGGATTTCCAAGCAATTAACCCACATATCTCTAGGAGTAAACCTTCATGTATTAACGAATTAAGTCCTCTCCTTTTCTCTTCTTCTAGTCTCGGCTGAGAGCACCCACAACACACCCATTTCCACTTCACAATCACTAAGAATTCCTCTCATATCTCTCTATAACACCAAGAAATATTCTACCCCTTTTCTTCTAAAATTCGTGAACTAGAGTGTGTTCACCAAATCTTTCATCAAAGATCATCACTCTTGGGTAAGCTACTCTCTAAGTATGATGATAAACTTCATTTTATGATAATCCTTCACTCCTTAACACTCTATTTCTTGATCATGCTTCTTAGAACTCCTAGAATTCGAAGATCTCTTCTGAGAGGTGAGCTAGGCCGAAATCTCCTCCAAACTCTTCATCAAAACCGAATCCAACACCCTAAAGTGAGTTCATACCCCCTTATTTTCGATTTTTACTATGTTTTGGGGGAGAATACAAGTTGTTTTGTGTAGATCTATGTGTATATGCATGATTATGTGTGTTTTCATGATATATGTTGTAATTATGTGTTATAAACTTCATAAACTCGAAAATATGCTAAAATATGATGATATTTGTAGAACATAACACTTGATACAACTTATTATGCAAAGAAAAGGTTTAAAACATTTCAAGATTGTTTAAAACTAAGAAAATCACATAAGAGGGCCAAAAATGACAAAATAATCAAAAGTGAAGTTATTATAAAACTCACGGTTTTGAAGGGACCAAAAAGGATTTATATTGAATAAATATGGATCTTTATGGTATTTATAATTTTAAAAGGGCTAAAAGTGTAAATTTTCACAAATGGGCTTTCACGGTTTTTGGGCTAAAATTGTAAAATTTTGGACTTTTGTGGGCTTGAGTGTCATTTTAAACAAAGTTGAGTCAAAACTGTTATTTTTCGGTTTTAAGGGCTGAAAAATGATAATTTTATCAAACTTGGGCCAAAAAGGATAAATCCTATGCTTTTGGGCCGAAAATGTAAAACTTTATACACTTGGGCCGAAAATGATATTTTTGACAAAAGTGGGTTAAAAATGTTATTTTTATTTGAAACTAGCCTTAAATGTAAACTTTGGTCCTAAGGGACCTAAAGTGTCACTTTTACCAAAATTACGCCTAAGTTGTAAGCTTTCAGTTTTTACGGACCAAAAATATATTTTCACAAGAAGTGGGCCCTTTTATGTTATTTTGGTAAACAATTAAGCTTAACCAACCAACGTAACAGCAAACGGATTAATTATGTCATTTACACCTTAATTGGGCCTCGAATATGCATTACATGTTTATTGGGCCTTAATGGTCCATTTACATGCGTGTTGGGCCTGGCATATACATTACATGTTTAGTGGGTTTTAGTGATCCATTTACATGCTTGTTGGGCCTGGAATAGCTGTCTACATGCTTGTTGACTCCTACATTCACTTACATACTCGTTGGACTTCGTAAACTTAAAATATACACGAAAACAATATACCCTGTGTAATTTCATATTTGCGTAAATTCAGTCAAGGATCTTGTGAGACACTTCGTTTGACACCTATCGAGTGTACAACCGTAGCCTGTAGTTATAACCAGAGTCTCCTGAAGGGAGAGTGAGAGTTTGTGTATAGATGTATACGGGGGTGACACCCCACACCTGTAACGCCCGTAGATCCGGGCTAGTCAATTTAGAGACGATAAGCATCAAAAATTACTTTTTGATCGAAGATTATTTAGAAGGATTAATCTTAACCAAGTTGTAGTATATGTATCAAGGTTTCTGGATATATAAAGAATGCCGAAATCCGAGTTATAACGAAGAAGTTATGACCTGTCGAAGTTTCGCGACAAACCGGCACGGTGCCGAATGTCGTAAAAAGTGAGTTTTTGATAAACTACTTTTTAGCCTTAGTGATATAAACGAAACTCGTAGTATTCGTTAAACCGAGAAGTTCGATAAAAAGAACGCCCAAATCTGACTTTGTATGAGGAAGTTATGATTTTTCGAAGTTTCAGCTTAGCAGTAGACAGCTAAAAACTCGAATTTTAGATTGAGTGACTTTTAGCCGACACGACCTAAACGATAATCGAAGGTCTCATCATTTGTAGCACAACGGTAAAAAGACAGACGAAAAGGGACGTCGGATGAAGAAGTTATGAATTTTTAACGGATTTCCTGTCCCGGTCTGTTAAAAATAATAATATAAAAATTAAACTCAAAATTAGCCGACAAAGTCTAAACGAAAGTTGTAGAGCGTAATTTTACCTACGCGTGCATATAAAGAACGTAAAAAATGGAGCTTGTATGCGAACGTTATGGATTTTAGAAGTTTTTGCGCGAAAACCGAGAAATTTCGCATAGGTGGCTTCGGCCACATCACCTTCGCTGAATGAGTGCCACATGTCCGAAATCGGTGAGTCATGCGAGCCACGTGTCCGAAATTGATGAGTCACCTCGCATGAACAGTAGCCACGTGCTCGCTTCTGATTCGACCGAAGGGAGGCCCAACCGAAGCAAGCCGCGTGTCGCCCCTTGTTCCGATCTGCTGACGAGTCCGAAGTGGTCCAATAAGGATCCGACGTGTGTGCCTCGGTGGCGAGCCCTCGCATGCGAGACGTGTCCGACGCGTGTCCTCCTCCGGATCCGACCACATGTCCGAGCCTCCTGCTGCCTCGTATCCTCGGTGCTGACTCCCTTCTCTCGGCCGACTTCGGATCTCACCCTATAAATAGAAGGGTTGCAAGATCTTCCGGCTACTTTTGGAAAATGGGCATTTTTCACCCCTTTTTCAATATTTTAGCTATTTTGACTTCCCCCGATGCCCCGAGATCATTTCCAACGCCCGAAACATGTCCCAGAGTGCCCGAGAAGCCCGGGAAATTTATTTTTTAGGTTTCGAAGTCCGACCCTCGCAGAGCCCGGTTTCTCAATAAAACTTCCGGTTTTATTAGAAACGATCGTTTTAAGAAACGAATTGCTGCCCGATTTTCATCAAAACAAGTGAGTGTATAGTCACTTTCATCTTACACATAAATATGAAGTATTTTATATAAAATATGTGTTATGTGTATATATGTTGTTTGTTTATTTGAGATGGATGTTGAATAAATGTTTTATACATGTTTAAAATGATTTAAAATGTATAAATATTTTATCTTCAAATATGTTGGGTAAAACATGGGTAGATAAAGTAGGAGGGATAAAAGTACAGTATAGATGTACGTTGGTAGCTATGAATTTAGTACAGTATAGATGTACGTTGGTAGCTATGTATTTAGTACGTTGGCAGTTATGGACTTAGTGCCTGTTGTATAAACCTTGGCGACGATGTGACTTCGTGCCTATTTGACATAAATTGCTGAGGGAAAGCAATGTTGTCACCCCGATGTTTGTTTTATTTGACATAAATTGCTGAGGGAAAGCAATGTTGTCACCCCGATGTTTGTTTTATTTGACATAAATTGTTGAGGGAAAGCAATGTTGTCACCCCGATGTTTGTTTTATTTGACATAAATTGCTGAGGGAAAGCAATGTTGTCACCCCGATGTTTGTTTTATTTGACATAAATTGCTGAAGAAAGCAATGTTGTCACCACATTGGTTGTTTTATTTGACATAAATTGCTGAGGGAAAAGCAATGTTGTCACCCCGATGTTTGCCTTATTTGACATAAATTGCGGAGGAAAGCAATGTTGTCACCCTATTGGTTGTCTTATTTGACATAAATTGCGGAGGAAAGCAATGTTGTCACCTTATTGGTTGTTTTATGTTAGGATGTCTGGTTTGACATAAATTGCTGAGGAAAATAATGTTGTCACCCCGTTGGTTGCCTTATTTGACATAAATTGTTGAGGAACCTCTGAAGCAATGTTGTCACCCCTAGTGAAAATCCTTAGGCTAGGTCCCTTGTGATAGTTGTTTTAGGGACGTAAAGTGAGGATAATGGGAATGGGTAATTAGGGTTATTTTTGGTTGATGAAATTAATAAATTTATTATTTACTGAGAACTTAATAAGTTTATTATTTATTGTGGGTTGAAAACCCTATATGCTCACCAGGCTTCCAAGCCTGACCCACTCAACTTTTTATATTACAGGTAGTGGACCCCGAGCATAGTCGGATGATGACAATGAGTGATTTTTGGATTATAGGCCAGTAGTTGTAAATAACTGATGTAAGGCTTATAATGTCTTGTTTATGCTTTTGATCTGTATTGGAACATGACATCCCGAGGTTTTAATATAAAATGAGAATATATATTTCTTAAAGAAAGGTTTTGATAAATTTTTATCATGTTTTGTTTTGGGAACAAATTCCGCAATATCTTTAAAAAGGATTTCTCTGATTTTATTTTAAAAAGCATAAACGAAATCGGTCTTTTCTTATAACAACGTGAATTTTCAAAATAATTTTTCATTTTAAAACATACTTTCATTCGTACGATAATCATCAAAACATAATGTGTCCACTGTAACATAACAAAACATGTCCCAAGATCTCATATACATAAATCCTCTCAGTGTGTATGAATCATGCCGGCGCCTTCCCGCGATCCTCGCTAGTACCTGAAACACATAACACAGCAACTGTAAGCATAAATGCTTAGTGAGTTCCCCAAAATACCACATACAACACATACGCCACTCGAGGCTATAATACGACCCTTCGGTCGATGTGTCTCAGCGGGACCCCCCCCCCCCCAGTCCCGTAGCTCGTCGGACCCTCTGGTCCAGTCATAGCTCGTTGGACCCATCGGTCCGGTCTGTATCGTTGGACCCTTCGGTCCGGTCTATAACGTTGGACCCTTCGGTCCGGTCTATATCGTTGGACCCTCCGGTCCGGTCTGTACAACACATAGCATACATATATCACAATGCACATAATCTCATACAACACATAGCACACAAGACCCTCCGGTCTACAGATAGATACCACTCTAGGTAATGTATAGTGAGAAGCCTCACCTCGTATGATGTCTAGTAACTCACGTGCTCGATATCCCTGAATCTCGAAACAACGACCTAGCCCCGCCTAATCACATAAAGTAATTATTTCAAATCATTAACGACTCTCAAGGCTAGACTTCATCCGTTTTCTACAATCCCACAGAAGGGTAAAATACCATTTTACCCCTCCCTAACCCAAAGTCCAAATGTTGACCAAAACCCTAAAAGTAAACAAAAGTCAACTCTCCGGGTTACGCTGCGCGTACCAAACCTGTACGCTGCGCGTACCAAACCCCATCGCAATCGGGACCAGATCTATCGGAAACTCGACACCGAAGATCTCGAGTACACATCCTCGAATCACGTCCGTGGCATACACCGCTCGCTCGTCCGCTATGGAAACCCGCAGAGGTCGACTCAACGCCTCTCGTCTGCTACTGATGTGCCGACTAAATGCTATCGACACAAATGATCGACTCGCACCCGAGTCAAATAACACTAAGGCAGGTACAGAACTCACAAGAAAAGTACCTACGCATATCATCATATAAGCACAATATCTCATAACTCAACATAAATAAATGAAAGAATACGTACCAGCCACGACATCAGGCGTTGCGCGGACCTCCTCCGCTGTCAACTGGAAAGCTCTCCCGTGAGCCCTCGCTGTCTCGGCCTTCGCTGGCCGGGTCTCAGTAGCTCGAGCAGCTGGCGCAGATCCCTACGCTGATCCCTGCAGTAGCTGTGGGCACTCGGCCTTCCGATGGCCGGTCTGGTTGCAATGAAAGCAAACCGTGAACCCCTTGGGGCAATCCCTCGCATAGTGCCCCTCCTTCCCGCATTTGTAACATACCCCAGCTCTGCACACTCCCTCGTGGCTCTTGCCGCACTTCCCGAAAGTGCGGCCCTTCGGACCCCCAGATCTCGAATCAGCGGGCTTTGCCCGCTTGGCTGCTGGCTGCGCCTGTGCCGATCGCCTGTCCCTCCTCTGAGACTCGGCCTCCTCCCTAACCTGAGTCTCCAGCTCGATCTCTCTCTTCCGGGCATTTGCCTGGAGCTCGGCAAATGTCCGGTACGACGAGTTCGCCACGAACTCACGGATATCCCTCCTCAGAATGCTTAAGTACCGGCTCATACGTGCCTGCTCAGTCGACACGTGCTCAGGGAAAAACAACACCCTCTCATGAAATATCCTCGGAATCACTGTCACAGACTCAGTTCCCTGCTAGAGGGGCAAGAACTCATGGGCTAGACGTTCCCTCTCCACAGGGGGAACATACTCATCTCGAAACATCGTGGTGAACCTCTCCCAGGTCACCGCAGTCAGCTCTGCCGTAGTGAAGTCTGCCGTCAAAAACTTCCACCAGTCGTTCACTCCCAAGCGAAGCTGGTTTAGTGCAAACCGAACCCTCAGATGCTCTAGACACGAGCAGGTGTAGAAGCATCCCTCGATTTCAGAAATCCACCTCATCGCAACAATCAGGTCCTACGTCCCATCAAACTCTGGTGGCTTCATGTTGCTGAACTCTCGGTACAGCAACGAGTTACCTCCCTGCGGCCTGGCAGCAGCAACAGCTGCGGTGGCCGCAGCAACAGCAGCCTCAGTAAGAGCGGCGTACCGCTCATCAAAAGTGTCGATCAACGTGGTCTTGATAGACCCGAACATCTCTGGTATCTCAGCTCGAATGGCCGCAGCCACCTCCTCATGAATCAATCTACGGATCTCCTCATCACTGGTACCACTGGTACCACTGCCTCCTGGGTGGTGGCGCATCCCAACCATGATGTCTCTGAAATATAACATAAAAGAAATCAGAGATTCGCTCGAGTATACTCGTACTCGATACTCAACCCTACTTGCTCTTTAGTACCCTAAGGATTCTTACTTAGAGTGCCCACTGCTCCGGTGTCTTCAGTAGTACGGGCCCTATACTACCGTCCACACCGCATCAGTATTCACCCTAAGTCCTCCTCCTTGGGTCCCAGATCACAAGTACTCTATATCTCATTGGCATAGGCTACCCTTCGGTAGACCTCTCATCAGCTCCTCACTGCTACCTACTCGCTCTCAAGCATCACATAGCAGCAAAATCCTTCCTAGACTAAGGCATCACAAATCAGGCCACTCTAGTCCTAATATGAACACCTAGCCTACTCTAGCATGCATATCATATCATAACATATCTCATAACATATAATGTAAGGGTATTTTGGGAAATCACCGTTCGGGCGCTGGCCGATCGTACACACTACTTCCTTCTGCCTTTCTCAAAATCTTTTACTCTTTTTAGAAAAATTGCTTATTTTATGAAAACTTTCTCAATTCCTCAGTTTGAGTTCAGATTCATCCGAAGATGCACCCGAATCCCTCAAACCTGGCTCTGATACCAACTTGTAACAACGTGAATTTTCAAAACAATTCTTCATTTTAAAACATACTTTCATTCGTACGATAATCATCAAAACATAATGTGTCCACTGTAACATAACAAAACATGTCCCAAGATCTCATATACATAAATCCTCTCAGTGTGTACGAATCATGCCGGCACCTTCCCGCGATCCTCGCTAGTACCTGAAACACATAACACAACAACTGTAAGCATAAATGCTTAGTGAGTTCCCCAAAATACCACATACAACACATACGCCACTCGAGGCTATAATACGACCCTTCGGTCGATGTGTCTCAGCGGGACCCCCCCCCAGTCCCATAGCTCGTCGGACCCTCTGGTCCAGTCATAGCTTGTTGGACCCATCCGTCCGGTCTGTATCGTTGGACCCTTCGGTCCGGTCTATATCGTTGGACCCTTCGGTCCGGTCTATATCGTTGGACCCTCCGGTCCGGTCTGTACAACACATAGCATACATATATCACAATGCACATAATCTCATACAACACATAGCACATAAGACCCTCCGGTCTACACATAGATACCACTCTAGGTAATGTATAGTGAGAAGACTCACCTCGTATGATGTCTAGTAACTCACGTGCTTGATATCCATGAATCTCGAAACAACGACCTAGCCCCGCCTAATCACATAAAGTAATTATTTCAAATCATTAACGGCTCTCAAGGCTAGACTTCATCCCTTTTCTACAATCCCACAGAAGGGTAAAAGACCATTTTACCCCTCCCTGACCCAAAGTCCAAATGTTGACCAAAACCCTAAAAGTCAACAAAAGTCAACTCTCCGGGTTACGCTGCGCGTACCAAACCTGTACGCTGGGCGTACCCGGCAACCTCACAGAATCGGGGAATGCAACCCCCTACGCCGCGCGTACTGGGATTACGCCCAGCGTAATTCCCAGTTTCAGACTTCTTAGCTTTTAATCAGTTAAGACTCACGTCCAACTTCTAGATCTGACCTTTTCTAAACCTCTTAATCCATAAAGTTGGTGACTTTAAGCCTTTGCATGGCTGGACAAGTCACTAACACCCATAACATTCCATTTCCCAACTCTAGAAAGCTCATAACTCAAGCATGACTTCATAACAACGACCAAGATGGAAACTTTATGGATCTATAACTCATATATCACTGAAAAGGGACAGATCTAGGTCTATGGAGTCCTTTATGCTCATAAAGTCTCCACCTTTGGGACTTTAACCCTAGAAATGGTCCATGAAGCACAAATCAAAATAACAAGGAAAGCTTTGAGCTTTATACCTCCAAATGAAGCTCTTCCCTCTGTAGAACTCAGATCCAAGGCTTGCACTCCAACTTCTAGCCTTCACAAGAATCTCCTCTTCTTCCTTACTAACACACAAAGGCACTTTAGTTCCAAAAACACTCACACAAGCTTAGAACGAAGGTTGGCTCTCTTTTAGGGTTTCACTCACTCAAATGGTGGCTGAGGATAAGGCCATAACCTTCTTTATATAGGGCTCAAGTCTAAATTAGGGTTTTGCATCTGGGCCGGTTATGCCCAGCGTACCTCTAAGGGTCCGCGTCCATTTCAAGCACATGAGTACGCGCAGCGTACCCTTGAGTACGCCCAGCGTACTCATTTGCTACAACTTTTCACTCAAGGGCTAACTTTGACAATTTGACAAAAGAGAAGGGTTAAATAGTTGTACCTGAATTTCGGGATGTTACAATTCTCCCCCACTAGATCCAGACTTCGTCCTCGAAGTCTCATGTTGTAAACATCTCCGGATGCTGCTCCCGTATCTCTGACTCTGTCTCCCAAGTCAGCTCAGACCCCCTCCGATGTTGCCACTGAACTGAACCAGGGGCACCTCCTTGTTCCTCAGAACCTTGATCTTTCGATCCACAATCGCGATTGGCCTCTCAGCATAATTCAGGCTCGCATCCACCTGAATATCCTCCAGTGGTACCACCGCCGACTCGTCGGCTATACACTTCCTCAACCGAGACACGTGGAAGGTATCATGAATCTGACTCAACTTCGCAGGTAGCTCTAACCGATATGCTACCTTGCCCACCCTCGCGGTCACCCTGAACGGACCGATGTACCGGGGCCCCAACTTGCCCCTCTTCCTGAATCGGATCACTCCTTTCCAAGGAGATACCTTCAGGAGTACGGAATCTCCCACCTGGAACTCAAGCTCGGATCGTCGTCTATCCGCATAACTCTTCTGACGACTCTGAGCCGTCAGTAACCTCTGTCTAACCTGTTGTATCTGCTCTGTCATCTGCAGCACTATCTCGGTACTACCCATCACACGCTGTCCTACCTCTCCCCAGCAGATGGGAGTCTGACACCTCCTTCCGTACAACAACTCGAAGGGAGGCATACCAATGCTAGAATGGTGGCTGTTGTTGTAGGAAAATTCAGCCAACGGCAAGTATGTGTCCCAACTTCCTCCGAAGTCCAACACACATGCTCGAAGCATGTCCTCAAGCGTCTGAATCGTCCGCTCACTCTGTCCGTCAGTCTGGGGGTGGTAAGCGGTACTGAAATGCAACCTCGTGCCCAACTCCTCGTGAAACTTCTTCCAGAACCTGGAAGTGAAACGTACATCTCGATCTGACACAATCCTGATCGGCACCCCATGTCGTGATACCACCTCCCTCACATACAACTCTGCCAGCCTCTCCGCAGAAGAGCTCTCACTGATAGCAAGAAAATGCGCGCTCTTCGTCAGCCGGTCGACGATCACCCAAATTGCATCGACACCCCTCGCGGTCCTCGGCAATTTGGTGATGAAATCCATGGAAATCTGTTCCCACTTCCACTGGGGAACCTCAAGCGGCTGCAACTTGCCATGCGGACGCTGGTGCTCGGCCTTAACCTGGCGACAGGTCAAGCACCTCTCGACAAACCACGCGACATCCCTCTTCATACAGGGCCACAAATAATCTTTCTTCAGGTCCAAATACATCTTCGTGGCCCCGGGGTGGATCGAGAACCTCGATCTATATGCCTCCTCCATCAGAATGGTACGTGCCCCTCCTGCATGCGGCACCCAAATCTGACCCTGAAAATGTAGGGTTTTTGAGCATTCTAACACTCTTAAGTGTACATGCAACCCTAAATACCTTGGATCTATGTTTTCTCTATTATACATGCAAATATGAATATTCCAAGGTATTACCCTATCTAGCATACAATCCTTGATACTTGGGTAATATAACAAGTTAGAATACATACCTTTTAATGAAGCTTGAATTCTTGAACTTTAAGAGCTTAGCCCAAATAGTGTGGAAGCCTCAAGTGGAATCACAAATCACCAAAACACCTTGGAAGACTTTAGAGAATATGGATACTTGGCTCACACTTATGAAATCGGTTATTGTCCTCTTTAGTGTATCCACACTAGCCACTACCCTAATTTCATGAACCATAAGACCCTTTATATAGTGTGGAGGATTAGGGTTAAACCCTAATACCCATGACCTTTCATTTCCTAGGATCCATGGGTTAAAGCTCCATGGACTATCCATGAAGACTTAGCCCAACCTAAATAAACTTGGCCCACTACACATATATATCTAAGAGTCCATATTTAATTAGTTCCTTTTGATCACTTAATTAATTATAAATTAATTCTTGATCAATACTAATTAAATAATATGATTCCATATTAATATATTAGAACTTATAATATATTAATATAAATCATAAATATACTATTCTCAAAAGACTATCCATATAAATTGTGTCGGTGAAGTGCAACCCAAATGGACCATGTCGGGTCGGGTCAAGTACATACCAAATATAGTTATGGACTTAGACATTAATCCAACAGTCTCCCACTTGGATAAGTCTAAAACTATTATTGAGTATGACTTCAAAACCTAACTGGCAATCGTAGCTCCTAAAGCCGCTGTCGAACTCTGACCTTGTCAATGACTTGTCCATTATATAAGGGATCATATATTCCTCCATTCTAGATATCATATGGACTGAGACATGGGTTATAATCATTCTCTCTGTCCATTTTTTGTTTCCCGATTTTCGATTTATGATGACTGACTGATTGAACAAATCAAATCAGTCCTGGCTTGGCCAAGCACTCACATGTGTCATCGCTAAATCATCGAGGGGCCCACAGATATCTCTTTTATCCCGAAGGTAAAAGGAATGGATAAACTTCGACTCATATGGCTTGTTCTACTACTTGTTGAATCATACACAAAGGCACATTTTATAACATCAAGTTACCAAATGCGTTTTCGTGCAATCAATGTATAACCAACTCATAGTAACAACTCATATCTCTAGGTTTGAAGAATATAAGATATTATCGTCTCATGATCACTCGTGATAAAATCCATGAAGTGATTCAAATGAGCGCGGGCTGAATCCAATACTCAGAACTTATGAACACTCATGAGTGTTGTAGCACCACTTTGTCCACCAACTTGGACCTCTACAAACCAACCCATGACAGTCTTGATTCATATCTACTTCCAACATATGACCGACTGTGGATGGTTTGAATAACTTAATCATTCAGGAAGAGCGACTTAGTTATTCTGGAAGTCAAAACATGCAAAGTGAAACACAAGAATAAATGAATCAAATATGGTATCAAACCCTATGAATATAAATAAACACTTTTATTTATCACCATACTGATTACTCATTATTCATTGTTTTGGTTTTATCAACTTTATACTTGAATTAAAAACACTAGTTGTCCCATGCTCCAAGCATGTACACTATGTTTTTCTTAAACAATAGCTTTGCCATACACCAAGTATGCAATCTATGTTTGTCTATGATCCTTACTTTGTGAAATAAACCAATTGAACATAATTTCAATGATTCTAATTTCACACTCCCAAATCCTTATCGAAAAATGTGAGAATTTCAAATTCCTATCATTTATCGAAATCTGTTTAGATTTTAAACTTATATGCACTGACCCTCCTGTAATGAATATGTACAAAGTCACAAAGACTTGTCAACAGTCATTATAAGGTATTCCAATGGAGATCAACTCCATGGAAACTAAGTCTCATATTCAAAGTACATTGCTTTGGACATGCTTCTTGCATTAAGTTTTCTAATCTTACACAGATAACTTCCACCTATGGAGACAACTCCATATTCTCATTTTGACTATCACTTCTGAATAAGAGATGCCTCTTTTCAGAATATGTCAATATGGTCCTTCCAAAATTAGCACTATACTTCCAACTGTCCCTGAGCAACCAATCTTTGGTAAACCTCAGATTGTCCTCGACAATTGCTTAATCATTTTAGTCATATCCAATTCTAGACCTTTTCCCTTCTTAATGCCTCTGGGCATTTGGAAAAATTTAGAAATGACAAATATTATAGCACATGCAATCGATCCTGTACCCAAAGCAAATGGTACACGATTCATGATGTCCCACATAAAGACATGATTCTAGACCAGTCTTTTGCTACAATATTTTTATTTGCCATGTTTTCAAAATTTGACTATGAAGAGGGATGCCGTAATCATAATCGAATTTTGAGAACGCAATATATAGAATTTCCAACATGAAATTCATATATGTATTCTTGACTAAAGATGATTAAGGTCTCAATCTAAGCCTTTCGAACTGAAATGAAGTATATCCTCTCCCTTAATTATAGCAAAACAACTTTTTCAATCCCTGCAGCCTCACGAATTGAAACTTTTTTTTATCTATAATTAACATTGCTAACTTGCAACACTAACAATAATTATCATGCTCCCACTAACATGATGATTATTAGCATAACACTTATGCTCCCACTAGCTTTGACATGTACTCAGAAATCAGCTGGACTTCTAGAAATCAATACTTTATTGACTTTCTTACCAAAGTTCATATTTCTGATACGAGATGCTTTGATAAAACTTTATCAAAATCATACACCTTTCCTTAGATAGCATGCATGTGTGTCTAAACAATTTCAGAACTATGAAAAGGGATGTCGTAATCATAGTCTCAATTGTTTAGACCTTTTGCCATCTGCTTCAAATCTACTTGGTGGAAGTGTTTCCTCACCATCATTTTCATGAATCGGAGAGAAACCTTATGACCCTTAGATTTTATGGTGTATGTGTTCTTATCCATGTGAATCGTCAAAACCATAGTCATAAGACAAGGATAATGACAAATCCAAACTCATATGGACTGAACTTATGCAATCTTAACTTCTTGCCACCTGGCAGTACAGGGCCTGCCATTGCTTCCAAGTTGTTATGCAACCAATTGAGAACTTTCAGAACTCCTATGCAAAGCCAACTTTAACTGGAATGGGCACAGAATATGTCAACACGATAGGTTATAAACCTCAAGTCGTGTGCTAGTGAAGAACCTCAGGTTTTATTCTTGATTAGTTCTTGAAATTCTTTTTAGGATCTTTAAGACCCCCACTATCCTCTTGACATATAAGACTATCTTGCCAAATATTCAAGAGATAGTGCGGATTCTTTATCAAGACAAACACTTCACACAATTGGCCTTAGTTGGTCTTTGTTTTATCCAAAACATCACAACTTACCAATTTCAAATGTACAAGAGTAGGACACTTTTACTCTTACATTTGACAAGTGTTTTAAACCTTTCTTTAAGATATGTCACTCAAGTTACAATCTTGGAGTATGACTCTAAGAATTGTTTTGGAACGAAGTATGACTCATCTTCCTGATCTAACCATTTCAACAATTCATGACTCCTCTTCTTAGTCATAAGAATGCACTAAGATGACCTTTAGAGGACTAATTGTGATATGATTTCTAAATCATTAAGATGATCACAAACATGATACTAAAGTACTCTCCCATCTTTTCAGATTTGAGAAACTTTTATCTTTCTGCCTAATTTGATTCTTCCCATTCGTTTTGCCATACATTGAGACTTTTCCAATGTTTCAGAATTATACTTAAACTTGTAAGTATAACCATATTTACTAAACTTTAGTAAATCAAATAGTCTTAACGAGCTTTGTGGTGGACATGACCAGTGCACAAGAATGTGTACTCGATCCCTTTAGTCCTTCACTTGACTCACACATCCATGTGAACAAGTAATTAGTCTTGATTTTCCAATGCTTGAAAGTTCTCATTCATCATACTATTCAACTTGCATGATTCCAAGTTTCGGTCCAATTGAAACTTGGGCGATGAGGAACTTTCCTGATTTGGTAAATTTAGACACTACCACAAATGAAAGAATCAAATCCATTTTCCAATATTGCTGTCAGTGGAATCATATAAGCAACAATTTTCCACAAATGCCATTGTAAGGATACTTCAAATAAATAAAATTAAACAATTTTCTTTTATTTTAAAACTTTGCGGAAAAACTTATCCTTACAATCCACATGGAAAATTGTTGTTATCTATTCCTTAGCAATATATCATAACTTCTTAAGCAACTGCTCAAAATTCTGATGCGATCGAAATCCACCTTCGCGATCAGAATCAGCATATACTTCCTTTAAGATTTCTCTCTATTCTTTGATTCTTAAAACATCAAAATGTGACCCAGTCACATCATGTAATGAGGATCTCAGAATAGAACTTAACAGAGTTAGATAATGGGCTATACCTGATGTAGAGTCAAACTTATTGACTTTAACATCCTTAGGTAAATTTGGTAGCTTTGCAATCAACGCCCCTTCCTTTGGCAAAATAAACATATGGACCATTTGGTAATGGGACTATCTCAGACTTAGCCTTTCTCTTTACCATTTGGTCAACCGGGTTGACTATGGCCAATCCCTTTCCATTGGGAAGAGAATGCTTTTTCTGGATTTCCAGTGTCACCATTGTCACTGTCCATAAAGTTTTTGGGAAGTTGATCTTCTAATCAAATTTGCTTTACTATCGTTCCAAATCATTGCTGATTCAGCAGCACCAAGCAAATAGATATGATCATTAAGGTTCATGTCATAGTCTGTTTCATAGTAGTCTCAAAGGAACTCACTATGTGACTTAGAAAGTGATTGAACATCCAACTTTCTCAAGACTTTGACACCCAACTCTCCCGGCTTGTCAATATGTGACTTCATCTCTAAGATGTGATCACACATAGACCTTGCTTGCCATTAGGGCTTGAGTGACCTTGAACTTGTGGGTTAGGGAGAATAATTGGAGGAGGTGGAGGAAGAGAAGTATGACTTCCATGAGCCAAACTCGGGAAGTCATATTCATTAGGAAAGCTTGGTTTGAGAAGATCATTGTTGTCTAAACCAGACATCAACAATGGGAGAAATTCACGTAAAGTTGACTTAAAGTCCTTAATATAACACCCAAAATGAAATATTAAGGCTAGGACCCAACAACCTATTTATAACTGGAAGAGGGATGTCGTAATCCAAGTTATAAAATAATTGAAGGTAGGTAAATGACGATTTACCAATTTCCACCATGAAAAACGAAATATAATTAAGTTTTAATTGGATTTGAAACTCCTAGATCTTTTGAGATACATTGAACTTTCAATGGCATGTTTGAATCTCGAGTGTGCCCTTCAGGTTTTGTGACTGGGATGCCGAGGATCACAAAACAAGGTGTGAATAACCATGCAAATATACTTGGTATCCTTAATATTTACCCCTCAATCGATGTGCCGGTTAACCACACACGCTCCACCGATGTTATGATAAACATTAAGTTACCCTTTGCCTACCTTGTTAAATCAAGCTAGTGTGCCGGTTAACCACACACGCTCCACTAACTGACTTAAGAAAGTGCAAAGTGTAATTTCATGGGTTAGCACCAAATTCACATTTTCCTAAGTAACTAAGATTGGGAATTTATAAATGTTTAGTTACTTAGTATTTGTCATTAATATTTTTAATGAAGGGAGAATTATAGTCCTTGTCCTACCCGTTCGGCTAACGACCCTCCACCGGTCAAGGAAGCGGTGGGTGAGAGTGGACACCCATTAAACTGTCATTTTATAGGCAGTAACCTTATACCCCACTTATAGACCGGCTTCGTGAATGAGGCCTACTAATGGTAAGACGAATTGCTCTTATACATATATATAAATATTATTAACTTATAATATTATAAAGTATAAGGGTTGAATTTTAACTTTTAAAATTCTAAGGGCTTAACTTGGAATTAAAGTATTCATGGGAAAACTTTACAAATTCCAAAACTTGAGGGCAAGTTTTTGAAACTATTAAAAATTTTCATTTCATAACTTATGAGTTTAATGGTTCATTAAAATGAAGACTCTTCATTTTTTATGTGACCTCTTATTCTTTAATAACACTTTTAAAGAAGTGACTCTTAAACATCCATAACTTAAGGACAAGTTATGGAGTCATAATACTATTTAATGAAAAAGACTCTTCGTTTTTTTTATGTAACCTATGACACTTTTATGAGTTTTAAGATTCATAAATGTGACCTTTTATGTAACTTGAGGACAAGTTACAAAAACACATTTTATGAACTACCTCTAGATTAATTAGGATTGAAAACAACTAAAACACAATTTTTTTTTCCATTAATCTAAACTAACTCATAAATCAAGGAAACACAAAAAAAAAATAACTTTTGGATTCCATAACTTATGGAGTTTAATGTTTTGTTTTATGATGAAACTTTTCATGTTCCATAACTTAAGAACAAGTTATGGAATTCTTTAAAACATTAAGACCAAGTTTTGTAACTCCATAAAAAATTTTGAATCAATTTTTTTTTAAACCTTTTCATATCCATAACTTATGGAGGTTTCAAAAAACTCTTTAGATCAAACTTTTAAAACTAATAAAATAATCATATCATTTTATCTTTTACTAAATTTGACCTAATTCAACTCATATAGCAAATGATTCAAATTTTACAAATAATTAGTTTTTCACAAAAACAAGTAATTATCTTAAAATTTGACAAACGTCATGTTTTTTTCCTTTTTTTTCAACTTTGAAAATAAAACATTTGCATCAATATAACAGAAAACCACCTATGGCTCTGATACCACTCTTGGGTTTTTGAGCATTCTAACACTCTTAAGTGTACATGCAACCCTAAATACCTTGGATCTATGTTTTCTCTATTACATGCAAATATGAATATTGCAAGGTATTACCCTATCTAGCATACAATCCTTGATACTTGGGTAATATAACAAGTTAGAATACATACCTTTTAATGAAGCTTGAATTCTTGAACTTTAAGAGCTTAGCCCCAATAGTGTGGAAGCCTCAAGTGGAATCACAAATCACCAAAACACCTTGGAAGACTTTAGAGAATATGGATACTTGGCTCACACTTATGAAATCGGTTATTGCCCTCTTTAGTGTATCCACACTAGCCACTACCCTAATTTCATGAACCATAAGACCCTTTATATAGTGTGGAGGATTAGGGTTAAACCCTAATACCCATGACCTTTCATTTCCTAGGATCCATGGGTTAAAGCTCCATGGACTATCCATGAAGACTTAGCCCAACCTAAATAAACTTGGCCCACTACACATATATATCTAAGAGTCCATATTTAATTAGTTCCTTTTGATCACTTAATTAATTATAAATTAATTCTTGATCAATACTAATTAAATAATATGATTCCATATTAATATATTAGAACTTATAATATATTAATATAAATCATAAATATACTATTCTCAAAAGACTATCCATATAAATTGTGTCGGTGAAGTGCAACCCAAATGGACCATGCCGGGTCGGGTCAAGTACATACCAAATATAGTTATGGACTTAGACATTAATCCAACAGAAAGGTCATCAGCCCTCGACTATCGATAACGAACTCGGACACCTGTCCGATCACCCGCTCCCTCTTGCGGTTCTCCGGTATCACGGCCTCTGCCTGGGCCTCCCGGATGGTGTCCAACACCGGGGTCATCACTGTCAATCTCATGCAAGTGCCTCGAATCGGGGCACTTTCCGCCCTACTGCTCAGTGCATCAGCTACAACATTAGCTTTGCCCGGGTGGTACAGGATCTCACAATCGTAATCCTTCACCACGTCCAACCATCTCCTCTGACGCATATTCAGATTGGGCTAATCCATCAAATACTTCAAGCTCTTGTGGTCCGTGTATATGGTACACCGAACCCCATACAAATAGTGACACCAGATCTTGAGGGCGAACACCACTGCCCCCAACTCCATATCGTGGGTGGGATATCTCGTCTCATGAGGCTTCAGCTGCCTCGATGCATATGCTATCACATGCCCCCTCTGCATAAGTACTTCACCTAACCCCGATATCGATGCGTCACAATATACCACAAAATCCTCCATCCCTTCCGGGAGGGCTAACACAGGGGCTTCGCATAACTTCTAGCGAAGCATCTCAAACGAGGTCTGCTGCTCCGGACCCCATGAAAAAGCAACACCCTTCCGGGTCAATCTGGTGAGAGGCACGGCAATCTTGGAGAAATCCCTGATAAATCTCCGATAATAGTCGGCCAATCCTAGAAAACTCCTGATCTCGGTGGGAGATCTCGACACCTCCCAACTCATCACTGTCTCGATCTTGGCCGGATCGACCAATATCCCCTTCTGATTGACGAGATGCCCCAAGAACTGGACCACTCACAACTAGAAATCGCACTTGGAGAATTTGGCATAAAGCCTCTCCGTCCTCAATACCCCGAGAATCTCTCTCAGATGCTCCTCGTGCTGCTCTCTAGATCTCGAATACACCAATATATCGTCGATGAACACGATCACCGAACGATCCAACATCGGTCTACACACCCTGTTCATGAGGTCCATGAATGCTGCTGGTGCATTGGTGAGCCCGAAAGGCATCACCACGAACTCGTAATGTCCATAACGAGTCATGAACGCCGTCTTCTGGATATCCTCATCACGTACTCTCTTCTGGTGATATCCAGACCTCAGATCAATCTTGGAGAACCAAGAAGCTCCCTGCAACTGATCGAACAAATCGTCGATCCTCGGTAATGGGTAACGGTTCTTGACCGTCAACTTGTTCAACTCCCGGTAATCAATACACATCCGGTGTGAACCATCCTTTTTCTTGACAAAAAGGATCGGCGCTCCTCATGGTGAGTTACTCGGTCGAATAAACCACTTCCCCAGCAGCTCCTGAAGCTGCGAGGATAACTCCTGCATCTCCGGCGGCGCAAGGCGATAAGGCGCCTTGGCGATAGGCGCTGCCCCCGGAACCAAATCAATGCGGAACTCTACCTGCCTCTCGGGAGGCACTCCCGGCAACTCCTCGGGAAAAACATCCGGGAACTCACGCACTATCGGAACGTCATCCATCGAACTTGGCCTCCCAGCGGCCTCTCTTGTATCCATCACATAAGCTACGAACCCTTTGCAGCCCTGCTGCAAACTCTGCCTCGCTCTGGCAGCCGAACAGAATGTTGACCCGCCTCGGGTTCCCTAGCCATAAACTGTCAGCACTCCCCCACTAGGATCTCGAATCGTCACCAACTGTCGCTCACAGTCTATCACAGCCCCAAATCGGCTCAGCCAATCCATACCCACGATAACACATACGTCCCCCATCGCAATCGGGACCAGATCTATCGGAAACTCGACACCGAAGATCTCGAGTACACATCCTCGAATCACGTCCGTGGCATACACCGCTCGCTCGTCCGCTATGGAAACCCGCAGAGGTCGACTCAACGCCTCTCGTCTGCTACTGATGTGCCGACTAAATGCTATCGACACAAATGATCGACTCGCACCCGAGTCAAATAACACTAAGGCAGGTACAGAACTCACAAGAAAAGTACCTACGCATATCATCATATAAGCACAATATCTCATAACTCAGCATAAATAAATGAAAGAATACGTACCAGCCACGACATCAGGCGTTGCGCGGACCTCCTCAGCTGTCAACTGGAAAGCTCTCCCGCGAGCCCTCGGTGTCTCGGCCTTCGCTGGCCGGGTCTCAGTAGCTCGAGCAGCTGGCGCAGATCCCTACGCTGATCCCTGCAGTAGCTGTGGGCACTCGGCCTTCCGATGGCCGGTCTGGTTGCAATGAAAGCAAACCGTGAACCCCTTGGGGCAATCCCTCGCATAGTGCCCCTCCTTCCCGCATTTGTAACATACCCCAGCTCTGCACACTCCCTCGTGGCTCTTGCCGCACTTCCCGAAAGTGCGGCCCTTCGGACCCCCAGATCTCGAATCAGCGGGTTTTGCCCGCTTGGCTGCCGGCTGCGCCTGTGCCGATCGCCTGTCCCTCCTCTGAGACTCGGCCTCCTCCCTGACCTGAGTCTCCAGCTCGATCTCTCTCTTCCGGGCATTTGCCTGGAGCTCGGCAAATGTCCGGTACGACGAGTTCGCCACGAACTCACAGATATCCCTCCTCAGAATGCTCAAGTACCGGCTCATACGTGCCTGCTCAGTCGACACGTGCTCAGGGAAGAACAACGCCCTCTCATGAAACATCCTCGTAATCACTGTCACAGACTCAGTTCCCTGCTTGAGGGGCAAGAACTCCTGGGCTAGTCGTTCCCTCTCCACAGGGGGAACATACTCATCTCGAAACATCATGGTGAACCTCTCCCAGGTCACCGCAGTCAGCTCTGCCGTAGTGAAGTCTGCCGTCACAAACTTCCACCAGTCCTTCGCTCCCAAGCGAAGCTGGTTTAGTGCAAACCGAACCCTCAGATGCTCTAGACACGAGCAGGTGTAGAAGCATCCCTGGATATCAGAAATCCACCTCATCGCAGCAATCGGGTCCTGCGTCCCATCAAACTCTGGTGGCTTCATGTTGCTGAACTCTCGGTACAGCAACGAGTCACCTCCCTGCGGCCTGGCAGCAGCAACAGCTGCGGTGGCCGCAGCAACAGCAGCCTCAGTAAGAGCGGCATACCGCTCATCAAAAGTCTCGATCAACGTGGTCTTGATAGACCCGAACATCTCTGGTATCTCAGCTCGAATGGCCGCAGCCACCTCCTCATGAATCAATCTACGGATCTCCTCATCACTGGTACCACTGGTACCACTGCCTCCTGGGTGGTGGCGCATCCCAACCATGATGTCTCTGAAATATAACACAAAAGAAATCAGAGATTCGCTCGAGTATACTCGTACTCGATACTCAACCCTACTTGCTCTTTAGTACCCTAAGGATTCTTACTTAGAGTGTGCACTGCTCCGTTGTCTTCAGTAGTACGGGCCCTATACTACCGTCCACACCGCATCAGTATTCACCCTAAGTCCTCCTCCTTGGGTCCCAGATCACAAGTACTCTATATCTCATTGGCATAGGCTACCCTTCGGTAGACCTCTCATCAGCTCCTCACTGCTACCTACTCGCTCTCAAGCATCACATAGCAGCAAAATCCTTCCTAGGCTAAGGCATCACAAATCAGGCCACTCTAGTCCTAATATGAACACCTAGCCTACTCTAGCATGCATATCATATCATAACATATCTCATAACATATAATGTAAGGGCATTTTGGGAAATCACCGTTCGGGCGCTGGCCGATCGTACACACTACTTCCTTCTGCCTTTCTCAAAATCTTTTACTCTTTTTAGAAAAATTGTTTATTTTATGAAAACTTTCTCAATTCCTCAGTTTGAGTTCAGATTCATCCGAAGATGCACCCGAATCCCTCAAACCTGGCTCTGATACCAACTTGTAATAACGTGAATTTTCAAAACAATTCTTCATTTTAAAACATACTTTCATTCGTACGATAATCATCAAAACATAATGTGTCGACTGTAACATAACAAAACATGTCCCAAGATCTCATATACATAAATCCTCTCAGTATGTACGAATCATGCCGGCGCCTTCCCGCGATCCCCGCTAGTACCTGAAACACATAACACAACAACTGTAAGCATAAATGCTTAGTGAGTTCCCCAAAATACCACATACAACACATACGCCACTCGAGGCTATAATACGACCCTTCGGTCGATGTGTCTCAGTGGGACCCCCCCAGTCCCGTAGCTCGTCGGACCCTCTGGTCCAGTCATAGCTTGTTGGACCCATCCGTCCGGTCTGTATCGTTGGACCATTCGGTCCGGTCTATATCGTTGGACCCTTCGGTCCGGTCTATATCGTTGGACCCTCCGGTCCGGTCTGTACAACACATAGCATACATATATCACAATGCACATAATCTCATACAACACATAGCACACAAGACCCTCCGGTCTACACATAGATACCACTCTAGGTAATGTATAGTGAGAAGACTCACCTCGTATGATGTCTAGTAACTCACGTGCTCGATATCCATGAATCTCGAAACAACGACCTAGCCCCGCCTAATCACATAAAGTAATTATTTCAAATCATTAACGGCTCTCAAGGCTAGACTTCATCCCTTTTCTACAATCCCACGGAAGGGTAAAAGACCATTTTACCCCTCCCTGACCCAAAGTCCAAATGTTGACCAAAACCCTAAAAGTCAACAAAAGTCAACTCTCCGGGTTACGCTGCGCGTACCAAACCTGTACGCTGGGCGTACCCGGCAACCTCACAGAATCGAGGAATGCAACCCCCTACGTCGCGCGTACTGGGATTACGCCGCGCGTAATTCCCAATTTCAGACTTCTTAGCTTTTAGGGTCTTAATCAGTTAAGAATCACGTCCAACTTCTAGATCTGACCTTTTCTAAACCTCTTAATCCATAAAGTTGGTGACTTTAAGCCTTTGCATGGCTGGACAAGTCACTAACACCCATAACATTCCATTTCCCAACTCTAGAAAGCTCATAACTCAAGCATGACTTCATAACAACGACCAAGATGGAAACTTTATGGATCTATAACTCATATATCACTGAAAAGGGACAGATCTAGGTCTATGGAGTCCTTTATGCTCATAAAGTCTCCACCTTTGGGACTTTAACCCTAGAAATGGTCCATGAAGCACAAATCAAAATAACAAGGAAAGCTTTGAGCTTTATACCTCCAAGTGAAGCTCTTCCCTCTGTAGAACTCAGATCCAAGGCTTGCACTCCAACTTCTAGCCTTCACAAGAATCTCCTCTTCTTCCTTACTAACACACAAAGGCACTTTAGTTCCAAAAACACTCACACAAGCTTAGAACGAAGGTTGGCTCTCTTTTAGGGTTTCACTCACTCAAATGGTGGCTGAGGATAAGGCCATAACCTTCTTTATAACGGATTTCCTGTCCCGGTCTGTTAAAAATAATAATATAAAAATTAAAGTCAAAATTAGCCGACGAAGTCTAAACGAAACTTGTAGAGCGTAATTTTACCTACGCGTGCATATAAAGAACGTAAAAAACGGAGCTCGTATGCGAACGTTATGGATTTTAGAAGTTTTGGCACGAAAACCGAGAAATTTCGCATAGGTGGCTTCGGCCACGTCACCTTCGCTGAATGAGTGCCACGTGTCCGAAATCGGTGAGTCATGCGAGCCACGTGTCCGAAATTGATGAGTCACCTCGCATGAACAGTAGCCACGTGCTCGCTTCTGATTCGACCGAAGGGAGGCCCAACCGAAGCAAGCCGCGTGTCGCCCCTTGTTCCGATCTGCTGACGAGTCCGAAGTGGTCCAATAAGGATCCGACGCGTGTGCCTCGGTGGCGAGCCCTCGCATGCGAGACGTGTCCGACGCGTGTCCTCCTCCGGATCCGACCACGTGTCCGAGCCTCCTGCTGCCTCGTATCCTCGGTGCTGACTCCCTTCTCTCGGCCGACTTCGGATCTCACCCTATAAATAGAAGGGTTGCAAGATCTTCCGGCTACTTTTGGAAAATGGGAAAAGCAATGTTGTCACCCCGATGTTTGCCTTATTTGACATAAATTGCGGAGGAAAGCAATGTTGTCACCCTATTGGTTGTCTTATTTGACATAAATTGCTGAGGAAAGCAATGTTGTCACCTTATTGGTTGTTTTATGTTAGGATGTCTCGTTTGACATAAATTGCTGAGGAAAGCAATGTTGTCACCCCGTTGGTTGCCTTATTTGACATAAATTGCTGAGGAACCTCTGAAGCAATGTTGTCACCCCTAGTGAAAATCCTTAGGCTAGGTCCCTTGTGATAGTTTTTTTAGGGACGTAAAGTGAGGATAATGGGAATGGGTAATTAGGGTTATTTTTGGTTGATGAAATTAATAAATTTATTATTGACTGAGAACTTAATAAGTTTATTATTTATTGTGGGTTGAAAACCCTATATGCTCACCAGGCTTCCAAGCCTGACCCACTCAACTTTTTATATTACAGGTAGTGGACCCCGAGCATAGTCGGATGATGACAATGAGTGATTTTTGGATTATAGGCCAGTAGTTGTAAATAACTGATGTAAGGCTTATAATGTCTTGTTTATGCTTTTGATCTGTATTGGAACATGACATCCCGAGGTTTTAATATAAAATGAGAATATATATTTCTTAAAGAAAGGTTTTGATAAATTTTTATCATGTTTTGTTTTGGGAACAAATTCCGCAACATCTTTAAAAAGGATTTCTCTGATTTTATTTTAAAAAGCATAAACGAAATCGGTCTTTTCTTATAACAACGTGAATTTTCAAAACAATTTTTCATTTTAAAACATACTTTCATTCGTACGATAATCATCAAAACATAATGTGTCCACTGTAACATAACAAAACATGTCCCAAGATCTCATATACATAAATCCTCTCAGTGTGTACGAATCATGCCGGCACCTTCCCGCGATCCTCGCTAGTACCTGAAACACATAACACAACAACTGTAAGCATAAATGCTTAGTGAGTTCCCCAAAATACCACATACAACACATACGCCACTCGAGGCTATAATACGACCCTTCGGTCGATGTGTCTCAGCGGGACCCCCCCAGTCCCGTAGCTCGTCGGACCCTCTGGCCCAGTCATAGCTTGTTGGACCCATCCGTCCGGTCTGTATCGTTGGACCCTTCGGTCCGGTCTATATTGTTGGACCCTTCGGTCCGGTCTATATCGTTGGACCCTCCGGTCCGGTCTGTACAACACATAGCATACATATATCACAATGTACATAATCTCATACAACACATAGCACACAAGACCCTCCGGTCTACACATAGATACCACTCTAGGTAATGTATAGTGAGAAGACTCACCTCGTATGATGTCTAGTAACTCACGTGCTCGATATCCCTGAATCTCGAAACAACGACCTAGCTCCGCCTAATCACATAAAGTAATTATTTCAAATCATTAACGGCTCTCAAGGCTAGACTTCATCCCTTTTCTACAATCCCACAGAAGGGTAAAAGACCATTTTACCCCTCCCTGACCCAAAGTCCAAATGTTGACCAAAACCCTAAAAGTCAACAAAAGTCAACTCTCCGGATTACGCTGCGCGTACCAAACCTGTACGCTGGGCTTACCCGGCAACCTCACAGAATCGGGGAATGCAACCCCCTACGCCGCGTGTACTGGGATTACGCCCAGCGTAATTCCCAGTTTCAGACTTCTTAGCTTTTAATCAGTTAAGACTCACGTCCAACTTCTAGATCTGACCTTTTCTAAACCTCTTAATCCATAAAGTTCGTGACTTTAAGCCTTTGCATGGCTGGACAAGTCACTAACACCCATAACATTCCATTTCCCAACTTTAGAAAGCTCATAACTCAAGCATGACTTCATAACAACGACCAAGATGGAAACTTTATGGATCTATAACTCATATATCACTGAAAAGGGACAGATCTAGGTCTATGGAGTCCTTTATGCTCATAAAGTCTCCACCTTTGGGACTTTAACCCTAGAAATGGTCCATGAAGCACAAATCAAAATAACAAGGAAAGCTTTGAGCTTTATACCTCCAAGTGAAGCTCTTCCCTCTGTAGAACTCAGATCCAAGGCTTGCACTCCAACTTCTATCCTTCACAAGAATCTCCTCTTCTTCCTTACTAACACACAAAGGCACTTTAGTTCCAAAAACACTCACACAAGCTTAGAACGAAGGTTGGCTCTCTTTTAGGGTTTCACTCACTCAAATGGTGGCTGAGGATAAGGCCATAACCTTCTTTATATATGGCTCAAGTCTAAATTAGGGTTTTGCATCAGGGCCGGTTACGCCCAGCGTACCTCTAAGGGTCCGCGTCCATTTCAAGCGCATGAGTACGCGCAGCGTACCCTTGGGCGTACTCATTTGCTACAACTTTTCACTCAAGGGCTAACTTTAACAATTTGACAAAAGAGAAGGGTTAAATAGCTGTACCTGAATTTCGGGATGTTATATTTCTGGCCGTGAAATTAGGGATGTCACAACACCTGAGCTGTTCGCTACAGTTAGACTAGGCCAGTCTAGGGTGACAAACCTTATCTTAAACAAGTCGGCGTATGAAAAACGTCATGACGGGTGGATCAGTCATAATCAAGTATGGTTATAGCGACTGACGATGAAATTTAACTCCATTATAAAATTTTACGGAATACATTCACAGTTTGGTAACACGAAAACTTACACTGATAAGACCACAACATTTTATAGACAGACAATATCGGATTGTCTGGGATCATTCATTTTATACATTTTCAAACATTAACACATATGCATTAATACAAGATCGGACACAAACATTTCAAATCGTTTTTCAGAAAATATCGGATTTTCTGGTGTTTACAAACTAATACAAAACATTTTACTCAAACATGCTTATGAACTCACCAACATATATGTGTTGACGTTTTCAAATTAACTTGTATTCTCAGGAAATCGTTAAGCTGAAAGGTCGACAGGAACATATGGAAATTGTCATATTTTGTATCATCATACATTAACTATTTGGGCATGTAATATTTAATACAATACTTGATGTAAACAATGATAGTTGTATTTGGTATGTATGATGATGATGTTTGTCATGCTTCATTTATATTCACTGTGATGATAATACAAGATGAAGTCACCCAACCCCCGGACATTTTCGCCGTCTAGTTCGGGGGTGTGACAGTTGACTCGTCAGTTTCCTATTTTTTCGATTTTCAAAACATATTTTGATTAGGATAATTGCCATAATTCATTTTTTAAATCCTAAAATCGAAATTTCTGAAAGATAGCATGATATCCTTATCAAAATTGATAGATTTGGTTGAAATTGTGGATTATGATAAGATTATTTTTCTAATTTAAATTTAACCTAGTATTTTGAAAAGTTTTAAAATACACCCTTTGGTTTTATTTTTTAAAATTTGATTAAATAGCTTTAATTTTGAAATCTTAAATTTTAGAACCTTTGTATTTTTGAATAGTTTAGAAAATACACCCTCATGGTATTTATTAAATTAATTAAGTGTATAATTAAAAGAGAACTGATAAATCCATAATATGGTTTAAATTTAACTAAATTAAAAGTTTAATTTATTAAAGGATTAAACCACTTAGTATTTTAAAAGTTTAAAATATACCCTTATACTATATAACATTAAGAAAAGTCAGTCTTACCGTTAGTATGCCTCATTCACGAAGCTGGTCTATAAAGGGTGTTTAAGGAAGTGGCCTGTAAAATGACCGCCATTGGGTATCCACTCTTACCCACCACACTCTTGACCAGTGGAGGGTCTTTAGCCGAATGGGTAGGATAGGACACTAAATGCTCATTAAAAGTATAATGAATTATAAAGTAACTAAACGTTTTTATAAATTCTCAATCTTAGTTACTTTAGGAAAATGTGAATTTGATGCTAATTCATGAAATTGCACCTTATTGGTCGTTAGCGGAACGTGTGTGGTTAACCGACACACTAATATGGGACTAATATTGGTTGTAATGGGTTTCTCGTAAATTATCGTTGATCAATGGTGAGTGTGTTGTTAACCGACACATTGATTAGGTGATAAATGACATCGAGAGTACCAAGCTAATTTGCATGGGTATTCACACCTTGTTTGTGATCCTCGGTATCCAGTCGCAAATTTCAAGGGCATAATCGAGATTAAACATGTCATTGAAAAGTTCAATGAATCTCAAAAGATCTAGGAATTTCATCTAAAACCTAATTTAAAATTTTGTTTTCGTGGTGGAATTGGTAATCGTCATTTACCTACCTTCAAATAATTTACAATTGGATTACGGCATCCCTCTTCTGATTTGTGAATTACTGTGTTAGGTCCTAGCCTTAGTATTTCATTTGGGTGTTATATTAAGGATTAAATAAACTAACTTGAATTTCTCCCTTTAGTAGATGTCTAGTTCTGACAACCATGGTCTTCCTCAATCCTTTGGAAAAGGTTTTCCTTCTTAAGATGATCTTCCACGTGTCGAACAAGGTGAAAGATCGTTCCCTTCTTCGTGCATTGGCGAAACTGCAAATCATTCTTCTCTTCCTCTACCTCCTCCAGTGATTCTCCCTGACCCACATTTTCGTCGACTTGAAAAGTTCAAGGTCACTCAAGCCCTATTGGCATGCAAACATCGAGATGGAAATTCTGTGTGTGCACACGTCCTGAAGATGAAGTCGCACATTGACAGATTGGGAATGTTGGGTGTCGTTTTCGCAAGGAAGCTAACTGTTGACATGGTTCTTCAATCGCTTCCTGAGTCATATAGTCAGTTCCTTAAAGACTACTATATGACAGATCACGACGTGACCCTTATTGATTTGACATATTTGCTAACTGCTGCTGAAGCAACAATGCTTTGGGGCACTGGTCAAGCAAATTTGTTTGGAAGATCGACCTCCCAAATTTCCATGGACCTTAACAATGGCAACATTGGTAGTCTAGAAAAGGTTTCTCTTCCCAATGGAAAGGGATCGGACAAGGTCAAACCGTTTGACCATATGGTAAAGAGAAAGGCCAGTTCTGAGATAGTCACATGTGCTGTCCCTGAAGAGTTCATGTGTTTCTATTGCCAAGTGAAGGGGCTTTGGAAGCGAAGCTTCCCTGACTACCTGAGAGATCTTAGAGATGATAAAGTCAAATTGTATGAATCTACTTTAGGTACATCCACTATCTAACTCTATTAAGTTCCTGTTTATAGATTCTTATTACATGATGTGTTAATCACATTGTGATGTTTTGTAGGATCTAAGAAAATAAAGGAAGCTTAAGAGGAATTAAATGTTGATTCTGATATGAAGAAATGAATTTCGGTCACATGGTTCAAAAGATCGGAATTTGGAGCTGTTACTTAGGAGTTATGATAGATTGCTTAGGAATATTTAGAAACATAGTTTTCATATGTATTTGCATTGTAAGGACAAGTTTTCCGCCTTTTATTAATATAATAAATTTTGACTTTATCTTATTTTACGTGTCCTTACAATGGCATTTATGAAAATTGGTGTTTGTATTTCTATTGTTAGCAATGTTGAAAATGGATTTGATTCTTAGTTATATCGCTTGTGGTAGTGTCATAATTTACCAAGTGAGGAAGGATTCTCATCACCCAAGTTTCAGTTGGACAAAAACTTGGAATCATGCGATTTGCATTGTGTGATGTATGAGAATCTTGATCTTTGGAAGATTCAGACTAATTCCTTGTTCACATGTATATATGAGTCAAGTGAAGGACTGAAGGATCTAGTACACATTGATGTGGACTGGTCAGATCCACCACAAAGGACAATAGGCCCATTCGTCATGATTTACTGTTGGTTCGGGAAATATGGTTATGCTTATAAGATTAAGTATAATTCTGATACCTTGAAAAAGTTTCAAAGTATAGCAGAACGAATAAGAAGAATCCATTGGGCAGAAAGATGAAAGTTTTACCAGTCTGAAAGGAAAGGAGAGTACTTTAGTATCGTGTTTTATGATCATCCTAATGATTATGGAACCATGTCATAATTGATCCTCTAAGGACACCTTAGTGCATTTATATGACTAAGAAGAGGAATTGGGTATTGTTGAAATGGTTAAATCAAGAAGATGAGTCATACTTTGTTCTGATATCAAGTTTTGGAGTTATGCTCTAGTTACTCCAAGTTGTACTTTGAGTAATATGTTCTAAGTAGGTTTACAACACCTCATGAAATGTGGAGTAGAAATGTTTTCTTACTCTTGCACATTTGAAATTGGTAGTTCCGGTGTTTTGGTTTAAACAAAGACCAACTAAGACCAATTATATGAAGTGTTTTCTTGATAAGAACCCACACTAACTCTTGAATATTTGTTTGTTGAGAAGTGTTCTTTGACAGAGAATCTTATATGTCAAGAAGTCAGTGGGAGTATTGTTGATCTTGAAAAGTTTCAAGAATAAACACTTTAGTAATCACTAGCACACGACTTGAGGTTGATAACCTATCGTGTTGACATAATCTTGTTTCTGTGCCCATCCAGTTAAGTTGATTGTGCATATGAGTTCTGTGAGTTCTCATTTGATCGCATAAGGCAAAGCACCTTGATCAGTGAAAGTACATTGATTTGTATGGGTGAGCTGCTCAATAACTTGGAAGCACTGGTAGGCCCTTAAGCTACCGGATGGCAGGAAATTAAGATTAAGCAAATTCAGTCCATATGAGTTTGAATTTTTCATTAACATTGTCTTATGATGGTGGTTGGAAATGACAAATTCACATGGATAGGAACACATGCACCATAAAATCTAGGTGGCAAGAGGTTTCTCTACTTCATGAAAATGATTGTGAGGAAACGCTTTTGCTAGTAGATTTTAAAGGATTGATTAATATCATTATAGTTAGCAGTTGTGGTAATTGAGTTCTCAAATTCGAGTATGATTACGGCATCCCTCTTCATAGTTCGAATTGTGAGAAATGGAAAATAGTTTAAACATTCAGGACTTACTGCTATAAGCTATGAAATGGTTTAGACACGCACATAAGCTATCTAATGAAAGGTGTATGAGCTTGAAAAGTCTAGATAAAGACTTATCAAAGCACCACGTATCAGAAATCTGAACTTTGGTAAGAAAGTCAATGAATATTGATTTCTAGAAGTCCAACTGATTTCTAAGTATATGTCAAAGCTAGTGGGAGCATAATTGTTATGTTGGTAAGAATGTAATTATTATGCTAGTGGGAGCATAATTATTATGTTAAGTGTTGCACGTTAGCAATGCTATTTATAGAAAACAAAGTTTTAAATTTGCAAAGTTGCAAAGTTTGGAAATTGTTTCACTATATTAAGGTTTAAGGGAGAGGATAATTATACTTCATTTCAAATCTAAAAATTTATATTGAAATTTTAATGGAACTTAGTCATGAAGGTATATGAATATCATGTTGAAGTAATTCAATATTGGAAATTCTATATAGGGAAATATTATAGCAAGAGACTGGTCAACTATCATGTCTTTATGTAAGACATTATGAATCGAATCCCATATGCTTCGGGTATAGGATCGATTGCATATGCTATAATATTCGGTTGTTCTGTTTTTTCCAAATGCCTAGAGCATTAAGAAGGAAAAGGTCTGGAGCTGACTAGAGTTATTAAACAACTGTTGAGGACATTCTGAGGTTCGCTAAAGATTGGTTGCTTATAGACAGTTGGAAGTATGGTAATGGATGGACCATTTCGACATGTTCTGAATAGGGGTACTCTTGTTCAAAATTGATGGTCATATGGAATATGAAGTGTTTCATCATGGGAGTTGGATATTAAGATCTATGTGTGAGTTAGTAACTTTAATGCAAGAAGGATTTTCAAGGAATGCTCTTTGAATGAGAGGCTTTATTTCCATGGAATTGTTTTTGTGACAAATCTCTAGTGGATTATTTTGTAATATCATTGGCCAAGTCTCTGTGACTTTAGTGCCTAGACATTCCAAAAGGATCATTGCATGTAAGTTTAGACTCTAACAGATTCTTTTAGTGGCAAGAATTTGGTATTCTTACAATTGTGATAAGGATTTGGAATTGTGAAATGAGCATCATTGGAAATATGTTCAATTGATTTATTTCACAAAGAAAGGACCATAGATAAACATAGTGTGCATGCTTGGAGCATGGCATGACTATTGTTTTAATTCAAGTATTAAGTTGATTGTTCGAAACATTATACAATGAATAAGGTCTAATTAATATGGTGATTAAATAATAAGTGTTTTATTTATATTCAAAAGTTTTGAGACCATATTGGATTATGTTATTCTTGTGTTTCACTTCACATGTTTTACTTCCCGAATAACTAGGTTATTCAAACATCCACAGTCGATTATACTTTTGGAAGTAAGTAGTGAATTAAGACTGTCATGAATCCGACTGTAGATTGTCTAAGTGCTTAGACATAGCAAATGTTTGTTGCAGTGTTCATGAGTACTCCCGAAATAGGAATTTGAGTATTGGATTAACCCACACACAAGTATTACTTCATGGATTTTATCACGAGTAATTTTGAGATGATAATATCTTATATTCTTGAAATGGAGACATATGGGTTGTTGTTTACTAATCAGTTGTGCATTGATAATACGTAAACGCATCAGTAACTTGATGTTATAAAACGTATTGTTGTGTGTGATTTGATGAGTAAATTGTACAAGCATATGAGTCGAAGTTTATACGTTCCTTTTAATCTTAATGGGATAAAAGCGATATCTGTGGGCCCCTCGATGATTTAGTGATGACACCCTAAGCGCTTGGCCAAGCCTGTACTGATTTGATTTGTTCAGTTAGTCAGTCGTCATAAATCGGAAATCGGGAAACAAACCTTGGATAGAGAGAATGATTATAATCCATGTATCGTGTCCTTACGATATCTTGTAGAACGGAGGAATATTTGATCACTTATCTAAAGGACGCGTCATTGATTATATCAGAGTTCAACACCGGCTTTTGAAAGCTACGATTGCTAGTCAAATTTTGAGGTCATACTTGCAATAATAGTTATTAGACTTATCCAAGTGGGAGACTGTTGGATTAGGTGTCTATGCCCATAACTATAATTGGTATGTACTTGATTTGATTGTAGCATGGTCCTTTTGGGTTGCCTTTACTCATACAACTTGACAGGATGACTAGTGGAGAGAGAGAGAGAGAGAGAGAGAGAGTAGAATTTATTATGTGAAATGATAAATTGGTATTCAAATTGATTTTATTAATATATTATAATATTAATATATTATTTGGAAATCATATTATTAATTAGTAATTAATCAGAAATTAATTTGATATAATTTTGGGATTAAGGAAACTGATTAATACTTGAAGTGGCTGTTTTGGAAATCATTGATAGTTGCAACACTGGGCTATTGGACTCCTTAATTAGAAGTAGATGAAACCCTATAAGGAGGCCCTATAAATTTCGTCCAAGCCCTTATAAGGAGGAGTCAATGAGCTGCTTAAACCTTAAGCAGGAATTAGGGTTTCCTCCAGAAACCCTAGCACCCCACAGCTATATAAACTCCTTCATACACTAGGAATTTCGGCCTTATGCTTGAAAGAAAGAAACCCTAGCCGATTTCTAAGTGTCTATCCTCTCATCCTTTGCATTAGGTGTTTGTTACTCCATTTTAGGTGCAACACTTGGGACACTAAGCTTTCAAAGGTCAAAATCAATCCAAGAATTCTTGTTATTACAATAAAACAAGGGAGGTAATCTTCTAACCCTATTTTCATATGAATTTCGAAAATTGTATGCTAATTCTAGAGTTATTGTTTTGATATTCTATTTTCATATGAATTTCGAAAATTGTATGCTAGTTCTGGAGTTATTGTTTTGATATTCAATTTGCATGTTCTATAGAAAAAATTAGATCCAAAGCGATTAGTTTGCATATCATAGGATTGTAGATTGTAGATATGCTCATAACCCATCAATGCCCTTCATCCATCATTCATTGCGTCTATCTGAAGTTTGTTTCTCGATCGATCTGAAGTTTGTTTCTCGATCGCTTGAACCAGTGATTGAGATGGATGAAACTCATTGATGCTTCGGTTTGTTGGGGTTTAGGTTTAGAACATCGATTGAGGAAGTAATTACCTTCTCCAAGTCCAACAGGTGAGTTCCATTCCTACCGCCTCGATTGTTCTAATCTTTTAACCGAGATTTCTTCCGCTTCGTCTCCCATCCTTTCTCACTCTTCTCTCAACTGGTTATCAGGTTATTTAGAAGTCACATATAGGTTCCCCTCGATCTGTTGATACCGGTTAAGCGAGGTCTTGGTATCAGGCGCTAATTTTTCGCTTCCGTCCGATCGTCTCCGGTAAAGTCGGCAAATCCCTGATCGTTGTCACTCATCATCTCCACACGTCTACAACTGTTGTGTTGAAATTCTGCACTAGAAGCCATCGATTTTGATTTTTATGTATCGTTCAGGAAAGCTAAATCGAACCCAAAATTGTTGAATAACTTTTAAACAAATGAAAGTTATTTTTCCTTTGTATTTAGAGTCGACTCCAATTGTGTGCCCTAACATTTTTGTTTTGGGGTTAATCGATGAAATTGACAAGTTCATAAAAGTTCCACAGCATCTGGTCAATTTTAAAGCTATATGTGATATACATAATAGGTTGTCAGGAAAGAAGGAGCATCAGTTGTGTTGATGTTGTTAATCGACAGGGGTAGTGGGTTGGAGTAGCCATGGTGCTGCAATTTTGCATTTATCAGCCCTAAAACTTCTTATTTTCTGCCATATATCAATTTTGAAGGTAAATCTTTCTGTCTCAGGTATGCATATGATTATTATGGCCAATTGCATCTAAATATATACGTAATTAGTGAATAGAGTTAAGTATCAAACTGTTACCTGTGTCATGATTATCGGCTTAATTTGTTTCATTCCATGATGTAGAGGTATCCAAAGTGAGAAAATACAATTGTTCCACCTCCTTCAAGTCAAGAAAAGTCCTTATAGTCTCAGTATTGTAAGTTCATGACCTTTTATGCTATTACTTCAACATTATGTTTAAAAATAAGGTTGTACATCAACAAATCTAATGATGAACACCATGAATCTCCCTGCTAATAAATCAAATCATATGGTAACTGTTAGTGAATTACATATCCAAATTGGGAATTTACATGTGACTTTATGCCAAAATGTCACAATATAATAGTGAACACACTCTTAATAGAGTTTACTTGGAATGTTGATACATGGCTTACATTGTAACAAAGTATGATGCAAGTCAATGTAATTATACAATCCTATGATTTATTTCAATGTAACATATTTTGAACAGAAATTTATTTACATTTACTTTTGAATAAGTCGTTTTTCCTATTACATAATCGAAAATACATACTAACCGGTCAAAATCTTACAGTGAAAAGATATGTGCTTATATTTGTTTTCGAATAAGTCATGTTCAGCAAGTACTTCAAAATCTTTGAGGGTGGGAAGATAAACTTTCTTACTGTGGTAAGCTACTCGAAGATATTTTCAACAATTATGCTTAGAATCAAGTATATAGATCAAGTTTCTTAACGTTTTTGAAGAAACTGATAGGGTTTAATGCGTTTTGGTACTCCCATCATTTGTTTGTCATTGACTACACATGGATGCATTTGACTGTACCAATCTTGTTGTATGCATGTGAGAGGTTAATAAGGGCTAAATGATCAAGGAACAAATAGTATGCCGTGGTTTTCAGCTGCGATCACAGAGAGAAGACACATGTTACTGTTTTCTGCTGACGATGGATGCTTCTATCATTACCAGATAACTTAATTTACAGGTATTCTAAATTATGGTTACAAATTTGAAGAGTGGGGGTTGTATGGTAAGTGCTTCTGATGAGATCAAACAGGTTGGTTTTCGTTTACCCGAATTTTAATCATTTTAATGGTTGATCATGCAATATTTTTTTGCAAGTATTTTAATGGTAGTCTAAATAGCAAAGGTTGTGGTGAGAGTTTTATTGGAAAGTGTTTGTTGTTTCAATTTTGTATTCAAATTACTGTCTTTTGTTTTTATTATTATTGGATTGCTTTTAGTATTTGGGTTGTTGCTCTTGATGGTGCACAATTTTAGCAAGTGAAAACCTATGGATTCCATGGAAACAATCTTCAACCAGTTGTATGAGAATTTAATAGGAAGTGTGATCAACTGTTATGCTGTTGGAAACTTTCTGCAGCCATTGAGGGATTTGATATACTTGATAAGTTTCCCAGTTAGTGCTAAAGCTTAGCGAATCATCAATGGTGGATTTCATAAGATTCAGGTCACATGAAATATTTTTTAACATGACATGCCTTCACTAGAACCAAAAGACATATTGATTGTTTTTTATTATTGATAAAAGAAAAGACATATGATAAGATGAAATGGCTTATCAATTCATATTTGTATATTTTAAATACTATCTAGCTTCTTAAACTTTTTTAACTTGTTCAACTGTAAAGGTTAAGATCATGAATAGTGGATAGGAGCAACAATGAAAATAAGAATGTAACAATTGAGAGTTTTCCGTCATTAATTGTTACTAGGAGTTAGGATCGACTCATAATGATAAAAACTTCCCATATTGAAGGATAATATGGAAAGTTGAGTCGAAAATAAAGTAATCAAAAAGTTAAAATAGTTAGTGTATTTGGAAAATACACGACCTAATGATCCCAAAACTATAAACGTCGAGAAAATCTAACTCTGATTGGAAGAGTTATGATTTTATGAAGAATAGAAACCAAACACGTTAATAAAACTATTAACGTCAAAATGGCAAAAAGAGATTGGTTGAGTTTCGGATAACACTACAAAAAGGAAATCTGTAGTATAGCATGAGATAAGAACTTTGAAAGGAAGAAGAGAAAAAATGGAATTTGTATGAAGGAGATACGATTTTTATAAAATATAAAAATAAAAAATTGAAAGTTAAAATTTAACGACGCAACCTAAAGGAAAGTTGTAGTTCTAGGAAGGATCTACACAAATATATAAATCGGGAAAAAAACAAAGTTCATATGAAGAAAATATGAATTTTTAAAAATGAATTAAGGGTGCGCGTCAATGTGCACGCCATGCCCATCGCGCACGTTTGACCCCCAGATTCTTCGGAGATTTGGAAATGTGGACCACCAGAAGGGTGACACGTGGCAAGATTTGGATGGGCCACGAAGCGAGTGCACGCCGCACAGGAGGTACCCGACGCGCACCACCACTATAAATAGAGGTGCTTGATGCCTGGTTTTTATCATCTCAAACCAATCTCCAAACACTCTCTCTCTCTTTCTCTCTCGATATTTCAATACCCTCTCGATGACAAGAGACTCCGGTTGCAACGGTTCAGGTGCTTATCGATATGCTACTAGAGTGAGTTTACGACCCCTATTTTATTGTTTTCAAGGGGGGAATACATTCTTATTAAATGGTTTTATAAAAATATTGATTTTATACATGTCAAATCATTTATAATAAACAAGATACCTGAGGATAGTATAACTGTAGATACTCTGCCTAGTTTTAAGCTATGATCTTATGTCTAAAGGTTATAATGCCCAATAATCTAGGAGTAGGTGTAACCTAGATGTTATAATGACCAAATCCCTAGGAAACCTTAGTATCTAGGAGTTATGCTAGACAAGATTTAGGATATGCACAGTACTTAGTTGTTACCATTGATGTGAATTATGAGCATTGATTTGGCATGCAGAATTAAAATGAACACAAAGAACACGGTGATTTGGATGCTAAAAGATGTATTTGATCATAGTAAATGAGTACAAAAGGGAACTAGACTAGAACTTCATAAATATCTCACTCACTAGTCACTATGAACTACATCTCTCAAGCACACCTCTACAAGTGGTATGAAACCCACTATACATAGAGGTATTTACATGTCTCTCTCCCCCCCTCTCTCTCTCTCTATCTATCTCTCATGTTACAAGGATACTCTACCACATGCAAGTGGGTCTACAAAATTCAAACCATTACAAAGTCATATATACGTAACTTTACACCCTAACATTCTCCCCCTCAATGTTAGGAATGGATGACCCACTTTAAACTTCCAAAAATCAAGCAACTTCACGAACCAAGCCTCAAGCGTGACACATGTAGAGATGAACTTCAAATCTTCAATTCTTCAATGACCTTCCAATCCTGGTTCTAGAGTGTGAGACCTTCCAAACTGAGTATAAAAAGGCAATTAGGAGTTTCTAAACCTCCACAAAATTACCCAATTTTGAGCATAAAAGTACACCCCAAAAATCTTCAATAAGTCCAAACCCATCATGAACTAATGACTTCCAAATCTACAATTGAATCACTTCATAAACTTCAATTGCTCAAGGTCACTTCGGTCTTCAAGTCTGCGTAATATGAAAAAAATTCAACTTTTGAATTCTCATATTTAATTATCTCCACCTTTTTATAATCAAAAATTGATTATAAAACCAAAAAGGAATGAGAAAGCACTCAATTCGGAATTTTTCTATCCAAAACTCCCCCTTAACACATGGCATAAACGTTTTGCATGAATCCGGAAAATCCAAAAAATCTCAATTTTCGAATTTGTTCACAGACTGCCTTTGACAAAATTTCACAAATTTGGGTAGAAACTGTCAATTTTGAAATTCTGCAGTGACCGGTCCGCCCAAAACAACCTAAGATGCGAAACTTTACTGCAATTGTGAAACTGGGCATAAAGTGATAATTCACATTAACTGCAGGGGCCTGTTTTGAAAATATTCCCATTTCTCAGAATTTTCAGCCCAATTTCGAAACTGGGTAAATTCTGCCATTTCACATAAACTCTAGGGATTCGAAACGAAATTCAGTTTTTAACACCATTTTTGTTCCCATTTCGAATGTGGATAACTTTTGCCACTTCATAGAAGGTTCAGGGGTGCAATTTGAAAATGTTTGTTTTCTTCCCCAAATCACCAGATTCACATCGAATCCTCAAGTGTTCATCACACTTCGAACCATCGGACTCAACGTATTTGAACACAAGTCGGAATTGCAAATCACTATTCGAACCACTCCATAAGCATTCGAAGTCGATCATCACACCATTTACCCATTCGATGTCAACTTAACCCATTCGACTAGACCCATTTTCCTTCAAAGTTGACATAACCAATCGATATCAAGTCTTCGAAACTCAGTGTCTAAGTCGACTCTAATACATGATTCGAACCCCAAAATTCACAATGTCGAGTGTAGACTCCAAGGCACAATCGAAATACAATTCCAAAGTTACACAACCCGTTCGTTCTCACATGCGATCCAATTGACCTTCGACCATCGACCTTGAGTACCTAATACAATTTCCAACTATGAAATCATTTTTGAAGTTGACATCCAATAATCAATCCCAAATCAATAGCATCGCATACTCCATACTCACTGAATCTAAACCAATGTGTGTTCGACTTGCAAATAGTGATAGTCGTTCCCTATATCACCAGCGACACCAAAAAATCGATTCCAACTCAAAATGGACCTTCGAAGTCAAAATTTCTTCCTTTCAACACTTAGGTGATGTTTGTTTTGGAAGTGGTTAAATGTCTTTTGTCTTTTTCCATGTTTGCGGAAAAAGACGTGCACTTGAGAAACGTCTACCCACCAGAAGGGAAAAGTGCTCAAAAAGTACTTTTGTAGAAAAACAAACGAGGCCTTAGTCTCTTTAATTCGAAATCACTATTGACCTGAAAATGACTTCGATTTCCAAATCAACACTCAAGTGTCGAATGAAACTCATTTACTGTGTTCGACATCAACAAAATTTACCCAACCAATTTTCGAAACTGAACCCCAAATCAAACTTGAGTTTGACATCCATAGCCCAAATACAACTAGTATTAACCAATTTCACTCTCCAATTCATAGAATCAACACATAAAAATCGAGTTTGACTTTTTCTGGGTTGACTTTTCGAAGTCCAAGATCAACAAACATGAGATTGATGATTCTAATACCAAATTTCAGATCAAAAAGTGATCAATCAACTGTTCTTCACCTCCTTCAAGTGTTCTTGATCAAGTTCATCAAAATTAAAGAACCAATTTGACTATTTCTACACTTCAACTTGAACAAAATCGATTATGTCATAGAACAAATCATATGAAATCGATTCCCAATTTCAGATTAACAATCAACTACAGTCAATTATTAGGAACAATAAGATGAAACCAAAACTCAAGAACAAAACGATTACAAACTGAGACATAAGGATCCGATGGTACAACTGTTCTAAGCATATGACAAAAACGACGCAAGCAGTGAATAATAGGTATCAAACTGACTTTAGTGAATCTTTGGGCTTTCGTCAATTTATTATCGGATTAAAAGAAAGTGTATGGGCTCAAAATCGTTTGTGAACAGTAATGGACATCGAATTTGGGCTCAAGATACGGATCAGTTAATAATAGTCGAATCAAAATATTTGGGCTCAATATGAATTCGAACATGAACAGTATCAAATTCTAAAAGTGAATCCAAATGATTTTTGGATAAAATCTCGATTTAAGCAAATAATTTCAATTAAGAATCAAATCGAACAAAAGAATAGGATTTGATCGAGGCTTGATCAATGAAAAAATTATTGGATCATAACAAATGAGTTTTTTTTTTAAAAAAAATTGATCCAGTGAGTCAAAATGATCAAAAAATTCAAGAACTCAAGCACGAATCAAAGTGATTACAGAGATCATCGAAAGACTCACCATAAATGTTCCAATTGTGTTGAATGTAGCCAAACCGGGAACCATTTCTTCAAAAAAATCACTTTAATCTTCGAAGACCCGCTCTGATACGAATTGTTGAGAATTATGATCATTGATTCGGCATGCAAAATTAAAATGAATACAAAGAGCACGGTGATTTGAGTGCTAAAAGATGTATTCGATCATAGTAAATGAGTACAAAAAGGGAACTGGACTAGAACTTCATAAATATCTAACTCACTAGTCATTATGAACTACATCTATCAAGCACACCTCTACAAGTGGTATGAAACCCACTATACATAGAGGTATTTACATCTCTCTCTCTCTCTCTCTCTCTATATATATATATATATATATATATATATATATATATATATATATATATATATATATATATATATATATATATATATATATTATGTCACAAGGATACTCTACCACATGCAAGTGGGTCTACAAAAGTCAAACCACTACAAAGTCATACATGCATAACTTTGCACCCTAACAACTCTGCCCAAGTATCATGTTGAAATAACCATAATTCGGTATATATATATATATATATATATATATATATATATATATGACGATCTATATATATCAGATAATTATGAGATCATAAATATAATTATCAAATACACACACACACTCACACACACACATATATATATATATATATATATATATATATATATATATATATATAGGGGTAATTATGGTAAGATAAAAGATTCAAAGATAAAAGATTAAAGCCTAGGGTTAATGTGTTAGTGAGTTGGTTATTCATCCAAAAGCCTTGAATAAATTTGGCGTATCCCCAATACCTATAATCGTTAGTCTTGCGAGAGCTAGGAAGTTATGTATAGATATATACGGGGACATGACAACCCACATGCGATTGCTAGTTACAATCCCGACAAGATACCTTCAATATAAGTTACTATTCGACGTCCGATGAAGTGTCGTGATTTGGGGTACATTTACGGTCATAGCGTCGATTATAGGGGCTCATGATAATACATTAAAATTTGCCTTAGAGCTTAGATTACCATTAGGGACGCCTGGAATGGTAATTAAAATACGTTAGGATCGTTAAGTATCCTGAAAATATAGTAAATTAGGATTAATAAAAGATATCGTAATTAAAATATGTTAGGATCGTTAGATATCCTAAAAAGATAGTAAATTATGATTAATAAAAGATATCCTAATTAAAATACGTTAGGATCGTTAGATATCCTAAAAAGATAGTAAATTAGGATTAATAAAAGATATCCAAATTAAAATACTTTAGGATCGTTAGATATTCTAAAAGGATAGTAAATTAGGATTAATAACAGATATCTTAATTAAAATGTGCTAAGATCGTTAAATATCCTAAAACGATAGAAAGCTAGGTCAATAATTAAGAAATGTTTTCTCAAAGAAAAGGATTCTTAAAAAGATTCAAAAATAAAACTCATGCACTCACCAACATTATGTTGACTTTCAAAATGTGTGTATTCTTAGGTTAGTTAAATTGGTGCTCTTTATACCGTCACACTGCTCGGTGTTTCCGCCAAAGGCCGGGTAGGGGTGTGACATAGATGGTATCTGAGCATTGGTTTTTGCTATAGCGCGTTAGTATTTCCTTAGGAATAGTGACTTTTTATTTCTTTAGGATTTACGACTATAACTTAGGTCATATACTCCGATTGGGTTTTTCCTCAAAACTATAAAGAAAATATACTATAAAACTTCTATCGATAGATTATCTATTAGAAAGGTGACTAGACTGGAACTGTCGCATTGGGTTGCTGGATTTCAGAATAGCTATATGCCAAAATGGTACTGCCCACCGAATTTTCCAACCTGGTCGAATCATACATAGTCTAGAAGTACAAAACAATAATAAACCGCCAATACCAAATATACTGAAACGCAACACATAAAGATAAATATCCAGGAAAATTTCAGTGTGTAGAAGTTGAGTCACTCCTAAGAATATGCTTTGTCTTGACTGAACCAATACAACAACTGAATTGGGATAAACAAATAAAAATAAAAAACCGTAAATATATAAATACACTCCCAAACCAAGTAAAATATGTCAGAATACATCATCAAAATACAAAATAAACCCACAAATCTACTCCTCACTACTCTTCGACTCCGTCTCAGTCTCTTCCTCGTCGTCATCGTCGTCAGTATCTCCGGGACGTGTGCCTGAAGTACCGGCACCATCGAGACCAGTGCGACGTGGCTGAGAAGGGGGTGGTACCACAAGATCCGCACTAAGGAAGGGCGGATGGTCCATTCCCAGATGTCGCATCACCGCAACAAGCGAATCCATCATCCAACGTCACTCCTCCTGTGCCGCGACAAGACCCCACATCACCTCATCAAGAGTAGGCTCTGGAAAACCAAGCTCCACGTGCCTAGGTCTCTGGCACCTCCCAAAGGTAGGCTCAGGAATGACCTCTGGCTCCACCTGCCGAATCGGCTTGACGATGTCATCCTCTGATATCCTCCATGGCTGCCCCGCCTCCCTAGTCAAAACCTGTATCTTTCTGAGAGTGGTAGTACTTAGCTCTCAGATAGATATAAGAACCATCCCACTAGTGTCAAACCCATAGGATAGGGCTATCCTCGTAACCCAGTGACCCCCGTAAATCCTGCTCGAGGACGTAGTACCTAGATCCATGCTAGATAAGTAGAGAGCAAGGACGAAAAGGAGATGAAGACAAACCTCCGTCTGACCGAGGCGCCACATGTAGAAAAGGTCTCCAGAAAGAAATTTGTCACACTCCTGTATGTGACAAATAGTGGACGCGACCAGTCGGTGAAGCAACAGATAAATAGGAGAACAGAAGGCGCTCTCCTTGGTCGACCAGGAGACATAGGTCCCCCAAGCATGGGCCCAAACCTGCATGTAGTCATACTCCTGCAGAGGAGCAGTGATACAACTATTCAAGAACGCATAAAAATAAGGACTTAGAGTCTCCTCATCAGTGTAAATCCCTAGACATCTCCCCAAATCTATGAGGATGCAGGAGCAGGATATGCCTCCCATGCGAAAAGAAAACACTGATCGATCAGCCCAGAGTCTCGACTCCTTGTCGAAGATGACTGTCGAAAAGAAATCCCCGCATAGCTCCTGGTAGATCACCTCCCAACTGCCAATGACCCACCGCCATCTGTGGCAGACGAAAAGCTCGAGACCGTTATCATCCTGCAGTGTTCGGGTGAGAAACGACGCCATCCGAGCCGCCAAACCGGTACTATCCGCCACATTCCCAGAGAAATCCTGAGGAATGCTGACCTTATTGGACATAAGGGCGATAAGGAGAGAAATGAAAATGCTCTGATCATGAAGGTTATCGGGGAATTGTAGCCAATGATGCATTGGCCAGTTAGGAGGTAACTGACCCGCAACCTGTCGACCTCGTCTCAACATATCTGCAACAAAATGCAAAGACGCAGTTAGAAATAAGTAAAGATAACTCAAAAGGGGAATTAAGATAGGGCAGGCACGCCAGATGCGCGTTGCATGCGAGTACACACCGCGCACACACACACCTGTGTGGTGCGTCCCAAGAACACGAAGAACAGCATGCATGGCAACCCACTGTTTCGTCTAATTTCCAACCTAAAAATCATTTAGGGGTGTTCGGTTAGTCCTCTAAAACACGTATAGGGTTCTCATTTCGTCCAAAACAACATTAAATTCCGATTTAAGTTCAAAATATTCAAAATTTTAAAAACTCAAAATGAGAATTAATAGATGAATTAAACCCAAAAATTAAGTATATAGGAAGTAAAATTGGTAGTATCAGATGCTATATTACTCATCAATTTCAAAAAATACAACCAAAATTCACAAATTGATAAAATCCTCTAAAAACCATAAAAACTTGAAATTTAGCCCACAATTTAGGTTAGGATTAAGCATAGGAGTTACTTGGTAGTAGAGAGATCGAACAAAATGAAGAAATCAATGAAAGGAAGAAGGCGCGCCAAGTGTGCGTCATGCGTGTGAGCCCCGATAGCGACGAAGCAGATAAAGATAGAAGGAATGTTCAAATGAAGCGAACAATCGACATTAATGCTGATCTTCTGTATGTATGTGACGCACGGATCATGTGCCCGACACGCACATGCAAGATTTTTCCTTTTTGACAATTTTGACCTTTTGGATTCCATAAAATAATAAAAGCCTTTAGGAGTCAAAATTTATGACAATGAAGAAGGAACTTCCTTGGGATGATCAGTAAGTTGCTACGAAAGCAACAATAAGTTGTTAAGAAGGCAACAGTAAGTTGCTAGGGAAGCATCGACAACATGCTATAATCAGTAAGTTGCTAGGAAAGCAACAGTAAGTTGCTAGGAAAACAACGACAACATGATATGATTAGTAAGTTGCTAGGAAATCAACAGTAAGTTGCTAGCAAAGAAAAAATAGCGTGTTATGATCAGTAAGTTGCTAGGAAAGCAACAATAAGTTGCTAGGAAAGCAATGACAGCATGCTATGATTAGTTAGTTGCTAGGAAAGCAACAATAAGTTGCTAGGGAAGCAATATCAGCTTTCTATAATCAATAAGTTGCAAGGAAAGCAACCAAAAGTATGTTACCAACAACAAATCCAAAAATCTCAAATAGAAAATAATAATAAAAGCGATAAGTAGATAGGTTGCTAAGAGAGCAACTGTAAGTACCCTAAATATAAGGAATATAATTGACCTCTTAGGTAAAAACCAATAATCCTCTTGTCCGTTGTTTCAGGAAAACAACCCTGCTATGTTAACCTTGTTAAAACCAACCACCATCCAAACCATGATTCAGCATCAAGTCTCTGATGTATTGGAGAACCTCAGAGTTAACCATGGAGAAGGCAACAACAAGGAAGGTAGCCAAACCTACCAAGATTTTCTTCGTAGTAAGCCATGATCCTTCTATGGAGATGAAGGAGTAAATGGTCTGATCCACAGGATCAAAGGGGTATATATTAGGTGTAATAAGGAGGTTAGGGTAAAATTTGCAACTTGCACACTTATGGGAAAGGCCCTCATCTGGTGTAGTACCCAGATAAAACCCTTAGGAGTAGATGCAACCTATGCAATCTCTTAGGAAGATTTGAAATGTCAAATGATAAGAGAATTATGTTCTACAGGAGATATGGCCCGAGTAGAACATCAATTCAGTCAGTTAAGCACTAGGAAGTTCAGTCTAGCCTTCTACACCATACGCTTTGAGCACCTAGCCACGGTATGCTTAGAACTGATTGGCTTGGAGAGCTTGAAAATCAATGCATATCTCCAAGGACTGGCACCTCATGTCAGGAAGCAGATACAAGCATACAAGTCGCACACCTTCGAGGAAACTAAGCAGCTAGCGTTCCACTTTAGGGAAAATAAAGTCCTAGATGGCATGATTAAGGCCAAGGAATTTGGAAGAAAATGGGGAAAATCAACAAGGAAGGACCAAGCCGAACCTTGTACAAGAGAAAGGAGGAAAGGAAGCCTCTAATGGTTGTTCCCTAAAAATGATAGTTGGGAAGATTTCCCCTATGCAGTAAGTGTGGACTGCACCATCTCAGTAGTTGTGAAGATTTTAAATGCAAGGAGTGCGGAAATACAGGACATATTGCAGATGCCCGCAAGTGTCAGCAAATCCAGTGAAGAAATACTGGAAATAGTAGAAATAGGAATGTGAGGGAAAGGAAACCCCACAAAAATAATTGTAAGATTTTTCCGAGGATAATAGGAATCCTCGAAGTTTAATGTTTTAAATAGTTCATTTTAATAGTAGATTTAAAATGATTAATTAAAACATAGAAATCCCTCCAGAAATCCTTAACCAAAATTTGATAGAAATTTTAGGTTTCCTGTAGGTGTAAAATAGGATCAGGTAGGATTTCAAAAAGCTAAATGTAAGATGCTAAGGATGAAGTTAAAGAATTAGAAGTTGAAACTAAAAAGGAAATTTAGTTAATCGACTTCCTTTATAAGAAACTGGTCTCCCCGTTTAAAATGTAGATAAGACTTGAATTTTGAGGACAAAATTCCTAAAACAAGGGGAGAATGTAACAATTGAGAGTTTTCCATCATCAATTGTTACTAGGAGTTAGGATTGACTCATAATCACAAAAACTTCCCATATTGAAGGAAAATATAGAAATTTGAGTCGAAAATAAAGTAATCAAAAAGTTAAAATAGTTAGTGTATTTGGAAAATACACGACCTAGTGATCCCAAAAATATAAACATCGAGAAAATCAAACTCTGATTGGAAGAGTTGTTATTGTATGACAAATAGAAACCAACCACGTTAATAACACTATTAACGTCAAAATGGCAAAAAGAGATTGGTTGAGTTTCGGCTAACACTACAAAAAGGAAATTTGTAGTATAACATGAGATAAGAACTATAAAAGGAAGAAGGCAAAAATGGAGAAAGTTAAAATTTGACAATGCAACCTAAAGGAAAGTTGTAATTCTAGGAAAGAGCTACATAAATATATAAAGATGATAAGAAACAAAGTTCATATGAAGAAAATATGACTTTTTAAAAAGAAATTAAGGGTGCGCGTCAATGTGCACACACCATGCCCATCGCGCACGTTTGACCCTCCAAATTCCTTGGAGATTTGGAAACGTGGACCACAAGCAGGGCGACACGTGGCAAGATTTAGATGGGCCACGAAGCGAGTGCACGCAGGTAGGAGAGTGTCCGACGCGCACAACCACTATAAATAGAAGTCCTTGCTTCCTGGTTTTTTTCATCTCAAACCAATCTCCAAACACTCTCTCTCGATACTTCAATACCCTCTAGATTGAAAGAGACTCCGGTTGAAGAGGTTCGGGTGATTCTCGATACGCTACAAGAGTGAGTTCACGACCCCTATTTTACCGTTTTAAATGCTTTCAGAGGGGATATGTGGTTATCAAATGGTTTTATAAAAATATTATTTTTATAACTGTCAAATAATTTTATAATAAGCTAGTTACCTTAGGATAGTATAACTGTAGATACTCTGCCTAGTTTTTAAGCTCTGATCTTATGTTTAAAGGTTATAATGCTCAATAATCTAGGAGTAAGTGTTACGTTGATGTTATAATGGCCAAATCCCTAGGAAACCTTAGTACCTAGTAGTTATGCTAGCCAAGATTTAACATATGCACAATACTTGTTGTTACTCTGCCTAAATATCCTGGTAAAATAACCATAATTAGGGTATATATATATATATATATATATATATATATATATATATATATATATATAATCGTTGGATTATATATACACGGGAGAGGTATATACAAAGATAGTGTTATATATATATATATATATATATATATATTTATATATATATATATATATATAGAGGGGTAATTATGGTAAGATAAAAGATTAAAAGATAGAAGATAATAGCCTAGGGTTAATGTGTTATTGAGTTGGTTATTCATCCAAAACCTTGATTAAATTTGGCATATCCCCAATACCTATGATCGTTAGTCTTGCGAGAGCTAGGAAGTTATGTATAGATCTATCCGGGGGCATGACAACCCCACCTGCGATTGCTAGCTACAATCTAAGGTAGGACACCTTCCATATAAGTTTCTATTCGACGTCCGATGAAGCGTCGTGATTTGGGGTACATTTACGGTGATAACGTCGATTATAAGGGCTCATGATAATACATGAAAAATTGTCTTAGAGCTTAGATTACCATTAGGGACATCTAGAATGGTAATTAAAATACGTTATGCTCGTTAGCACAGACGGATCCAATGTAGAGCCCGGGGTAGCCCGGGATACCCCTCAAAAATTTTCCAGTAGTGTAATACCTGCGAGATGGTTTAGATCGAGTGTTAGAACAACTTTCTTCTCAAGCCCTAGCTATGGCGGCCAAGCGAAAGAACCTGCATTGCTGCTTGCTGTTTAGAGAAGACAAAGACAAAGCAGTTTCCAAAAATGTCATCTTTAGTCCTTGAAGATGTCCATTGTGATGGAATCTTCCCTTAAACCGAAATTCTTTAGCAAACTTATTTATAGAATTAGCACAATACCCCCTTGGACATATAAATCTTATTTATATTAAATAAATTGATTTATTTTAATTATTATTATTATTGATATTATTTTTAACTATAAAAGAAATGACATACCGAAAATCGAAATGGGCATTACACATCTTTTTTGACTCTTAAGGCCGCCATCGATATCGTATTTACCAACAACAACTTGAGTATGACTCATGTGAGATTTTATGAATGGTACTTTGATTTGTAGTTGAGAATGTTAAGGCTGGAAATGTAATTACTCGTTTTTTCTTATTGAAGTTGTGTTTTTTTATTGTATATTACATGATTTTATTTTTTGGATACCCCCTTTGCTTTAACCCTTGGTCCGCCACTGCTCGTTAGATATCCTAAAAAGATAGTAAACTAGGATTAATAAAAGATATCCTAATTAAAATACGTTAGGATCGTTAAATATCCTAAAAAGATAGTAAATTAGGATTAATAAAAGATATTCTAATTGAAATACATTAGGATCGTTAGATATCCTAAAAAGATAGTAAATTAGGATTAATAAAAAATATCCAAATTAAAATACGTTAGGATCGTTAGATATCCTAAAAAGATAGTAAATTAGGATTAATAAAAGATATCCTATTTAAAATACGTTAGGATCGTTAGATATCCTAAAAAGATAGTAAATTAGGATTAATAAAATATATCCTAATTAAAATATGTTAGGATCGTTAGATATCCTAAAAAGATAGAAAGCTAGGTCAATAATTAAGAAATGTTTTCTCAAAGAAAAGGATTCTTAAAAAGATTCAAAAATAAAAGCTCATGCACTCACCAACATTATGTTGACTTTTAAAGTGCATGTATTCTCAGGTTAGTAAGATTGGCAATCTTTATACCATCACACTGCTCGGTGTTTCCGCCAAAGGCCGGGCAGGGGTGTGACAAAGAGTCTCTCCACAAGTTGTAAATGATTTATATTATAAGGCACTTCTTTTTTTTTTCCTTGAAAAAAATGTTATTTTTCAATGATAACCAACTTTTATTTGTTTTGGATTTCAATAGGTTAGTAGTTGTTGTAGCTAAATTAAAGGAGTCTGAAACATCTTGTGAGTATCAAGAAAACCTTGTTGCTGATGTGGATGGAAGCTAGTGGTGGGACAATGATTAGGTAAATGGTTACTAAAACCTACTACAGCCCCCATATTTTTGGTTCTTTTCTTTTAAAATAGTAAAAGTAGGATTTCTAATATGAATGCCGTGTAATATTTTGTTGATTATAAAATGATATTTTCCCTTCTTCTGATTTCTATTACAAGATTGTACTTCGGAAGTTCTATTTATTTGGGCTGCTTTTTCAAAGTACATTGCTAATATCTGCTAACATGCATAGATTCTATATAACATCCATCTTATTTACTTTTTATTCCATACCCCGCAACGTGGGGGGATTTTTTTCTTGTTTATACGAAAATTGTTAGTGTAAAAACTGGAGTCTATTTATACTCACAAATAGACAAGAGTGACAAAAATACAAACTTTGGAAGTTATTTGCAAGTTAAAACCTTTTTTTTCTAGAACTTTTATATGGTTAGTGATATGCAATAAATTATACATATTTTAAATGCATATTTAATATATTTCTATACAATTTAGAGTATTTGGAACTTAAAGGATAAAAATTTATATTTTTCAGACTATAAGGACTAAAAGGTGAAAAGAAGATATTTAGAGTTAATTATGGAAGAAGTTCATTGCTTGAAGACTAAGCATAATTTAAATTGAATATATCACCAAGATGCTTTGGAAAGAACTAAAACATACATTAGTACATGATATAGATTTCGAGATAGCACAGTCTCTAAAAGAATATCAGAGGTAACAATGCATGAAGATTTTAGAAGACAAGTTTTCAAAAAAGATTTGAAATTCCGAGAACTTAAGGAACAAAGCTCGGACGGAGATAAGTGACGAAATCACATTACCATTTCAGATTTGAATTACGAGGTGTACTTCTAAGAAAACGTTATGAGGTAAAATACTCAAGGTATTCGATGTGATTATATCGGACGAAACTTCAAGTTAGGTAGTGATCTGAAAATCTTAGGACTAGAAGAAAAGGTTAGATAAAAAGACACATAATGATCCTTTATTTTCCGAGAAGATACAATTTCAAGGAGAAAAATGTTTTAAACCAGAATTATTTGAATTTCTAATGTTTCCATTAGAGAGTACAAACTTCTTGGAAGAATTGAGGATCAGACATCATTATTCCCATTTTTTTCAGAAACCCATTAAATTCGATTTCGTCTAATGCCTTAGTAAAGATATCAACAATTTCATCGTCAGATGGAACAAATATGAGCTCAATGTTACCTTTTAAAACAATATCTTTAATAAAATGGTATCGAATATCAATGTGCTTGGTTATGTAGTGTTGAATTGGATTGTGAGATATCGTAAATATACTTTGAGAATCACAATAAATAGGAATCTGTTGAAATCGATAACCATATTCCAAAAGCTAAGATTTCATCCATTGAACTTGTGAAGTGTAGCTTGAAGCATCAATATATTCCGCTTCGGCTGTGGAAAGAGCAATATAGTTCTGTTTCATGGATGACCAACTAACAAATCTTCCACACAAAAATTGACAACCACCAGATGTGCTTTTTCCATCAAGTTGAAGTCTTCCATAGTTTGAATCAGAATAGACTTGAAGAAGGACACTTTCATTTACAGGATACCAAATTCTAAGGTTCTTTGTTCCTTTGAGATATCGGAAGATTTTCTTGACAGCCAAAAGATGAGAGATCTTTGGATTAACCTAGAATCTAGCACACATACATATCGAGAACATGATGTCAAGACGACTTGTAGTGAGGTATAGTAGTGATCCAATCATTCCTCTATACTTCTTCTAATCTACGACAACATCGGATGGCTCTGAAAACATATTGTAGAGGCACATGTGTCCATTGAATATTTATTCAGAAGTTCAGAAATGTATTTCTCTTGATGAATGAAGATTCGTTTGTTGGTCTGTTTAACTTGCAGTCCGAGGAAGAAGCTTAATTCATGATTCATACTCATTTAGAATCGATTAACCATTAGTTTAGCAAAGTCAACAACCATCATCTGATCAGTTAATCCAAAAATGATATCGTCAACATATATTTTTACTAAGATGAGATGTTTCCCGTTTGTTCTTTGGAATAATATGGGATCAAGAATTCCTCTTTGAAAACCTCCACGCTTCAGAAAATCAGTGAGAGTCTCGTACCAGACGCGGGGAGCTTGTTTGAGTCCATAAACAGCTTTTTGGAGTTTGTTGCAGTAGTTCCGATATGAAAGATTATCAAATCCAGGAGGCTGTTGAAGATATATGTCACTATCAAGTTCACCATTAGGAAGGGCACTCTTGACGTCCATTTGGTAAACTTTAAAGCCTTTGTGAGCAACATAAGCGAGAAAGATTCGGATAGCTTCAAGATAGGAACATGAGAAAAGGTCTCGTCGTAGTCAAGTCCTTCAATCTGAGTAAATCCTTTAGCTACCTACAATAGGGTGATCCTAAGTAGGAGGGACAAGAGTCCACACTTTATTTCTTTCAAATTCTACTACCTCTTCTTGCATGGTTGTAATCCAATCAGAATGTTTTAAGGCTTCTTTGATGGATTTAGGTTCAACCATTGAGATGAATGCCAAGAAGTGACACTCTTAAATTTTAGTAGCAGAGCGAGTTTTTACTCCAGCGTTGAGATTTCCAATCACTTGATTGGGAGGACAATCCTTTATTTAGATATGCAATCCCATAAATTCTTGAGCGACAGATGATTCAATATCAACAATGGGTTTGTATTGCTCCCCCTGAACAGTTTGAATTTGAGGATGATGCTCCCCCTAAACTTCTAAAATGGAAATGTAATCGTCGTCAGAGTTCGGAAAGTCAGAGAAGTTGACATCATCTTCATTGTTGTTCAAAATTGGATCAATTTCAGCGAATTGATCTGCTGCATCTTTAAATCCATCTACATTTGATTCAAGGGTTGGATTGCTATACTCCCCCTCAACCTGAGAAGTTTGAAACGTATCAGAATCAAATGGAGGAAAGGTTGGTGTCAGAACAGAAATATTTTGAGAAACCGTAGTGGCAGATGTGGATGGTCTTGATCGAGATTCCGAATCAAGAGCCATTTTTATTTGACCGAACAGGCTTTCGAAATTAACTTCATAGATAATTTGAGGATTCGGAGCTACAGAAGGTGGAGGATCGGACTCCATGATATGTGTTGTAAAATGAGTAGGAACCGAGTTCCGAACAAAATTATCATCAAAAGTAATATCAAAGTTTTCTTCAATTATACGAGTTATACGATTCAGAACTATGTAAGCTTTAGATTTTGTTGAGTATCCCAAAAAGATGGCTTCATCGGGTTTTGGTTGAAACTTGGTGAGTTGATCACGGTTGTTTTTGATAAAGCATCGACCTCCAAAAATTCATAAGAACGAGATACTCGGCTTCTGACCATTCATTGCTTCATATGGTGTCATGTTGAGATAACGGTTGATGATGCTTTGATTTTGAGTGAAGCAGGGTGTGGAGACAGCTTCGGCCCAAAGAGAAAGAGGAAGGTTTGCAAAGTTCATCATTGACAGAGCGAACTAGAGTTCGATTTCTTCTTTCGACAACATTGTTTTGCTGAGGAGTGTTGGGAGCAGAAAAATTGTGTTAAATACCTTTGTAGGTAAGAAAATTTTTAAGAGTGGCATTTGTGAAATCGGATCCATTTTCACTTCAGATTCTTCGAACAGGAAGTTTAAGAAGAACTTTAATCCCTTTGATGAAGTTTAGTAGCTCGGAGGCGGTTTCTGATCTTGGCCTTAGGAAGAAAGCCCACGTGAACCTTGTGTAGTCATCAAAAATCACAAAAATGTACTTTTGTGATGTAAACTTTCTACAACACACGGTCCAAAGAGATCGATATGAAGAAGTTCAAGGGTTATGAAATGGATTTTTCAAACGTGATGTCCTTTCTTTGATTGCTTCCCACATTCACACGCAACACATAGATGATCGTTTACAAAGTTGAGGAGTGGCAGACCTTAGACCATTTCACCAGAAACTAGATCATTCATGTACCGGAAGTTGAGATGAGCTAGCCTCCGATGTCATAGCCAACTTACGTTAGGGACAAATTCTAGTAATAGACAGAGTTCACGATTTCTGGTGATCATGTTGATGTCTAAAGGATATGTATTCTTGATGCGATCTGATTCGATAAGACATTCTTTTTGTTCTTCTGTCATAACATAGTTGTTCTTATTGTAGAATTCAAATCTCCGATTTGCATCAGTGATATGACCCACACTGATTAGATTATGCTTGAGATTAGATACATAATCCACATTAGAGACGTAAAATTATCGTTGGCCAGGATGCCATAACCTCAAATTTGAGAATTTGAATTATTGCCATAAGTAACATAACAAACATTTGGAGTAAGTTTGAGATCACACAGAAAATCTTTTTGCCCAGTCATGTGCATGGAACAAGCACTATCAATATACCATATTGTATATTGTTCTGAAGCACAAAAAGCCTGCAAGATCAGTGAGTTTTGGAGTTTTAGGCTCCATGTTAGATTTAGGGACTTTATCATGGGCTTTGGACTTGGCTTATGATTTATCAACAACTGGTATCTCGAAAGGCTTTTTCTGAGATTCTTTTGGAAAGATGTAGAATGTCAAGGTCTTTTCATTTACCCAAAAATCATACTCAACCATTGGTTGTTTGGGCTCTGCTTTCCTTGGAGGAATAGTTTTCCGAGATGTTGCTGGAAGAACTGTGTTCTGAGGTATTTCAATTGAGTTTTCAGATTTTTTAACTTTCCATTCAAAATTTTGTTTTGAACCTTTAGAAGGTTTCTGAACAGCAGTGTTCCAATCATCTTTTCCTTTGTTCACTGCATTCCTAGGTACATTTGATTTCGGAAGTTGTTTTGGTTTAAAAATCGTGCCATCCTAGGTAGCAATAAACACATAAGAAGATACATTCCAAGGAGAGTCGGTTTTCTTAGATGAGGTCTCAACAGTAGTAATTTTCACACAACTATTGACAGATGTATTATGAATATCTAAGCTAATAGGAATAGATGGTCTCTTAAGAATCTTAACAAGCATGAAAGTATTGTGATTCCTAGTAGCTGGACTGACAGTTTGAGGCACTTTCTTCTCGAATTTCTCAAGGAATCTAGAGCATTGCCTAGACCTAGTTTGTTTTTCAAGAACTTTCCTAGCTTCGGTCTTTAGATGAAGAATGTATTTCTTGTTCGTCCAAGGTTTCTTCTGAGAGGAAGATGATGACTTGGAAGTTTGTCCAACCGATGGATTGTTGAAACGAGACTTAATTGGCACTAGATTCGATTTAGAAACCACATTAAAGTTGGAGACAGAGGAATCGGATGAAGTGTCGTTATCACTCTTAAGTTCTATATCACTATCAAGAGACACTCAAAAGGATTTGGATTGGTCTGAGTCATGTCTGTTTGTCTCAAGAATGATTTCCTCAATAACACAATTATTTGGAGGGTCGGAGTTCTGAATGCAAACTCCAGTACTACCTGTGATATGTAAGGGTTTCGAAGACTGATTCAGGTCCAGGGATATCGGCGCCGGAATATGCATGGAATCAGGACATGTAATAGTGATTGGTTTGAGCTTAGGAATTAGCGATTGGTATTTGTCTGAGGTCTCACGAAGGGACAACAATGGTGAGACAGGGGTATCCGAATAAGTGTGGTTCGGAATATCGCTCATAAACGTTAATTTTTGAAGTTCCTTCAAGGGACGAACAATCGATTTTGGAAATTCGCTTCCGAGACCAGGTGCTTTGGACCAGGGATGACGAAAATTGCGTGTCATTCTTTTATTAGCTTCAAGAATATCAATCGAATTATGAAAAGCATCAATTTTCGCATTAAGACGTTTATTATCAGTAACCAAGATATTTCTTTCAGTAAATGAAATTTCACATTTGTCATTCAAGATAATACATGCATCTTTGGCCATTACAAGTTCTCTTTCTAACGATTTAATCTTAAGCTTGGGGTCTTCAAAACGTAATCTAAGTCTAGTCAACTCACTTCCCACTTCCCACTAACATCTATGGTAGACTCATAGGCTCTATGGATACCTATCATATCTAATTGAATTTGAGTTAGATAAGGTTCACAAACAGATAAATCAAAGTTATTATCAGTCATCATAGATTTACCTGCTGGTTGATGCTTCGGCCAAGTGGATCATTTGTTGCCATGTAGCAGTAGTTTGGCTCAGCATCGTCATCATCAACTTCTGAAACAGAGGACCGGTTACCTTCATTACACTTAATTGACTGTCTAGCCATAAGACACAAGTTTCTTGCAGATTTTCCTTCACCTTTATCACCACATCACCAATACCCATCAACATTCCTTGAAACTGTGGTGAGAAATGCCTTTTCACTTTCAGCAAGTTCTTGTGCTCGACGAGCATCGTAAGCAGAGTCGTTAACCTTTAGTTTTTGAGGAACTTCAGCCAAACAGTCCTTCGAATAGTGGTTTCCGAGACCACATTTGTGACATATAACCATGGGCTTGGATGAGTTCGGAACTTCCTGAGCTTCAGAGGAGCGATTCGGAAGGTTGGGTCAATATGCCAGTGGATTTTCAGTAGATTTAGGATAAGGTTAAGGATTGCTTTGGTGAGGAGCTTGAAATCTGTTTTGAGAAGGTTTTTGATTTGGATTCCAATGAATTCTATACTTCATAGATAGAAGTGCAAACTCTTGTTGGAAACGAAGTTCAGAATCAACGGATTTTGGATCTAGTTTTTCTTCAAACGGATAGTTCGGAATTGGAGAAGCAGGGGCAATAGGTGGTGTAGGTTTAACAGGTGGAATAGGTGGGGTGAGTTCAAATGGAACCGAAATAGAAGAGTTCAGAATTAGTGGATTGACCGAGCTGACCAAAGCGAGGGGACCTCCTAAAAGTTCTCTCAACGTTGGATTCATGACCTTGCAGTTCGTCAAACAACTAATAGAGTTTTAGTTTATTTAGAGATCCATTACTCTAACACATGACTTAACATTTCCCCATCTTTCCAAGGCTATTGATGAAATTAAGGTTGTACTAGAGTGGAGTTCGGACTACTCCATATGTCGTCATGTTGTTCACCATGATCCTATATCGATTTGATGCAGAGGCTACAAATTCACCAGGAGTTGTAGTGAAGGTGTCAAAGTTATTTACAATAGATGTAAAACGCTTATCCTTCATGTTGTCTGACCCTTCAAAAAATATTGTAGTCAATCCCAAATCTCCTTATTTGATTCGCACAACATGATGTGCTCAAAGAGAGATGTAGGTACACTAAAAACCATTTCAAAGAAGGCGATTTGATCTGCATGAAGCTTCTTAATGTCTGTTTCAGTTAGTGGTGTTGGTCGAGACTCTTCTACAGCCATGAGAGTGGAAACATCTCTAGCCACTTGTCTTACTGGAATATGAGGTCCTTCGTTCACTGACCTCCATATTTCTTCACCTTTTTCTTTACCAAGCAAAAATCTCTCCATTCTAACGTTCCAATGATCATACTCTTCAATAACTAGCAATGGGACACACGTTGGGTAACCCATGCTATTTTCTATTTGCATTGAATACATTTGTTGAGATTGATTAGTGGCATCCATTGAAGTTAAGATATTAGAGTTGAAGTGGTATATAGAAGAACTTTTATCCAGAACACAGAAATGATTGAGATACCAAGGTAATCTACAACCAACAATAATATATTCTTATGGATTCAAAGGATAACCACTTAGGCTCTAATACTAATTGTGAAAAGTTGCATGATCCACACATGATACAAAGATTAGTACTCCTTAAATAGTGAAGGAGTAACTACAAGAAAAATCTGATAAAGTGTGCATGGACTGCTAGACTTCTGAAGATCAACATACTGACATTGTCGTTGTTGTTGATCTTGTCTCATGTAGTATACTATAAGACAATAAAAACAATACAAAATAGTGATTGAAATAATAAATGCACATTACAGACAAAAAATACTTTAACACAAAGATGCATTTCAGACTGATCTTTGACTTTAGAATGGACTCCACTTTGGAATGCTTTCACCTTGGACATGCTTCATCTCGGATTGCTTAAGGATCACTTTTCATGTTCTAACATATGTGTACCATTTTGAATTGACCCCACCCATCGGGTCCAGCTCCATCTTTCATTCTCCCATATATCCAGAATTGTACAATCTTTTTCTTACTCGAGTTGATATAATACTGTAAAGGAATTAAGCAATAGTTGAAGCCATACCCATACTTACTTGCAAAACAATGTAGATGCACCATTTCTCACCTTTCTCTTTAAGGTCGTATACGAGATAATGCATTTATCATAGAAATTATATAACCAAAATGTTTTTCTCACACACCATTTACCTCATGTTCACCATGTAAACCAAGACCACCCGTGCTACCATGAATAGATTTCATCAATTTCACCCATAATACATATGAACTATTGACAAATCTTCACCTTCACTTTTATAATAACACCCCATAAAAACATGTAAGCTACCTATACCATGATAATCTTTATATTTTGCAACAATAATTTTCTTATATATTAACCAGTACAATTTTCTTTCTTGAGTGTCACCATCCGAAAAAATGTCAACCGAAGGCCTTCCAACATACTACAAACTTTAATCGGAAAATTGAAAAGGGAAATATAATATAATATCCAATGCCAACACTAGTTTAATAAACATAGCACAACCACCAGTAGAGAGCATTTTAACCTTTCGATTGAGCAGTGTTTTACAAAATCATTCAATGATGGTATTCCAATTATCAAGTCGGGATATAAATCTAACTAGTATTACAAGGCATGTAAAAGGAAAGGAATATTAGTCACATCTAGTTAAAACTTCAAGTTGATGTCATTCGACTATAGAAACCCCAACACCATATAGTTTCAAATTATGAATATTAATCTCCATACCAAAAGATAATTGGAAACATCATAAGACACAAGTCATATTCTCAAATTTTTCACGACACTAATGCCCTAGGAAAAGAGCATTAACCATACATGAAAAGTCACAACTTTCTTTCCAACCAACATACCCCGATACAAACCAATTGCACTCACATCTTAACAACGACATTCAAACCTTCCATAAATACAATAAAAGGAAAATAAGAAAAGACCCACCCTCTCCCGATGCAAGCCTATCTCCAATTTAAATTTTATAGAAGGATTATCGTTAACAAGGATTAATGATTTGGAAGACTGCAAACTTTCCAGATTATATCGAAATAATGACTTAATGGATAAAGTTTCCATCTTTATCCATTTGCATGCCTCAAACACAACCATTTCTAAAGCTAGGTCTAAAATAGGACCAATATGCTACAATATTTATGCATGGTCAAATAGAAGTTGGTCATACACGTAATGCACTATTAAAGATCTAGAATAATAGCTAGAACCATCTTTTAACTTCAAGTTATCCAAAATCGAAGGAATCAAGGGAAAACGGAACTATTAAGGTCAAAATCCTACATCTAGCATACAAAAGCTTTAAAGGTAGGAATTTGATGATTTTCAGAGCGTACAAAGATGATAAGAAAGCTTTTACTTTATGGATCTAGCTTTTAGTGCACCAAATCTTCTTGTTTCTTCCTCAAGCTTCACTAAAGTGCACCAATAACACCAAAATGGGATGAAAGAGGCTAGGGTTTCATGAATTAGGGTTTCTGGAGGTTAAAAGTTGTAAATAAGAGAAATCCTTCGAGTTAGAGTCTTTAAATAGGGTACTAGGCACGAGATTAGGGTTTGGGTTTTTTTGTGGCTTCGCGAAACGACCTATACTTAGTTGTGTCGTGGCTTATGACATGGTACACGTCGTGTATATCTAATCAAACATAGGTAACTAGGTTTTTTTTTCCCAAAAACTCTCTTTCTTAATTTTGCTACAATTACCAAATAACACATCTGAAGAATAGGCTTTACAATTATCTCCCACTTAACTAAATTTCGTCCTTCAACTCCCCACTTAACCAGATATCAAACTGTTGGATTAAGGTGTCTAAGGTCTTAACTAAATTGTTATATTCTTATGAATAAAAGCAACGTCTATTTTGGGTTTTCCTTATATCTAGAAATAGCTAGAAATGATATTAGAAGAGAGAGTAAATGATTTATTAATTTTGTTATAAGATTAATAAAATAATTAGAAATTGATTAGAATTAATACGAATTAATTGGAAATTAATTTTGGAATTAATTAAATGTACAAGGCTTAAGCTACAATTGCTTAAAAGTTGAGCAAATGAGAGATTCTAGAACCTCCTTAGCTTGGACGGTTTTGAGAGGCTCTCCAAGGAGTTCTTGAAGCCTCCAAAGGTATATAAGGAAACTAATGTGAATAAGGATTAAAATGGATTATTTTAATATTCAACATAGTGTTTATCCTTTGACATCTGGCAACCATAAAAGGACCCATAGGGTTGTAATTTTCAACCATCTGTCCCTTGAGAAGCCTAGGCTGAAAATTCTCTCCCCCCTCTTTCTCTCTCTCTACATCGATTTAATAGTTTATAGGATTTGGGTGTGAGCCATTAGAGACAATCATAATTTTGGTGCTAGCTTTCTAAAAACCAATTAAGGATAAATAGTGTTACATACATTTGTATTACTAAAGGTATGTTATTCTACTTGAGATTTTCGATTATACCTACGATTTCTAGTAGTTTTAATAGTATGTTGCTATAATACGTAAAACATAGATCTATAGGTTGCATGTGCCCATAATTAGATTATGTGCTAGTTCTGCTATGCAAATATGTTTAATGTAACCTATAAAACCCATGGGTGGTATCAAAGCCTAGGTGATTTCCATTATATATGAATAATTGAAACTAATAAAAAATTGAATATACCTAATTTTCGTGAGGCGCGGCGTGCCCCATGCTTGGTGCGACACGGCTCCTGTCTGACAGATCTGAATATCTTGCCTTATTTTTGTCTTGTAGAATAACTGTTTAATATGTAATAATTATCTTAATTAAATTAAAATATAAAATTTTAATTAAGTGATATGATAAATCTAAAATTCAAGAATCTACGAGGATAATTATGGAATTTATATTATATAATTAATAGATTAATTATGATAACCTTAAATCCATAAAATATTATTAATCTTAATTATTTGAATGTTAATAATTTAAAAGTTAAATTAGTTCATAGATTCAAACCTTGTAATTTTAAAATGTTTTAAATACATCCTTATATATTGTAAAAGTTTATAATACTATACGTATAAGATTAATTAATATCAGTCAAACCAGGAGTAAGCCTCATTCACGAAGTTATGTTATAAGACAGGTACAAAGAGACTGCCTATAAAATGACCGTTGAATGAGTGTCTTTTTCACCTACCACTTCTTTATGTAGTGGAGGTTCATTAGCCGAAAGGGTTCTGATAGGAAACTAAACAAATTAAAATTATAATATAAGGTACTAGAACATTCTATAAAATTCCACTCTAGGTACTTTAGGAAAAATGTAAAATTGTATGCCAATCCATGAAAATGCACATCGTTTCTGTATGAGTCGATAGTGGAGCATGTGTGATTAACCGATACACTGAATTGGGACTACAAAGTTAAAATAACGGTAAAAGCTCGAAATTATGATTGTATATGGAGCATGTGTGGTTAACCGACACGTCAATGAGAGATCATGAACAACATCAAGTGCGTCATGTGGGTTTGTATGGTTATTCACGTCTTGTTTGTGATTCTTGGAATCCTGGTCACAAAAATGAGAGCATAATCCAAGATTAAACATACCATTGATATGATTCAAGTAATCTTAAAGATCTAGGAATTTCATAAGATTGAAATTGGTAAAAGCCTTACCATCCTAAAACAAATTTGCAATTTGATTACGGAATCCTTCTTCAAAGTTTGAGTTAAATATGGATCCTAGCTTTGAATATAAATTTGGGTAAAAAATATTAAGGATTAATCAACTAAATAAAACTTTCTCTCATATAGCAGATGTCTGGAAATGGTGATCTTCCTCCTCTGCCTCCCGAACCCTCCAAGTTCCAGCTTCACTTTCTTGTCGATTTTGTCTAAGGAAAAGCTCACTGGTCCAAACTATATGGATTGGATATGCAACTTGAACATGAATCTTCGGTATGAGGACAAAGAGTGTGTTCTTGATACTCCCATTCATGAGATCGACATTGAAACTGCTACTCCAGAAGAAATAAATGCTTAAAACAAACACATTGACGATGCCACAAAGGTTGCTTGCATCATGATCACTATTATGGACCTAGATTTTCAAATTTCCTACGAGGAATATTGGCCATATGAGATGAACAAAGATCTTAGTGAAATGTTTCACAAGAAATCTAGGCAAAAACACTATGAGATTGTCAAAGCCCTAATGGCGTGCAAGCTCAAAGAAGGAAAATTTATGTGTGCTCATGTGCAGAAAATGCAGAGACTGTAAGGCCACACCTTATGATTTGATGAGTCAAACACATAACATGTTAATCCATCAGCGTCAACGTCTACGAGTCGACAGCGCTAGCGCCAGCTCTACACGTTCAACAACGTCAACTTATAGTTGTTCTATTGTAATCTTTTGTATATTAGTCAGTTATTATAGATATATATAGAATAGATCAGATCCCATATCTTTATGATAATATCGGTTCTTTGTATAGATTAGATACAATCCTATCAATTAAGGGATATACATGTATAGATTAGTATATATACTACATTTGGGCAAACCCTAATATAGAGAGGTCGTGTGCTAGTTTGTGGCTTTGTGTCAAACCCCGTCTTCTTGGTGAAGACAAAACCTCTTTTCTTGGTGAAAGGAACATTTAGAGAACCTTTGTGTTATTTATTTTTTGTTGATTATTTCGTTTAGATAATTTTTACCTTTCTTGTTCATTCTTGAAGTATATCTGATCATAATACAAACCTTTAAGTGGTATTAGATCAGGTTTATGATATACTCAAGTTATCATGTCGAATTCAAGTAATTCCAAATCCTTCGGTGTCAACAAAATACCTCCCTTCGATGAATACAACTTCGCCATGTGGAAAACCAAGTCATGGTGGTTCTTGAAACCATTGAGTATGAGACGAAAAATATCGTTGAAAAGGGTCCCCATGTTCCTATGTACAAACCCATGGAAAAAAACGCTCCCATTGGGCATCTAAAGCAAAAGCCAGCAGCAAGATATGATGACGATGACAAAAGACTGTACAGTCTTGATGTAAAAGTCAGGGCTGCTGTTGAAAATTCTCTTCCATACCATGTGTATCATCTCGTATAGAATTATGAATCAACCCAAGAGATGTTGGACACACTGACAGTGGCTTATCGAAGATATGAGCATTTCTTTGCTAAAAAAGGTGAGTCTCTTACTTAAAACTTCAATAGGTTTAATTGTTTGGTTAATGATATGCATAGGCTAGGAATCGTTAATCACTCATCACAGTTGGGTCTAAAGTTTCTCGATTCTCTTGGGAAGAGTTGGGAACATCATACTGATATTATTAAGAATGGTGAGAATATCGATTCCATGGATCTGAATTCGTTGTTCGGTATTCTACAAAATTATGAAGAGACCAAAGCTCTTCGTAAGGAGATCATGAAGGACTCGAACAAGGAAAATTCTATTGCCCTGATGTCTAGAAAGGAAACATTAAAGTACATCAGCGAATCAGAAAATTCAGATCAGGGTGATCAAAGTGATGAAGATCTCACTGATGAGCTTGTTGCCAGCACTACATTTATCATCAAGCATTATGAAGAAAGCAGAGCGAATGGGGTTATAAGAGCTCAACTCAAGGGAAGCAACTCAACAAAAAGATCCACCTCAGAGAAGAAAGCCTCAGGTAACTACTTTAATTATGAAAGCCCTGACCATTTTACTAGGGATTTCAAGGAGAAGAAAGAAGCCAAAACTCCTAAGAACTATGAAGTCGAGTACAAGAAGTTGGTAGCTCATATGAAGAAAGAAAATATGTCATTGCCAAAGGATTTCATTGCAAAATAGGAAGATCATGACGAGTGGGTGGATGAAGAAGAGACATTTGAAGATGAGGCATTGAACGTCAAGGGTCTCATGACACTTGTAGATGATTCCCATGATGGCATATGTCATGCTAATAGTTCTCATGCTAATGCTGAATCTAGGTCAAACTTGGTACCTATACAGTGGAAGCTCTAGACACCTGAGCGGTTACAAATCTCTCCTAAATTTTTTTGCAAAGAAAGATGGTCCAATGGTGACATTTGGTGACAATAGTGGAAGAGCTGTTTCAGGTGTTGAAACTTTTGAGTGCAGAACAATCAAGCCGAAGGATGTTTTCTATGTAGAAGGACTCAAAGGCAACTTCATTTCCATCAATCAACTTTGTGACGCTGGTTGCAAAGTTCTTTTCAACCATCATGAGGGAAAAGTGTTTGATGCTGAAAGCAAAATCGTTCTTTCTGCTCTAAGGGAGAACGATATTTATGTGGTTTGAATTGTTAAGTTTGATGATGATACTTTACTTTTTTTATGCTTTTGAACATAAGTTGCTATATTTTTAGTTTATATTTTGGTTTTCTTGTATTTAATTTTTTTTTATTTCTTACCAAAGAAGTATACATTGTGAATACACTTTCCTTTTCTACTAACATTTCCTACATGATCTTCTCTATTAGTAGTGACCTTCTCTGACAGATCTACTTTGAAGGAATCAGCGTGTCATTCCTTGAATGCATCACTCCCCTTGTGAAAGCCCATTGATGTTGATACTGCATCTTTTCATCAGCACCAACAACTCTCACACCGTCACTGATGCTCACGCTGATAAGAACATATGGGGGTGACTGTGCCACCAAGTGGTCTTCTTGGAACATATTTCTTCGGTCTTGAACAACCTATTTTTGTTTCAATGAGATGAGATGAAGTAAGGTGTCCTGGCTCGACTAATTTCCAGACACTATAAATTCATCCCTTCAAAGATCCAAAGGCGCATTCAAGGAAACAACCATCCCACCTCCTCTTCCTTCACGGATCATAATGAATGGAACCTTCGAGTGTAGTCTTGGTGACTCTTATAACTCGGAGGTTACAAAGATTAGATCCTTCTAACTCGTTGGTTATAAAGACTGGTTCATGTTCTTTGTTTGTTCTTGGTGAACATGAAGCTTGGAATCGATCTGCAGAACCTCAACGACTAAATGCATTCTCTCTCTTGTTTTCTTTGATTTGTGTTATTTGTGTCTGATATGTTTGATCTTGGTTTCTCTCTTTTATAGCTGATATTTCAAGTGGTAGATGTCTCGGAAAATAGAAGGGCATTAATGACCATTCAATTCCAAAGATTTGATAGATCAAGTCTTTATCACTTTTCTAAAAAAGTTGCATATTCTTCTGTTTAAACTATTTAAAGTTTGACTAATTCTTTTGTTTGAATTCTTATCTTATTCTTTTGTACCATTTTGTAAAGAAATCTGACAGTGGCAATTTGAGCCTAGTATGCAACTTTTGACACTTTATCGTCCCTAGAAACATGCTGTTGTATGTGACTAAATCTCTCTAAGTTTTTCATTAGGGAGACCATCTGCTGAGAACATTGAGTCACCCTCGCACGCTGATTGTCTAGCATTGTCTAAACTCTCAGAAGTGAGATAGCCTGGTCCAAATGAAAAATGTTGATTAAAAGGATAGGGTGTTTATTATTTTTAAGTTAATCATCTTTACCTGACCCAGTCCCTGGAAGCATGCTTTCCGTATGCATCAAGTCTCATGTTCTGCTGAAACATTGAGCATAAATCAATGGCTTAGTCTGATCGCATAGTCATCAGCGTAAGAGATACTTGTAAGGTCCTTAAATGAAAAAGGGTTGTTCATGTCGCTAACCTCCTAGTTTGAGGTAGACATGGTACCATTATGAACTAACGGTGAATTTTTGATTCTATATTGCAACTTACTCTATGATACAAAAGTTTAAACCACTTCCTGTTCATGAGTTAAACTATTAATGATTCACGTTGATTTCACCTCAGCATGACTGAAACAATCCATTCTTCCCCTTGCATTCTTCATTAAAGTTTTATGATTCAGTGTAAAGTACCATACGCTGATGAAAGCTTGACAAATCTGTGTTGACGGGTATATCATTGTCTGTGATATATTACACGCACCTATCTTGTGACATCCCCATTTTCACGGCCAGAAAAGACCGATTTTGTTTATGCTTTGTTTAAAAATCAGAGTATCATTTTAAATAAAAGTGTTGCGGAATTTGTCCCAAAACAAAAATGATAACGATTTATCAAAAGCATTTCCATAGAAATGTATTTCATTAAAAAGACTCGGGATGTCATGTTCGATACAGATCATAAGCATAAACAATACAACATAGGCCTTACTACATTATTCCGTATTTACAGGCCTAAAATTCCTTAATCTCTTATCCCAAGACATCACATCTATGCTCATGCGCCACTACCTGTAATACAAGAAACTGAGTGGGTCAGGATTGGGAGCCTGGTGAGCACATAGGGTTTTCAACCCACAATAAATAAGTTTCTTAACTTTATCAAACCAAACAAACCCGATTACCCGTTCCTGTTATCCTCACTTTACGTCCCTAAAACATCTAACACAAGGGACCTAGTCTAAGGACTATCATCGGGATGGACACTACTGCTAAGGGGATTCCTCAGCAATAAATTTCCTTAAGGCAACCATGTGGGGGATGGAGTACACCTGGTGAGCACACAGTTCAAATAAACACACAGTTCAAATAAACACCTACAGGTTGCGAGCCTGCTAGTGTTCCACTGGACTGTCTAGAATAGTCCGTGGTCATCATCTATACTCCGCTAGATGACTGGATCATCAATAACATCTATAACGAGGCCTCTCATTATTTTATTTTATCACACAGCAACTATTACATCTACCCATGTTTTACCCAACACATTTTGTAGATATAAAATGCATATACAGTTTAAGTCATTTAAAAATGTGTATAAAATCGTTCATCCAGCATAGATAGCAAGTATACAGATAATATGCACATACAGCACGTAATGTATATAAAATACTTCATATCTATGTGTAAGCTGAAAGTAACTATGCACTCACTTGAAAAGGTGGTGATTCTGCCCTTGAACAGCGCTTCGTTATCTCAAAAACAATTATCCCTCGATAAAACCTAGTATCAATACCACTAGGGTTTAGTCTAGCGTTAACCGCGACTAATTAATAGTCTAGCTATTATTATTATTATATAAGCATTAAATAACACTCAATATAACTCATAATAATAGCCCAAATAATTATTTTAAGGACCTAATAACATTACTATAATTATTTAAAAGTTATATTAAAAATTGCGTAGGCGTAGCTCACTTACAACGGGTTTTTCTCAAAACCGGGCTTCGCTGGAGCAGCGTTTCCGAGCCGAAAGGCTCTTTTCTCGGGACTCCGGGAGCCTTGGGGCTTCCTTCGGATGCTAGGGGGTTTACCTAGACTTTAGGGGGGCTTAGGGAGCTTAGAGAGAGAGTGTAGAGAGAGAAAGAAGTGGGGAAAAGTGTGAGAAATGAGAGAACCCGACACTTCTATTTATAGGGTGAAATCCTGATGGACTCGCCGAGTCAGTTCACGGACTCGCCGAGTCGGTGCCACGTGTCATCACCTGATGGCTTTCCTTGGGGAGAAAGCCTTGGCCCATATTCAGCCACGTCACCCCTTTTGCAGCAGCACCCTGCCGACTTCTAAACCCCATAACTTTCGCATACGAGCTCCGTTTTCAACGTTCTTTTTTTCCACGCGTAGGTAAAAACAAGATCTACAACTTTCATTTAGACTCCGTCGGCTAATTCTTGACCGATCTTAAATTTAACAGTAGGAGGAGTTTAGACTGTTAAATGACCGCGAAGAATTCGTAACTCCTTCATACGGACTCCGTTTTCGTCTGTCTTTTTACCGTTGAGTTCCTATTAATGAGATATTCAACTCTCATTTAGGTCGCGTAAGCCAAAAACCGCTCGAACTAAAATTCGAGTTTCGGGTCGTGCACTGCTAAGCCGAATCTTAGAAAAATCATAACTTCCTCATACGAAGTCAGATTTGGGCGTTCTTTTTATGTATGTTCTCGGTTTAACATATACTACAACTTTGGTTTAGATCACTAAGGCTAAAAGTCGCTCCATCGTAAATTCACTATTTACGCTTCCTGGTGCCGTGCCGGTTCCGTCGCGAAACTTCGACGAGTCATAACTTCTTCGTTATAACTCGGATTTCGGCGTTCTTTATATCACCGGAATCCTTGTTTCGACCACTACAACTTTATGTAAAGATATCGGGCTTATCTCACATTTAATTTTGACGCTTATTTTTATCCTTTATTAATTATATCTTTATAATTAAGTAATGAGCACACAAATACACATAATTCACATAGAATTCAAATATTTCATCTTTATTACTTCAAAAAGAGTTACAATAGTTGACCTAGACTATTACATTGTCTAAAAATGTTTAGCCCTGAAACCCGGGCGTTACAATTCTCTCCCCCTTAGGATGATTCCGTCCCGGAATCATGCATCAGCAAACAAATGTGGGTAGCGACTCATCATGTCACTTTCTGTTTCCCAAGTGAGATTCGGCCCATTCGAATGTTTCCATTGGACTAGCACTAAGTCGACCATCTTGCGTCGTAACTTCTTAGTCTTACGGTCAACAATTGCCTCAGGCTCTTCGATCAGCCTTTTATTCTCATCCATTTTTAACTCTGAGATCGGGATTATGTCGGGAACTTCTCCCGTGAACTTCCTCAAATAACACACATGGAAAGTGTTATGAATACCATCTAGTTCTTCTGGTAATTCGAGCTTGTAAGCTTGGTTCCCAATCTTCTGAAGAACTTTGAATGGTCCAATAAACCTTGGACTCAGCTTTCCTCATTTCCCGAATCGTATAAGTCCTTTCCACGGTGAGACTTTAAGCAAAACGGAATCCCCAACTTCAAAAGTCATTGGTCGTCTTTTCTTGTCAGCATAGCTCTTTTGACGATCCTGAGCTGCTAACATCCTTTCCCTAATCACTTTCAACTTCTCAGCAGTCTCATGGACTATCTCGGGGCCCATAAACTGCTTCTCTCCGGCTTCAAGCCAACAAGACGGCGTACGACACTTCTGTCCGTACAAAGCTTGATAAGGCGCCATCTTGATGCTCGAGTGAAAACTATTGTTGTAGGAAAATTCTACCAGAGGTAAGTGCTCGTCCCAGTTCCCTTGGAACTCGGGGGTACATGCTCTCAGCATATCTTCCAGTGTCTGAATCGTTCTTTCGCTCTGACCATCAGTCTACGGATGGTAAGCAGTACTCAAACATAACTTTGTACCCAACTCCTCTTGTAGACTCCTCCAAAACCTCGACGTGAAACGACTATCACGATCTGATACAATTGTTAGAGGAACACCATGAAGTCTTACAATTTCCTTCACGTAAGCATTTGCGAGCTTATCCATAGACCACTTCTCGTTGGCTGCTATGAAGTGTGCACTCTTAGTGAAACGATCCACGACTACCCAAATCATGTCGTGACCGTTCTTCGTCCTGGGCAGTTTAGTCACAAAATCCATGGTGATGTCTTCCCATTTACCCATGGGTATAGGTAAAGGTTCTAAACTCCCATACGGTTTCTGATGTTGTGCCTTAACTCTTGCACATGTTACATACTCAGCCACATACTTCGCAACATCGAGCTTCATCGTCGGCCACCAGTAGTAGGGTTTTAGGTCCCTATACATTTTAGTGTTGCCGGGATGAATCGAGTACATGGTCTTGTGCGCTTCTTCCATCAGAAGGTCTCTTATTCCTCCCGTCTTAGGTACCCAAATCCGATCTTGGAATACCTTCAGTCCTCGATTGTTTGTACCGAACACTAACGTTCTTCTTTTCGGTCATTCTTCTCTGAAGCTTCTTCTTGAGCTTTCCTGATGCTTTCCACAATCGTCGAGACGACTTCAATTCTCAACGCTCTTGGCATTTTCCTTTCAAGATTGACTTTTCGACTAAGAGCATCAGCAACAACATTTGCTTTACCGGGGTGGTAAAGTATCTCACAGTCATAGTCCTTGAGTAGTTCTAGCCAGCGTCGTTGCCTCATGTTCAATTCTTTCTGATTAAAGAGACACTGGAGACTCTTATGATCAGTGAAAAGCTTGCACTTCGTGCCATAGAGGTAATGCCTCCATATTTTCAAGGCAAATACTACCGCTGCCAACTCCAAATCATGAGTGGGGTAGTTCTTTTCGTGCTCTTTCAATTGTCGAGATGCGTATGCTATCACCTTTTCTCTTTGGGTCAGAACACAACCCAACCCGACTCCAGATGCGTCACTATAGACCGCGAAGTCTTCAACTCCATCGGGTAGAGAAAGAATCGGTGCTTCACATAATTTCTTCTTTAGCTTCTCGAATGCTTCTTCGTGCTTCTCACTCCATGTATATGTAGCTCCTTTATGGGTCAAAGCAGTCAATGGAGCAGCTATCGAAGAAAAGCCTTGGATAAATCATCGGTAATATCCAGCTAATCCAAGAAAGCTTCGAATCTCTGTGGGACTCTTTGGCCGTTCCCACGTCATTACAGCTTCGATTTTTGCTGGGTCAACCATTATCCCTTCTTGGTTAACCACATGACCCAAGAACTGGACTTCTCGGATCCAAAAATCACACTTGGAGAACTTTGCATATAGTTTCTCCTTCTTCAAGACTTCCAACACTTCTCGTAGATGATTGCCATGCTCCTCCTGGCTTTTCAAGTAGATGAGAATGTCATCTATGAACACTATCACAGATTTATCGAGGAATGGTTTACAAACCCTGTTCATCAAATCCACGAATGCTGCTAGAGCATTGGTTAGTCCAAACGACATAACCAAGAACTCGTAGTGTCCATATCTCGTTCTGAACGCAGTCTTCTCGATATCCTGCTCTCTCACCTTCAGCTGATGATATCCAGACCTAAGATCGATCTTTGAGAAGTAGCTCGAACCTTGCAGCTGATCGAATAGGTCATCAATCCTCGGCAATGGATACTTATTCTTTATCGTTGCCTTGTTTAGCTCTCTGTAGTCTATGCACATTCGCATGCTTCCGTCTTTCTTCTTTACGAATAGCACCGGAGCTCCCCAGGGTGATGAACTAGGTCGAATGAAACCGTTGTCCAACATCTCCTGAAGTTGCGTCATAAGCTCCTTCATCTCTGTCGGTGCTAATCAGTAAGGTGCCTTTGCTATCGGTGTTGTACCTGGTAACAAGTCTATCCGAAACTCCACTTGCCTATCAGGTGGTAATCCGGGAAGATCTTCGGGAAAGACTTCCGGATAATCACATACGACCGGTATATTCTGCACCTCCTTCTTTTCCTTCTTAGAATCAATCACAAATGCCAAATATGATGCACATCCTTTGGATAAACATTTTCTGGCTTTCATCAGGGAGATGATTCCATAATTCACTCTACGTTTGTCCCCGTACACCATAAATGACTCCTTTCCAGGGGGATTTACCCTAACTATCTTCTTCCGGCATAATATCTCGGCATCGTTGGCGCTAAGCCAATCCATCCCCAAAACGATGTCGAAACCGTTTAACTCTATGGGCAACAACTCTTCGTGGAATTCATTTCCATTTAGGTCGATGACTACGTTCTTAATACGATTACTAACAGGTACGAACTTGCCACTGGCAACTTCTACAATCAGGGCATTATCAAGTTTTTCTACAGGCAATGCTAATTTCCCACCAAATTTATGCGATACAAAGGAGTAGTTGGCTCCGGAATCAAATAGTATATTCGCAGGCAAGCCATTTACAAGAAAGGTACCTGAAGCGACGTCTACTGCCTCCTTCGCAGCCTCGAGCGTCATCTGGAAGGCTCTCGCCTTCGGCTTTGGTGGAATGTTGGGCTTTGCCGCATCTTTCTTCTTTGGGCAGTCCTTAGCAATGTGCCCTTCTTCACGACACTCGTAGCACACCCTTTTGTTGATGGTGCACTCATTTGCATAGTTCCCTGTTTTCCCACACTTGTAGCAGGTTACTTCTTCGCTACATTTTCCCGAGTGCTTCTTCTTGCACTTCTCGCACCATTTTGCTTCATTTCCTCCTCCCCCGAGCTTCTTTGAACCGAACTTGCCCTTCTTTTTGTTGGGTTTAGCAGACCCTTCAAATTTCCTCTTCTCGCCAACCTCAACCTTGCTGGCAGCTCTTCCCTTAATCATATCCTCCACAGACTTGGCAGCTCAGATAGCTGCCTCTAGAGTATGTGCCTGACGCACTGGCACCGCGTACTCCCATGGAAGTCCCTTTGCGTACTTATCAATTTTCGTCAGCTCATCCTGAACAAGACGCACGGCAAACTCCATCTTTTCTGTGAAGTTGTTCGTGTATTCATCGATTGACATGATTCCCTTCTTCAGGGTCAGGAACTGGTTCTCTAGCTCGAGCAAGTTTTGAGCTGAGCAGTACTTACGTTTGAACTGCACCAAAAATTCTGCCCAGGTTAGTTGCAGGGGCTCATTGGGGCTCAAAGTCTTCCCCAGGGTATTCCACCAACGCACAGCGCCTCCTCGGAACTGACGCACTGCAAACGTGGTCTGTAGTTTTCCTCTGCAACCGCACGTCATGAAGGCTAACTCCATCTCCGAGATCCAATCCATGACCCCGATTGGATCTTCCTTTCCAGTGAACGTCGATGGCTTGCAAGTCAGAAAATCCTTGTACTTGCATCCATTCCTTTCGACTTCGTCATCTTGGTTGTTTTGTCGAACTATTGATGGGTTGACTTGACCAACGGTTCCACTGTAGTTCCCCTCCTCAGTCTGCCCTTCGTTCAACTCGGGCTTTTCGATCTGTATGGTCGCTTCCTCTCGATTTTGTTGGAGCAAACGTCTGGTTTCCTCCATTTGACGATCCAACATCGCCTGGATCATCGCTTGCACTCCGGCCATCGTTATTGGCTCAGCAGCGGCTACCACAACCGGTATTTCCTCAATCACTGGGGGTTGGTTTCTGTTCCCATTTGCATTCCCGGCTCCACTGCGGGTTCTTGCCATTTTGATCTATACACCGAATAAGGTGAATTTAGATCTTTATTTAGGATAGTCGTTTAAACCGTCTTTATCACTCCGAAACGTTTTACATGTTAGTTCTAATATCGTAGTCGTACGTTTAAAATCCTAAACGTTTTACTGATCCTCTAGAGCCGACTGATGTTAATGATACTTCTGATGATGATGTTGCTTTTGATCAACCTATTCCAGACGTTGGTGACCAGTCAGAAATTGATTACTATGAAGGGTTTCTGGATCATGGTTTCATGCAACAAGCTGTTATTTCGGTTGTTCCATTAAACGTTATCTATCGTAGTTCTTGTTGTGAGGGGGAGTTTGCTCAAGAGGTTTCTGAAGGAATAAATAGTAACATTAATTCTGATGATGGTGCCCAGCTTAATCCAAGAAAAAGAAAGGCTTCTTTTTTTAGGGGGAGGGGGGGCTATTAACTCTGAAGCTAGAAGTTCCTCTGCAAGTGGTTATACTTCAGCCCCTCCTCAAAAGAAAAGCAAACTCACTTTTGATCTGAGTGAGTTAGCATAAAGATGGAGCTTACCATTTGATGTTTGGGAGAAATAAAAGTTTATAAAAACATTTAAAAGAAGTTTGATATTTTGAAATTCATTTTGGTGACATGATGTCATTTTGATACAATCATTGAAAACCATTTGATTTGATGATAACTGAAATCCATTTTGATAAGATATTTGAAACTATTTGTTTATAACACAAAATCTTTGTGTTAGACTTGTATTCCCCCCCCCCCCCTTTAAAACAGTAAAAACTATGAAAATACGGGGGTATGAACTCACCTGCAGTGAGTGATTCGAGTGAAAGGTCGATGTAGGATGCTAAGTGTCAAGTGAAGTCTTGAACACAAACGGATCCTATTAAGCATATAATGATACATATATGTATATAATTAGTGTATATAACAACTAATTATGATAGGAAACCATTTTAAGGACTAGGAAACACTTGAATTGAAGTGCTACAATCACATGTGATTGCATTTAAGGGGTTTATGGTCACTTAAGGGAGTGTACGGTCTTGATGTGTACGGCCCATGTAGTGTACGGCCATGATGTGTACGGCCATGATGTGTACGGCCATGGAGTGTACGGTCGTACACTCATTGAAGAAACATGCAAAAATGGGTGTTTATGGCCCTAACTAGCATCCATTAAGTGTTCATGATCTTATTTTGAAACATGGGGTGAGTTTGAGGCCAATACATGCATTAAACAAGGGTTTACGGCCATATGAAGTGTGTACGGCCGTACACCCTTGGTGTTCTTGCATTAGATGATGAATCAAGGCTAGGAATCAAGTGTTTCTCAAGCTTAACAAGCAGATAGAAGAGATACTCACACTTTTGAAGGCTTCTAAGGAGTTCAAGGCTCAATAACAAGTAGGTGTTCTTGGTGTTCTTAGTGAAAGTGAAGAAGAATTTAAGATCTAATCAAAAGAGAAGTTTTCATGGATGAAAACATGGATCTTCACTAGATAAAGCCATGTATCAACAATTCAATGGAAGGAATACTTACATCTTTGAAGATCAAGGTGTAAAACTTGATGATAGTTGAGAGAGAATCGGATTTTCTTGAGGTGAAAGTGTGAGAAATGAGAAAGAATGAAGGGAAAACATATATATATATATATATATATATATATATATATATGTTTGGGTTCACGGCCACCTTGGGTGTACGACCGTACACTCCTCTTGATGGAGTGTTTGGCCCGAATGCAATACAATGAACTTAAGTTAACTCATCCCTAAACCCAAACCTTGAATGTACTAGGCTTAGAACACTCAAACAGACCCTGAACAATGCTAAAAGATAGCAGAAACGAGTCTGACTGTGATTGAATTGAATGACTGAACAAGATAGAAATTTCGGGTTGTTACATTAATCCCCCGTTAGAGAGAATTGTGTCCCGAAATTAGAGTTTAAGCAATTAAACAATTACAAATAACTAAGCAAAAAGATGAGGATATTTCAATTTCATTTGATCCTCGCGCTCCCAAGTGAATTCAGGTCCCCGCTTGGCATTCCAGCGAACCTTCACTATAGGAATACGACTTTGCTTCGTTTGCTTGACCTCTCGGTCCATGATCTCTACTGGTTCTTCCACGAAATTGAGGCTCTCGTCGATCTCGATTTCGTCGAGTGGGATAACAAGAGTCTCGTCGAACAGACACTTTTTCAAGTTCGAGACGTGGAAAACAAGATGTATGTTACTTAGTTCTTGAGGTAGTCGGAGTTTGTAAGCTACTGGACCGATTCTAGCAAAGAATCTCGAATGGTCCTATGTACCTTGGATTCAGCTTGTCACGCTTTCCAAAGCGTATCATCCCTTTCCAGGGTGAGACCTTCAACATGACGCGGTCACCAACCTGGAATTCCAAAGGTTTTCTTCTTTTGTCAGTGTAGCTCTTCTGTCTATCTATGGAAGCCTTAAGTCGCTCCCAGATTTGTATGATTTTCTCCGTGGTTTCGCGAATGATTTCCGGACCAGTGAGAGTACTGTCAGGAACTTGACTTCTAGCTAGCTGCGTGTCACCCACTTCAGCCCAACACAGAGGTGATCTTCACTTGCGACCATAGAGAGCTTCGAAAGGAGCAGCCTTTATGCTAGTGTGATAACTATTGTTGTAAGAGAATTCGACAAGGGGTAAATGAGTATCCCATGCCTTTCCAAAGTCTATCACGCAAGCTCGCAACATATCTTCTAGAGTTTGAATCGTTCTCTCACTTTGTCTGTGAGTTTGTGGATGGTAGGCTGTACTCATGTCCAGCCTAGTTCCCAAAGATTTTTGTAAAGACTGCCACAAACGAGAAGTGAATCTACTATCTCGGTCAGAAATAATAGATATTGGCACACCATGCAGTCTAACGATTTCCTTGAGGTAAGTTCTTGTTAGCTTCTCCATCTTGTCGGTCTCTTTGATTGGTAAGAAGTGTGCGGATTTGGTTAATCTATCGACGATTACCCAAATAGTATCATAACCACCCGATGTCTTGGGTAACTTGGTTATGAAATCCATTGTAATCCGCTCCCACTTCCATTCAGGGATTTAAGGTTGTTGCAATAAACCTGAAGGTTTCTGGTATTCTACCTTGACTTTGGCACAAGTAAGGCACTTGCCCACAAAGGTAGCAATTTCGGCCTTCATGTTAGGCCACCAGTATAGTTTCTTGAGGTCCAGGTACATCTTGTATGAACCTGGATGAATGGAGTATCGGGTTTTGTGTGCTTCATTCATAACCACGTCTCTGTAACCCCCAAACTTTGGCGTCCAGATCTGGTTCATGAAACAATAGACTCCATCATCCCTGACTTTGAAGTTTTTATCCATTCCTCTCAAGGTTTCACCTGCCACGTTTTCAGGTTTTAAGGCCTCGAGTTGAGCCTCTCTGATCTGTATGGACAGATGTGAATGGATTGTCTTGGTCAATGACTTTACTCGGCTTCCTGAGTATTATTTTCTACTAAGGGCATCTGCTACTACGTTAGCTTTACCAGGGTGATAAAGAATCTCTCAATCGTAGTCGTTCAGTAGCTCCACCCACCGTCGCTGTCTCATGTTCAGCTCTTTCTGATCGAAGATATGTTGGAGACTTTTATGGTCCGTGAATACTGTGCATTTTGTGCCATATAAGTAATGTCTCTAGATCTTCAGAGCAAATACCATTGCTCCTAGTTTAAGGTCATGTGTTGTATAGTTGACTTCATGTGTCTTTACCTGTCTTGAGGCATAGGAGATAACCTTTCCTCTTTGCATAAGAACACATCCAAGCCCTTGATTAGAAGCATCACAGTACACTACGAAATCCTCTGTCCCTTCAGGAAGAGACAGGATCGGTGCACTACACAAAGCTCGTTTCATCGTTTGGAACGTTGTTTCTTCCTTTTCTCCCTAGCTAAAAGTTACACCCTTTTGCGTCAGGGTGGTAAGAGGCTTAGCTATTCGAGAGAAATTCTGGATGAATCTGCGATAGTAGCCAGCAAGACCTAAGAATTGACGGATTTCTGTAGGTGTTTTGGGTGCTGACCCGTTTCAATTGCCTTAATTTTGGAAGGGTCGACGTGTATTCCTTCTGAATTGACCACGTGACCTAGGAAATCAACCTTCCTAATCCAAAATTCACACTTTGAAAACTTCGCTTAGAGTTTCTCTGATCTAAGAGTTTGCAATACTTGACGAAGATGTTGGTCATGTTCCTCTTCACTTCTTGAGTAGATAAGGATGTCGTCAATGAAGACTCTGACGAATTTGTCCAGGAATGGAGGACACACTCTGTTCATTAGGTCCATGAACACAGCAGGTGCATTCGTCAATACGAATGGCATCACTACGAACTCGTAATGACCATAACGAGTTCTGAACGCGGTATTGGGAATGTCATCCTCCAAAAATCCATAACTGGTGATACCCGGATCTTAAGTCTATTTTTGAAAAGTAGCTCGCACCTTGAAGTTGGTCGAACAGATCGTCAATGCGAGGCAGAGGATATCGATTCTTGATGGTAAGTTTATTCAGCTCGCGGTAGTCTATGCACATACAAAATGATCCATCCTTATTTTTCACGAACAAGACCGGTGCTCCCCAGGGTGAGAAGCTTGGTCTTATGAAACCTTTGCTAAGGAGTTCATTAAGCTGGCTGGATAATTCCTGCATTTCAGAAGGTGCAGGACGATAGGGGGATTTGGCTACAGGGGTAGCCCCAGGGATTAAGTCGATTATGAACTCGACTTGTCGTTCGGGAGGTACTCCTGGAAGATCATCGGGAAAAATGTCGGGAAAATTGCAGATCTCAGGAATGCTCGCGATGTCTTTCATTTCTTACTTTTTGTCTACCACGTGAGCTAAGAAAGCACATTACTCTTTGCGAAGGTACTTCTATGCCTTGATGCAAGAACTGATCTGGAGGTTCGTTCCGGGTTTGTCGCCAGAAATAACAAGTGTTTCATAAGTTGGCAAGTTCAGACGAATGGCTCTTTCATAGCATAGGATTTTAGCATGGTTAGGGCACAACCAATCCATACCTATTATGACGTTGAAACTTTTGATAGAAACCGGCATAAGGTCTATTGGGAATGAAAAGTTATTCAAGGTAAGAGTACATCCTATGTATATATCGTTGGTGGATTCGGATTTCCCGTTAGCCATTTCGACTGTGAATGTTTCTTTTAGTGGTTGAGAGTTTTTATTTAGCAAATGTTTGAAATTATGGCTCACAAATCTCTTCTCAGCACCACAATCGAATAGAATGCATGCATAAGTGTTGTTGAGAAGGAATGTACCCGTGACTACTGCGGGGTCTGCTACCGCTTCTTCGTGACCCAAGGCTAAAATTCTCCCAACTCCACCAACATTTCCAACTTTTGGACAATCTCTCTTGAAATGCCCCACATCCCTACATTGGTAGCATGCTTGACCTACTCCCGCGGCAGGTGCTTGGTTAAGCGGTTGGGGTGGTGATCTACAGAATCGGGCAGTATGCCCTTTTCTGTTGCAGTTACGACACTGCATTTCTCGGCAATTTCCGTTATGGTGAAAAATGCACTTGTTGCACTTGGGGAGATTACCAGCATAAGGCTTAGCTGGTGCAGGATTAGTAGGAACAGCAGCATGTACAGTAGCAGCATTGACTGCAACTAGCTGTTGCTTCTTTGAGGATTCTTGTGAAGACTTGCCCTTCCTCTTGTTCCAACCCTTCTTGTTGTTGTTGTTGTTGTTGTTGTTGTTTCCCTTCGGTTGTTCTGGTGCAGCAACCACTGATTTTTGACGGGCTCCGTGGTCAATAAGAGATTGTGCCAGCTCTTTGGCATTGTCAAAGGTAACAGGCCTCAAAGCTAAAACACTTGACTGAATTTGGGGCAACAGTCCCCAAATATATCTCTCAATCTTTTTGCTCTCCAGAGCAACCGTATCCGGGCAAAGAATTGCCAGATCACAGAATCTACTAGTATAGGTTAATATATCAGAACCAACCATTGTAAGACCCCAGAGCTCTTGCTCGAGTTTCTGAATTTCCCCTCGCGGACAGTATTCCCGCATTAGCATGGCTTTTAAGTTCTCCCATCTTATCGAGTTAGCCACTAACAGAGTAAGTAACTTAACGTGGCCATTCCACCACGTTAAAGCTCTATCCGAAAAGGTACAAGCAACGAATTTGACTTTGCTGCTCTCTGGACAGGAGCAAATTTCGAAAATTGCTTCTGTCTTCTCAATCCACTGTCTTAATGCCATAACTCCTCCAGTCTCATTAAAGGTCCTGGGTTTGGCATTCGAAAAATCTTTATAAGTGGACTCTCGCGAGTGCCCATGACTCTCGCCATGGTTAGAAGGATGTGCACCAGCTCCCGACCCACTAGCACCAGCGGTATTGATATGAGACATGGCAGCAGCTACAGCCGCCGTGACCGCCGCTTGGAACATAGCAGCGTCGAACTGAGGAGGTGGTGGCGGAGGTGGCGTCGGTGCTTCATTAACAGTGTTACGTCTTGGATTTCTACGAGGAGGCATCATTCTCTATAAAAGTTAAAAGATACAAAGATGGTAAGATATCAAGAGTGAATATGAATTTTGATATCTCTGAACTAAAACATATAGTTCAACATGAATCTTGTAATGAATTGGAAATAGAAGTCTACGACAAGTACAACTTGTAACAGAATGATATGAAATTGAATGGTTATTTTTTAAAGAGTATGAAAATGCATGTCGATTAAATTGGCATATTGAATACATAAAGTTTGGAAAACTTGACCCTAAACAGGTCTACAATATACCAAATTCTGGGAAAAACATCGACATCATACTGACCTACCGAAAATAAAATTTTCGCGGTCTTACTGAAAAACATGAAAAATAACGCTAGAACCTATCTGTAGACTTAAACTATAACCAAAAGAGTGAACAAAGAATGAGTAGAGCATCTCCTACTGGCGACGGGTATCACTTGGATGAAACCTCAACTCAGCCAGTTGACGCTCCATAGCAAGCAGATGTCTTTCATATACTGTCAGACGTGCTCGGAGCTCTATGACTTCAGCTCGAGTTACAGCTAACTCTTGCAGTAAGGCTTCATTGTCTCTCATTGCTCTGTCACGAGCATCTTCAAGACGACGAATACGGACTGTATTAACTCCTGCATTGGCATCAACTTGCATGATTCGGTTGATGGCTGTCCTACCCTGTATTTCATTTCGAGCAACCCTGCGGACCAGAATTGGCAGGACTCTGTCTGCTGAGCCTCCTTCGCTCAGGTTGTAGAAGCTTATGTCTCCGTTGTATGGCATAGGTTGACCCTGCTCTTGACTCCATGTTTCCAGGCTTTCCGCCCACAGAGGCGTCGGGCCTTGAAAAGCCGGACGAGGGTTAGGATTTTGGGCAACTGGTGGTGGATTATAGGCTTCTGATTCGGAATCATTGTCTTCAGGAAAATTTTCTGCAAAATCATCATCTAAGGGAATTTCATGATTTTCTTCTTGCTCTGCATCTTGTCCTTGACCGGGGAAGTACGGGTCTCCGGGTAAGTGAAATCCAACCATTGTTATCTAAGCGAGAATAGGGATAAGAGATATAGAATATAGTTAGTAACGATAGGTTAAGGATACAAGTTTCTACGAGAGAGACTTACAGTTAACAAGTAATGTATTATGTATGGCTTGTTCTAGGTATTACTATAACTATAAAGTGTATACTAATTATATATAACTTGAGTATAACCGACCTTCGATTAAATGACCCGGCTCTAAATCCACAACCAAACAAGGAACAGGAAATGAAGCTAGATCACATATTCTATGTCTATATAACTTTAATTATATATAATTGTAATATACCCTTAATATTTATAGTTTTACCCTCAATTGTTCTATTGTTTTCACATGTTTGTTATTAGTATATATTGCCTAAAATACCCCTATAGTATTTTAATCTTTATTGTTCTGTTCTAGAGTTCTTCTGAATATGTATGGTTGGTAAGTTTTAGACATGTCGCAACACCACTATCACTCCAAAACACATGTTGGTTATATCTCAAATCAATATAGTTGATCAGGCTATATTAATCTCAGATATGATTACATATCTGCCCAGGTCTGACTGTAATGTTCAACATCCAAATACTTTTAAGTTCTTATGACTGTGATACTGTACTTGTAGGTATGAGTGTTAGTATACTTCTTGTAAAAATACTTAAAATTTTAAAAGTATACTTGTAGTCAAAGCTCTCAGCCCCAAATGTATTTATAGTTTGTATATCTTTTATGGATTGATATACTGAGTTCACTATAAACAATGCTCTAATACCAATTTGTCACACCCCCAAACCAGATGGCGGAAACGTCCGGGGGTGGAGGACTTCATTTGTAGTATCACAACACATGCATTATAGTAATCAGAGTACAAACAACCACTGTATTTAAAAAGTATAAGTATTTACATGTGTTTCATCATAGTATACTGAAACCAAATAGTTATACAAAAGAAGAAGACAAGACATAAATAGCTCCATCTTCTCAAAAGGGCGGGGAGTACCTATCTACTGGTTCCCTGAGAATACAAGTAATTTGAAAAGAGAGTATCAACATAAAGTTGAGTGAGTGCATAAGTATTTATGTGTGAAAGAATGTTTTCTGTTTCTTGAATATGTAAACTGTTCCAGAAAATCATATATTTTCTGCTGTATATGAAAAGTAGTTTTAGTTACATAAAACTGTTCTATTTGTAAACCAATGTTCTGTATTTGTAATCCTTTTGTAAACTTGTATCTGAGAGTGTGTCTGATTTCATCAACTGTTATTGTAAACTGTAATATAATACTGTAAATTGTATCTTGTAAACTAGTACTTTGAAAATGTACTTAGGTTTAGTTAATTATAGACTAACGTATTGTTAATATCTTTTATATGAGTTATTATAACCATACTGACTAGATGGCCTGATCCAACGCTATGAATGCGCTGAAAACTGTTGATAACAATTGTCACTCACAGGCGTGTATGCCTGACTGTAGCTAGTAGTCCGAGTGCGGGGTTGTCAATCCCAATATAGATCTATACGCACATTGTTTCGATCCGCGTCTGGAGATTCTGGTTATAATGTCAGGACTTTAACTATATTTTTTAAATGAATTAAACAACCTGTATCAATTGACTCATAAAAAGCATATTCACGTTACATGGATAATAGTTAAGAAAACCCAATCATTATGAAATAAATGATTGATAGTATGTTCTTGAATTAGTATTCTTAACATGTATCTGAAAGATGTATACCCTTAAATAGTTTTGAATCAAACCTTTGTTCTTGTAAAACATTGTACTTTAGTATACTTGAATTGTGAATTAATGTTCTGTGAATCATAAATTATACCTATTATAATTTATATGTACTTTCTGAATTGATACTGATTATTCATGAATGCAACCCTTTGCTCAACATGTTACAAAGAGTAATTGAACTTAATGAACTAACTTTTATACTTGTATACATATACAAATATATATAAGTAAAATTTAAATGACACTCGGACAAACGACTGATACTTGTAATCCCACATCCAAACAAGGAAAAGGAACCAAAGTGGGTTATCAGTCCTAAGCCTTTTAAATCTTATATATATATATATATATATATATATATATATATATATATATATATATATATATATATATATATATATATATATATATATATATATATACTAGTATGATTTTTGGGAGAAATAAAAGTTTATAAAAACATTTTAAAGAAGTTTGATATTTTGAAATTCATTTTGGTGACTTGATGTCATTTTGATAAAATCATTGAAAACCCTTTGATTTGATGATAACTGAAATCCATTTTGATAAGATATTTGAAACCATTTGTTTATAACACAAAATCTTTGTGTTAGACTTGTATTCCCCCCCCCCCCCCTTTAAAACAGTAAAAACTATGAAAATACGGGGGTATGAACTCACCTGCAGTGAGTGATTCGAGTGAAAGGTCGATGTAGGATGCTAAGTGTCAAGTGAAGTCTTGAACACAAACGGATCCTATTAAGCATATAATGATACATATATGGATATAATTAGTGTATATAAAACCTAATTATGAAAGGAAACCATTTAGGGACTAGGAAACACTTGAATTGAAGTGCTACAATCACATGTGATTGCATTTAAGGGGTTTATGATCACTTAAGGAAGTGTACGGTCTTGATGTGTACGGCCCATGTAGTGTACGGCCATGATGTGTATGGCCATGGAGTGTACGGCCATACACTCATTGAAGAAACATGCAAAAATGGGTGTTTATGGCCCTAACTAGCATCCATTAAGTGTTCATGATTTTATTTTGAAACATGGGGTGAGTTTAAGGCCAACACATGCATTAAACAAGGTTTTACGACCATATGAAGTGTGTACGGCCGTACACCCTTGGTGTTCTTGCATTAGATGATGAATCAAGGCTAGGAATCAAGTGTTTCTCAAGCTTAACAAGCAGATAGAAGAGATACTCACACTTTTGAAGGCTTCTAAGGAGTTCAAGGCTCAAGAACAAGTAGGTGTTCTTGGTGTTCTTTGTGAAAGTGAAGAAGATTTGAAGATCTAATCAAAAGAGAAGTTTTCATGGATGAAAACATGGATCTTCACTAGATAAAGCCATGTATCAAAAATTCAATGGAAGGAATACTTACATCTTTGAAGATCAAGGTGTAAAACTTGATGATAGTTGAGAGAAAATCGGATTTTCTTGAGGTGAAAGTGTGAGAAATGAGAAAGAATGAAGGGAAAACATATATATATATATATATATATATATATATATATATATATATATATATATATATATATATGTATATATATATATATATATATATGTTTGGATTCACGGCCACCTTGGGTGTACGGCCGTACACCCATGTGTGCGGCCGTACATTCCTCTTGATGGAGTGTTTGGCCCGAATGCAATACAATGAACTTAAGTTAACTCATCCCTAAACCCAAACCTTGAATGTACTAGGCTTAGAACACTCAAACAGACCCTGAAAAATGCTAAAAGATAGCAGAAACGAGTCTGACTGTGATTGAATTGAATGACTGAACAAGATCGAAATTTCGGGTTGTTACATATGGTGTACATGCAAACCCTAAAGCTTTTGGATCTAGTTTGTCTAATGAACATGCAATAATCATCCAAAGCTCATAAACCCTAGATCTAGCATATAATAATCGATATTATCATAATAAAAGGGTTTAGATATTACCTTGATTGTTATGTAGTAATAACAATCTCAATTCCTCTTGATCTTGACCTTTGAAAGCTTAGTGCGTCAAATGTTGCACCTCTAATGGAGTCACAAACACCATATGCAACAAGATGAACAAGGAGAAGTAGGAGAAGCACCAAAAACATCCAAGAACCCTTAGGGATTGCTTCCACGCGTTTTTGGGGCCTTAGGGGTTCCTTATATAGTTAGGCTATTAGGGTTATCAAACAAGGAAACCCTAATTTGACTGCTTAAGCTCCAAGCAGCCCATGGACTCCCTCCTTAGAAGCCTTGGACGAATTCTAATGGGTTTCCCCATAGATTTCGTCCACTCCAACTTCTATGGAGTCCATTATCCCATTTATGCAACTATCTTATAATTACATTATTAGTACCCTTTATTTAATTAATCTCTTTTAGCCACAAAATTAGTTCTTATTAATTATTGACTAATATTAATTAAACAATATGATTTCTATTTTAATATATTATTCATATAATATATTAATAAATCATAATTAATCCTATTTCTCCTCAGTTCATCCTATCAGTTGCTATGGTGAAGGCAACCCAAAAGGACCATGCTTACAATCGGGTCAAGTACATACCAAAATAGTTATGGGCTTAGACACCTAATCCAACAATCTCCCAGTTGGATAAGTCTAATAACTATATTGCGTATGACCTCGGAACCTGATCAACAATCGTAGCTTTCAAAAGCCGTTGTCGAACTCTGATCATATCAGAAACGTGTCCTTTAGATAAGGGATCATATATTCCTCAATTTTAGATATCTTATAGACATGAGAAATGGATTATAATCATTCTCTCAGTCTATGTGTTGTTTCCCGATTTCCGATTTATGACGACTGACAACAGACTACAATTGAACACATCAACTTAGTCCCGGCTTGGCCAAGCGCTTAGGGTGTCATCACTAAATCATCGAGGGGCCCACAGATATCACTTTTATCCCACATTGGGTAAAAGGAACTGATAAACTTCAACCCAAATGCTCGCTTGTACCTACTCATCAAATCACACACACCAATATGTTTTGTAACACCAAATTACTAGTGCGTTTACATATTATCAATGAGAAACCGACTTGCAGAATACAACTCACACAGCTCGGTTTCAAGAATATAAGATATTATCGTCTCACTAATCACCCGTGATAAAATCCATGAAGTGATTCAAGTGAGCGTGGGTTTAATCCAATGCTCAAATCTTATTCATAAGCACTCATGAATGTTGCAGCAAACTTTTGCTATGTTTAATACACTTTAGACAATCTACAAACCAATTCATGACAATCTTCTTTCATACCTACTCCCAAATTATGAGCGACTGTGGAACGTTCGAATAATCTTATTATTCGGGAAGTCAAAACATGCAAAATGAAACACAAGAAAAATCGAATCCAATATGGCCCCAAACTTTTGAGTATAAATAAAACTCCTTTTATTTAGTCACCATATTGATTACACATTATTCATTGTATAATGTTTTGGGTAATCAACTTATTACTTGAATTATAACAACAGTTGTCCCATGCTCCAAGCATGCACACTATGTTTACCTATGGTCCATAATTTGTGAAATAGATCATTTAAACACATTTCCAATGATACTCATTTCACAACTCCTAATCATTATCATTAGTGTAAGAATATAAGATTCTTGTCACCATTAGAATATGTTAGTTTCTAACATTTTATGCAATGATCCTTTTGTAATCTTATAGCACCAAAGTCACCAAGACTTTGCCAATGAAATTACAAAGTACTCTGTTGGAGATTGCTACAAGGCAATTCCATAGATATGAAGTCTCACATTCAAAGTAAATTCCTTTAAACATCCTTCTTGCATAAAAGTTTCTAATCTAGACATAAATTCTTAACATCCTGTTGGATTAATGTCTAAGTCCATAACTATTTTGGTATTTACTTGACCCGATTGTGAGCATGGTCCTTTTGGGTTGCCTTCACACTGGTGACTAGACAAGATGACAGTTGAGGAGAGAGGTTGATTAGGGCATAAATATGATTTATTTATTATATTATATGATTAATATAATAATTTGGAATCATATTGTTAATTAGTATTTAATCAGAAATTAATTAGGAATTAATTTCGGGATTAAAGGAATTAATTAAAAGTACAGGGGCTGTTTTGTAATTATTTGATAGTTGAGACTTTGGGCTATTGGATCACTTTTATTAAGGCTTGAAGGAAAATCCTAGAAGGATCTAGGAGTTTTCGTCCAAGGGCTTAAGGAAAGGAGTCCATGGACTTGCTTAGGCCCTAAGCTAAGGGATTAGGGTTTCCACCTTGAAACCCTAGCTAGCCTCAAGTATAAATAGCACCCTAAGGCACTAGAATTCGAAAAAAAAAGCCTTGGGAAACCCTAAAAGGGACGAATTTTAGGGCAAGATATCCTTCTCTCCTCTCTCCCATATTCATCCTTTCACCTAGTGTGTTTGTGAGCCATTAGAGGTACTACACTTGTGGTACTTGCTTTCAAGAGCTAAGGAAATTCAAGGAACTAGTTGTTATTACTACATAACAACAAAAGGTATGTATTCTATTCTTCCATGTCAATTTCGAAAATAGTAGATGCATGCTAGGGTTCTTTTGTGTTCATAAAGTTGTATAACTAATAGTGAAAACATAGATCCAACTCTAGGGTTGCATGCACACATAGGATTGTTTGTATAAAACCCATCAGTGGTATCAGAGCCATTGGTTTTTGTTTTCAATTAGCTTTATTCAAATGTATGAACTTGACATATTAGGGTTTATGGCTAATAAACCCTGGAGGCTTGATTTTCGAAATTAGGGTTTCTAAACCCTAGATTTCGAAATTTTTGGTAAGATTTCCTAAACTTTTTTTTCTTTGGCCCCAAGATTTCGATTTTAGGGTTGTCTAACCCTAGAATTTCGAAATTGCCTCTTTCCCCATGATTAGATCCTAAATTTTAGGGATTTGGATATTGCCATATCTTGTAATTATCCTTTAAATGTTTAAATTTGGTAATTAAAGATTTTGAATATCCCATCCCATAATTTCGAATTCTAGGGGATTTAAGGGATTAGGTTAAATTAATTGTTTAATTTAAGAGATATCCTTACCAAAGTAAAAGATAATTGTCAAATTAATTAGATAATCATTTCTTTATGTGATAAACTTGATTTATTTGAATTATTTGATAGATTATCTTGCAAGAAATTGAATTAGGTCATATTAAGATAATTACTAATTAATTGGTTAATTATTATTAATAATTTGATCTAGAATGTTCTTGCTTATGTTTTGAAAAGTTTCAAAACTTACCCTCAAGTTTTGGAATTTAAAAGTTGATTAAAAGTTTAATTTTGAAATGTTAAATTCTAAAACCCTCGTATTTTGAATAAGTTCAAATTACACCCTTATGGTTTTGGAAAGTTAATAAAACCACCTAGTATTTTAAAAGTATAAAATACACCTTATACTATATATGTAACATTAAAAGTCTAATATTATATATATGAGTAAAAGTTAGTCTTACCGTTAGTAGGCCTCATTCACGAAGCTGGTCTATAAGGGGTGTTTAAGGAAATTGCCTATAAAATGGCGATTGAATGGGTATCCACTCTTACCCACCGGACTCTTGACTAGTGGAGGGTCGTTAACCGAACAGGTAGGATAGGACATAAACCTTCCATTATAAGTATAATGAAGTACAAAGTAACTAAATGCTTTTACAAATTCCCAAATCTTAGTTACTCTAGGATAAAATGTGAAAGTGATGCTAATCCATGGAATTACACTTTGTGCCCCTGTCAATCGTTGGTGGAGCACGTGTGGTTAACCGGCACACTAATTTGGGATTGACATTGGCGACAAAGGGTGGCTCGATGTTTTATCATAGATCAATGGAGCGTGTGTGGCTAACCGGCACATTGATTAGGTGATGAAGACATTGAGTGCACCATGTTGGTTCGCATGGTTATTCACAAACTTGTTTGCGATCCTCGGCATCCCAGTCGCAAAATTTGAAGTGCATATCGAGATTTAAACATGCCATTGAAAGGTTCAATGAATCTCAAAAGATCTAGGAGTTTTCAATTCATTTAAAACTTAAATTTCTTTTTCGTTTTTCATGGTGGGAATTGGTAAATCGTCATTTACCTACCTTCAAATATTCTGCAACTAGATTACGGCATCCCTCTTCTAGGTTGTAGAGTATTGTGTTGGATCCTAGCCTTGATGTTTCATTTGGGTGTCACATCAAGGATTCTAATCAACTTAACTTGGATTTTCTCCCGTTTTGTAGATGTCAAAGTATGACAACTATGGTCTTCCCAAATCCCTTGGAACAAGCTTTCCAAATGAAGATGACGTTCCACGATACGATCAAGGAAATGAGAGTCATGCTTCACTTCCTCCACCTCCTCCAATTATTCTCCCTAACCCACAAGTTCAAAGGCTTGAAAAGTTCAAGCTCACTCAAGCCCTATTGGCAAGTAAACACGAAGATGGGAAACCTGTGTGTGCACACATCTTAGAGATGAAGTCACACATTGATAGGTTAAGGATGATGAGTGTCGATATCTCAGAAATGTTGGCTGTTGACTGGGTTCTTCAGTCACTTCCTGAATCATATAGTGAGTTCGTTAGAGAGTACTATATGATGGACCATGACGTGACCCTCATTGATTTGACCTATTTGCTTATAGCTGCTGAATCAGAAATGATTTGGCGTGCTAATCGAGTAAATTTGTCTGGCAAATCAAACTCCCAAACTTCAATGGACATTGAAAATAGTGACATTGGAAATCCAGAAAAGGTAAATTCTGAGATAGTTCCTTGTGCCATTCCAAAAAAAAGTCTATTTGCTTCTACTGCCAAGAGAAGGGGCATTGGAGACGAAGCTGCCCTGTTTACCTGAGAGATCTAAGAGATGGGAGAGTCAAGACGTATGGCTCTACTTCAGGTAATATCCAATAACTAACTCTATAAGTTCCTATTCTTTGATTTTCAATACATGATGTGATAAGATTGCATTTTGATGTTTTGTAGGATCGAAGAAAAGAGAGGAAGCTTAAGGGAAGAAGTAAGCTGAATCTGATCGTGAAGAAACGGATTTCGATCGCATTGCTTGAAGATCGGATTTTTGAGCTACTACTTTAGAGTTAGAATAGATTGCTTAGAAATTGAAATAGCATAGTTTTCATTTGAATTGCATTGTAAGGACAAGTTTTTCCGCAATAGAATGAATTTTGATTTCGTCCTATTTATTTATCCTTGCAATGGCATATGTGAAAATGGATGTTTATGTATTTCTAATTTTAGCAATGTTGAATTGGATGTGATTCTTGATTATGTTATTTGTGAAATGTCGAGGATTTGCCAAATAAAGGAAGATTCTCATCGCCCAAGTTTCAATTGGACAGAAACTTGAAATCATACAACTTGGTTGCGTGATGAATGAGAAACTTCATATTTTGGAAATTAGACTAATTCTTTGGCAAAGTGTCAAGAGAAGGACCAGGAGATCGAGTACACTAGGTTGTGCATTGATCAAGTCCACCACAAGAGTGATAAAGATATTCGTCATGATTTACTAAAGGTTAGTAAATATGATTATACTTATAAGATTAAGTATAATTCTGAGTTGATTGAAAGAGTTTCAATCAATAGCAGAACGAATAAGAAGAATCAAGTAGGCAGAAAGATAAAAGTTTCTCTATTCTAAGAAGAAGGGAGAGTACCTTTTATTGTGTTTTATGATAAGTCTTAATGATTAAGAACCATATTGATCCTCTAAGTGAGTCTTAGTGCAATTGCATGTCTAAAAAGAGGAATCGAGAATTATAGAAATGGTTAAATCAAGAAGTCAATCATACTTCGTTCCAATATCAAGTCTTAGAGTCAAGATTCTGACATGAGTGACAAGCCTTAAGTAGGTTTATAACACTCGACAAATGTGGAATTTGGAAAAGTTTTCTTATTCTTGCACATTTGAAATTGGTAAGTTGTGATGTCTTGGATAAGACAGAGACCAACCAGGACCAATTGTGTGAAGTGTTAAACTTGACAAAAGGCTACACTAACTCTTGAATGTTTGTTTGTCAAGAAATGTTTCTTGACAAGAGAATCTTATATGTCAAGGAGTCAGTGGGAGTCTTAATGGTCTTGAAAAGTTTCAAGAACAAATCAAGAGTAAACCTAGTTGATCATCACTAGCACACGACTTGAGGTTTAAAGCCAATCGTGGATGACATACTCTTTTTCTGTGCCATTCCAATTGAGTTAATTATGCGTGTGAGTTCTATGAGTTCTCATTTGAATGCATAAAGACAAAGCACCTTGATCAATGGAAAGTACATTGATATGAAAGGGTGAGTTGCTTGGAAGACATGGTGGGCATTCATGTTACCATGAGGCAAGAAATCAAGATTGAACAAGTTCAGTCCATATGTTTTTGGATTTGTCGCAAACTTTCGTTTTGACAAATTCACATGGATAGGAACACATACATCATAAAATCTAAGTGTCATAAAGTTTTCCTCCTTCATGAAAATGATTGTGAGGAAATGCTTTCACTAAGAGAGATTTTAAGAAGATAGCAATTGTGAAAATTGTATTCTCAAATTCGATTATGATTACGGCATCCCTTTTCATAGTTCGAATTGTGAGATTTGGCAATTGATCTGAACATTTGGGACTTAGTAACATAAATTCTGAATTGTTTAGACACACATGTGAGCTATCTAAGGCAAAGGTGTATGAGCTTAAAAAGCTTAGATAAAGGCTTATCAAAGCATTAGGTATTAGAAATATGAACTTAAGGAATTCAATAAGCATTGTTTTCTAGAAGTCCAATTGTTTTCTGAATACATGTCAAAGCTAGTGGGAGCATAAGTGTTATGCTGGTAAGAAAATAATCATCATGTTAGTGGGAGCATGATTATTATGGTAAGTATTGCAAGTTAGCAATATTAATTATAGAAAACAAAGATTCACTTTGCAAAGTTGCAAGGGTTGAGAAGTTGTTTTGCTATAATTAAGGGAGAGAATATTATACTTCGTTTCAAAATTCTAAAGCTAGTCAAGGATACATAGTGCATTCTCAAAATTCGATTATGATTACGGCATCCCTCTTCATAGTTCGAATTGCGGGAACATGGCACATAAAATATTATGGCAGAAGGCTGATAAAGTATCACGTCTTTATATGAGACATTATGCATCGTGTCTAATACGCTTCGGGTATGGGACCGATTGCATATGTTATAATATTTGACCATTCTAAATTTTCCAAATGCCTAGGGCATTAAGAGGGAAAAAGGACTAGAATCGGTTTTGACTAAAATAATTAAACAACTATCAAAGGACGGTCTGAGGTTCACTGAGGATTTGTCGCTTGTGAGTAGTTGGAAGTATAGTACTGGATGGACTATATTGACATTATTATGAATAGATAAGATTCTATTAAGAATAAGTTGTCATATAGCAAATATGGAAATGTTTCCATTAATGGGAGTTGGATATTAAGACTCTATGTAGATTAGAAACTTTTATGCAAAAGGATGTTCAAAGGAATGTACTTTGAGTGAGAGACATCACATCTATAAAATTGTTTTGTAACAATTTCTGATAGAGAACTTAGTAATTTCATTAGCCGGGTCTTGGTGACTTTTGTGCTATGACATTACGAAAGAATCATTGCATAAAGTGTTAGAATCTGACATATTCTAAAAGTGGCAAGAATTTGGTATTCTTATACTAATAATAAAAAAAAATTGGGGATTGTGAAATGAGTTTCATTGGGAAAGTTTTTCAATTGATCTATTTCACAGAGTATGGACCATAGGAAACCAAAGTGTGCATGCTTGGAGCATGGGACAATTGTGGTTATAATTCGAGTAATAAGTTGATTGTCTGAAACAGTAAACAATGAATAATGAGTAATCAATATGGTGTTTAAATAAAAGTGTTTTTTATTTACGCTCAAAAGTTTTGGGGCCATATAGGATTAATATTATTATTGCGTTTCACTTTGCATGTTTTGACTTCCAGAATAACTAGGTTATTCAAACATCCATAGTCGGTCATACGTTGGAAGTAGGTATGAAGGAAGACTGTCATGAATCTGTCTGTAGATTGTCTAAAGTGTTTAGACATAGCACAAGTTTGCTGCAGAGTTCATGAGTGCTTTGATAAGATTAGAGTATTGGATTAAACCCACGCTCATTTGAATCACTTCATGGTTTTATCACGAGTGATTGGTGAGACGATAACATTGTATATTCTTGAAACCGAGACGTGTGAGTTGTTATTTGCTGGTCGGTTGCACATTGACAATAAGTAAACGTACCAGTAACTTGGTGTTATAAAACTTATTGTTGTGTGTGATTCGATTAGTAGGTGCAAGCGAGCATTTGAGTCGAAGTTTATCCATTCCTTTTACCCAAGGTGGGATAAAAGCGATATCTGTGGGCCCCTCGATGATTTAGTGATGACAAAGGAAAGTGCTCGGCCGGGCCAGGACTGATTTGATTTGTTCAATTAGTCAGTCGTCATAAATCGGAAATCGGGAAACGACACATAGACTGAGAGAATGATTTCAATCCATGTCTCATGTCTATACGATATCTTGTAGAATGGAGGAATATATGATCCCTTATCTAAAGGACACGCGTATCTGATAAGATCAGAGTTGACAGCGCTTTTGGAAGCTACGATTGCTGATCAGGTTCTGAAGTCATACGCAGAATAGTTATTAGACTTATCCAAGTGGGAGACTGTTGGATTAATGTCTAAGTCCATAACTATTTTGGTATTTACTTGACCCGATTGTGAGCATGGTCCTTTTGGGTTGCCTTCACACTGGTGACTAGACAAGATGACAGTTGAGGAGAGAGGTTGATTAGGGCATAAATATGATTTATTTATTATATTATATGATTAATATAATAATTTGGAATCATATTGTTAATTAGTATTTAATCAGAAATTAATTAGGAATTAATTTCGGGATTAAAGGAATTAATTAAAAGTACAGGGGCTGTTTTGTAATTATTTGATAGTTGAGACTTTGGGCTATTGGATCACTTTTATTAAGGCTTGAAGGAAAATCCTAGAAGGATCTAGGAGTTTTCGTCCAAGGGCTTAAGGAAAGGAGTCCATGGACTTGCTTAGGCCCTAAGCTAAGGGATTAGGGTTTCCACCTTGAAACCCTAGCTAGCCTCAAGTATAAATAGCACCCTAAGGCACTAGAATTCGAAAAAAAAGCCTTGGGAAACCCTAAAAGGGACGAATTTTAGGGCAAGATATCCTTCTCTCCTCTCTCCCATATTCATCCTTTCACCTAGTGTGTTTGTGAGCCATTAGAGGTACTACACTTGTGGTACTTGCTTTCAAGAGCTAAGGAAATTCAAGGAACTAGTTGTTATTACTACATAACAACAAAAGGTATGTATTCTATTCTTCCATGTCAATTTCGAAAATAGTAGATGCATGCTAGGGTTCTTTTGTGTTCATAAAGTTGTATAACTAATAGTGAAAACATAGATCCAACTCTAGGGTTGCATGCACACATAGGATTGTTTGTATAAAACCCATCACATCCAACTGCCAATATGGAAATATTTCCATATTTGCCATATGACAACTTATTGCGAATAGAGTCTTATCTATTCATAATAATGTCGATATGGTTCATTCATTACTATACTTCCAACTGCTCACAAGCGACCAATCCTCAGCGAACCTTAGATTGTCCTTGACAGTTGTTTAATTATTTTAGTCATATCCGCTTCTGGTCCTTTTTCCCTCTTAATGCCCTAGGAATTTGGAAAATTTTAGAACGGTCAAATATTACAGCTTATGCAATCGATCCTATACCCAAAGCGTATGGGACACGATTCATAATGAAAAAACGTAATACTTTACCAGTTTCTTGCTATAATACTGCCATATATAGAATTCCTCTATGTTAAACCTTTTCAACATAACATTCATATATGTTTTTTTGACTAAATTCAATTAAATTTTCTCGATCTAAGCTTTTAGATGTCGAAACGAAATATAATATTCTCTCCCTTAGTTATAGCAAAACAACTTTTCAACCCCTACAACTTTGCAAAGTGAACCTTTTGTTTTCTATAATTAATATTGCTAACTTGCAACACTTAAAATAATAATCATGCTCCCACTAACATGATAATTATATCCATACGAGCATAACATTTATGCTCCCACTAGCTTTGACACGTATTCAGAAAACATTTGGACTTCTTAGAAAGCAATACTTATTGACTTCCAAAGTTCATATTTATAATACGATATGCTTCGATAAGCCTTTATCTAAGCTTCTCAACTTCATACACCTTTCCTTAGATAGCTTATATATGTGTCTAAACAATTTCAGCACTTATAGCAATGAGTCTTAAATGTTTAAACTAATTGCCAAATCTCACAATTCGAACTATGAAGAGGGATGTCGTAATCATAATCGAATTTGAGAATTCAATTTACATAATCGCTATCTCCTTAAAATCTTCTCTTAGTGAAAGCGTTTCCTCACAATCATTTTCATGAAGGAGAGAAACCTTATGACACTTAGATTTCATGGTGTATGTGTTCATATCCATGTGAATTTTGTCATAACCATAATCGTAAGATAATGTTTGTGACAAATCCAAGCTCTTATGGACAGAACTTTTTCATTCTTAATTTCTTGCCATCAAGGGTCCCGCCATTGCTTCCAAGCAGCTCACCTATACTAGTCAATGTACTTTCATTGAACAAGGTTCTTGCCTTTTTGCAGTTTATTGAGAACTCATAGAACTCATGTGCATAAGCAACTTTACTGGAATAGCACATAAACAAGAATGTGTCAGCATGATAGGTTACAAACCTCAAGTCGTGTGCTAGTGATTAACAATAGGTTTACTCTTGATTAGTTCTTGAAACTATTCAAGACCATTGAGACTCACACTGACCTCTTGACATATAAGATTCTCTTGTCAAGAAACTTTCCTTGACAAAACAAATATTCAAGAATTAGTGCGAAATCCTATCAAGATTAACACTTCAATTAATTGGTTTTGGTTGGTCTTTGTCTTCTTCAAGACATCACAACTTACCAATTTCAAAGGAAACTTTCTCTATTCCACATTTGATAAGTGTTACAAACCTACTTAAGATGTGTCACTCAATGTCACAATCTTAACTCTAAGACTCGATATTGGAACGAAGTATGATTCACCTTTTGATTTAATCATTTCAACAATTCCCAATTCCTCCGCTTAGAGGATTAATTGTGATATGGTTTCATAATCACTAAGACGATCATAAAACACGATACTAAAGTACTCTCCCATCTTTTCAGATTGGAGAAACTTTTATCTTTCTGCCTAATTGATTCTTCTTATTCGTTCTGCCAAACATTGAAACTTTTCAATGTATTAGAATTATACTTAATCTTGTAAGCATAATCATATTTACTAAACCTTTAGCAAAACATGACAAATATCCTTTATTGTTCTTTGTGGTGGACTTGACCAGTACACATCATTGTGAATTCGATCTCCTAGTCCTTCACTTGACTCTTTGTCAATGAATTAGTCTTAATTTTCCAAATACAAAGTTTCTCATCCATCACACAAGGCCAATTGTATGATTCCAAGTTTCTGTCTAATTGAAACTTGGGCGATGAGAATCTTTCCTTATTTGGAAAAATATCGACACTACCACAAATAGCATAATTAAGAATCACATCCATTTCAACATTGCTAATAATAGAAATAAACAAACATCAATTTTCACACATGTCATTGCAAGGATAAATAAATAAGACAAAATCAAAATTTATTTTATTGCGGAAAAATTTGTCCTTACAACTCAACTCAAATGAAAACTATGCTATTACATTCCTTAGCAATCTACCCTAACTCTAAAGTAGCAGCTCAAAAAATCCGATCTTCGAATCTATGCGATCGAAATCCATTTCTTCACGATCAGATTCAGCACGCTTCTTCCTTTAAGCTTCCTCTCTTTTCTTCGATCCTACAAAACATCAAAATGCAATATTATCACATCATGTATTAAGAATCAAAAATAGGAACTTAATAGAGTTAGATAGTGGATTTTACCTGAAGCAGAGTCATACAGCTTGACTCTCCCATCTTCACGATCCTTCAGATAATTGCGGCAGCTTCGTAACCAATGCCCCTTCTCTTGGCAGTAGAAACATATGGACTCTTCTGGAATGGTACACGGGACAATCTCAGACTCAGCCTTTCTCTTGCGTAGAGAAAACTTTTCTGGACTTCCAACGTTGCCATCATCAATGTCCATAGAAGCATGGGAGGTTGACTTACCAGACACATTTGCTAGACCAGTGCGCCAAATCATTGCTGATTCAGCAGCAATAAGCAAATAAGTCAACTCAATGAGGGTCACGTCGTGATCCATCATATAGTACTCTATAACGAACTCACTATATGATTCGGGAAGTGATTGAAGAACCTATTCAACAGACAACTTCCCTGGGAAAACAACACCCATCATTTTCAACTTTTCAATGTGTGACTTCATCTCTAAGACGTGTGCACACACAGACTTCCCATCTTCATGTCTTTTTGCCAATAGGGCTTGAGTGATCTTGAACTTTTCAAGCCTTTGAACTTGTGGGTCGGGGAGAACTATTGGAGGAGGTGGAGGTAATGAAGCATGATTCTCATTTCCATGATCCAATCGTGGAACATCATCTTCAAGTGGAAAACGTTTTCCAACGGATTTAGGAAGACCATAGTTGTTAGACTTTGACATCTACAAAACGGGAGAAATTCAAGTTAGTTGATTGAGTCCTTAATAAAACACCAAATGAAATATTAAGGCTAGGACCCAACACAATATTCTACAATTTGGAAAAGGGATGCCGTAATCCAAATTGCAGAGCATTTGAAGGTAGGTAAATGACGATTTACCAATTTCCACCATGAAAAACAAAAAATGAAGGTTTAAGTTTTAAATGAATTGAAACTCCTAGATCTTTTGAGATTCATTGAACTTTTCAATGACATGTTTCAATCTCGATTGTGCCCATCGTTTGTGACTGGGATGCCGAGGATCACAAACAAGTTGTGGATAACCATGCAAATATACATGGTGCCCCCAATGTTACAGTCACCTAATCGACGTGCCGGTTAACCACACACGCTCCATCGATCTATGAAAAACATCGAGTCACCCTTTTCCACCTTTGCTTAGAGCCCAATTAGTGTGCCGGTTAACCACACATGCTCCACTAACGTCTTAGCAAGGGTAGAAAGTGTAATTTCATGGAATAGCACCAACTCCACATTTTTCCTAAAGTAACTAAGATTTGGGAATTTATAAAAGCGTTTAGTTACTTTGTATTTCATTATACTTATAATGGAAGGTTGTGTCCTATCCTACCCGTTCGGCTAACGACCCTCCACTAGTCAAGAGTGCGGTGGGTAAGAGTGGATACCCATTCAATCGCCATTTTATAGGCAGTTTCCTTAAACACCCCTTAGAGACCAGCTTCGTGAATGAGGCCTACAAATGGTAAGACTGACCTTTTACTCATACATATATAATATTAGACTTTTAATTTTATATATAGTATAAGGGTGTATTTTACACTTTTAAAATACTAAGTGGTTTAATTTAATAAATTATACTTTTAATATAATTAAATATAAACCACATCATTATGGATTTATTAACTCTCTTTCAATTATACACTTAATTAATTTAATAAAACCATAAGGGTGTAATTTGAACTTTTCAAAAAATAGGGTCTTAGAATTTAATTTTTCAAAATTAAACTTTTTAATCAAATTTTAAATTCCAAAACTTGAGGGCAAGTTTTGAAACTTCTTAAAAACTTAGGGTTTAGAATTTAAATATTTCAAAATTAAACTTTTAATCAAAATTTAAATTCCAAAACTTGAGGGCAAGTTTTGAAACTTTTCAAAACTTTATCAAGAACATTCTAGATCAAAATTCAAATAATTCAATTAAACAATTAATTGGTGGTTATCTAATTTTGACCTAATTCAGTTACTTGCAAGATAATTCAAATCAATGAATTCAAATAAATAAAGTTTATCATATAAGGCAATGATTATCTAATTATTTGACAATTATCTACTATTTTTGCAAGGATAATCACATAATATCAATGAAAATCGGATTTTATCAATAAAAAACATTTATGGTAATTATCCCACAGCTAAAACAGTCAAAATCCTGAAATTTCCTCTGTCTGACCCCTGGACTCGCCGAGTCAGGGACTGGACTCGCCGAGTCAGGGACTGGACTCGCCGAGTTCATCCACTGACTCGCCGAGTCAGTTAGGCAGAGGACCAAAAACTTCGAATTTCAGGCAATGAATGATTAAACAGGCATCAAATACATCAAACAAACAGCCTAGGCTCTGATACCACTGATGGGTTTTGAGCACTACATCAATCCTATGGTGTACATGCAAATCCTAAAGCTTTTGGATCTAGTTTGTCTAATGAACATGCAACAATCATCCAAAGCTCATAAACCCTAGATCTAGCATATAATAATCGATATTATCATAATAAAAGGGTTAAATATTACCTTGATTGTTATGTAGTAATAACAATCTCAATTCCTCTTGATCTTGACCTTTGAAAGCTTAGTGCCTCAAATGTTGCACCTCTAATGGAGTCACAAACACCATATGCAACAAGATGAACAATGAGAAGTAGGAGAAGCACCAAAAACGTCCAAGAACCCTTAGGGATTGCTTCCACACGTTTTTTGGGGCCTTAGGGGTTCCTTATATAGTTAGAATATTAGGGTTATCAAACAAGGAAACCCTAATTTGACTGCTTAAGCTCCAAGCAGCCCATGGACTCCCTCCTTAGAAGCCTTGGACGAATTCTAATGGGTTTCCCCATAGATTTCGTCCACTCCAACTTCTATGGAGTCCATTAGCCCATTTATGTAACTATCTTATAATTACAATATCAGTCCCCTTTATTTAGTTAATCTCTTTTAGCCACAAAATTAATTCTTATTAATTCTTGACTAATATTAATTAAACAATATGATTTCTCTTTTAATATATTATTCATATAATTTATTAATAAATCATATTTAATCCTATTTCTCCTCAGTTCATCCTATCAGTTGCTATGGTGAAGGCAACCCAAAAGGACCATGCTCACAATCGGTTCAAGTACATACCAAAATTGTTATGGTCTCAGACACCTAATCCAACACTATTGTGATCTTTTGTATATTAGGCGGTTATTATATATATATATATATATATATATATATATATATATATATATATATATATATATATATATATATATATAATATCAGATCCCGTATCTTTATGATAAGATCAGTTCTTAGTATAGATTAGATACAATCCTGTAAATCAAGGGATATACATGTATAGATTAGTATATATACTACATTAGGGAAAACTCTAATGTAGAGAGGCCATGTGCTAGTTCATGGCTTTGTGTCAATTGTCGTTGTGGCAAACCCCGTCTTCTTGGTGAACACAAAACCTCTTTTCTTGGTGAAAGGAACATTTGGTGAACCTCTGTGTTATTTACTTTCTGTTGATTATTCCATTTAGATAAGTTTTACATTTCTTGTTCATACTTGAAGTTTACCCGATCATAATACAAACCTTCAAAGACATGTAGAAAGATTAGTGTAACATCCCGATGATGAGGTACTTCTAATTTTGATCCTATAAGTTAATTATATTGAAATTTGAACCCTTAGTAAAAGAAAGAGTACAATGAGGGCCCTAGTGGCATTTTCGTAATTTGAGTGTTGGGGGAGTACGCCATGCGTACGTGTGTACGCAGAGCGTACTAGGGCGTGCCCTATTATGCTGGGTGTATATCTGTACGTAGGGCGTACGTTCTAGGCATGAAAACCCTAATTTTAAGGGTTTGGCTCATATTTAAGCACCACTATAAATCATGTTGACCCTACTTCCGGTATCGATGTACACTTGTTCAACACGGTTTTGGCTAATGAAACCGGTGATGTGCAATGGGTCATTTAGATCCCAGTGCTCTGGCCTGGGGTCCTTCATTGAAAATGCTATGTTGAGGATGTTTTGATGGTATATCTTTGCGCCTACGTGCTGGCTCTGGCGGTTGCTACATGAGCGGGGCCCTGTGATGGTAAGTATCCCTGCCCTCCTTTCGTGGTCCTTTCCCCGATCCTTTTGATTCTTAGGCTGGTACTTATCCTCATCAAATTTGGCCCTGGGATCTTTTTCTATGTCGACTATGTTTCCAACTAGTTGTTTCTCGTCAATTTCCCGCTTCAATACCGTGCACTCGTTGGTATCATGAGTTTTGCTTTTATGATACTCACATAACTTGGTCTTGTCCTTGCTCTCCTTTGTTGTATTCTTGTTGATTGCATGGACATCGTTATGACTACTCCTGTTATCATCCATATTGAACGGTCTATACCTCCGTGACATGTGCCTGGAATGGCGATTGTGCCTCTGTTCGTTGCCATCTTGCCTCTCTTGTTGGGCTAAGCTTGGCCGGGATGCCGCTTCCTCTTGCATGATGTATGTGTTGGATACAGCTTTGAGATTGGCCTCCTTTCGCTCTTCCCCTTCGATTTCTCTCAAGTATTTCTCCACATGTAACTTGAGTTCATCCCTGGATCTGGGGACTGTTCCTTGCATCTTACTCGATAGGGGTCCAGGAAGTAGACCTTGGGCGAAGGCGTCTGTCATCAGGAACTCTTCATGTCCTGGAACATTCAAGGTAGCTAGCATGAATCGATCATAATAGTCACGAATCGATTCTCCTTCTTTTTGTTTACACGCCATCACAGAGTCGGCGTCCCCTTTTCCTTTCCTCAACTGCATGAAGTTGTTGAGGATAAGGTATTTCAGCTGTTCAAAACTCGAGATACTGCCTGGCCTTAGAGACTTGAACCACTTGCCTGCATTTCCCATTAAGGTGCAGGGGAAATAAGTGCACGTGAAGCGACGATCCATCTTAATAGATGTCATCGTCCACTAGTAGTTATCGATGTGGTCGTCTGGGTCTGTAGTACCGTCATACTTTGGCATGTTCGGGATCATCGCAGTGTGCGGGATCTCGTATTGTAGCAGTTCATGGCTGAAATTAGAGCTTGCACTTCGCATAGGGTTGTCCATGTATGAGTATGACGTACCGCCATAGGCCATATGTTTTTGCATCTGATAGGGGCTTGCGTACATCTGATTATGCATGGACGCCGACGAGATGTACGGTTGATACTAATGTAGGTTTAGCGGCAATCCAAATTGCTGGATTCTGTATTGCCCCGCTGGGGGAGCCATATATGGGTTTGCCCTTGTGTACTGCTGCGTGTACAGATTAAACGATTGAGTGGCTACTGCGAAGGGGTTGAATTCAGATACTACTGACAACTGAACGCCGAATCCATAAGAACCGGATCCCTGGTTGGTCGAGGTCTGCGCCCCTGTGGCTTGCGGCTGAGACAGTGCAGGGATTGAACTTAGTGTCTGTTGTACAAACGGGGTGAAGATCGGTGGGGGTTACACAAATAGTGGCACTTGAGGCAAACCTACCATGGTGGCGTGTGGGTAGACCATCAGGGGATATTGTGGCTGCGGTTGAATAGTGTGAGGGATCTAGGTGCCGGTGCCCAAAGTTTGTGGGAAGGACTGTTGCTACGAAACAGAGATCGTTGTTTGTGGTGTTGCGATAATTTGTGGAGTTGTGGTTACAATCACTACTTGCGGAGCTGGGTTAGTTGTTGGGCGCGATAGGCTGGCTATATAAGTTGTCGCCGTTTCAGCTGCAGAGCTGGATGGCGTCAGTGAAACTCGTGTATGGTTTGACGCGTGTTCTTTCTCAACGGAAGTTTTCCCCCCATCAAATGGCTGCATTGGACATAGTGGACTCCTCTCCGCTGCTCCTGCCACCACTGGGATTTCACCTGCCATCGTTGCTCTTTCGGTTTGCTTCGTGGATGTATCGTTCTAGAGATACGCCCGGATGGCGCCATATGTTGTGATATTTTGGAGATGATAGAATTGAGATTGCTGGTGAGTTTCGTATAAGTTCTTACTCCTGAAATCACAGTACAAAAGAGAAAGAGGATTGTTAGTCGACGTCCAGGAGGAATTCCCGGGACGAAGCTCCGACGATTAAGTTAGAATGAAATCTGAGAGAAGTAAGAGTAAATCACAGGAAAAAGAGTTACGTCCCCTTATTCATGAGGAAGAAGGATCCTTTTATACTTGTTTGAGAGGCATGTGCCTCTCAACTGATTCTGTTGAGCATTCCCTCGTGAGGTGCGACGTGGCGGACCCATATTGGAGGGTCCTTCATCACGTCTTTTTTCCTCGTCCCCTCATTGGCTAGAGGGGAATCTTTAATATTATGATGATCGTGACTATCGTCGGATGGGCATGTGGAACACTCTAATTGGTCCCATGGTTGTCGGGGTATTATTACTTGGAGAAGAGGTTAAGGCGTGGTTCTGCACCTTAACCTCCATACCAGTGATCTTCGCGTTGGCGAAGGCCCAACCTTGGCTTCGGACTGGGTCTAACCAGGTTCTGACCAGGCCAAGCTTGGCACTAGTTAGACTTCTCCTTTTTTGACGTTCTCCCTGGGGGATACGTTAACACCGAGTATCATCAGGTGAGAGTAAGATAGGAGGACGTGGAGAAGACCATGTTCTGGACTCGTTATGGGCATTACAATTTCGTGGTGATGCCATTTGATCTCACCAATGCGCCTGATGTGTTTATGGATTTGATGAATCGAGTATGCAGGCCGATGCTTGACCGATCTGTTATCGTGTTTATTGATGATATTTTGGTATATTCCAAGACCAGAGAGTAGCATGAGGAGCACCTTTGAGAGCTTCTGGGAGTTTTGAGACAGAAACAACTTTATGCCAAGTTCTCAAAGTGTGAGTTTTGGTTACGAGAGGTCCAGTTCCTAGGGAAACTCGTTAACCAAGATGGGATTTTGGTCGATCCGGCCAAGATCGAGGCATTGATCTAGTGGGAGGTTTTGAAATCTCCCTCGGAGATGAGGAGTTTCTTGGGTTTGGCAGGGTACTATTGGAGATTTATTAAGGATTTCTCCAAGATTGCAGTTCTCATCACTCGTCTGCCGAGGAAGGGAGTGGATTTCTGATGGGGCCCTGAGCAGCAGTCAGCGTTTAAGACTCTTCGGTACAGGTTATGTGACGGCCCGGTATTGAACCTTTCGGAGGGATTTGAGGATTTTATAGTGTTCTGTGATGCATCCGTCACCGGTTTGGGGGCGACTCTTATGCACAGAGGACGAGTGATCGCTTATGTTTTGCGGCAGCTGAAGCCGCATGAGACGCGATATCCCACGCATGGTCTGAAGTTTGGGGAAGTGGTGTTTGCCCTTAGGATTTGGAGACATTATCTATATGGGGTCCGTTGTATTGCCTACACGGATCATAAGAGTTTGAGATATCTTATGGATCGGCTAAACTTGAACACGAGGCAACGCAGGTGGCTGGACGTAGTCAAGGATTATGAATGCGAGATCCTTTATCATCCGGGTAAAGGGAATGTAGTAGCGGATGCATTGAGCCACAATTCGGCTAGATCTTCAGTTGGAGAGATGTGTATGAGGATATACGTTGATTCTCTAATATTGGTTTTGATCAGAAAGGTTCAGGCAGAGAGAGTTCGGAAAGAGAACTGGAAACATGAGAGGATCAGGGGTGAGATCGACAGGTTTGTCACTGATAGTCCAGGGTTATTGACCCAGTTTGTTTGGGTGTAAGTTCCAGTTTCAGGCGGGATCAGACAGATAGTGTTGGAGGAGGGTCATAAGTCTCGCTTTTCTATACACCCGGGGGCCACCAAGTTGTATCGGGATTTGAGATTGAGTTACTGGTGGCTGTGTATGAAGAGGGAGATAGCCTGGTATGTCGAGAGGTGCTTGACCTATATGATGGTCAAGGCCGAGCATCAGAGGCCGCATGGCAAGTTGCAGCCTCTGGAGGTTCCCATGTGGAAGTGGGAGCATATCACCATGGATTTTATCACCAAGTTGTCGAAGACGGCCAAGGGTTTTGATGCTATATGGGTCATCGTGAATCGATTGACCAAGATTTCCCACTTTTTGGCCATTCGGGACAGCTCTTCGGTCAAAAAGTTGGCCGATGTGTATGTCCGTGAGATTGTTGCCCGTCATGGGGTTCCGGTCTCCATTTTTTTAGACTGAGATGTTCGGTTAACTTCCCATTTGTGGCAGAAGTTCCACGAGGAACTGGGCACGAGGTTACATTTTAGCACTGCATATCATCCACAGATTGATAGCCAGAGTGAGCGGACTATTCAAACCCTTGAGGATATGTTGTGGGCCTGTGTTATTGATTTCGGTGGGAGTTGGGATTCCTACCTACCTCTTGTGGAGTTCTCCTACAACAACATCTATCACTCCAACATTGGTGCCCCTCCATTTGAGCTCTTGTATGGTCGGAGACGTTGTACCACGGTTTGTTAGGGAGAGGTTGGTCATAGGGTCATGGGAAGGACCGAACTAGTCCTTCAGACCATGGAGCTTATTTAGCAGATTAGACAGAGATTGCAGACCGCTCAGAGTCGACAGAAGAGCTATGTTGACCGACACCGATCAGAGTTGGAGTTTCAGGTCGGTGATATGGTGCTCCGGAAGGTCTAGCCCTGAAAGTGGGTGATATGCTTCAGGAAGAGGGGGAAATTAGGTCCCCGGTATATTGGACCTTTCCGTGTGATCGCCAGGATAGGCAGGGTGGCCTATCGGTTGGATTTGCTGAGTGACCTCAGTTAGATCCACAACACTTTCCATGTCTCTCAGTTGCAGTAGTGTGTGTTGGACAGTGAGACACTGGTTCTTTTAGATGATATTCAGGTTGATGAGCGCCTGAATTATACTGAGAGTTCGGTAGTTATTTTGGAAAGAAAGATGAAGGTCTTGTGCAACAAGGAGATACCTTTGGTAAAGGTGTTGTGGCAGCATCGGAGAGGCTCCGAGTGGACCTGGGAGCCGGAGGTTGAAATAAGGGAGCATTACCTAGAGTTCTTCTCTACAACAGACTTCAAGGACGAAGTCTAATTCAAGTGCGGTAGAATTCTAACATCCCGATTATGAGGTACTTCTAATTTTGATTCTATAAGTTAATTATATTGCAATTTGGACCCTTAGTAAAAGAAAGAGGGCAATGAGGGCCCTAGTGGCATTTTCGTAATTTGGGTGTTAGGGGAGTACGTCATGTGTACGTGTGTACGATGAGCAATGTGAACCCTAATTTTTAGGGTTTAGCTAATATTTAAACCCCATTATAGCCTCATTTCGCTCACTTCATTAGCCTCCATCCTCTTAGAACGTTTTTGTAACCTAAATCTATCTTGTGAAGTATTTCTAAGATTAAGAGTGTGTGCTTTGTGCTTTTGAAGAAGGAAGGAAGGAAGGAGATACCATCTTGGAGGAGTGCAGCTCTTTAGATCCAAAATCATACCACCTGTTGGTATCCTTTGGAGGTACAAAGTTCTGAGCTTGGTGAAGTTTCTTTTAGATCTTGTTATGGGCTTGGTTTTAGGTCCTTTTTGTCCCAAATGTGGTGTCTCATGAGCATAGCATGTTCTTGACCCAATAAGTCGTCCTTTCAGACCTTTGGAAGGCTCTCGAGTCATTAAAATGGGTTCCAAATGGTTGGTTTTGCTCCATGCATCATTTAGAAGGTCTTAATGCATTAAGATGTTGAGTTTTGGTGTTTTAAGCACTTATTGGACATGCAAGGTCATAAAGTTGGAAACTTTATGACTCTTTATGATATTTTGGCCATGGATCTGCAATACGACGCATTATGTTGAAGTATTAAGCTCTTAATTTGAAAAGAGAAATCTTGTGAGTACGTCGTGCGTACCTATGTGTACGCCGAGCGTACTCAGTGAGCCACCCCGTTCTAGTCAACACGAGTACGCACCGTTTACCTCCAGAGTATGTCTCGCGTACGTTCACTGGTTCGACAGGGCTGAGTTGACTCGGTTGGGTTGACTCAGTTGACTTTGACCGATTTGACTTTGACTTTGACCAAGGGGTATTTTGGGTATTTTGAATGGTGTTTGAGAATTGGTCATTTCGATGAATAGGAGACGGTTAGAGCTGATATTCGGAGTCGGGACCTCATCAACTATTGTTCATACCATGAGGTGAGTTTTCCTCATTGTACTTGCGGGTCGAAGGCACCAAGGCCAGCCCATTGGATTAGATATCATGTTATGTGATAGTATGTTATTGTGCGGTAGTGATATGTTAGATCGGTATCCCAGTATATAGGATGATGCTATGCTTAGTAATCGGTTATTGGATTAGATCTATTTGTTGTTGAGGAGCGATTTCGAGGGCGAAATCTAATTCAAGTGGGGGAGAATTGTAACATCTGGATTTTCAGGGACATTATTGTGTATGTTAATCTTGAGATTGAAGGAACGACTCGACGAGTTGAGGGACCAAATCGCCGAGTCGAGTCGAGTTGCTCGTGTGGATTTAATGAGTGGACTCGACGAGTCAGAGGAGGGACTCGCCGAGTAAGTGTTGTGCAGAGAAACCCTAATTGTCCGGGTTTATGACCTATTTAAAGGCCCTTATGGCCTTCATTTGCGGCCACACTTTCCCTTGAGAGACCCTAATCGATCTAGAGAGCATAGAGAGAAAGAGGGAGCTAATTTTCATCATCTTGGTGCATTCTTGCAAGGAAGAAGGAGAGGGTTCAAGCTAAGCTGACTTGAGGGGCTCAGATCTTTTGCTATTTCATTCAAGGCTGCTGTTTAAGGTATGAATCCATACCTGTTTTCATATGAATAGTAGATCTCATGAATTTAGGGTTTCTTTACCCTCTTTTAAGTTCAGTTATGGAATATGTGAAGTCCCTTTGAGGCTTAGACATCAGATCTAGACCTTGAGAGGTCCAGAGAGTCCCAAGAACCTAGCTTTATGCAGCCACATAAGAGTATTGAGCCTAAGACACCATTATGGGGGTCATTTTATCAAATAGAGCTAGATGTGTGAGGCATGGACATAAAGATCGAACCTTTACGTGATTAATGAGCCTTGTGAGCATAGATCTGAAGTTTGGGAAAGTATCTTGCACTAAAATGGTCTGAATGCAAAAGAGTCTGAATAGACTCGCCGAGTTGAGCCGCTAACTCGACGAGTAGCCAGGGTTTTGTCCCGATGAACTGAGTCAGGTGGTGACCCGACGAGTTAGGGGTTAGCTCATCGAGTTGGAACTTGATGGGGTTGCCATGAATCGACTGGACTCGACGAGTCTACCGAGTGCACTCGACGAGTCTGGTCAAAGCTGGAGTTGACTTTTGTTGACCTTAGGGTTTGGTCAAGATTAGTGAAAGAGGTCAGGAAGGGTAGAATGGTCTTTTACCCATATGAGAGAGAGAGAGAGCATAGGAAGGGAATAGTCTAGCCTTTGGGAGCCATTGTTAATTAGAGGTAATTTTTGTATGTGATTAGGCGGAGGCTAGATCGGTGTTTCGAGTTCGAGATCATCCGAGTTTACCCGAGGTGAGTCTTCTCACTATACTTTACCTAGAGTGGTAATTATGTGTGACCGGAAGGTCTTATGTGCTTACATTGAGTATTATGTCATCCTGCCTTATGTTTTATGTTGTGCATTATTTCTTTGTGATTTATGCCATGCGGAGCTTTACAGACCGCACCAGAGGGTCCAACGATTTATGAGGCCAGAGGGTCCTCAACCAGACCGGACCGGAGGGTCCAACGAGCTAGACCGGACCAGAGGGTCCAACAAGCTATGGGACTGGAGGGTCCCGCTGAGACACATTGACCGGAGGGTCTTACCGAGTATAACCTCGAGAGGCGAATTTGTTGTATGTGGTATTTTGCGGAACTTACTAAGCTTCGTGCTTACCGTGTTATGTGTTATGTGTTTCATGTTTTCTCGGGATCGCGGGACGGCACCGGCTTGATTGTACACACCAGAGAAAGAGTTATGTTTGAGGATCCTGGGTTATTAATGGAGTTGTGTTTTGTAAATTGAACAAACGAGATTTTTATACAATATGTTATGAAAAGTATGCGATTTTTAAATGAAAATTTTGTTTGAAAATTTACGTGGTTACAATTGGAGAGTCTAGTTGGTCAAAGGGGAAATCTAACTATGAAGTATCACCTGTTAGTGATCCGCAATTCGTTTGCTTTCAATATGGCCAAACGGCGCATTGGAAGAAAAGCTACCCAAAATAACTTCAAGAAGTGAAATAAGGAAAGACCAAAGCGTCTGGATCTACTTCTGGTATGTACACTATCGAAATCAATAACACCAAGATTTCTAATTCTTGGATCCTTGATACAGGATGTGGTTTCACATTTGTTCTGATAATTAGGGTCTAAAGGAAAGTAAAGAAATCGAGCATGGGAAGTTGAACCTGATCATGGGGAATAGACTCTCTTCACCTGTTACTAGGATCAAGATTTATGAGCTCGTGTTTTATAATGGTGTTAGGGTTAATTTTCTAGATTGTCGTTATCTTTGTGATATGACTAGAAGCATAATTTCATTTCATGCTTTATTTAGACAAGGATATCATTACTTGTTTGATAATGACAATGGTTCTATTATTGTCTATACGAATGGTGTTTTCGTTTTCAAAGCTTATCCTTGTAATGGTGTGTATGAAACTATTGTATGTGTTAAGAATGATGGCAATAATGTGTGTAACATTGATTCTTCTAATGGTTTAGACAAGGCATGCTTATGACATTGTCGTCTTGTCCATATAAACAATAAGCGTGTCGCCTTACTCCAAAAGGATGGATTGTTGGAATCATTTGACCTTGGGTCAGATGATGAATATGAATCTTGTTTGTTAGGCAAGATGACCAAGTCACTTTTCACAGGAACTTGTAATAGAGGTGAAGGTTTGTTGGACCTCATACACATTGATGTGTGTGATCCCTTCAGAAATGCCACAAGAGATGCTAATTACTACTACATGATATTTGTTGATGATTATTGTAGATATGGTTATATCTAATTAATCCAACATAAATTAGAACCTTTTGAAAAGTTCAAAGAGTTTAAGCATGAACTAGAGAATCAATTGGACAAGAAGATAAAGATGCTTTGCTCTGATAGGGGTGGAAAGTATATTAGTATCGAGTTCATTGACTACCTCAAAGAATGTGGAATAGTTTCACAGTTGTCCCCTCTTTGGACCCCACAACTAAATGGTCTAGTTGAGAGGAGAAATCGAACCTTGTTAGACATGGTACATTCCATGATGAGTTGAGCTTTGCTTCCTATATACTTCTGGGGGTATGCTTTAGAAACAACCGCCCATATCCTAAATCTTGTTCCAACCAAGAAATTTTCCAAAACACCTCATGAGATGTGGAGTGGGAAATCTACTTCACTCGTATATATCATGGTATGTGGTTGTGAGGCTCTCATTAGGCGTGAGACCAAAGGAAAACTAGAAGCCAGATACGAGAGGTGTGTGTTCATTAGATACCCAAAAAATTCATTTGGATACTTGTTCTACAGACCAAGTGAGAACATGGTCTTTGTAGCTCGAAAGGGAGTCTTTTGTGTGTATGTGTGTGAGAGAGAGGGAGAGAGAGAGAGAGAGAGAGAGAGAGAGAGAGAGAGAGAGAGAGAAAGAGAGAGAGCTAATATTCAAAAAGGACAATGCGAGTACCATTGATCTTGAAGAAATTCAAGTGTCAGACAATGAGGAGACTTTAGTTGACACTAGCGCTCAACCAGAGGAAGAAATGTTTGTTGTGACAATTGACAATTCATTACCTCTTTGTTGATCCAGTAGAGTTAGCGTGCCACCCGATTTTTATGGTTTCTACATAACATCGGACGACGACACACTTATTAGTGATAAAACATTGGTAAATTTGGATGAGCCAGCTAACTAAAAGGAAGCAATGGTAGGCCCCTAGGATTCAAAATAGAAAGAGGTAATGGACAGTGAGATTCAGTCCCTATATGATAATCAAGTGTGGAACTTGGTTGATCATGTACCCGGTCGAAAGACAATAGGTTGCAAATGGATCTTCAAGAAGAAGTGTAACGCTCGGTTCTGGATTTGCTTCGTTGTTTGGGACTGCGACCCAATCATCAGTGTCATAAGGTTTAGGGCCCTGTGAAAGGAAGGATTTGGCCCAATTCGGATGTGGGTGTCATAGTATAAGTGATCCAAGTGTTTGATTGTGTCTTCAGAGGCCAAGGGTATAATCGCAACTGGATATCTCGACCTTTTATGAATTTTAGGTTTTTTTTCAGAAGGTTTTAAGGTTTAGGGGTGTTTTTAGGAGCGTAGGGCTTCTTGCCACCTTTTTGTAGATATAAGATTCGTTGGAAACGGACCTAGGATAAGGGAGTTATGGTATTTTGAAGTTATTGGCAGATTTGGCCCTTAGTGGAAAAAGCTTGCCTTTCGGTCCCATGCATGCAAAGGTGGCATGCATGTGAGTACGCCCAGCGTAAGCTGGGGTACGCCCAGCGTAATGTTGAAAAATTGGACGCAGTGGGTTTAAGCTGTACGCCCAGCGTACTGGAACTACGCCCAGCGTAGTGTGCAGGATCCCCAAAACCCTAAGTTTTAGGGTTGGCTCACTATGTAAACACCTTAAGTCCCAGGTGTGAGCCTCTCTTTCATCCTCCATTGTCTTAAACCCTAATATCGAGTTGTAGACTCATTCTAGAGTGTTGTGAGCCTTTTATGTGCATCTTTGGTGGGTTTTAGTGTATATTCATAAGTAGAAGCTTTGTGCAAGGTGATGAATCAAGGGGAAGGCTTGTAGATCTCGACTCTTTGCTTCGTTTCCAGCTCTTTAAAGGTATAATGTTCTTAACTTGCTCATTAGAAGTTGAGATCTAAGATTATGTGGGTTTTGGTCCCATTTTGACCTCAATAGTGAGATTTAGTGGTTGGACACCACTCTAGGAGCTTTAAGTTGCCATTCTTAGCAGTTCTAAGGTCACAAGTTCATAAAAATGCTTGCTTGGTGTTTAGAAATAGCCCATGCATGTCCTTGTTGGGTCTTCATGGATTAAAATGGATATTGGGTCCCATTGAGTCAAGTAAATGCATAAAGGTGTCGACTTTATGCATTAGGAGCTTAGTTGGAAGGTATTCTGAGGTTTTTATGGAAGGAATTAACGAATTAAGTCATGAAATAAGTTTTGGGGAAATGGTGAGTACGCCCCGCGTAAATCCATGTACGCCTCGTGTTCTGAATTGAGGCCTCGATCTGTATCCTTGAGTACACTGAGCGTACCTAGGGGGTACGCCCCATGTACGGGCATCTGTGGGCTTTTGGGCTTGTTCATGTTTGGGCTTCGGACTTGGGTTTGGGTTTTGTGTGTTGGGCTTTTTGTTCAGAGGGATCTCAGAATCTTGGACTCTTGTTTGGGCATGTCTAATTGGGCCTTTGTGGGCCCAATGGTTTTGGGCTTTAGTAGGCCCAATGGACTTGGGCCCTTGGGCCATCTGAGATTTATTGGAAAAGGAATTATGGACTTAAGGATAAGGCCCATATAGTGGTTGGGCCCAATTTGGAAAATTGGGCCATTAGTGGCCTTTTAGGAATTTTGGGCCTTTTTGGTTTTGGGATTGGGCTTCAATTTTGGTTAGGGGTAAAATAGTTATTTTACCCCAAGTATGGATTATAGATCTTGGTTTGGAAACCCAATTGATAATTAGGTGCTATTTTGGTATTGTTAGCTCGGGAATTGTCAGGGCAGCAACTAAGGATTTCTTGCGGTGAGCTTCAGCATTCAAGGTGAGTCTCCTCACTGTTCTATGGGTCGAAGGCACCAATACCGGCCCATTTTGTTTATGTATGGTAGGAAGACCCGGGGGTGACCCTTGGCATTAGGTATGAAAGATCTAGAGGCAGCTCCTGGCAATTTGTATAAAAGACCAGAGTGTGAACTCTGGCAAAAGTTAGTTAAGTAGCTATAGATTGTATGCTAGTTGTCTGTGTGATACTTGCATGGAAGACCAGGAGGTGGCTCCTGGAACTTGTCTGTAAGACCCGGGGTTATGGTCCCCGGCCTGGCAAGAAGACCACGAGGCGGCTCGTTGCATAATGGCATGACTACGGTTGGCACATAGCACTCCTATTGATTATGTTTACGTGTGATATGTATGGCTCATGATTATATATGTTATGTAAGGCTCATTCAATATGTATGGTATGTGGTATTCGGGGAACTCACTAAGCTTCGTGCTTACAGTTTGTGGTTTTGGTTTCAGGTATTTCCAGTTCAGAAGCGAAGGGCCCAGCTTGATTGCATCGCATACACCTGTGTTTTCCGCAACATGTGATTTTGGGATTTAACTCTGATAACTGTGTTACTTAGAAATGATTTTAAATGGTCGGATCAAGTTAAATCTATGTTTTGATTAAATTAAAAATGCAATTTTCATCCTTGATTTTTGGGATGTTACAAGAAGACCGACATGGATGAGAATTTACACACGTTTAAATCTAGGTTGGTTGCGAAGGGCTTTACTCAAACCTAATGGGTTGACTTTGATGAGACCTTCTCACTAGTATCTAAGATCAAGTCTATTAGGATAATGCTTGCCATATCTGCCATTTATGATTATGAGGTATGTCAAATGGATGTTAACACCACTTTTATAAACGGGAAGCATACTAAGGACGTCTACATGAATAAAATAGAAGGTTTTGAACATGCCAATTTTCTTAATAAGGTGTGCAAGCTTGAGAAGTCCATCTATGAACTGAAACAAGCATCCCGTAGCTGGAATCTTTGCTTCCATTATACATCCAATTGATATGATGTATTAGTATGGATTTTGATATGAATGTCTAGTTTCGTCCCTTCAAATGCATTGGCCTGATTCCATTCCTAAGTTAGGTGGAAGTTGTATTCTTCATAGTCTGATCCAAAAACATTATTGATTGCAATATCCATCCTATAAAATACATAATTAATTATAGATCATTCTAAATGTCATGAGGTCAAGGAATGTTGTTAGATAAGGGAGTCTAGTGTACCGTATATTTTAGCCAAGGACTGATACTCACTCCTTCTAGGGTGGAGGTTGCCATCATTGAGCTTGGTCCAAAATGTTGACTGATTTTTATATTCAACTTGTAAAATATGTAGAAAAGTCGTTAAAACAAGTATTTTATATCCCCATAAAGATAAAAGAGTATTTTATAACAATAAATAATAATATTATAGAATGAATGGGGATAAGAGGGGTAAATCAGTCCATGAACAAACTGTTGTGCCGGAAATATAACCAAAGTAAATACTCTATAAGTATTAAGTAAGATTTACGTATATAAACCAACTTGTGACTAGTAAAATCTTGTGTAGGTTGATCATAGTGTGGTTATCTTCTAGTACACATCTAGTAAAGTTTTCAGTATTCTTCTAATCAAGTGAGTTTCATCTTTTTTACTTGATGCTATATGTTTTCGTATGTATGTGATTACATGTATGCTTAGCAAGTTTGATGCAAGACTATAGTTGGACTATATTAATCCAATATGTTGTAAGACTATAATTGGACTATAGCATTCACAGTTTGATATAGGACTATAGTTGGACTAAAGAATTTGCAGTTTAAAGTATGACTATAGTTGGACTATAGTAATCAGAGTTTGTTGTAAGACTATAGTTGGACTATAGCAATCACAGTTTGTTGTAAGACTATAGTTGGACTATATCATTCGTAAATGTATATAATTGTGTGCCTAGTTGCATGTACTGGAATGTATAGATATTGTATGCTCACTAAGCATTTTCACTTACCATTTGAATATTAACATTTTCCAGGAAAATGATACGTCTGGACTGATAAGAGCTCTCGCATGCACATTTTAAAGATTCTAATAGTTTTTTAGTTATTTCATTTATTACATTTATGATGATGTAATTGTTGGATTAGTGTCTAAGTCCATAACTATTTTGGTATGTACTTGACCCGATTATGAGCATGGTCCTTTTGGGTTGCCTTCACCATAGCAATATGTAGGATGAATTAAGGAGAGAGAGGTTTAATTATGATTTATTAATATATTATAAGAATAATATATTAAAGGAGAAATCATAATGTTTAATTGATATTAGTCAAGAACTAATTAAGAATTAATTTTGTGGCTAAAAGAGATTAATTAAACTTAAGGGACTTATTGTGTAATTATAAGATAATTACATAATTGGGCTATGGATCACCTTGGAATAATAGGTTGAACGAATTCTATGGGGAAGCCCATTAGAAATCGTCCAAGGCATGTTCCAGAAGGGGTCCATGGGCTGCTTAGGGCTTAAGCAGTCAGATTAGGGTTTCCTAGCTGTAAACCCTAATAGCCAGCATATATAAGGAACCCTTATGGCCCCAAAAACGTGGTGAACTAATCCTTTAGGGTTTCCAGCCGTTTTGGTGCCTCCTCACTCCTCCCTCTTCATCCAAGTTGCTTAGTGGTGTTTGTGACTCCATTAGAGGTGCAACACTTGAGGCACTAAGCTTTCTGAAGCCAAGGAATTGATTGTTATTGCTATATAACAATCAAAGGTTAGATCTAAACCCTATTTTATGTTAATATGATTGATTGCATGCTAGATCTAGGGTTTATAGCTTTGGATATTCAATTGCATGTTCATTAGACAAACTAGATCCAAAAGCTATTAGGGTTTGCATGTACACCATAGGAATGATGTATTGCTCGAAACCCATCAGTAGTATCAGACCCTAGGGCTGTTTGTTAGTGAATTTGATGCGTGATTGATCGATTTTTGCATGAAAAACGAAGTTTTTTGCCCTCTGCCTTACTGACTCGGCGAGTCAGTGGATGAACTCGGCGAGTCAGGCCGACTCGGCGAGTCCATGGATCTGGCAGCCTGTTTTTGCGATTTTCTTGCCTATTTTGCTGTGGGATAATTACCAAAACAGTTTTAATTGATAAAATCCGATTTTTTATTGATTTTGGGTGAATATCCTTACCAAAATAGAAGATAATTGTCAAAATTTAGATAATCTTTTGTTTTATTAGATAAAGATTGATTATTTGTAATTAGATTTGAATTATCTTGTGAAAAAAGTTTCAATTTTCCCCTTTAGGTTTTATAGTTTAAATTTGAACTTAAAAGTTTTGTTTTTGAAATTTGAATAGCTAAACCCTAATGTTTTGAAAAGTTTCAAAACTTGCCCTCAAGTTTTGGAATTTAAATTTTTTGATTAAAAGTTAATTTTGAAATATTTAAATTCTAATCCCAAATGTTTTTGAAAAGTTTCAAAAACTTGCCCTCACGTTTTGGAATTTAAAAGATGATTAAAAATTTGATTTTGAAATGTTAAATTCTAAAACCCTCGCATTTTGAAAAGTTCAAATTACACCCTTATGGTTTAGTTAAATAATTAAAGTGTATAATTAAAAGAGAGTTAATAAATCCATAAAGTTTTGGCTTACATTTAATTAAATTAAAAGTATAATTTATTAAATTAGACCACCTAGTATTTTAAAAGTGTAAAATACACCCTATACTATGTATATATGACATTAAAAGTCTAATATTATATATGTATGAGTAAACAGTCAGTCTTACCGTTAGTAGGCCTCATTCACAAAGCTGATCTATAAGGGGTGTTTAAGGAAATTGCCTATAAAATGGCGATTGAATGGGTATCCACTCTTACCCACCGTACTCTTGACTAGTGGAGGGTCGTTAGCCGAATGGGTAGGATAGGACGAAACCTTCCATTATAAGTATAATGAAGTATAAAATAACTACATGCTTTTACAAATTCCCAAAATTCTAGTTACTTTAGGCAGAAATGTGAAATTGTATGCTAATCCATGGAATTACACTTCATACCCTTGTCAAACGTTAGTGGAGCGTGTGTGGTTAACCGGCACACTAATTTGGGATTGGCTTTGGTGGCGAAGGGTGGCTCGATGTTTATCATAGATCAATGGAGCGTGTGTGGCTAACCGGCACATTGATTAGGTGATAGTAGCATATTCACACCTTGTTTGTGATCCTCGGCATCCCAGTCGCAAACATGAAGGGCATAATCGAGATTAAACACGCCATTGAAAAGTTCAATGAATCTCAAAAGATCTAGGAGTTTCAATTCTTTTAAAACTTAAATTTCTTTTTCGTTTTTCATGGTGGAAATTGGTAAATCGTCATTTACCTACCTTCAAATATTCTGAAACTAGATTACAGCATCCCTCTTCTAGGTTGTAGAGTATTGTGTTGGATCCTAGCCTTGATGTTTCGTTTGGGTGTTACATCAAGGATTCTAATCAACTTGACTTGAATTTCTCCCGTTTTGTAGATATCTGAATCTAACAATGGTCTTCCCAAATCCATTGGAACAAGCTTTCCAAATGAAGATGGCGTTCCAAGATACGATCAAGGAAATGAAAGTCATGCTTCACTTCCTCCACCTCCTCCAATTATTCTCCCTGACCCACAAGTTCAAAGGCTTGAAAAGTTCAAGCTCACTTAATCCCTATTGGCAAGTAAGCACGAAGATGGGAAACCTATGTGTGCACACGTCTTAGAGATGAAGTCACACATTGATAGGTTAAGGATGTTGGGTGTCGATATCTCAGAGATGTTGGCTGTTGACTGGGTTCTTCAGTCACTTCCTGGTTCGTATAGTGAGTTCGTAAGAGAGTACTATACGATGGTTCACGACGTGACCCTCATTGATTTGACCTATTTGCTTATTGCTGCTGAATCAGCGATGATTTGGCGCACTGGTCAAGCAAACTTGATTGGTCGATCAAACTCCCATACTTCATTGGACACTGGCTACCTTGGAAGTCCAGAAAAGACTGAGCTTGTCCCTTGCTGTGTACCAAAGGAGTCCATTTGCTTTTACTGCCAAGAGAAGGGGCATTGGAGACGAAGCTGCCCTAGCTACCTGAGGGATCTAAGAGATGGGAGAGTCAAGACGTATGGCTCTACTTCAGGTAAAATCCATTAACTAACTCTATAAGTTCCTTTTTTTTTATTCTTAATACATGATGTAATAAGATTACATTTTGATGTTTTGCAGGATCGAAGAAAAGAAAGGAAACTTAAGGAAGAAGCGTGTTGAATCTGATCACGAAGAAATGGATTTCGATCGCATGGATTCAAAGATCGGATTTTTGAGCTGCTACCTTAGAGTTAGAATAGATTGCTTAGGAATATGTAATAGCATAGTTTTCAGTTGAATTGTGTTGTAAGGACAAATTTTTCCGCAATAAAATAAATTTTGAGTTTTATCTTATTTATTTATCCTTGCAATGGCATGTGTGAAAATGGATGTTTGTATTTAGCAATGTTGAATTGGATATGATTCTTGTTTTGCTGTTTGTGGAAATGTCGAGAATTTACCAAATAGGGAGAGTTTCTCATCGCCCAAGTTTCAATTGGACAGAAACTTGGAATCATACAACCTGGTTGCGTGATGAATGAGAAACTTCATATTTGGAAATTAAACTAAATCTTTGGCAAAGTGTCAAGTGAAAGACCGGGAGATCGAGTACACTAGGTTGTGCGTTGATCAAGTCCACCACAAGAGTGATAAAGATATTCGTCATGATTTACTAAAGTTTAGTAAATATGATTATACTTATAAGATTGAGTGTAATTCTGAGTTGATTGAAAGGGTTTCAATTAATGGCAGAACAAATAAGAAGAATCAAGAAGGCAGAAAGATAAAAGTTTCTCCATTCTAAGAAGAAGGGAGAGTACCTTTTATTGTGTTTTATGATAAGTCTTAATGATTAAGAACCATATCTCAATTGATCCTCTAAGTGAGTCTTAGTACATTTGTATGTCTAAGAAGAGGAATCGAGAATTGTGGAAATGGTTAAAATCAAGAAGTCAATCATACTTCGTTTCAACATCGAGTCTTAGAGTTATACTCCAAGATTGTGAATTGAGTGACAAGTCTTAAGTAGGTTTATAACACTCATCAAATGTGGAATTTGGAAAAAGTTTTCTTATTCTTGCACATTTGAAATTGGTAAGTTGTGATGTCTTGGATAAGACAAAGACCAACTAGGACCAATTTTGTGAAGTGTTTAGTCTTGATAAAAACTACACTAACCCTTGAATATTTGCTTGTCAAGAAATGTTTCTTGACAAGAGAACCTTATATGTCAAGGAGTTAGTGGGAGTCTATATGGTCTTGAAAAGTTTCAAGAATAAATCAAGAATAAACCTAATTGATCATCACTAGCGCACGACTTGAGGTTTGTAACCTATCGTGGATGACATAATTTTGTTTTCTGTGCCATTCCAGTTAAGTTAATTATGCATCTGAGTTCTATGAGTTCTCATTTGTATGCATAAAGGCAAGCACCTTGATCAATGGAAGGTACATTGATATGTAAGGGTGAGTTGCTAAACTACTTGGAAGACATGGTGGGAACTCGTGTTACCATGAGGCAAGAAATCAAGATTGAGAAAGTTCAGTCCATATGTTTTTGGATTTGTCGCAAACCTTCGTTTTGGCAAATTCACATTGATAGGAACACATACACCATAAAGTCTAAGTGACATAAGATTTCCCTCCTTCATGAAAATGATTGTGAGGAAATGCTTTCACTAAGAGAGATTTTAAGAAGATATCAATTGTGAAAATTGTATTCTCAAATTCGATTATGATTACGGCATCCCTCTTCATAGTTCGAATTGTGAGATTTGGCAATTAGTCTGAACATTTGGGACTTAGTAACATAAGTTCTGAATTTGTCTAGACACACATATGAGCTTTCTAAGGCAAAGGTGTATGAGTTTAATAAGCTTAGATAAAGGCTTATCAAAGCATCAAGTATTAGAAATATGAACTTAAGGAATTCAATAAGCATTGTTCTCTGGAAGTTCAGCTGTTTTCTGAATACATGTCAAAGCTAGTGGGAGCATAAGTGTTATGCTAGTAAGAAAATAATCATCATGATAGTGGGAGCATGATTATTATGGTAAGTATTGCAAGTTACCGATATTAATTATAAAAAACAAGAGTTATACTTTGCAAAGTCGCAAGGGTTTAAAAATTGTTTTGCTATAATTAAGGGAGAGAATATTATACTTCGTTTCAATATCTAAAGCTTAGATTGAGAAATTTTAATAAATTTAGTCAAAGGATACATAGTGTGTTCTCAAATTTCAATTATGATTACGGCATCCCTCTTCATAGTTCGAATTGTGAGAACGTGACACATAAAATATTATGGCAGAAGATTGATAAAGTATCATATCTTTATGTAAGACATTATGCATCGTGTCCCATACGCTTAGGGTATAGGATCGATTGCAAATGCTATAATATTTGACCATTCTAAAATTCTCCAAATGCCTAGGGCATTAAGAGGGAAAAAGGACTAGAACTGGATTTGACTAAAATAATTAAACAACTATCAAAGGACGATCTAAGGTTCGCCAAGGATTTGTTGCTTGTGAGTAGTTGGAAGTATAGTGTTGAATGGACCATATCGACATTATTATGAATAGATAAGATTCTATTAAGAATGAGTTGTCATATAGAAAATATGGAAATGTTTCCATATTGGGAGTTGGAAATTAAGAACTTAGGTCTAGATTAGAAAATTTTATGCAAAAAAGATGTTCAAAGGAATGTACTTTGAGTGAGAGACATCACATCTATAGAATTGTTTTGTAACAATTTCTGATAGAGAACCTTGTATTTTCATTGGCCAAGTCTTGGTGACTTTTGTGCTATGACTTTGCGAAAGGATTATTGCATAAAATGTTAGAATCTAACATATTCTAGTAGTGGCGAGAACCTTGTGTTCTTACACTAACGATGAGGATTAGGAATTATGAAATGAGCATCATTGGAAAAGTTTTCAATTGATCTATTTCACAAAGCATGGACCATAGGAAACAAAGTGTGCATGCTTGGAGCATGGGACAATTGTTGTTGTAATTCAAATAATGAGTTGATTATCCGAAACAGTAAACAATGAATAATGAGTAATCAATATGGTGTTTGAATAAAAGTATTTTATTTACTCTCAAAAGTTTGGGGCCATATAGGATTAAGTATTATCGTTGTGTTTCATTTTGCATGTTTTGACTTCCAGAATAACTGGGTTATTCGAACCTCCACAGTCGGTCATACGTTGGAAGTAGGTATGAAGGAAGACTGTCATGAATCTGTCTGTAGAGTGTCTGAAGTGTTTAGACATAGCACAAGTTTGCTGCAGAGTTCATGAGTGCTTTGATAAGATTAGAGTATTGGATTAAACCCACGCTCACGAGAATCACTTCATGGATTTTATCACGAGTGATTGTGAGATGATAATATTGTATATTCTTGAAACCGAGACATGTGAGTTGTTATTTGCTGATCGGTTGCACATTGATAGTAAGTAAACGCACCAGTAACTTGGTGTTATAAAACTTATTGTTGTGTGTAATTCGATCGGTAGGAGCAAGCGTGTCACAACTGGCAAAATTAGGTTAAAATGTGAATTCATGTACAATATAACCTTCTTGTGTAACCTTACAACATCTCATCTAGCAAACTTCAAAACTTCAATGCCATTAAAACTCTACTTTTATACATTGACATTTAGGTCAAAACAATCTCATATAAACCCGAAAGTCGATCCAATAAGCCAAGCCCAATCATTTTTGGGCCTTAATATCAAATTAAAACCCTTATTGGACCAAGACTCTCTTAGTGGGCCTTATTGGGCAATAAACAACCTTCTTGAACCTTATTGGGCCGAAAACCCACTTATTTAATCAAGTTGGGCCGAAACCTCCTATCTTTGGGCCTTAAAACCCGAAAACCCTTTCTTTTGGGCCAAAAACTCCATCTTGGGTTTGGTTAGCCCATTTAAAAAAAGGGGGGAAAAGAAAGGGATATTTCACATGCCAACTCATTTTTATCTAGCATACTTCTATGCTTTTGACCACCATACACCCATACATATCCCATCACCTAATAAAAAGTCAAACAATCTCTTTCTCCCCTCCCCTCCCTTATTCTCGGCCAATACACCACAAACATACACAAAACACTCTCATCTCCTCACTTGTGCTCTAAAGAAGCTTCCCCTTTTGTTCCTCCAAGCATTTTCAAGATTTATCATCAACAAAGATTGAGTTTAAGCCTCTTGATCAACCACCATTTCGAGATCTCTCAAGGAACTCAAGCTAGGTTCAAAGTTTCATCATCTTCTTCTTCTACATCTCAAAAACCCCCAAGGTGAGCTTCATACCCCCTTATTTTCGGTTTTATAATGTTTTTGGGGGAGAATACAAGTGCTTTTGTGTTAGATCTATGTATATATGCATGTTTATGTGTTTAACTTTTAGATCTTTACTTGAAAATGAAGTTTATCACTTGGATCTTCATATAAACCTTGAGAAAAGTATGTGTCCTCACATATAATACTTGTAACCTTGTAGATCTGGGATTTATCCACTTAAATAGCAAAAACAAGTGTTGTGACCAAACTTAGATAACTTAAACTCAAAAATCATCCCTTGACAGGAAAGTTTTAGTCCAATCTCGAACTGTTTTGACCTCCTTAATGGTAATATTTTTTCAAAACTGTTTTACATGCAAAAAGTTCAGGTTATTACCTTTAAAATGACTACTCTCACGTTTTCATACGATTTTTCTGCTATTTTTGGCGAATTTTACAAAACTGCCTATCAGATTTGAAATAATTTCGGACCAACCTATGAAGGTGAGCAATTTCACACTTGTTAGAGGCGAATAAAAACTATGAGAAAAATTGTGAACAAAGTAGACAAAATTTCCAAACTTCCAGAATTTACGGATCCAAATTTCGACTTACGATGACTTTTCTACAAATTTTCCAAAAACTAGGTCGGAAAAGCCCAAAACCAGAAAAATGTGTATTTTCACAAAAATCAAGCCAAAAATGATATTTTTGACAAAAATGAGTTTAAAATGTTATTTTTACCACAAACTAGTCAAAAACACAAGTTTTGAACAAAATGGGGGCTAGAGTGTTATTTTTACTATAATTGGGCCTTAATTGAAAACTTTATGGCTAATTGGGCCAAGAACGTCATTTTTACAAAAAGTGGGCTTTTTATATCAATTTTGTAAATAAGCGAGCTAAAATAAACAAAACAATAACAAACGGGTTAAAAACGATTTTCTTATCCTTACTGGGCCTGGAAATGGTATACATGTTTAGTGGGCCTTAGTGTCCTTTTACATGTATATTGGGTTCAGGGTAGACATTCACATTCTTTTTGTGCCTGGAAATAATAGATACGTATAGTGGGCCTTAGTGGTCCACTTACATGTTTATTGGGCCTGAGAATGAGTTTTATATGTGTTCTTCTTTCTTTTCCGTGTAAATTTTTGATTAAGGATCTAGTGAGACCTGTCGGTTGGCACCTTTGAGTGTACAATCGTAGCCTGTAGTTATAACCAGAGTTTCCTGAAGGGAAAGCGGGAGTTTGTGTATAGATCTATACGGGGGTGACACCCCACACCTGAGCTGTTCGCTACAGTTAGACTAGGTCAGTCTAGGGTGACAAAAACCTTATTCTATTCCGGCGGCGTCCCAAAGACGCAAAGACAGGCGAAATTGTCATTATTATGTATGGTTATAGCGACTCACTTAGAGGAATTAACGTTATAAGATTTACGGGAAACCATTCTATTTTCTTTTTTGGGATATAACAGGAAACCATTCTATTTTCTTTTTTTTGGGATAAAACAGGAAACCATTCTATTTTCTTTTTGGGATAAAACAGGAAACCATTCTATTTTCTTTTTGGGGATAAAACGGGAAACCTTCTTGTTGATAAAACGACAATTTATAAGCACCGATACTCAACCATCGGGGTTGAGGTTCCAGCATCAACTGTCGCAGACAACATCGGGTTGTCTGGAAATCATTCTCTTTCTATTTTCGTAAACATTAACACACATGCATTAATATAAGATCAAACACAAATATTTCAAACCATTTCTTTTTAGAAAATATCGGATTTCTGAAAGCGCTATGACAACCATTCTAAACAAGTACAAAAACCATTTTTTAACAAAACTGATTATGAACTCACCAACTTTTTAGTTGACGCTTTTCAAAACGACTTGTATTCTCAGGAATTCCAGTAGCAGGTAATAAGTTCGACTATAAGATCAAGTGGTGCGACTTCAAGAAATTTTACTTTCTTACTTTTGTGTAACTGATGAACAAGATTTAATATGTAAACTATGTAAGTGTGTATTTCCAATGTATGATGTTTGGTTGTTGTGTTTCATTCATATTCAATTGTTATGATACTGTACACGAAGTCATCCGCCCCCGGACGTTTCCGCCGTCCAGGTTCGGGGGTGTGACAAAGCGAGCATTTGAGTCGAAGTTTATCTATTCCTTTTACCCAAAGTGGGATAAAAGCGATATATGTGGGCCCCTCGATGATTTAGTGATGACCCTAAGCGGTTGGCCAAGCCGGGACTAAGTTGATGTGTTCAATTGTAGTCTGTTGTCAGTCGTCATAAATCGGAAGTCGGGAAACAGTATATAGAGAATGATCAAATTCATGTCTTGTGTCTATACGATATCTTGAGAATGGAGGAATATATAATCCCTTATCTAAAGGACACACGTATCCGATAAGATCAGAGTTGACAGCGGTTTTTGAAAGCCACGATTGTTGATCAGGTTCTGAAGTAATGCAAAATAGTTATTAGACTTATCCAAGTGGGAGACTGTTGGATTAGTGTCTAAGTCCATAACTATTTTGGTATGTACTTGACCCGATTATGAGCATGGTCCTTTTGGGTTGCCTTCACCATAGCAATATGTAGGATGAATTAAGGAGAGAGAGGTTTAATTATGATTTATTAATATATTATAAGAATAATATATTAAAGGAGAAATCATAATGTTTAATTGATATTAGTCAAGAATTAATTAAGAATTAATTTTGTGGCTAAAAGAGATTAATTAAACTTAAGGGACTTATTGTGTAATTATAAGATAATTACATAATTGGGCTATGGATCACCTTGGAATAATAGGTTGGACGAATTCTATGGGGAAGCCCATTAGAAATCGTCCAAGGCATGTTCCAGAAGGGGTCCATGGGCTGCTTAGGGCTTAAGCAGTCAGATTAGGGTTTCCTAGCTGTAAACCCTAATAGCCAGCATATATAAGGAACCCTTATGGCCCCAAAAACGTGGTGAACTAATCCTTTAGGGTTTCCAGCCGTTTTGGTGCCTCTTCTCTCCTCCCTCTTCATCCAAGTTGCTTAGTGGTGTTTGTGACTCCATCAGAGGTGCAACACTTGAGGCACTAAGCTTTCTGAAGCTAAGGAATTGATTGTTATTGCTATATAACAATCAAAGGTTAGATCTAAACCCTATTTTATGTTAATATGATTGATTGTATGCTAGATCTAGGGTTTATAGCTTTGGATATTCAATTGCATGTTCATTAGACAAACTAGATCCAAAAGTTATTAGGGTTTGCATGTACACCATAGGAATAATGTATTGCTCGAAACCCATCAGTAATCTGGATTTTAGACTTTCACATTTTGTTTATAACAAATCATGTATTAAAATTTGAAAATTGTTAATGGAATGAAATCCTAGAGATTTCCTTTTACAAATGGTTTTAGATATATTAAAAAAAAAGTAGGATGTTATACTTGTAGACGCAATGACAATACTTAAGAAAAAAACATTTTAAGTTGGAAAAAAGAAACAGGTTCATCATTACCATTTACAATTAAAAACATAAAATCACTAATGGTCATAAGATCACAATGAGACCAACCTACATGTTATGGTGTTCCGTATAATTCGAGATAAATGGATAAAATTTGATGCTCTGTAATGTTCGATTTCGAGTTGAATGAACAAATTTTAGAGTTTGGTTTCAAGCTGAATGGACAATTTCTTAAGCTATGCATATATAATTCCTTTAGCAGTGACAAATTTTCTATTTACATATACGAATTATGCTTTAGGGTTAGTGTTAGTCTAATCTAGATGTTTTTTTTACGTCTAGAAGGAGTGGTTTGGCATTGATGACATGGTTCGATGTACACCATCCCTGATGTTGGCCATGTTGAGTTCAATACCCCAATTGAGTATGTTTTTGCTAAGTCTTTCATCTTTCATCCATTTTTTTCTCATCTTCTTTTTTTTCTCCCATTATAGGTGTTTGGTATCATCCCTTGGCAAAGTAAGATGGAGGTGGAGCTAGGTGGTGCCGCCACCACTTTTTTTGGATATAATATTTTAACTTTTAATTTAGGATTTGGAAGGATTTTTAGGTTTAGAGGAGAGGGGTGCGGTTTGGTTTGCACTCCTTGTCACCATGGCAGAGGAACACCGCTCCCTATGTGATCTAGTCGCACCTCAGTATAAAATGGCCGCATTCTATCTCTTGATTTCTCTCTCTCTCTTTTTTTTTCACTCCAAAATGAAAAAAATAAATAAATTGGCATCTACTTGGCATAAAAGGCAATGCCATTTCTATGGTACCACTTATTTTTGGACAAAACTTCAAAAATAGTCCTTATGGTTTTTGGAAATATGAAGTTTTGTCCCTAATTTTAAAAAACCTAAGAGATGGTCTCTAGGGATGAGCATAGACGGGTACCCGGCCAAATATATCGAAACCGGAACTGGAACCGACGGTTATATCGGTTCCTAACATTTTGGAACCGCTCCCGGAGAATACCAGCTTGCTAAAAACTTTAAAACTAAATTAAGCTATAAAAATCGGTTTATGCTTATAAAACATGGAATTTATAACAAGGATTACTTAAAATTTTGAGAAGCTTAAGAGATATTTTTATGGGGAGCCAAAACCTTTAACCACAAAATAAGATAAGCCCATTTACCTCCTGCAAAATCCTTTGTTTCCTATATATACAAACCTAGCATAAATATATCTTTCACTACATCTAACGATGTGGGATAGCTTATTAAAACCAATATGCATCTTTCTATCATTATAACAACGGCTAAAATGCATATCCATCAAAATTAAACAAGAAGTATATTTAAAAACCATTACATAGCATGGACGTTAAATTTATATATTTAAGATCTTGCCATTTTAAAAGCAAATTAATACTCCATTTCTCGAATAACTATTTGCATACATAGAATTCCAGAGAAACAAGTAACAAAACATGATGCACCGGTCAATGCACATAATTTAAACACCCATAAGTCCATAACTCTTTTTCTTTTTCACAGTGGACAAAATTGCTATTTGCTATTTTCCAATTTGTATTTATAAGCGCCTTTTTTTCTATTTGCCTATATATATATATATATATATATATATATATATATATATATATATATATATATATATATATATATATATATAAACCGGTTCCGACGGGTATACAGCGGGTAGCGGTTCCAAAAAAATAAAAACCGGAACCGGAACCGCTGAAGGTAGTTCCAGTTTTGGAACCAGCGGTTCCGAGGCAGTTCCGGTTCCGGTAGCAGGTACCCGCTTCCAATGCTCATCCCTAATGGTCCCTGCGGTTTTAAAACTTTTAGCAAATTGTTATTTTCGTTAACTCTGTTAGCTTTTGGCCGTTAAGTGAAGGTCATTTCTGTCATTTCACTACCACAAGGACCATTTATGAAGTTTTGCCATATATATATATATATATATATATATATATATATATATATATATATATATATATATATATATATATATATATATAATAATTAGAGATCAGAAAACTTTTTTTTTAATTTTTTATGAAAAATCGTAGCTTTTAGTATTAAATCGTTGAAATTTTTTTTTAAAAAAAACCAAATTTTCTTAAATAAATAAATAAAATTTTTATTTTTTTTTCAGCGATTTTTATATAAAAAAAGTAAAAAAAGTTTTGTGATCTCTAAGTATTTTTTTTATGTATTTTAATGATTTTTAGGATTTTTTTGTTTTCCAAATAACCTTTCCCTATATATATATATATATATATATATATATATATATATATATATATATATATATATATATATATATATATATATATATATATATATATATATATATATATATATATATAGAGAGAGAGAGAGAGAGAGAGAGTTAGGTTCAAATGTTTCTAGCAAATATTGTGTGCCTAAATGCACCAATCACAATTTGGCAAATAATTAAATAATTTATTAAATGAATAAGGGTATTTTTGGGTTTTTTACACATTCAATTAATGGGATCATTTAATTAAATCCCTTTAATTAAGGAAGCAAAATAATTAGGTTTGACCTAATCTCTCTCTTTTAACTCACGTATTCTTCACCTACAAAAGAAAAAGAAATCGGCTTCACAGTTTCACCATCATCTCCATCGCCGATCACCTCTCGCACATACACACCACCACTAAATTCTTCATTCTTCAAGGAATCAAATGGCTTGAAGAAACTATGTAGGTACCGAATACATGATTTCAATTATATTTATTCGAAGTTGTAGTTGGGAATGCAGTTGGGAATGCGGTTGTACAAATGAGAAGACAACATGTTGTTTCAGTGGTGAAAGAAAGAAGAGAAACGATGTTCAGAACCAAGCGATTATGTACATAAGGAGTTATCAACTCCATGGATTTCGCCATCAATGGCGACATTATGATTGAAGAGGAACCATCAATTCTAGAGGCTCAAACGTTTTCTGTTGTTGAAGACCCGAAGTCGTAGAAGTCGTATTCCGTATCTCCAGTTCCCGACCACCAAGAAACTGAATTGGTAAGACTCTTACTAATTTTTTTTGAAGAAACTGAAGAAGCACACCACGTGTTCGATAAAATGCATAGTTGAAATCTAGGTATTTGTAACTGGAAAACAAAAGATTGTTTATGTGATGTAGTAACTTGTGCTTAACTGTAGAAATTATTTACCTCAATCCTGAAAATGGATTTTAATCCAATTGCTTTTTGATTTTGATTTTGGAACACAATCATCAAATTTTTAACCAACAGATAAGTATATATGTTTATGCATTCTATGTATTCTGCTATTTCAATTTCATAGTCTTTTTTCTATTTAGATTGTTAGGTTTTTTAATGCATCTTAATGTCGATCATTCTGCTAGAATGGAATATCGAATTCTAATTTTGTCAGAATAGAATCTTGAATTCCTTGTCACCTTAAGCAGTGAATTACCGTAACCAATTCTGTCAGAAGAAGATTGGTTTCTATTCTTGTTATTGGTCTTGATTCTTATAGAATGACATCCTAAATAATGAAACATTACATTCTTTCAGAATAATATACATTGCAAGTTTAGGGATGACTGTTAATGTTGGTTTGTAGAAATTATAGTTATATTCTATTTGAATGTATATCACATTCTATTAGAATTTTTTATTCTATTTAATGCACTAAAAAATTTAATATTTGAAAGTTGATTATGTTTTCCTTGTGAATTTAGGTTTTGAAGAGGTTGCCATTAATGTGGAAAATGAAGAAAACATGGAGAACGATATTGTATTCTAACAGAATGTATTTTGTCAGAATTTATAAATTGTTTTTTAACAATAATATTCTTTCGGAATATAATAGTGTTTTTGTTAGATTTTGATGTTTTTTTTCTTTTTAACCATTTTTAGTTTTAATCTTTAAGAATAAATGTAATCCTTAAACCATTATTAGTCAAAAAAAATTTAGAATGATTGTAATAATTGTCTATAGTCTTTTTCTTTACTGATGAATGTAAATATTGATTCTTAAAGAATAAAATCCGTATTCTTTAGAAAATGTTATTCTTGATAATATGTTGTATAATTTTTTAAGCATGTTTAATATAAAAAGTATCTTGAATGAAACAATATTCTGCAAGAATAAAACCTCAAATATATTTACTATTTATTGTTGACTTTTTGTCATTCTGACAAAATAAAATCGGTTATTATTATTAAAAGTAATATTAGAATTTAATTAGAATTAATTTAAAAAATTTAGATTTTTTAAAAATAAGGGAATTAATGATCCCTTAAAATACGAAAGTTTCCTTTTTTAAAATAGGTTAATTGACCAAAATATCATTTTGTTGAAATTTGTGTGATTATATGATACATGCTATCCTATTGTAATATCATAGACCCTCAGATCATGATTGTTGATTATATTCATCCGATGGTCCAGATCTGTACATTCTGGCACACAATAGTTAGTAAAACAAAATAACCTAAGCCTATATATATATATATATATATATATATATATATATATATATATATATATATATATATATATATATAATTATTTAATATTAAAGAGTCTCTCTCTCTCTCTCTCTCTCTCTCTCTCTCTCTCTCGTTTCATTATCTTCAAATACATATAGCTGGAAATCATCAAGATCACCAAATACGTTAAGTGGTGAAGCAAAATTGTCAAAGAAAATGGAATCCAACTATAATTTCATATCTTACTCTCTCAAAAACACATACACAAACTTAAACATCTCTCTCTGCCATGTTCATCTTCATCTGATCATCATCTTCGTTACGGTGAAGCTGTGAAACAAGAAACAACCAGCTTGGGGTGTGAACAAATTGATGTCATTAGGGCATTTCCACAAACAGTTGGTGTGCAACTTAAGAAAATCACCATGAAATCTTTTTGTTTTACTTCTAATTGATATCCAAATTGGAGCTCAACTCAATACACAAAGATGTATAATCAAAGAAAATGAAAATATACACATAAAGCTAATAATGATGCTTAACGGTTTCATAGAAATAGGATATTGTTCACTGTTGATATCGTTGGTTGGAACAGAAAAACGTTGTTGAATGCTACGCAGTAATTCTATGTCTTCATCCTCAGATGCATATGTGTCATCAGAATCGCTACAGGCAGTGGATGCTTTGGGGGGGGGGGGGGTCATCGACAGAATCGTCGACACCTGTGATAGAGCAGGCCTTTCTTAGGGCTTCCATATCTTTGTCAAATCCGGCATCAGAGTCGCCGTCGGAGGATGCGTCTTCATTGTATGGCATTTTGAAAGTTAATTTGATCGAATGACAGACCTTGGATGCAATTTTAGGATTGTATCAATTAGGGTTCTGGGTATATAGGATGTACGGTTTAATGAGGAAGAGGCGACCGCCTTCCAGTGCTATTACAACTAATCGTTTGTTCATCCTCTTCGAAACACACTTTTCACAAATTTAAGGACAACTTTACCTTATTCAATGTCATGAGCTTTTGGATTAGGGTTCATACGAAGAAAATGTCACCGCCTTCAGACAACTAACCGTTTTAGACCTCATTCAAATTTCATGAATTTTTTGTTTTGAGAGAGAGAGAGAGAGTGTGTGTGTGTGAGAGAGAGTGAGAGAGACGCATATTAAATTTTATTTTTTCTTTTTAAAAAAAGTTAAGCGAAAACCTCATAAATGGTCCTTAGGATAGTGAAATGAAAAAAATGCCCTTGATAAATACTGACGGAGTTAGCCATAAGGACTAACCATTAAAAGTTTTGAAACCACGGGGACCATCTGTGGGGTTTTTTTAAAATTAGGGACTAAACTTCAGATTTCCGAAAACCACAGTGACAATTTTTGAAGTTTTGTCCTTATTTTTGGATAAAATTACAAAAATGGTCCTTATGGTTTACTAAAAGTCACAAACTCAGTCTCTGTTAATTTTTTTTATGTGCCTCCTCCATATTTGCGTCGGAAATGCCTTAACCAACTGAACTGAACACTTCCTTGTTTTTATTTCCTAAACCTTTCTTATATAGTAAGAAAATCATTAAAACATAAATAATAATAATAATTCGAAAACCTATTTTTACATGAAACTTTTTTTAAATAAAACAAATATACTTTTTTCGTATTATAAAAAAAATTTATACAAATAATTTTTATGTTTTTTTATGTAAATATGTTTTTTTATGTATTTAAAAAATATATTTTCATATAATATGTTATTACGTTGTATAGTATTGACATGCAAAATCGATCGAATTGTTTTTAAAATTAAAATATATCGCATTAATTTTGGAACAACCACATTTTTCTTAAATATTTCTTTACATATATTTGACAATAGTAATTTGGTCATTGTTCCGTTGGTATAAATAACATTATATTTTTTATTTTTTATAAACATAAACAAGATCTCATAAATTCCGGCAAAAAAAACAAGTTATGTTTTTTTTAATACATATTTTTTAAACCGAAAAACGGTTTTTAGAAAATTGATTGGACCAATACAAAAACTTATTCGACCGATTTTGCATTCTTATACAACGTAATAACATATTATATGAAAACGTATTTTTTAAATGCATAAAAAACATATTTACATAAAAAAACATAAAAATTATTTGTATAAATTTATTTTTTTATAATACGCTCAAAAATATATTTGTTTTATTTAAAAAAAAGTTTCATGTAAAAATAGGTTTTTGTATTTTTATTATTATTTATATTTTAATGAATTTATTACTATATAAACTAGGTGTGAGACCCGTGTACTACACGGGTTTCTTAAAAAAAATATATCAAGTTGTAAACTTTAAGCAATTTTTAGTGTAATAATTTTATATTAATACAAACACTATAATGTAGTTTTTAGAGTAGGGTCAAAACAATCAAATTTGTTGCAACATTTATATTTTATTACAACACATATACAAATATCAAAACTTTGTACTTTTAATTTGATGTGTAATATAACATCATACATTTGTATTATATTGGAAGAAAAAGAAAGATAATTTTTTATAAAAATAGTTTTGAAAGTACAATGTTATTTATAACATACTTATGAATTTATTTTTATTTGTTATTTTACATTTATTATGTAAAATATATAGTAATTCAAGATAAATCAGTTACACACAACAAAAATACTTTCTTATAGGGATTTTAAACCTAAAAATATTAAAAATAAACAATCAAATATTACTCTAATAGGGATTTTAAACCTAAAAATATTAAAAATAAACAATGAAATATTACATTAGTTTGTAAAATGAGTATAATAATAACAAAGAGAAATAGCAAAGTATTTGTTAAATACCTTGGAACAACATAAACAACTTTATCTTTGCAAATTGAGGAGGTACATACAAACAGTTGGTTTGTTCCATTGTTTTGCTCAATATTTATAACGATTTGTTCATCAACATTCTTACGACTCAACTTACGTCCCAAATAATACCAAGAAAAATCGGTGCACAAACGCTTAATAGTACCAAGCACAATTACTCGGCCTCCCTGTTAAAAGTTGAAGTTGTTTTACTATGCATTTAAGTGTGATTAGGTAAAACTAAAAAATATATTTAAATATAGCTTTGTGATTTCTTAGATTTTGCTAATAGGTTTGAAGTCATGTTTCAAAAAAACTTTATCGCTCTCAGAATACAACATGGACGATGAACCTTTGCTACGATTATCAAACGGATCTTCAAATGCATTTTTAGAAATCAACCTGTTCATGAATAAAGTGTAATTTTTGTTATGTAAAAATGCATAAAAGCAATAAAATATTAAGAAAAAAGATTGAAGATATCTAACGTTTTCTTGAATGTAAGGTTTTCTTCTATGTTAGCATTGATGAAAAACTTGGTAACAAAGTACCAATTTGAAACAGAGAAACGATGCTGCAAAAAAAATACACATAAATACACACTTTGGTTAAATATATCTCTATAATGAGAATCAAATGTAAGTAGGATGCTACAATTTTGGAAATTATTTTTTGTAAGGGAATGTTTGTGGAATTTATTAATAGCATTAACATTTATGTATTTTTTTTACAATACACACACAGGAAAACAATGTACTTTTGTTTTGGGAAAAATGTTAAAAAAATTATTTTTAAAAAGTTCAATACTATTTTATTATTTTTTGTTAAGTTTTATTGTTGGTTTATATATTTTTAAAAAAAATATGTAGATAATCATATTTAAGGAAAGTACATGCTAGTTTCTGGAAAATGTTGAAGTTTTTTTTTTTTTGTATTTTTTTTTGTTTTTCTGGAAAAAATGGAAGAAATATGGGTTACATTAGTTTTATACATTTTCAGATCTGGTGATTTACTAACAGTATGATCGTTATCAGATGTCAACAGTTTTCCCGATATCTTTCAAGAAAAAACAAACCTAGATCTTATTAACCAAACAACATATATAATTTATTCAATTTGATCAAAAGGTGAAACAATTTCGTGTTATAGGATGAAGCAAAAGCAGTGGGGCAACTTAGGAGTCAAAGATTAGCCAATTTATTGGGATGTTGCTGTGAAGGAAATGAGAGATTCCTAGTGGCAGAGTTCATGCCTCATGAAACTTTATCCAAACATCTTTTTCATTGTGAGACTTTATTAAAATTTCAAACTTTAATCAATTCTTTATACACAAAATAATAATATAAAATCTCAATTCAGGAGAAAATAATAATATTCTCTGAAGCAATTTATATACAGTGCAATATATGGCATATTAGCAAAGTAGAAGTAAACTTGTATTTGTAGTTATGTATAAGAAGAAAGTATGCTACTATTAAGGGATAAAAATGCAGAAAAAAATTGTTAAAAAATTAAATAATCAATTTTTTTTTTTTTTTGCTTCGTGATGTTTTACTCTTTGGAACACAGAGTTTACTGTGGCCATGAATAAGGTTGACAGATTATACGGGTGGAAACAAAAAATAAGTTGAGTGTAGTTGTTGTGTCGTCGGAATGTGAAATCAGGAGTTCAACTTCAAAAGAAAGAAATCGGCTAACTGTGATGGACGGATATTTTTTATCGATTGGAGTTCATTCAAAAATTGGACTGAGTAAATATATGGTAAAATGAAATACCATATTGTATACTATCATATTCACAGATTTAAATGACCAATTTTGCCCCTGTTTACTATCATATTCATATATTCAAATGACTACAGTAGAAAAGATAAATAGCATCAGTTGACATCAACAATTTATAATCACTCAACCAACAGGAGGGCTGCATTAGCAGGGTTAAGGGATATCAGGTAAAGAAAATCAAGTTAAATACACGTACATACATAAGTGAAGAACCATTGGGCTTCAAAAATTTGATATTTTTCCTACAACATATTTGTTGCATTCATTAAACAGGTTGAAAGAAATAGGGAAGGACATCCACATAGGGTTAATAACATACATACACATAAGGGTTTAAAATTTCATTTAGATTGAAGAGTAATTTCACAGATACACATACACATGAATCGAAGAAAATAAAATTCATCAAGCAAACTGAAAAAAAAAAACTGCAGAATACAAATTCAAAATCCAAAACACATAATAAAGCACAGAACAACACACACGACCATAAAAGGTCTTGAGGATCGAACATACACAACCATAGAAACCGAACTGATTTAAACATCAAATAAACACATCTATAAAAACTGACTTAGGGACACACATACAATCAATATTATAGCAATGATGTTTGATAGTACTTACCTGAAATTTTTTTTGTTTTTAATGCAAAAAGTAGATGATAGTTAGGCCAAATATAGAAACACGGTGAATGTGAAATCAGGAGTTCAACTTGAAAAGAAAGAAATCGGCTATTTGTGATGGAGGAGTACTGTTTATCATCAATTGGAGTTCAGAGCTTCCTATCAATAAAAAACTGGCACTATCAATCAAAAACTGTCGTGAGTAAATATATGGTAAAATGAAATACCATATTGTATACATTACATAAATTAGGAACGGATTCTGTGAATTTAGGGTCAATGTAATGAAGTTTTGATGACATACGTTATTTGAGCAAAATACACGGCAAGATACCATATATGTGGCTTTTATTTTGGGATTATTAATGGAATGAAAACAAAACATTAATGAAATTATTAAATTAAATTAATCTACAAATAAATTACAAAATGACATGTGGCTTTTATTTAAATCAAAATTACCAAAAATTACATGTGGCATAGTGAAGGAGGAAGTGACATATGACAAAAAAAGATTTTCATTTATTATGATAGATCAAGTTTAAGAAATAAATGGCAAGAAATTGTTGTGGTGAGTTCGACCCCTACCCCCTTTAGTTTTGAACTTTCAAGGCAAATAACAAAAATGGTCCCTATGGTTTTTTAGATGTAACGAATTCAGCCCCTCCTATACTTGAAAAGACTAAAATACCCCCATATGGGAGGAACTAAAGGCAGAATTTTGACGGAGTTATTAAAAAGGGTCATCTGTGCAAGTTTTGCAAACCATAAGGACCATTTGCATCAAAAAAAAATTAACAGGGACTGAGTTTGTGACTTTTAGTAAACTACAAGGACCATTTTTGTAATTTTGTCTAATTTTTGCCTTCAAACATTAAAGGAACAAGGTACACGTGGCAATCGTTTATCGGAGGAGCTCTATACAGGACCACCCTTTAAAGTAAAAGCTGAATCCTGGCCGACAGATACTTCATCCACGTAAAATCATGTTATAAGTACACACATAAATCAAATCAGTCGTTTAACTTGTTTGCGCACACACACTCCATACCAGTACACATAACATTATTAGCTACCACTTATTCACTTCCTCCTTTATATCTCATTTCCCACATACTTTTCATCTCACAATTATTTCAATTCCCATCATCACTCTGACACACCTCTCCCCTAACTCACTTCCACAAATGGGACAAAAGAAGTTCAGAGGAGTTCGTCAACGCCACTGGGGTTCCTGGGTTTCCGAAATACGTCACCCTTTACTGTATGTACTCTTTCACAATCTATTAATTACTGTTTTACCATTGATTTTCAATATTAATTTACCCTCTTTCTGTATGTGTAGGAAGAGAAGGGTGTGGCTAGGGACATTTGAAACAGCAGAAGAAGCGGCGAGGGCGTACGACGAGGCTGCCATTCTGATGAGCGGCCGGAATGCCAAAACTAATTTTCCGATCGTCAAAACGGAGTCATGTAATAAAACCGACGGTGGGTCACTACCATCATCATCATCGTCTTCGGCTACCACTTCTGCTCTTTCAGCAATGCTAAGTGCGAAGCTTCGCAAATGTTGCAAGTCGCCGTCGCCGTCACTGACCTGTCTCAGGCTGGATACAGAGAGTTCGCATATTGGGGTGTGGCAGAAAAGGGCGGGAGTTCATTCAGATTCTAACTGGGTGATGACAATGGAGCTTGGGAAGAACATGGGGATCAATCAGAAGGTCGAAGGAGAAACAGGTGATACTCCGACGACAATGGGTGTCCCGGAGACGGTGGCCTCAGCCACCGGAGGCGGAAGGTATTGTAGTACTAGAAGCAGTGAGGAAGAGGATAAGATTGCATTGCAAATGATTGAGGAACTTCTCAACACAAATTAGCTAGTGGACCTACCTACATATAGAATAAATATGACATATACTGTAACTAGTCTTCATTACATGAACTACTCCGTACCTTTCTTTTCACCCCATCTGTCGTTATTATGGATAAAATACAATCTATTTTGTCTTTTTTTTTATCGATATATGAATGTATTTTTAAGTTTTCTTATAATTTTTCAATCAATATTACCATTTTCTTTTTATTTTGTTAATTGCTTATTTGGCATCTACCAAACGATGATGTGTCGATCCAAATACCAAATTAGCATACAAATCGATGCAACAAAGCCCTAGATCAACCCTTTCATTGTTCAATCACCATCATCATCACATGGATCTTTCATAAAGTTCACCTTGCTAAAGGACATTGCCAAAACCGGTAAAAAGAGCAACCTAAGTTATTATTTCCTATAATTTACCCTAAGTCAAATGGTTGTTTGAAGTTTTTACTGTCACTCGAAAAAAGGTCATATTCATCCAACAAAAATATTTGAACAAGATATAAACAAATTTGCCAAGTATAGGATAACGATGATATTGAAAGATCTATATAGGAATTAGGTGGCGTTAGACACTTAAAAAGTGAATTAAAATTTACTTCAAATTTTTGTTTTGGAAGGATCTAACATGGCAAAAGATCCTTCGGTTTAAGAATTATGGCAATCCTTGAATTGGATGATAAATTGAACAAGAATTAATGTTCAATGAAGTATCCTATGATAATAAATTGATTAAGACATCTTGACATCAATTCTATGAAAACGAATTATCACTAAAACTAATAAGCTTGAACATAAATATCGAAAAGTACATATTATAAAGGATATAAATTTGTGATTTGGTATAATGGCTATGAAAAGTACTGAAAACTACACGGACATCATAGAAAAATGGATGACTAATGACTTGACCTACTATAAGCATTTCAAACACACTAGACGACATCTATATTATTTTAAAAATACGAAATAACATTTTGTTTTTATGAACACGAAACATCATAAAAGAACACCATGTGATGCATATGACTAAAAGAAAGTACTCCATGCCCAAGAGTAGTGGTAAAGATAAGGAAGGTGAATGTTAAGATTTTATCTAGTTTAAAAGGGAAATGCAATGAAAATTTCACGTTTTAAACTGTAGTTCCTAAAGTTTAAATGAGAACCCACAATGATGTAAACAAAATAATAAGTAACAAGGAAGTAGGTTGTTTTATGTGTGATCAAAAGAGTGTATTTTGTTTGTTTTCACTTTGGGCATGTGTGTACGAATAATGGGTCCAATTTGGTCTAACTTGATTTAACATATTCATTCATAATAAAAATTTGTACCCAAAAATGATGTTACATGAAAACATGTATAAAGTTACTATTAAGAAGACATTTTCATGTATAAAGTTACTAGCTATTAAGAAGACATGAACATTGAAGTATATATCAACAAATACCGAGTGAAACTCGGATTTAGGTATTCGACTAGGAAAAAGACACCACGCAAGGTATGATTTTAGTATTATCAATATGTTTAGTGTAGTCATGATTTCATTCGAGACAATCTGAGTTTTGTGTGGCATTTGTGAATCAGATTAGTTCTCTAATCTAATTTGAATTTTTGGATTATCCCATTGTCTGAATTTATATAACCCCAAGAATATAGTCGAATTATAGAATGCGAAAATTCAGGGCCGGTCCAGACAGTGGACAACCCGGGCGACCCCCCAGGGCCCACGTCTCCAGGGGGCCAAATTTTATGGGCTATATAGTGTATATATATTAAAAAAATTATTTTCTAAATGATTGTTAGGGTCTAAAGTTGGTTCAAACTCAAATTAGCTCAAAAGATAAACAATTTGGATTGTTTGTTATTGCTAATTGAACACGTCTATAATGAAGAATAAATGATATTTTTTTGAATCTTTATTATATTTGTCTTTGAGGGGCCTTTTTTTTTTCTTTTTGCCCCGTGTCCCATATACCTTTGCACTGGCCCTGCGAAAATTATTTTAATCACGATCCAAGAAATTATCCAAACGTTTATTGTTATTCGAGTCCCTTATTCTAACATTAGGTCGATTGTAAAACTTAGGTCCCGTTTGACAGTTGCTGATTGAGAAAGTGCTGACTGGGAAAGGACTGTTTGGGTAAGAAATTTTGACTGAGTAAGAAATGATATTGTTTGATTATACATCTGACCGAATGTGCTGACTGATAAAAAATTACCATTTTACCCTGCTGCTCTATATAATGATGCATGAAGTTATTGAAGAGCTACAAATATCATAAAAAATATAAATTACAAACAAATCATTTAAAAATCCAAATAAAAATTATAAAAGAAATCATTGTTTTTATAAAGTTATAAATAAATTCATTGTTTTTCAACAATTCAAAAAATCCATTCATTGACCATATTCACATTCATCAATCAATTTAAGCAAATCATGGATGAAATTGAAGAATCAAGAACATGGGATTTCAAACCAAATACTAGCAGCACAATTCATCCAAACCAATATCAAGAACAAGAACAGGGGACTCCAAACCAAAGTCACACTTTCAATCCTTAACAAAGACAATTATCTTTTTTGGAATTTTAACTTCATTTAGTTGCAAGTCAGAAGCATGACATTATAAAATGATTTGAGTTCAATCTATTTAAAATACTATATTTGTAGCAGGTGTGAACATTCATAGCAATTTAAAAGAAGGGAAATCTTCGAAAAAGTCATAATATTTCACCCTAATTTACGAAAAAGTCCCAAACTAAAATTGGTTTATGAAAATGTCCCGATTACCGGAAAAAATCACGATTTGACCCTTTTTTTCTGGTTTATCGGTTTCAATAATTATCCGGTTTCATTAAAGTCTCATTATTTTACCTTAATTTTCATTAAAGTCTCATTATTTTACCATAATTTGGGACTTATTTGTAAATTATGGTAAAATAATAAGACTTTATTAAAACCGGGTAAGTAATGAAACCGGTAAACCGGGAAAATAGGGCCAAATCGTCATTTTTACGGGTAATTGAGACTTTTTCGTAAACAAATTTTAGTTCGGGACTTTTTCGTTAATTAGGGTAAAATATTGGGACTTTTCCGGAGATTTCCCTTTAAAAGAATGAGTAGTTCAAAGTTGTTTCTCTCCTTTTTCCCTTATCTTTTCCTTCATCCGTTTTGCTTTTTCCTCTTTTTCCAACACCACTAAAAATGCTCTCATCAACAGACCCTTGCACTGCTTCTCTTTAAACAAAACCTATCATCAATCAATTTTAAGGATGCTGATCCCCAATATAACGTTGCAGGTGAAATGCTATTTAGTTATAATTAGCATCCATAACTGGAGCAACAATAGTGATTAAATAGAAACATAACAACAAAAAATATGTATGAACATATATGAATTCAACAGCAAAAATGATTTCAAGCTATAGAACAGATATGTGTATGAACATATGTGAATTCAACAGCAAAAATCAGAACTTTTCAAACAAGAACATAACAGCAAAAAATCAGAACTTTTTGAGAAGTTTAAACACGAACAGAACAACAAAAATCGGACCATTCACTTATGAACATGACAGAAATCGGAACCCATAAACACGTTCAACAGAAAAATACGAAATCGAAACCTATTCTCAGTCGACTATTATGTAAAAATAAGAGAAATTAGAAAAATCAGAAATCAAACAGGAACATAAATATGTCGATCTTCTATTAAATTTCGCATAATTTATTAGACCTAATTATGTAGAAATCATACCAGATGAGAAGAGGCAGTCGATGGATCGTTGGTATGGAGAAGATCGTTGATGCTTGTTGGTTGATGTGTGGCTATGGAGGCGATGCAAGAAGGAGAAGAATGAGGATGGAGGCGCTGAAAAGAACGGTAGGGCGAGGGTAAAGTTGGAAAGCTTATCTTCCTTTCTCAGTCAGCTATCTTCCTTCTTCTATCCGAATCAGATTTTTCTTACCGAGTCAGATGCCGAAATTTTGATTACCAAACATGTTTTGCTGACCGAGTCAGCCAAAAACGTCTGACCGGACTTGGTCAGCCGTATATCAAACACTCCCTTAATCTCATTGTTATGTCAATTTTCTTACCCATGCGTTTTAAGGAAAATAATTAAATAAATATTTAATAAATAGGTTTCAAGATGCAACACTTATGATAGTATATTTATATATTATAATCAATCAAATTTTCATAAAAATAATACTTCCTTGATCTAGACAAGTGCTAAACCCACGACAAATTAATTAAAATATTTTGTTTTGGTGTAAAAGTATTGGGTGTGGGCAACAAGATGCAACACCAAGTTGTGTCCACTCACATGTCACATAAATAAATGGTGTTATAACACCAAGTGGAGAAATAGTTTGTTTGTTATAACACCAACTTTTTGAAAATAAATATGTTTTATTTTTTTATTTTTTTTTCGAATTTGGTTTTTTTTCTTTTTTTGTTTTTTTCCTTTTTACGTTTATTTTTTTAATCACTAAAATGAATATATTTTTATAAAACATAAAATTTTAAAAACAAAAAAAAGACATAATATTTTAAATCTAAAATTACGATTACAATTAAAAAAACATAATTTTAAACCTAAAATCAAAACTAAAATACCATTCAAATTACTCCTAAAATCCTAATTAACCCAAATATTTCTTCCTAATTTGTTCCTTCATTGCTTGTAGCACCGCTAGATCTTCAGGCGTCAAACCCTCCTCGTTCGTCCGAAGAATTGACAACTGATGTGTCATTAGTTCTCTCTCTCTTTTTGCTCCTGCTTCTCCCGTGCCTGCCTTTCTAGGAACTCCAATGACGACGTTTCAAGTCATTTTTTCTTTCATTAATAAATTGTGCTCGTCGAATTTTGCTCTCATTTCCGCCGCCTCTTTTGCTTTCGCCTCAACCTCCTCTGCATGCCTTGCAGCGCGCCTCGCTTTGTCGCGTTCGGGCGGTCATCGTGGTGGGGATATCTCCTCGATATCATCCGGAATCTCATCGGTGTCGGCGTTTAGGTCGATGTGAGTATGTGCGTCCGACACGTCGACCGAGCTTGAATTGCGAGACATTTTGGATTGAACCTCCGACGATGTAGGCATTTTATTCCACTTTGGATCAGCCCTCAACAACTCCCATGATTTATCAAACTCCAAAAAATGTCCCATTTCGACCCGATATTGTTCTTTTGCAGATTTGAACAAATCGAAGTCGTTGGTTCCGCTTTGCTGTTGCGCCTCAAGCCAGTTGTAAATACCGTTGAATTTGTTGCACCGCTTAGTTTTTTGATTCCATTTGCTGCTTAACATGTCATTGTTGCGATACAGATTTTTCTTCAAAATAACGTGAAACTTGTCGCGCACCGCCCCCCAATAAGCTCGTTTCTTCATTCCATTTCTGCGGAGTTCGTCTTTTGAAGTAGTACACCATGCCGCCGTCAAAGCATATTCCTCCTCCGGTGTCCACCATTGTGGAACGTCTGCATTTTCCGTTTCAACCGCTTTCGATTTTCCTTTCGTTTTTCCTTTCTCTTTCCCTCTCCTACTACCTCCCTCTTTCACTTCAACCGATGGTTGTGTTGTAGGTGGTGGTTGGGTGGTTGTTTGTTGCATCAAAGCAAAAGTAGGGAAAAAAATTTGTTGTAAATTTGGGTTTTGACCAGATAAATTTTGTTGAAAGCGGCGCTTTGGCATGGGATTTGTGGTGATCCTTGAGAGGATAAAATGTTGAAATAATTTTCATAACTCGTGAATCCGAAATGCGAGGTTGTGTTTGGTTGTGTGTTTGGGTTTGATGATGGAGGGGGGGGGGGTGTTTGGGTTTTGCTCCATTTTTTTGAATGAGAAGAAAGTATTATATAAGATATAGAGAGAATGAGAGAAATGTTAAAAAAAATGGGTTAAAATGAATATTTATATAGAAAAAGATTAAAAGTTTTTTTTTAATTTAAGTTTTGACTGTTTGCAACGGTCCAATACATTTAAATTTATTGCGTTTCAATCGGTGGTAACAAGCACGAGGTTCGCCATAACGAGAAGCAACGAGAAGGGGGGCGGTGTTCCCTCTGTTACCACGCTGTTATGGCGTGTCCACGTCACCCATAACGAGCAAATGTTGGCCCATATCGTCTCGTCTAAAACACGAAGATAAGAAAGTTGAGGGGCAAAAGTTAAACCTATAAAATACAGAAGAAAGTAAATTCGATCAAGATTTAAACGTGATTGGTGGTTGCAACTAGCAACAAGACAACATTTGCGATAGTTAAGATATTGCGATCGGGTTAAGTTTATTTGCTGCTAGTTTATAACCCATACGAATCTGTGCGATCGTGTTAAATAAATTATTAATTAAATTATTTTTAATAAATTATGAATTAAAAGATATTCTTTTAGTTATATAAAATTATAATCGTTGATTTAAATAAATAAGTGAAATTATATCACCTTATAATCTGTATTTATTTTATTTTAATTTTTATTCTAATGTTATTAATTTAGGTGCTCTTTGTTTTTTCGAAGCGAAAACGGCTAAAGTTTGCGGACCACATCTGCATCTCTCTGCAGTAGAAGAGGTGGACCAAACGGCTACAGTCTGTAATAAGAAGTTTGTTTGTTTTTTAACCTCTACAAACAACTGCAATAAACTGAAATTAACTATATAATAGTTAAAAATAAATCTAAATAAAAAATTATTTAGTTTAATTATATGCAAATCAAATATAAAGATCATTGTGATGATATGATTTTTAAAGAGGTTTATATAAAAGAATTAAGCATAATATTTGCTAAATAACAATAAATAAAATTGTTGATTTAGCTAAAAATATGTTCATTTTTGTTAAAATTTTGAAGACGATGATTAATTTTCCGGTTAACTTCAATAAATTTGGTAATATTAATGATTAACTTTATAATTTATTAATATTTTGTTATAAACAACATAAAACAAAAAATATTTATATGAAATTTACCAAAACGGTTTTGAAATTATTTGAAATTAGGTAAAATATACTCCAATTGTTTATAATATTTTGCAAATATTATTAAAATAATAAACATGTTGTTGAAAAAAAATCTAATTTGAATAATATAACTTTAAGTAAGTGAGAAATGGTGTGAAAATGATGGTCAAGTGTTGCGCCACGCAGCACACGTGCAACCGTTTTTAAGTTAGAAGTCTTCCAAAAAACAAACAGTTGTGAAATGTCAAGTGTTGCGTGTGTGCTGTGTGGCACAGCAAGAAGTAGCCAGAAGTGATTTAAAAAAAAACAAACAAACAAACAACACCTTAGTATAATTAGAGTGAAAATTTTAAAATTTGAAATTTGAAATAGAAATCAATAACCACATGGCAAAAGAAAAAATAAACTTATTCTTTTATCGGAGAGAAGAAAAAAGATGTACAAATATCAAATATATTAATGATAAAGATAAAAATAAAAAAAGATACATAGTTACGAGTACATAGAAACAGTAGAAAATAACAAAGAAATGAAAGCTATAATACATGTTTATGGTGAAAGAGACTTGCAGAAAATAATAAAGGAAGAACGTGGAGGAGGAAGAACAGACATGCATGGGTCGTTTTGGTCTCAAACAAAAATAAATAACATTACTTAATTCTGAATAATCAACGTTGTGTTATTTAATATTTTAAATTTTAGATTTTTTTTCATTTTGAATTTTCTACAAAGCAAATGCTTTAATGGGTTTATGATTTATAAAATCTATCTATATTTATATAGCTATTTATATATCTTAATTTTTATCTTTATATTAAAGTTTATAAAAATAGTCATTCAAATCAATATGGTTCAAGATAAATCATCTATTTTGAACCATATTTATTTGAAACCCCTTATACCTTTTCATCTTATCGTATTTAATGGATTTGTTAATTAAAATACTTTTACTACATAACTTCTATAACTTTTTCAATTTATGTTAATTAATTCATTGTTAATCAAAATATTTTGTATATATATATAAGGCCGAGTGGTATACATTGCACGAGGAGGTTCGTGGTATATCTGGCAACGGACCACGACCGTGCGCATCATGCTCTTAGGGCCACGGGTGGCCATGGCCCCCCTGGTTTTGAAGTTCCTAATATATATATATATATATATATATATATATATATATATATATATATATATATATATACTAGTAGCGTACCTGCGCGATGCAGCGGCGCAAGATAGTTTCTTTCGGCATATAGTTTAATGCGGCGATTAGTATCCCTTTCGTGTTAGATAGTTCATTTCAGTCTTTTGGTGGATTGTTTTCTGCTAGATAGTTTTGTTCGCTGAAAGAGGTTCTAGTTTCGAAATAAGTATGGTGTAATGTGTAGTAGTGTTAAAGCATGGGCATTGTGTCTACTCGACTTGATTCAACTGCTAACATTAACCAAATGAGACATGTTTTTGACTTTTGAATGTATGTTTCAAAAAGTTATGCAAACTCATGGCACTAAGAGGTGACCTTATCAAATATACGAACGCGTCTTATAACCAATATGAAAAATAACTAAATTAGAATAATTATTATCGGTTCAACAGCCTATTATGTACACCCCATATATAGCATGAAAACAACTTCTTTAAAATATTGTTACATTATGACATCAACATGCATGATTTTAAATAAAGTTTTGCACTGTTTGATTTTTTCCCAGAAAAAATTTACTTACTACCTGAATAAAAAAGCCAACAATGTAAGTTTCTTCATATTGATATAAGAAGTCAGGGCTAAACCCAATTTTAGTATCAGGTCGGTTAAATTTTAGATAATGTTATTCCGGTATTTTAGTCTGTTCCAATAGATGAAACTAATTAGTTGAACTGAGATATTAGCCGACAAAGGGAGAATGTGATGAAAGTAATATAAAGAGATAGAGTATATTTTAGTAAGTAAAAAAGTATTTTTCATGAATAACTTAACCAAACCTTCTTAGTACTCATATTTAGCATGTTTAGTTACAAAATATGATGGACATTGTGAAATCGGCAAATGAGAATGTCGAAGTTGACGAATCATAGTGCATACTTACGACAAAAAAAACACTTTACTGCATAAATTGAGAAATAATGCAATTCATTGCATAAATTTCATTTAACCCTATATATTATCTTTTATTCTATTACACGCAGTTACAATAGTTGTAGATGAGCAAGTGTTGTTTTTACTATGAGAGTGGATCAATTAGTTTACATGAAACCGTTCAAAAATAATATTTTACATCAAACATTACCCAAACCACAAGATACACGATATATTGAAATCATTTACAAAGAGAATATATTATTATTTTGTTTAAGTTTCAGTTAAATAAAAAACATCCTAAATATAGAAAACAAAAGCATCATAAACAATTGGTCATATGTTAGAAAAAAAAGGAATAAGAATTGATATTCAAGTGCAGCTTCAAGTTCTTTTACGATATCAACCATTAAAGGTCGTTCTTTTGAAATCACTCTGCAAACGATATAGTGCACCTAGGTAACAAAAATCAAACATTTGTAGACGTTAATGTTTTTTGGAAAATAATGAATGGTAACCTTTTGTTGTGGAAGATTGGGTAACAAACCTTGGTTTGATCTTAAAAACAAGATCTTAGAGACTCAAGTTTTTTTCTCGAGGACAGTTCGTTCTAACATGGTTTTTATGGTCTATTTGTTTTAAAAAACCCGAGCTCTGTTTATACTTAGATAGACTAATAGGATCAAATCCAAAGTGTCTTGAATTAGGCTGCTAGTTAGGCTACAGGTTATCAAAACTAAAGCTTTAACAAAAGTAAAAGTATAAGTTTTTGAAGGGAAGAAGCTTACCTGGAAATCATTGTGCAATTCTGGAGGCTATGCAGGAAGATATGGGAATATTATTTATAGAAGAAAAACTTATTAAAGGAGAGCAATTTACGTGGTTAATTTGAATTTTGAAATAAAACATCACCGAGGGGATAGGGATTTCAAATCAATTCATGGTATCATTTCCATGTTAAGTTTTTCTTATTTTTGGTATGGATTAATTGTTAATCGTTTTGGAGAAGATAAGCATTAAAGGATTGTACATAATGTTTTATTTTTTGTACCTCTTAAATTTCAAGAAATGATCAAAATGTTTAATAAATAAGGGGGTATGGCGGTTTTTTCCGGGTTTACCGTTAAACCATAAACATAATATGAACAAGAAATAAAATCAAGAAGAGTAAACTTACAAAGAAGGCTATGAGGGGAGGAGCAACCAGAGTTGTATGTGCAACAGCAGCTCTTTTTTTTTTCTCTTTTTTTTTTTATTTTTTTATTTTTTTATGTATAAGGGATATAATATGAAGTGCTTGAAAGAACTACGAATGTAAGAGATAGGCTAAGAGAATAGGAAATAGATCGTTTAGAAAGACATGAGGAGATTTGATAAACAAGATTTTTTTTTTATTTTGAACACTCTCTTGCTTGATTTACAACGAGTTGCATCTATTTATATATACAAGGGATAACATAGGAATAACCTTTCAATAAAGACATGATACCTACTAGCACACTTCTATATTGACACGTTACCTATTTACAAGACATAATATTCGATCAAGATAAATTGATCTTTACATAAAGTATGAAATGACAGCACCACCATATGAATCAATAATTCAAAAGAATTTTACATAAATGGCCCTTGAATTTATTTTATTCTGTCTCTTTGCATCCTAATCATTACTTGCTAAAAGTCCCGATGAGTACTGTCGATAGAAACCGGTGATCCTGGGTCTGTGTCAATCTGTTCTTCACTGTTCATGATATCCTCTAGTCTCAAAAGTGTATCTCCTTCACCGCTGAATGGCAGGAGCATATGCCAGTTTTGATGAGACCAAATTTGTAAGTAATGTCCTTCTGCTAGGAGTTTATAATTTTCCCAACGAAAACTTTCAGGTAGTAAAGGTGTTTTTTGAGCTGTGCATATATCTTCATTTGAAAGATTCTGTAGAGTTCCAAAATCTATTTCTTGTTTGCATGATAACTTTTTAAGATAGCCATGTTGTACCGTTCTTTGAGTGATGAAGATCATTTTTCTAGCAGGTCTGTATGTATGTTCATCCGCTGCTGGAAAAGAAGAAAAAATTTTGCACCCAATAATTGGACTGATGTTGTGAGAGGCGATGTTTCCGGCTGTTAAAATAAATTTTTCTCCTAACTTATTAAGAAGACTTTTTGTGCTACTATTGAGGCAGAATTCTAAGTAATCTATCATTCCATTATGATAAAAATTAATTATCTGTTCCTCTGGCATGTCTGTAGTCTTTAGGTTTATCTGTAACAGGAGTATGGGAGTATCTTCACCTTCATCATTCAATCTCTGGATTACTGTAACTCCTTTATAATCATATCATCTACTATTGGTAAATTATAGTATTCCTGTAATTTATTATAACTTTCTTCGTATGTTAATCCTAAATCTGTTATGCATTCTATAATCATATCATCTACCTCGTCTTGTATATTTAATTCTGTAAATTTTCTATTGATAATATGTTCAATTGTTTTATTAATTTCTTCTGTTTTAAAACTTGTATATGTTTCTTCTTCTATATAATCTATAATACTTAAATCATAATCTATATGTTCTTTTTCAAATTTGCTAAATCCTAATTCCATTTGTTCACTTTCTTTTTCATTATCTGTATCATATATTGGTTCAGTATCGTATTCTATATTCATAAAGCTATACTCTGTATTTTCCTCCTCGTCACTTTGTTTTACTGTTTCTTTTTTAAAATTTATAAATCGAAGACTTTGTATACCATCACTTCCTTCATATATATAGCTTTTCTTTGGAATTAAAACTTCATCTTCTTGTTCTTTCAAATCGTTTAACGACCATTCTAATCCTGCTAAATCTTCTGGATCTATTTTTTATAGGATCTATCATTTTTATGGATTTTGATGCTATTGTATTTACTATACCTTCTATATTAACTTTATATTTCATTCCTGATCTATTACTTGCTTTTCCTAAAACTCCTATACTTATTACTATATTGTTACCTTCATAATTTTCATATCCTTTAGTTTGTAACGCTATTTTAATATTATGTAAATCTTTTATATCTTTTAATATTCCAGGTGTACAATAAAATAGTGCAGTATTTTGACTCAAGTCTACCTCCATTCCTGAGATTATTGCCTTTTTTAAATCTGTTTTCCATGCTTTATCTAATAATAATGCTAATATTTTTGTTCCTAAATTTTTTCTTCCTAAAGCTTTTATTCCTATAATAACTAATCCTAGATGTACGAAATGTTTCTTTGACTGTTTTATCTTTTGTATTGTTTCTGGAGAAAATAAATCTATTGTTACTGTATTATCTACTACCCTTAAACTTTCTTCTCTACTACTTCGTATTAATACTGTATTAACGTTTAACATTCCAGTTTGATATAATATTCTGGGGTTTAATATATCCAGCTGATGTTGGTTATATAAATTTATATTTCTATCTAAATCAATTTCTTCTTCTAATTGTACAATTTGTTGGTTACTATTAGTTCCTGATCCTCTTCTAATTATTCTGTTTATAAATGTGTCCGATGTAATTATATCTTGTATATTACTAGTTGAATTTCTAGCTTCTTGTAATGTTCTGCTACGTCCTAAGAAACTTCTATTATTATTCATTTTCTTGGTAACCAATGTTTATAAGGTTTAGGTTTTCTTATTATTTTACTGTCTTCAATATTTAATTGGTTAATTCCGTTTATAATTTTGTCTAAATCACTTTCTATACTGGGTATGATGGGAAGATTTTTAACTTCTATTAATGTATTTAATTTTTCAATAATTTGTAATAATAAACTGATTATAAAATTAAATAATATAGGATATGTTTTATCACTTTTTCCTGTGCCCGAATATCTAGTAAATCCTGTAACTTCTTCTTTATTATCTTCTGGTTTATATTTTTTAACGTCTTCTAAAGCTCTAATGTATTCTTTAGAGTTTTCCAGTTTTAACTTTCAACGATAGTTTTAACGACCTGTAATATTTCTTCTAACGTATTTATTTTAGGCTCAAATTGTAATAATTGATTTTCTATTTTATTTATAAGTTGTTTTGTCTCTATTTCTATTCTTTTAGGTTTATTATTTTCTAATTGATAACTTAATTGCTGAATTTCTTCTTTACTTTGAATTAATCGTTTTATATCTTTTAGTTCTTTAATAATTTGATTATTTTGTTCTTTAATATATCCTAGGTTGTCTATTAATTTAGTTAAAAACTCGGTTTTTATAGTTGTATTTTTAACTATTTTTTCTATTATATTTTTATTATTTTTAAACTCTTTTTCTAAACTTTCTCCTAGATTAATAATTAAATCTGTTATACCGTTTAAGTGTATATTTTCTATATGTAGACTATGTTTATATTTGGTTTTAAATCTGCAAACAAAATTATAATTTTCAAAGAGATTTTTAGTAGGATCAACGCTTTTATTATATTCAAGATTTAAGAAGTCTAGTTTTTTAAAGTTGGTTGAATTGTATTGTTTAAGGTCGAGATAATTTTTTGATGGATCAATGATTATAAAGATTCCTATCTCTTAGCTAAATCTTATATTCCTTTAGTTCTTTATTAAGATTTTCTTATATCCCTTGACATAACATATTCTTTACAAAATTTTAATGTTACAAAAACTTTAAAATAAAATTATACAACCCAAACAAAACTATCATATCTCCTTAAATTATATTAAAACATAAAACAATCTCATAATCTTCACCTGAGAGAGTTCTCGACATAAAAATATGGACTTAAGCAAAAAACATGCTGCCAGAAAAATCGAGCTTGTCTCAGTCTTTTAGATCATAGAACGTCCTATGCTCTGATACCAAATAAGGGGGTATGGCGGTTTTTTCCGGGTTTACCGTTAAACCATAAACATAATATGAACAAGAAATAAAATCAAGAAGAGTAAACTTACAAAGAAGGCTATGAGGGGAGGAGCAACCAGAGTTGTATGTGCAACAGCAGCTCTTTTTTTTTCTCTTTCTTTTTTTTTTATGTATAAGGGATATAATATGAAATGCTTGAAAGATCTAGGAATGTAAGAGATAGGCTAAGAGAATAGGAAATAGATCATTTAGAAAGACATGAGGAAATTTGATAGATCAGCAGCTTTTATAGTAAGAAATCATTCTGAAATAAAAAGAGGAAAAGCTAGAATAGTTTATAATTATAAAAGACTAAATGATAATACAGAAGATGATGGTTACAATATCCCTAATAAAGACTCTTTAATAAACTTGATACAAAAGAAAAAAGTTTTTAGCAAATTTGATCTAAAATCTGGATACAATCAGTTACAGCTTGAAGAAAACTTTAAATCATGGACAGCATTTACATGTTCTGAAGGACAATATGAATGGAATGTTTTAAGTTTTGGGCTTAAAAATGCTCCATCTATATTTCAAAGGTTTATGGACAGTATTTTTCTGAAATATGATTTTTGTTTAGTATATATTGATGATATTTTGGTTGCCAGTGAAACAGTACAGGAACATGAGAAGCATTTACAGAAAATATTTGAAGAAATAAAAAATAATGGTATTGTTATTTCTAAAAGAAAAATCGATGAGTACTGTCGATAGAAACCGGTGATCCTGGGTCTGTGTCAATCTGTTCTTCATTGTTCATGATATCCTCTAGTCTCAAAAGTGTATCTCCTTCACCGCTGAATGGCAGGAGCATATGCCAGTTTTGATGAGACCAAATTTGTAAGTAATGTCCTTCTGCTAGGAGTTTATAATTTTCCCAACGAAAACTTTCAGGTAGTAAAGGTGTTTTTTGAGCTGTGCATATATCTTCATTTGAAAGATTCTGTAGAGTTCCAAAATCTATTTCTTGTTTGCATGATAACTTTTTAAGATAGCCATGTTGTACCGTTCTTTGAGTGATGAAGATCCTTTTTCTAGCAGGTCTGTATGTATGTTCATCCGCTGCTGGAAAAGAAGAAAAAATTTTGCACCCAATAATTGGACTGATGCTGTGAGAGGCGATGTTTCCGGCTGTTAAAATAAAATTTTCTCCTAACTTATTAAGAAGACTTTCTGTGCTACTATTGAGGCAGAATTCTAAGTAATCTATCATTCCATTATGATAAAAATTAATTATCTGTTCCTCTGGCATGTCTGTAGTCTTTAGGTTTATCTGTAACAGGAGTATGGGAGTATCTTCACCTTCATCATTCAATCTCTGGATTACTGTAACTCCTTTATAATTGATTTCTTGAAAAGCAATCTATACAATCTTCTGCTGTAATTTATATAGAATTGATGGAAATTCTATACAAATTTTTTGGGACACCATTTGCTCAAATTCTTTAAATTGATCAAGTACTGGTCTCAACGTTTGTCTCCAAGGGAGATCTAAAATGCGAGCTTTAAAACATTCATAGTTTCTGTATATTGCTGTTTTTAATTTTTCATCTTTCTTCTCATTCCTTTGTATAAGCTGTACATTTTTTGCTTCAAGAATTTTTATTTTTTGTTTCAAAATATTATTTTCAATCTGGCTTTGTATATGTTGTGTATCTTTTCCAGATTGCATAAGTTGTTGTTGTAACTTAGCAATAATTTCTTCCTGAGCTTTAATCATTTGCTCTGGACTAGTTTTTTGCTATTTCTGAAAATGTTTTCACCTGTTCGGGTTCTATGAAAAAACTGTTTAACCCAAAATGTTCTCGAGCAATATTCATGGCTTCCTGGAAACTACAACATCCCTTGTAAAGGGGATTTTGACACTGTATATATTTTATGACTGTTGCCCAATTATTAAAAATCCCAACTTTAGTGCCCCTGATGATAACATAATGTGTAAACTTCTTTATTTGTTTTTCAGGGGTCAATGGTGACTGTTTATGAAAGTAAAAACTTAGAGCATTGAGGATTTGAACTTTGAATGATGAAGCCTGTGGAACTGTCTGAATATGCCATAAGTTGTCTAGCAAACATTGTTGGTCTTCTGTCAAGTTTACTCCAATCATGGGCCTAAACTTTTTACGTTCATCGAAGCAAATTGGTAAAGTGCAGTTACCAAATGTCATAACTATTGGGTTTTAGGTACAACAAATAAACTAGAAAACAATTCCTAAGTTCACATGCAACCTACTTTGGATCTATGTTTTAACTATTGAACATACAACTTTGAATTGCAAAACAAGAACCCTAGAGGAGAGAGGCTAATTTCGAAATTAACAAACTAGGGTTTAGGGTTTACATACCTTTCAATTGTTATAGCAAACAATTGATATTCCCTTGGTCTTGATCTTGATCTTCTTGGAAGCTTTAGCACCACAAGTGTAATGCCTCTAATGGAATCACACCCAAACTAGCAAGAAGGAAAGTAGAAGAGAGAGGGGAGAGGGAGTATGCAAAATCTCGGCCTTAGGGTTTCTTCAAAAGAAGGAGTGACCAAAAACATGAACCAGGAGGCTCCTTATATAGCTGAGGGATCTAGGGTTTAAGGGAAACCCTAGTTATCCTTTGCTTAGGGCCTAAGCAAACCCAAGGGCCTTATCCAAGCCCCTATGGACGAAATTATTAGGGTTTCCCCTAAAGATTTCGTCCACCCTCTTCCAAGGGGGTTCTAGAGCCTTCCACTCAACTATTAGATAATTGCAAACTAGTCCCTGCACCTTATAATTAATTCTTTTAACCCCAAAATCAATTCTGATTAATTTCTGGCTAACAATTAATTAAACATAATGATTTCTAATTAATATATTAATCCATTAACATATTAATAAATCATTTATATATATATTAATTTATTAATCTTATAAATTAATATCTCTCCTTTCATAATTTCCTTGTCCAGTTGCTAGGTTGAGGGCAACCCAAAAGGACTGTGCTGCTATCAATTCAAGTACATACCAATTATAGTTATGGGCTTAGACACCTAATCCAACAGTCTCCCACTTGGATAAGTCTGTAACTATAATTGCTAGTATGCCTTCTAAATTTAACCAGCAAATTGTAGCTTCCAAAAGCTGTTGCCGAACTCTGACCCAGTCAGTTACGTGTCCTAAGATAAGTGATCATATAACCCTTCGTTCTGCATGATATCCCCAGACAAAAGACATGGAATGTAATGAATCACTTTGTCCAGATTCTATGTTTCCCGATTCCTGATTTGTGATGATGTAGGACTTCTAATTGAACACATCAATTTAGTCCTGGCTGGGCCCAGCACATAAGTCAACACCAAATCATCGAGGGGCCCACAGATATCGCTTTTCCTGTTGGGGCAAAAGGAACGAATAAACGTTGACTCATATGCTTGTATCTTTTACTCATCAAATTATGCATGACAATACGTTTTATAACACCAAGTTACTGATGCGTTTTCGTATCACCAATGCATGACCGACTTGTAAATCACAACTCATATATCTTCATTTCAAGATTATAAGATATTATCGTCTCAGTATTACTCGTGATGAATTCCATGAAGTAATACTCTGAGCGAGGGTTTATCCAATACTCAAATCTCAATTTCTGAGTACTCATGAACATTGCAACAATTCTATTGCCATGTCTATCCTTAGACAATCTGCAATCCAATTCATGACAGTCTTAATTCACTACTTACTTCCAAGAGTACGAGCGACTGTGGAGTTTGAATAATCTCATTATTTAGGAAGTAAAACATGCAAAAATGAAACACAATAATAAACAATTGACAAAAGGTAGTAGCCAAACTTATAAATAATACTTTATTATTTAATCACCAAAAGTCAATTACATTTACTTTGTTACAAGTTTCAAAAACTAATCTAACTACTAAAACTAATATCATCTTTCAGTCCTATGCTCCGAGCATGCTGAATATGCTTAGCCCTACTCAGACCCTTTGTGAGGGGATCTGCTGGGTTATCTTCAGATGACACCCTCTTTACTATAAGATGGCCTTCTTCAACTCTATGTCTGATGAAATGGTACTTTCTGTCGATATGTCTGGTCTTACCATGATCTCTCGGTTCCTTTGTCAAGGCAACCGCTCCTTCATTATCGCAGGACAGTTCCATAGGCTCCTGGATGGTTGGAACAACTCCGAGATCCCCGATGAAGTTCCTCAACCAAGCTGCTTCTTTCGACGCTTCACTTGCTGCTATGTACTCTGATTCACAAGTAGAATCAGCCACCGTATTTTGCTTGGAACTCTTCCAAGTAACTGCTCCTCCATTCAGTAAAAACACCCAACCCGACTGAGAACGGAAGTTATCTCTATCCGTCTGAAAGCTGGCATCACTGTAACCATCTACTCTCAAAGTATCACTGCCACCAAGCACAAGGACCCAGTCCTTTGTCCTTCGCAAATACTTGAGTATATTCTTAACTGCTATCCAATGAGCTCTACCTGGGTTTCCCTGATAGCGACTGACCATGCTCAAAGCAAATGCCACATCAGGGCGAGTACATGTCATAGCGTACATGATCGATCCGACAGCGGAAGCATAAGGTACACGACTCATGTCATCTATTTCAACATCTGTACTCGGGCATTGAGTCTTACTCAATTTGGTATTGCTCTGGATAGGTAGCTCTCCCTTCTTGGAATTTTCCATACTAAACCTCTTTAGTACCTTATCCAAGTATGTGCTCTGACTAAGTCCAATTAGTCTCTTCTTTCTATCTCTCAATATTCTAATCCCAAGAATATAGGCAGCTTCTCCAAGGTCTTTCATGGCAAAACACTTTCCAAGTCAAGACTTAACTTCTTTCAAGGTTGGAACGTCGTTACCAATGAGTAATATGTCATCGACATACAACACCAGAAAAGTTACTATGCTCCCACTAGCCTTGATATACACACAGAACTCATCTTCACTTCTAGAGAAACCAAACTCTTTGACTTTCTCATGGAAGCAAAGATTCCAACTGCGAGATGCTTGTTTCAATCCATAAATGGATTTCTCAAGCTTGCACACTCTATTGGGGAACTTTGCATCAACAAAACCCTCTGGCTGACTCATGTAAACATCTTCAGCCAACTTCCCATTAAGGAAAGCAGTTTTGACATCCATCTGCCAGATTTCATAATCATGAAAGGCAGCTATGGCGAGCAATATCCTAATAGATTTAATCTTAGCCACTGGCGAGAAGGTCTCATCATAGTCAACCCCTGGGGTTTGAGTGAAACCTTTTGCAACCAGTCGAGCCTTGAATGTGTGCACATTTCCATCCATGTCTGTCTTCTTCTTGAAGATCCATTTGCACCCAAATGTCTTACGACCTGGTGCACTATCAACCAAATTCCAAACTTGGTTGTCATACATGGACTTAATCTCGCTGTCAATTGCCTCTTTCCACTTGGAAGCCTCTGGGCCTTCCATTGCTTCCTTATAAGTGACTGGTTCATCTAAGTTTACCAGTGTTCTGTCACTTATGAATGTGTCACCATCTGAAGTAATATGAAAACCATACAACTCAGGTGGCACACTCACCCTAGTGGATCTTCTAAGAGGTAATGAGTTATCGATTGGTTCAACAGGAACTGTTTCCTCTGGTTGAGTGCTAGTGTCATCTAAGGTTCCTTCATTGGCTGAATCTTGAATTTCTTCAAGGTCAATAGTGCTCCCACTGTCCTCTTTGAATATGAGCTCTCTTTCAAGAAAGACTCCTCTTCGTGCTACAAAGACCACGTTTTCACTAGGCCTGTAGAACAAATATCCAAAAGACTACTTTGGGTAACCAATGAAAACACATTTCTCACTTCTAGCTGCTAGCTTGTCGTGAGTCTCTCGTCTTACGAAAGCTTCACAACCCCAGACTTTAATATGTGCTAACGAGGGAACTTTCCCTGTCCACATTTCGTGAGGTGTTTTGGCAACCTTCTTTGTAGGGACAAGATTGAGGATGTGGGCGGCTGTCTCTAAGGCATACCCCCAGAAGTGAATGGGAAGCGAAGCCCGACTCATCATAGAACGAACCATGTCTAACAAGGTTCGATTATGCCTCTCAGCTACACCATTTAACTGTGGTGTCCTAGGAGGAGTCAATTGTGAGACTATCCCACATTCTTTCAGATAGTCGTTAAACTCGATACTAAGATACTCCCCGCCTCTATCAGATCTAAGTATCTTTATCTTTCTGCCCAATTGATTTTCGACTTCATGCTTAAACTCTTTGAACTTTTCAAAAGTTTCTGACTTATGCTTGATCAAGTAGATATATCCATATCTGCTATAATCGTCAGTGAAAGTCACATAGAATCGATTAGCATCTCTTGTAGTTGATCTGAAGGGCCCACACACATCTGTGTGTATGAGATCCAACAGACCTTCACCTCTTTCACAAGACCCTGTGAATGGTGATTTTGTCATCTTTCCCAAAAGACAAGATTCACACATATCATCTGATTTTAGGTCAAATGATTCCAACACTCCATCCTTTTGGAGTTGGTCTATGCGTTTCTTGTTAATGTGTCCAAGTCGACAATGCCACAAGCATGCCTTGTCTACACTATTAGACAAGTCAATATTAAGTACACTATTTCCTAGGCTATCAACACAAGTCACTATTTCATACACACCATTACAAGGCAAAGCTTCAAACATAAAACCACCATTCTTATAAACAGAAATTGAACCATTCAAATCATTAAAAGAATATGTAAAACCTTGTCTGAACAATGCATGAAATGAAATAATGTTTCTCGTCATCTCAGACGAATAGCAACAATTTATTAAATCTAATCTAACATCATTACTAAGCAGAAGCTGATAAACTCCGATCTTGGTTACTGGTGAAGACTTTTTGTTTCCCATGACCAGGTTTATCCTTCCTCGCTCTATCTCCTCACTTTCCTTTAGACCCTGCAAATCAGAACAGATATGAAAACCACATCCTGTATCAAGGACCCATGAACGAGAAGATAATGAGTTATTAGCAGAAATAGTGTAAATACCTGCCGAGGATGGCTTCACTTTGCCATCCTTGATATCTTGCAGATATTGTGGGCAAGATCTCTTCCAATGCCCCTTTTGGTTGCAGTAAAAGCAAACTGCCTCTTTTGGATCAGAAACATGAGGAGTGGAACCATTGGGCTTAGCCTTTGGGCCATTACTAGATGACCCAGCTTGAGCCTTGCTCTTCCAGTTTTGCTTGGGAGGACCTTTCCTCTTTTTCCCCTTTCCCTGTCCAATAGCCAAAACAGGGGCACTCGTAGGTGTGGAGGGTATACTTTTACCCTTCATCCCTGCCTCAGCTGTCTGCAACAAGTTATGCAATTGGGCCAAGGTCTGCTCAGTATTGTTCAAATGGTAAGTTAGAATAAACTGACCATAACATTCAGGAAGTGAGTTCAAGACCATGTCAATGGCCAATTCCTCATCAAAGTGAATATTGAGCTTGACCAAACGCTCTATGTAGCGTTGCATTCTTTGCACATGTGACACAACCGACTCCCCATCTTTCATCTTGCAAGCCATGAGTGACTTGACTACTTCGAACTTTTCTTGACGAGCTCGCTTATGGTACTTTTCCATAAGGTCCTTGTTCATCTCGAAAGGCCAGTAGTCCTCATAGTACCTCTGCAATTCTGGGGACATAGTTGCCACCATGATGCATGCCACTTTGGTAGCATCATCGTAATGTTTCTTGTAGGCAGCAAGATCTTCAGGAGTAGCTTCATTCTCATCAAGCTCTTTGAGCTCCTTTTCAAGAACATATTCTTTGTTCTCGAAACGAAGAGCCATCTTGATGTTGCGCATCCAATCGTTATAGTTTGAGCCATCCATAACGACTTTGGAGCATATATTGAGCAAGGAGAAGTTCTGGTTGGAGGAGGATGAAGTAGAAGTGTTTCCAGGAGTAGACATCTGAAAAGAAAGAAAGTTTTAGTTAGATTCCAAGATACCTTAATAGAATAACCCAAAGATATAATATCAAGGTTAGGATCCAACTATGAAGATTCACAACTCAGAAATGGGATGCCGAGATCCAAGTGCAAATTTCATAAAGGTAGGCGAATGACGATTCACCAATTCCACCATTAGACGAAACAAACGAAGTGAAATTCCTAATTCTTTTGAGATACATTGAAACTATTCAATGGCATGTTTTCATCTCAGATTATGCTCTTCTATTTGTGACTGGCATGCCGAGGATCACAAACAAGATGTGAATAACCATGCAAATGTGCTTGGTAACCTCATTGTCTTTATCATTAACTATTGATGTGCTGGTAAACCACACACGCTCCATCAAAATGACAATTATGAGATACCCATTACTACTCTTTATTGGTGCCTTTTAGTGTGCTACTTAACCACACACGCTCCACTAACGACCAATAAAGCATAATGTGCAATTTCATGGATTAGCATACTTTTCACATTTTTCCTAAAGTAACTAGAGTTGGGATTTTGAAAATAATGTTCTAGTACTTTTAATATCATTATACTTTTAATGAGAAGTAGTTGTCCTATCAAATTCGTTCTGCTAACGACCCTCCACTAATCAAGGAAGCGGTGGGTGAGAGTGGACACCCATTCAACTACCATTTTATAGGCAGTTTCCTTATACCCTCCTTATAGATTAGCTTCGTGAATGAGGCATACTAGCGATTTGACTGACCATATTCTTATACATATAATATTAAACCTTTAATTATAATATATATATAAGGTGTGTTTTAAAACTTTTTAAAACTTCAAGGGTTTATATAAATTTCGAAATTTAAGCTATTAAATTCAAATTTAAATAAACCAATTAACTAGATTTAATATTTATCTATTAATTAACTATTAATCAAATTATTAAATCTTGTAAGGATTATCTAATTAAATTAATCAATTAATTTAATCCTAATCCTTATCCCTCTAATTTCGAAAAATAGGGTAAGGATAATTATCCAATTAATCTAATTAAGTAACAATTATCCAAAAACAAGAAACCCTAGTTATCCTCTTAGCATATTTCGAAATTTATAAGGGAGGAGGCTAGGGTTTTCAAAACCCTAACCCTAATTTCGATTAGGGTTCTTTGGAGGCTAGGGTTTTCGAAAAAACCCTTTGATCCAAAACCCTAGAAATCGAAAAATTGGCCTTTAGGGTTTAATAGCTATAAACCCTAATTTGCAATTCAACAATTGTAGCAATTCAATTTAAAACAACAATGGCTCTGATACCACTATTGGGTTTTAGGTACAACAAATAAACTAGAAAACAATTCCTAAGTTCACATGCAACCTACTTTGGATCTATGTTTTAACTATTGAACATACAACTTTGAATTGCAAAACAAGAACCCTAGAGGAGAGAGGCTAATTTCGAAATTAACAAACTAGGGTTTAGGGTTTACATACCTTTCAATTGTTATAGCAAACAATTGATATTCCCTTGGTCTTGATCTTGATCTTCTTGGAAGCTTTAGCACCACAAGTGTAATGCCTCTAATGGAATCACACCCAAACTAGCAAGAAGGAAAGTAGAAGAGAGAGGGGAGAGGGAGTATGCAAAATCTCGGCCTTAGGGTTTCTTCAAAAGAAGGAGTGACCAAAAACATGAACCAGGAGGCTCCTTATATAGCTGAGGGATCTAGGGTTTAAGGGAAACCCTAGTTATCCTTTGCTTAGGGCCTAAGCAAACCCAAGGGCCTTATCCAAGCCCCTATGGATGAAATTATTAGGGTTTCCCCTAAAGATTTCGTCCACCCTCTTCCAAGGGGGTTCTAGAGCCTTCCACTCAACTATTAGATAATTGCAAACTAGTCCCTGCACCTTATAATTAATTCTTTTAACCCCAAAATCAATTCTGATTAATTTCTGGCTAACAATTAATTAAACATAATGATTTCTAATTAATATATTAATCCATTAACATATTAATAAATCATTTATATATATATATTAATTTATTAATCTTATAAATTAATATCTCTCCTTTCATAATTTCCTTGTCCAGTTGCTAGGTTGAGGGCAACCCAAAAGGACTGTGCTGCTATCAATTCAAGTACATACCAATTATAGTTATGGGCTTAGACACCTAATCCAACAATAATGGCTTCTCTGTTCTGTGTATATTGTGTATTTTTTGAAGGTCCTGTCCTATAATATGCATGTTGAATATTTTGAGATTGTGGTCTTCCCTGCAAGAGGTTATTATTATATGTAATACTCGCTATTTCCATATACGGAATCGAGTTTTGTTGTGTGGGTTTATGTAGATATTCTGTCTTTATTGCTGAATCCAATAATTTCTCTGTTGATGTTGTGTTTCTATCTTCCTCTGAAGAAATGCTCATGGAAGAGGAACTCCTTTTTTGCTGTGTAGGCTGTATTAATTTGTTCTTTCCTTTGTTTTGACTATCCATCTGCAGAAAACAATATGTTAATATTTCTGGATAGCATATCAGCTATTCCATTATTTTCTCCCTTTATATGTTCAAAATTTATTTTATATCCACTTCCTTGTATTGTATTTTGTAAATTAATCCATCGTGTCCTATTTATTTTCTTACTTTGATCATTTTTAATAAAACGAACTATAGCCTCACAATCTGTTCTAACTGTAAATTCTTTATGTAAAAATATCTTAAATTTTTCTAAAGCATTTATTAAAGCTTGTATTTCGTAGTCTATAGAAGTCCAATTCATTCCTGTCTTATTAAAGCTTCCACTAGCATATGAGCATATTTTTTCTGTATCTTTTGGGCTATATTTATCGGGTTTACAAAGGAGAACGGCTCCCCATCCTTCTTTGCATCCATCAACTTCTATTATTATATAATCAGTAACTAATGGTAATTCTAATGATTTGATATTTTTAACTGCTTCTTTAATTACTTTAACTAATTTAATGTCTTCTTGGTTGAAATGTCTTTGTCCATTTTTTGTTGTTTTACTATAAATGGTCCTACTAACTTTGAAAGATTAGGAATAAACTTTCGTGCATAATTAACCAGTCCTAAAAAAGCTTGTATCTGTTTTAGATTTTCAAACTTTTCTGGGAATTCTAAAATTTTTGTCGATATATGACTTTGTAATTCAATTTTTCCATTTCCTATTTCTAAACCAAGAAATGATATTTTTCTTTTAAACAATTCCATTTTTCTTTTAGAAATAACAATACCATTCTTTTTTATTTCTTCAAATATTTTCTGTAAATGCTTCTCATGTTCCTGTACTGTTTCACTGGCAACCAAAATATCATCAATATATACTAAACAAAAATCATATTTCAGAAAAATACTGTCCATAAACCTTTGAAATATAGATGGAGCATTTTTAAGCCCAAAACTTAAAACATTCCATTCATATTGTCCTTCAGAACATGTAAATGCTGTCCATGATTTAAAGTTTTCTTCAAGCTGTAACTGATTGTATCCAGATTTTAGATCAAATTTGCTAAAAACTTTTTTCTTTTGTATCAAGTTTATTAAAGAGTCTTTATTAGGGATATTGTAACCATCATCTTCTGTATTATCATTTAGTCTTTTATAATTATAAACTATTCTAGCTTTTCCTCTTTTTATTTCAGAATGATTTCTTACTATAAAAGCTGCTGATCTATGTGGACTTTCTGATTTTCTAATTAATCCTTGTTCTATCATTTCTGGTATTTGTCTTTTAAATTCTTCTTTATCTAAAGGATTATATTCTATATTTGCTGTTCTTATTGTAATATCAGGATTTTTTAATTTAAATTTACAAATATAGTTAACTTTTGATTTTGTAATATCTTCTCCTATAAGTCCAATTTTCTCTAAGTGTAAAATTATAGGATGATTCATGCTCTTGGTTATATCTTTTCCTTTTTCTAACTCATGTGTTAAAAATTCTGTTAATAGCTTGATTGTTTCATTTTCAACATTTGTTTTAATTTGATTATGTTTTAAAAAGTCTAGTTTACCTTGTCCACCACGCTTTTGCGCAAACTCTGAGGTATTGGTATATTTAAGTGTTGGAAAACTATAGATATGTTTACTAAGTGTGATAAAATTACGTGTTAATGTGATAGCGCCATTTAAGGCAAAAATAAAATTTAATCCGAGAACAAAATCATTAGATTTTACATATTCTGGATTGATATTAACCTGTGGGATATCATATTTCATACTATAGTTACCTGCAAAGTCTAGAAATTGAATACCTGTTGGTTCTAAATAATGTGTGATAGTTATTAATCTGTGTTCGATTGTTCTTGTCATTAATTTATATGATAACTCTTTATGATATGGTTTTGGTGCTAGATAATAAGATATAACACTTTTAGTTGCTCCTGTATCTACTAATGCTGTTAAATCTAGAAATTTATTATTATCTAACCATAATCTACATTGTAGGTTTATCATGTTGGGTGATCCATCTGTTTGTATTAATGTATGTTCATTTGTTATTTGAGACATTTGGTTTATTTCATTTACTTCGTTTTCCTCAATATTGATCTTTTTCTTTTTATCTAACACATCCTCTAAAATACTTACTTTATTTTCTAAAGTTTGTATTTTTAATTTATGTAATTCGGCTATTATTTCTAATTTTTCTATCTTTTCCGATTGTAACCCGAATTTTACTTCTTTATTTTCTTTTTCTGTTTTTTCTTTATTTATTTCTAAATTATATAGCTTTTTAAGGCATATGTAACAGATTTCTGTAAAACATATATTACATTGTGATCTTTTTTCTATACTAGGGTAATATCCACAATTATAACATTTTATATAGTTATTTCCTCGTTTATTTATCCAATTATGTTGACATTCTTCTTGTTCTGTGTTTACGTATGTATATGTTATTTTGGTTATATTATTATCACTATCACTATATATACTGTATATTGATTCATTATCAGAATTATCAGAATTTAGAGGTTCTATATTATATTCTCCTATTTGTTCTATTAAATTACTTTTTTCTATATTCTTATTTTTATTTGGGCATTTGTTAGCTAAATGTTTAACATCACCACAGATAAAACATTTACAATTTCTTGTTTGTGGCCTTTTTACATATTTATTTTTATAGTATGGTTTATTCCCTTTTTTATATGATGTGCTTTTTCGTAATTTCTTTTTTCTTTCATAATGTCCATATGCTTGAGGTGTATAAATTGCTGATTTACAAAAGGCATAAGCATTTTTCTTTAATTGTTCTTGTAAAGCTACTTCTTTACACTTATCTTCTAATATAGCGAATGTATATGTGATCCTAGGTCCTATTCCTAGGTTTTTTTGTTCTCCATATTGTTGTTTCCATGTTTCATGTATATATCTTCCTAAATCTCCTGGAAGTTTTATAAAATATTTATCACATAAATTATCATCCATTGCTTGCCCAGTTTGTGATAATAATCTAGTAAAATCTAATGTGAATTCATTAATATATTTCATATCTGCTATACTTAATTGTTCAAGATTCCTAATAGCTGTATCTTGTATTAATGTATTATTTTTTGCAGGATCTACCCCTAAAATTAATGTTCTTATTTGACTAGTAAAATTATATGGGTTATCACCTAAGACTTTTAATTTATTAATTTCATCTGGATCTTGTGCTTTTTTACTTTGCCAAATACCCAAAGCTATTGGGCCTAAGGTTGTTTCTAAATAAGCAAACATGTCCATACTATCTTTTTTATTAGTTTCCCACATTCTAACGACTACTTGTTCCCATGACAAAATTTCATCCATCCAAAGTTGTGGTTTTTGTTTTTCTAATAATAACATGCTTCCACTATATATATTTCCAATTGGTAATCGGCTACCTTTTCCTTTATAATTAGATTCTCCGTTATATGTAACTGTTGGTTGTGACCATATTTCTCGTCCTATACTGTCTTCTGTACTAGTGCCTGGTTCACTCCATTCCATTTTAGGTCTTTTTCTGATATTTGTCATATATGTATCATTATTCATAAAGACTTGTTCTTTTTTATAAAAATCTGATAACATAGTTTTTCCTTGTGATATATTTTCTACTAATGGTAAATTATAGTATTCCTGTAATTTATTATAACTTTCTTCGTATGTTAATCCTAAATCTGTTATGCATTCTATAATCATATCATCTACCTCGTCTTGTATATTTAATTCTGTAAATTTTCTATTGATAATATGTTCAATTGTTTTATTATTTTCTTCTGTTTTAAAACTTGTATATGTTTCTTCTTCTATATAATCTATAATACTTAAATCATAATCTATATGTTCTTCTTTTTCAAATTTGCTAAATCCTAATTCCATTGGTTCACTTTCTTTTTCATTATCTGTATCATATATTGGTTCAGTATCGTATTCTATATTCATAAAGCTATACTCTGTATTTTCCTCATCGTCACTTTGTTTTACTGTTTCTTTTTTAAAATTTATAAATCTAAGACTTTGTATACCATCACTTCCTTCATATATATAGCTTTTCTTTGGAATTAAAACTTCATCTTCTTGTTCTTTCAAATCGTTTAACGACCATTCTAATCCTGCTAAATCTTCTGGATCTATTTTTTATAGGACCTATCATTTTTATGGATTTTGATGCTATTGTATTTACTATACCTTCTATATTAACTTTATATTTCATTCCTGATCTATTACTTGCTTTTCCTAAAACTCCTATACTTATTACTATATTGTTACCTTCATAATTTTCATATCCTTTAGTTTGTAACGCTATTTTAATATTATGTAAATCTTTTATATCTTTTAATATTCCAGGTGTACAATAAAATAGTGCAGTATTTTGACTCAAGTCTACCTCCATTCCTGAGATTATTGCCTTTTTTAAATCTGTTTTCCATGCTTTATCTAATAATAATGCTAATATTTTTGTTCCTAAATTTTTTCTTCCTAAAGCTTTTATTCCTATAATAACTAATCCTAGATGTACGAAATGTTTCTTTGACTGTTTTATCTTTTGTATTGTTTCTGGAGAAAATAAATCTATTGTTACTGTATTATCTACTACCCTTAAACTTTCTTCTCTACTACTTCGTATTAATACTGTATTAACGTTTAACATTCCAGTTTGATATAATATTCTGGGGTTTAATATATCCAGCTGATGTTGGTTATATAAATTTATATTTCTATCTAAATCAATTTCTTCTTCTAATTGTACAATTTGTTGGTTACTATTAGTTCCTGATCCTCTTCTAATTATTCTGTTTATAAATGTGTCCGATGTAATTATATCTTGTATATTACTAGTTGAATTTCTAGCTTCTTGTAATGTTCTGCTACGTCCTAAGAAACTTCTATTATTATTCATTTTCTTGGTAACCAATGTTTATAAGGTTTAGGTTTTCTTATTATTTTACTGTCTTCAATATTTAATTGGTTAATTCCGTTTATAATTTTGTCTAAATCACTTTCTATACTGGGTATGATGGGAAGATTTTTAACTTCTATTAATGTATTTAATTTTTCAATAATTTGTAATAATAAACTGATTATAAAATTAAATAATATAGGATATGTTTTATCACTTTTTCCTGTGCCCGAATATCTAGTAAATCCTGTAACTTCTTCTTTATTATCTTCTGGTTTATATTTTTTAACGTCTTCTAAAGCTCTAATGTATTCTTTAGAGTTTTCCAGTTTTAACTTTCAACGATAGTTTTAACGACCTGTAATATTTCTTCTAACGTATTTATTTTAGGCTCAAATTGTAATAATTGATTTTCTATTTTATTTATAAGTTGTTTTGTCTCTATTTCTATTCTTTTAGGTTTATTATTTTCTAATTGATAACTTAATTGCTGAATTTCTTCTTTACTTGGAATTAATCGTTTTATATCTTTTAGTTCTTTAATAATTTGATTATTTTGTTCTTTAATATATCCTAGGTTGTCTATTAATTTAGTTAAAAACTCGGTTTTTATAGTTGTATTTTTAACTATTTTTTCTATTATATTTTTATTATTTTTAAACTCTTTTTCTAAACTTTCTCTTAGATTAATAATTAAATCTGTTATACCGTTTAAGTGTATATTTTCTGTATGTAGACTATGTTTATATTACCTAAAACTAATGTTAATACAATATATAGAATAGGAACTTTTGACTATTTTCAAGGTTATTCTATTAAAATGACAGAACAAACTTTGTCTATTGGTCAAAACCAACAAAATTTACATTTATTATCATCACGATCTATTCTAGAACATAGAATGAAATATAAATTTTTACATGTCGGTTTAGTCCAAATTGCTATCAAGCCTCTATTCAGACTTGGAATAGATGTCCCTGTTCTCCTTATTTTAAGAGACAAGAGACATAAAGATTTTCAAAATTCTATTTTAGCTATGGCTGAAACAAATATTGCTAACGGACCTATTTATTTCAATTGTTATCCAAATTTTTCTGTAGGGTTATTTGATAAAAATATTTTAGATACTTTAGTCTTAACTGTAGAAACAAAAAATTTAGAATTTAAAGATGATACAAAGCCTTTAGCAATAATTTATCGTGTCTGTTACAAAACTATGACAACTACACTTGAACCGAAAACACGTTTATCAAGTCCTAAAAATGAAACAATTATTTTTGAAGCAAATACTAACCATACCAAAGTCCACACACCAAAAAGGTTAAAATGGTCTGATATAACTCAATCATGTAATTGGAATTTACAAAATGTTATCGATCCAAAACCACTAGACTCTTCAAAACAAATCTCAAATATTATAGAATATAATGATGGTTCAGTAGATATAAATTTTTCGTCCTTAAAAATTTCATCATCCAGATTATCAACTTCTTTTATCTCAGAAACAAGCTCTTCAAAATCTTCGTTATCAAAGTCAAGATCTTTAAAACTAAAAACTGTTGACTATACTAATTCTATTCCCAAACCATTATATCAAGATGATCAAAATAGTGAAAATAGTTTTCCTAGTCCTACTAAATCAAATTTTATTGATGAACTTCAAAATTTTAAACAACAAATATGAGTTCTAAAGTACAAATTAATTGTTCAAAAAATAATAAGTTTTGGGCTAATATGTTAAAAAGACATTGGAAGATAAATTCTAATATATGCAAAACCATTCAACATTTAGAAGAAACTAGAACTCATGAAGATTATAATTTATACAAAATACTTCCATATACTAATAAATATAATAAACAAATAGAAAAAATTTCTAGGCTAACGATAGGAATAAAAAAATACGAAAAATCACGAAGTCATAATTTAGAATCAATAAAACATATTTCTTCAATCCTAACAAAAACAACATGTTAAAATGAATTTCTCGAATTTAGAATATCAAGTTGACTTTGATTACTTAAAAAATATTGAGTATTACAAAGATTACAATAATAAAAAATAATTATGCAAACGAAACCTTATCTAGTATTACCGAGCATTTAGTTAAAATTGAAGAAAAATTTTTCAAAGACAAGAATGATAATAAGCAAGATATGGAAAGCACTAGCAATATAAGTTTTGTTCCTTGTCAAATCGATGGTAATTTTAATCTAGGAAATACGGATTTAATTAACGAATTAGAAAAAAGACTTTCAAAACTCCATATCTCAAACACTAACAGTATTAATACCCTTACAAATGATGAAGCTGAAAATAATGATATTAATAGTGAAACAAATTTTGAAACCCTTGCTCGACAATTTGATAATTCAAATGATGATATTAGTCAACTCACTAATGATTTTTCAAATCTTAATAAAATTCATCAATCAAAGCGAAGCTCTTTCGGAAAGAATCCAAAGCCAACCATAAGAAATTATTGGAATAGGCCCTCTCTTCCAGATGTTCAACTAGAAGAACGAACTTTTCAATTTGATCGTTCTCAATATGATGGTAATTCTGTTTATGAATGGAATGTTGATGGCCATTCTGAACATCAAATTATGAATATTGTACAAGAAATGACTATGGCTGCTAATGCTTATAAAGCTCATAATAATACTCAACTTCAAATTGTTAATATTATTACTTCTGGTTTTACTGGTAGTCTCAAAGGATGGTGGGATTTCTATATTTCACAAGAAGAAAAAGATTATATTTTATCTGCTAAGAAAACTATTATAAAACAAGAAAATAATCAACAAATACAAACGTTTGAAGATGATATGGTTAACACTTTAATTTTTGCTATTATCAAAAACTTTGTAGGAAATCCTACTACTTTTCAAGAAAAAACTTCAGAAATTTTAATGAATTTACATTGCAGAAAACTTACTGATTTTAGATGGTATAAAGATAATTATCTTGTTAAAGTTTTTTCAAGACCTGATTGTAAAGAGTCTTATTGGAAAGAACGTTTTATTGCTGGCCTTCCAAAACTCTTTGCTGAAAGAGTTAGACAAAAATTAAGAGAAAGTTTTAATAATACCATCCCTTATCAAAATTTAACTTATGGAGATCTAATAAACTACATTAATAAAGAGGGATTAGCAGTTTGTGCTGATCTTAGGTTTAAAGAAAAGCTCAAAAAAGATAGAATTAACAGTAAAAATGAATTGGGAAATTTTTGCCAACAATATGGTTATCAGCCCTTGAATGGTCCGTCTACTTCAAAATCTAAAGTATATAAGAAAAGACCTTCAAAATATTTCAGAAAAAAGAATTATAATCTTCCAGAAAATTATAAAAAAGGCCAAGATTATGCGTCAAAATCCAAAAAACCTTATAAACCAAATTATAAAAAATCTAAGAGAAAATCAAAAGACATTATTATTTGTCATAAATGTGGGCGTAATGGTCATACAGCTAATAATTGTTATGCTAAGACAAAAATAAATGAGTTAAATGTTTCTGATGATTTAAAAGAACAAATAAGAAAAATTATTTTAAATACTGATTCAGATTCCGATCAAAGTATTTCTGATTTTCAAACAAATGATTTAAATATTCTCGAAAATACTACTTCAAGTTCAGAAGATTCTGATGTTTGCGAATGTATTGGTAAATGTCATTGTAAAAATTTAATCATGTAATTACTAGTAGTTCTATTAACGTTCTTTCACAAGATGATAAAGATCTTTTAAACTCTCTTGATTCTATAAAAGATAAAAATATCCAAGAATTATTAATAAAGCAGATGCTTAATAAAACTAATAACATAACTCCTGATAATAATGAAAATTTTAATTTAAAAAATATATATGAAAGATTTACTGAAGCAAAGCCAATCTCTATGCAAGAACTTCAAGAAGAATTAAAAATAGTAAAACAAGAGATAAAAGAAATAAAAAATAAAATTTTAATTTTAGAAAAAGAAAAACCTTCTATTTTTAAAAACAAAAATATAAAAATTAATAAAGAAGAAGAAAATAAAATTGAAAATGTAACTATTGGAAAAATTATAAATAATCAAGTTTCTCAAAAATGGAACACTCAAATTACTTTAGTCAAGGATAATTTTAAAATCAACCTAACGGCTTTAATTGATAGTGGTGCTGATATGAATTGTATTCAAGAATGAATTTTTCCTACACAATTCTATGAAAAAACTGCATCTAGACTTACTGGTGCCGGAGGTACAAAATTAATTGTAAATTATAAAGTTTCCGATGTTCATATTTGTAATAACCAAGATTACTATTATAAAACTCATCTAATTTTAGTAAAAGATCTATCTTCCCCTTTAATTCTAGGAACACCTTTTATTACAAAACTATATCCTTTTATGGTTCATGATGATGGTATAAGAACCAATGTTTTTGGAAAAGAAATTATATTTAAATTTTGTGAACCTCATCTATATTCAACCATTAATGTCCTTAATTATAAAACACAACAAGCTAAATATCTTATTAACGAAATAAATAATGTTCGAATAACTAATCAATTAAATGACAATAATATTCAAAATAAAATAATAGGTTTAAAATTAAAATTTGAAAAAAATGTCTGTTCTAATATTCCTAATGTCTTTTGGAATAGAAAACAACATATTGTAAAATTACCGTATATAAAAATTTTTGATGAAAAGGATATTCCTTCAAAATCTAGAGCCATTCACATGAATAGTGAACTAGAAAGTCATTATAAAAATGAAATTCAAGATTTAATAAATAAAAAACTTATAAGACATTCTAAATCACCATGGTCTTGTTCAGCATTTTATGTTATGAATGCCGCAGAATTAGAAAGAGGATCACCAAGACTAGTTATCAATTATAAACCTTTAAACAAAGTTTTAGAATGGATTCGTTATCCTATTCCTAATAAACGAGACTTGCTAAAAAAACTTTATGATTCAAATATATTTTCAAAGTTTGATATGAAATCAGGATTTTGGCAAATACAACTTCATGAGGAAGATAAATACAAAACTGATTTTAATGTTCCCTTCGGGCATTTTGAATGGAATGTAATGCCTTTTGGATTAAAAAATGCCCCTTCTGAATTCCAAAATATTATGAATGATATCATAATTCCTATAAGTAGTTTTGATATTGCTTATATTGACGATGTCCTAATTTTTTCAAAATCAATTGATCAACATTTCAAACATTTGAATCAATTTTATGATTTAATTTATCAAAATGGTTTAGCTGTCTCTGCAGCAAAAATGCATTTATTTAAAGATGAAATTCGTTTTTTAGGGCATGATATTGTCAAAAACACTATTAGACCTATTACAAGAAGTTTGCAATTTTCTACTAAATTTCCTGATGAAATTAAGGATAAAAAGCAACTTCAAAGATTTTTAGGATGCTTAAATTATATCCATGATTTTTTCAAAGATTTAGGGATTATATGTAAACCACTTTATAACAGATTAAAAGATAATCCTGAACCATGGACTCAAAAACATACAGATATAATTAAATATATAAAACAAAAGGTTCCTACTTTGCCATGTTTAAATTTACCTCATCCAAATGCCAATATCATAGTTGAAACCGATGCTAGTGATATTGGATTCGGAGGAATTCTAAAACAAAAATTTGTTAATTCAAAAGAAGAACAATTGGTTCGATATTACTCTAGTGCATGGAATGATACACAAAAAAATTATTCAACTGTCAAAAAAGAAATTTTAAGCATTGTTTTATGTATTAAAAAATTTGAAGATGATTTATTTATGAAAAGTTTTTTATTAAGAATAGATTGTCAATCTGCAAAAACTATTTTAGAAAAGGATGTGAAAAATATTATTTCCAAACAAATTTTTGCTCGATGGCAAGCCCTTTTAGGAAACTTTGATTTCGAAATAGAATTCATAAAAGGCGAAAATAATTCGCTTCCTGACTTTCTTTCTCGAGAATTTTTACAGGGAAAATGAGTTCATCGTCCTCTTCCAAACATGATGACAAGAAACCCGTCTATCAAAAGCTTGTTCCATTTCAAAATCAAAATCGTTTTTCTCCTTTAACCCCTACTTCTAAGAATTCACAACTTTATTCTAATATCCTTCAATCAAAACTTGTTACTCCAAAAGTTACTTCAACAAACACGATAAGCCCTTTTGTAAGACCTTTTACTCCTCAAACTCAAAATTCTGTGACTCCTAGCCCTCCTACAAAAACTCCTTATGTTCTTAATCCAAATTTCTTAAGAGTTCAAATTCTTGAAGATTTTCAAATCCATAAGTTACATCAAGGTTTTCATATTCTCACAAATCATCTTTTTGGTCAAGGGAAAACCTTTTATGTTGATTCATATAAAACTCGAGAATATTATCAAGCTATTTTGCAAGAGTCTGGTTCGGTCAATTTTGTTCATCGTTCTAATTCAAAAGAAGGAAACATTGATTTTAGCAAAGCTCACATCATCAAAATCATTTCTCCAGAAAGTTGGGTTCCAAACCTTCATTCTGAAAAACCTCTTATAAGTTATCCTGCTTATCCCAGATTTTCTTACTATGATTATCAAGATGCCTGGACTAAGGCGTTCTTTATTCGAAATTATTCACACTCATGGTTCATCTTCTTTGATTTAAACTTCAATTGTGAATACCCCAAGATGGTTTATCAATTGGTATAAATATATGGGAATTCTTCCAAATTGTTTACCAAAAGAAATTTACGATGGATATCTCAAATTTAAGGAATTGTTTATTCAACAAATTCCAGAATTTGAATATATGCTACAATTCACTATGATATTCAGAGTTCCATGGATAATGTCTTGGACTTTTCATTATCAAGAAGCAAAGGATACCTCTCCTCCCTGGCTTAATCGACAATTTCGCTCAAAATGGTGGGATAAAATGAAGATTTCTCAAGCCAGTGAACAAGCAGTAATTAAATATTATCAAGAAATATATATTCAAAAACCGGAGGTTGAAGCCACTTTTATCAAAAGTCTTCCTCAAAGTGATGTGGATTTAATTTCAAGAATTAAAGATGTTGCTACCTCTTCTCCTGAAGAACTTCAAAACTTACTTCAAGAAATTCGCCAAACTCCATCAGTTTCTGATGATTCTCCAAAATCTATAAAGAATGGTTTATTTCAAGACGCTCAAGACCCTTTTGATGATCCTTATGAAGAATAAGAAATTCTTATCATTAAATTTGGTGTAATACCTTCAATGTAGGGTATTTCGTTTCTTCTATTTATCAAATTCATTATTTTCAAATACGAGTGTGTATATACTGTGTGATTATACACTATATGTATTTATAGTGTATAAAACAAAACAAATATTATCAAATTTATTATCAAAATTATTTGTTCTCATCATCAATAATTATATGAAGACAAAAAACTTTACAAGATGCTCTATGATGGATAATATGAAGACAAAAAACTTTAGAAGATGCTCTATGAAGACATGCTTTATCAAAAGGTGATATTTATTGATTACAAACGACAATTTCTTCAAAAGATGAAAGTGACAACCACTTAAAAATAATTGATTGGCCATTGAATCTTACGGCAAGATTTCACTACAAGATTTCAAGGTTTTGAAGACTTCAAAAGGAATATAAATAGACATCATGTGTTAGTAGAAGAAAGCAGGCAAAAATATTCATTCTCTAAAAAATGTTCATTCTATGTCTAAAAAATCTCCAAGAGTCTCTCTTTCTACTAGCAGATGTTCAAAGTCTCTAGATTTTCAGATAATTCTTTCTCCAGATGTATGTACTGATTGTAATTCAAGCTTAATTCAAGAAGGTATTATCTAAAATATTTTATTCAATTGTTGTATTGCTTCTATTTCTCCATGATAATTTCATTTCGAGTTGTTCTAACCATTAATTCTACAAGATTTGAAATATTTGTTAAAATAGTAGTCATTTTTAATAATCAAATTCATGCTTGAATTATTTAAATATGTCTAACAAAATCTTGATGAATTGTATTCCTAATAAAGATATTCTTGTAAGAATACAACAAATCCAAGAATCTATAAAGAATGGTTTATTTCAAGACGCTCAAGACCCTTTTGATGATCCTTATGAAGAATAAGAAATTCTTATCATTAAATTTGATGTAATACCTTCAATGTAGGGTATTTCGTTTCTTCTATTTATCAAAAGTTAAAACTGGAAAACTCTAAAGAATACATTAGAGCTTTAGAAGACGTTAAAAAATATAAACCAGAAGATAATAAAGAAGAAGTTACAGGATTTACTAGATATTCGGGTACAGGAAAAAGTGATAAAACATATCCTATATTATTTAATTTTATAATCAGTTTATTATTACAAATTATTGAAAAATTAAATACATTAATAGAAGTTAAAAATCCTCTCATCATACCCAGTATAGAAAGTGATTTAGACAAAATTATAAACGGAATTAACCAATTAAAAACCGCCATACTTACAAATTTGGTCTCATCAAAACTGGCATATGCTCCTGCCATTCAGCGGTGAAGGAGATACACTTTTGAGACTAGAGGATATCATGAACAGTGAAGAACAGATTGACACAGACCCAGGATCACCGGTTTCTATCGACAGTACTCATCGGGACTTTTAGCAAGTAATGATTAGGATGCAAAGAGACAGAATAAAATAAATTCAAGGGCCATTTATGTAAAATTCTTTTGAATTATTGATTCATATGGTGGTGCTGTCATTTCATACTTTATGTAAAGATCAATTTATCTTGATCGAATATTATGTCTTGTAAATAGGTAATGTGTCAATATAGAAGTGTGCTAGTAGGTATCATGTCTTTATTGAAAGGTTATTCCTATGTTATCCCTTGTATATATAAATAGATGCAACTCGTTGTAAATCAAGCAAGAGAGTGTTCATAATAAAAAAAAAATCTTGTTTATCAAATTTCCTCATGTCTTTCTAAACGATCTATTTCCTATTCTCTTAGCCTATCTCTTATATTCCTAGTTCTTTCAAGCACTTCATATTATATCCCTTATACATAAAAAAAAAAAAAAAGAGAAAAAAAAAGAGCTGCTGTTGCACATACAACTCTGGTTGCTCCTCCCCTCATAGCCTTCTTTGTAAGTTTACTCTTCTTGATTTTATTTCTTGTTCATATTATGTTTATGGTTTAACGGTAAACCCGGAAAAAACCGCCATACCCCCTTATTTGGTATAATTTTTTGAAGGTCATGTCCTATAATATGCATGTTGAATATTTTGAGATTGTGGTCTTCCCTGCAAGAGGTTATTATTATGTGTAATACTCGTTATTTCCATATACGGAATCGAGTTTTGTTGTGTGGGTTTATGTAGATATTCTGTCTTTATTGCTGAATCCAATAATTTCTCTGTTGATGTTGTGTTTCTATCTTCCTCTGAAGAAATGCTCATGGAAGAGGAACTCCTTTTTTGCTGTGTAGGCTGTATTAATTTGTTCTTTCCTTTGTTTTGACTATCCATCTACAGAAAACAATCTGTTAATATTTCTGGATAGCATATCAGCTATTCCATTATTTTCTCCCTTTATATGTTCAAAATTTATTTTATATCCACTTCCTTGTATTGTATTTTGTAAATTAATCCATCGTGTCCTATTTATTTTCTTACTTTGATCATTTTTAATAAAACGAACTATAGCCTCACAATCTGTTCTAACTGTAAATTCTTTATGTAAAAATATCTTAAATTTTTCTAAAGCATTTATTAAAGCTTGTATTTCGTAGTCTATAGAAGTCCAATTCATTCCTGTCTTATTAAAGCTTCCACTAGCATATGAGCATATTTTTTCTGTATCTTTTGGGCTATATTTATCGGGTTTACAAAGGAGAACGGCTCCCCATCCTTCTTTGCATCCATTAACTTTATATATATATATATATATATATATATATATATATATATATATATATATATATATATATATATATATATATATATTAGTTATGAAATAATTTAGTAATTATTCCTCAATAATCAACAAACACTCAATAATATATATATATATATATATATATATATATATATATATATATATATATATATATATATTAGTTATCAAATGATTTACTAATTATCCCTCAATAATCAACGAAAACTTCCAAAAATCACTGAAAGTTTCAAAAATCAAAACCAATCTTGTTTCTATTAGACAAATAAACCAGGAACTCCTCTTAATCTCGGTATACAAAACTAAAAATCTAATCCAATTTACAATTTAGTTTGAGTTGAAAAACTTATTCCCTCCAAATCTCAAAGCCGATTGAATATGTCGTTGCCGGAAATAGTTTCAAAACTGACCAGAAGAATAAGGCGCCGCCGCCGGAGTCCACGCCTCCTCCACAGGGCGTCTGATGCGTGCACTACCTCTCTCCTCTCTTCTGGTCGCGACCTCGCCTTACTAGTTACTCCGCCGTGCACTTTTGCCGGTTGCCGATCTCCATCAAGGGTCTCCTCTCCGTCAGATGTATATTGTACGTACTCTATATCTTTATTTGCTTCTTTGATTCTTTCTCACTTTGTTTATATTTTTCTAATTGGTATATAGAAATAGTGATAACTCTATTACTGTGAATATATGACTATACGAGATTTTGAAGATCTTTATTTTACAGAGAGTACACTTTAAAAGTTGTGTCGAATACAAATCCTAATCATTTTACTAAAAAAAAAATTAATTATTGATATTTCTATTTTCTTACTCTCATAACCAACGAAATGTAAAAGAAACTCATAAACTAAAATGTATAAATGTATTATATGCTAAAATATATTCATCAGCTCTTAATTTGTTATTCATCTTGTCCGTACAAATCGTAGTTTTGTTAAAGATTTAGGTGTTTGCTAAGATATATTTACTAGTTGTCATTTTATTTTGTTATTTATTAATTTTAATTAAGTAATTTTCACAGTATACCAAAAAAAAAAAAATTTTAAAAAAAAGCAATTGGTAGATTTGTTAAAAGAAAACGTACAAGTATTTTATTTCGAAAAACCATTAGAGATTGTTTTCGATGAAAATACATCCAAAAAACACTAGAAATTGTTTCGGATGAAAATATCTCATGCTTAGTTCAAAATTTTGATATCATAAAAATGAACCAATTATGCTTGTTTATATTGTTTTGCTATAGAGTTTTGATTTCGGCCCCCTTAATTCTAATACTTGTGTTCCGCCCCTGGTGCACATCATCCCGGCCAGTCGTGGTTTGTCCGTTTCGTGATGGTTCGTTGTCCGGACCACGAGTAGCAACGTCCAATGAGGGCTCTTCTTCCTTTGACCGGTTGACTAGCCGTTTCAACGGCCGAAAATTTGAAAAAATATATTTTTTAAATAACATTTTTTACATACAAAATTTACCTAAAAATACCTTCTTCTAAAATTTATTTTTTACACTGTTCTTTTCTTTCTCTATACAGAAATTACACACAACATTTTCACAAACAAAAAACATGGATCCTAATGGCAGAGCCATAAATTTTTATATGGGGTACAAACATTATCAATAAATATTCTATATAGTTATCATATCTGGGGCATTAAAAAACATGATATAATCTCTTTATCTGGGGGTACAATAACATAGAACATGTTTACAAATAATTTTTTTTATATATATATATAAAACATTTTTTTTGGGATGTTGTAGTACCCCGAACACCCCATGTAGCTCCGCTATTGATGGATCCCAACCATGATTTTTATTTTAGCTATGCTTGGTATTTTTAGGTTTTTTATTTTTATAATGTAATTTTTATTTTTTTATTTTAATTAATGTAATTTTTATTTTTAATGTTATTTTTATTTTTTTTATTCTAATTAATGTAGTTTTTATTTAATGTAATTTGGTATTTTAATTTAATGAAAAACTACCATTTAAAAATTTTTATATGATTTTTATGCATTTTTTATTTAAATTTAATTAAAAATATAAGGTGGAATAGATGTTTAGTGGTAGGTATCTCACGGTTATTGGTAGAGAATGTGGTGATGATGTGACACCCACCATTATAGTGGTTAGTGTGGGTATAACAGATCGTTTAATAACATTATTTTCATGTTAGGTTACTTATACTCGCTTATTTTTTTTAATCTAGAGTCCATGAAAATGAAAAAGAAGGTATACATAGAGAGAATTACAAAGTAAAAGATGACTACAAGTGATTTAACATATTGTATATGCAAGTATGTATTTTATTTATGTGTAACATTTCACTGCTAATATCCATATATGATCTTGTATGTTTTTTTTATAATTTTCACTACTTCTTCTTTATACTTTCTTTAAATTTCAAGAAAATATTTACGATGGTACATTTAGAGCCAAAAGAAAAAGGATGATACATTTTTAAATAATTTGTTAAAGTTTGTTTGATGTAGGATTATAGTATATTTTTCTTCTATAGATCATTTTAGTTTTTTTTTTCATAATTTTCTAAGTATATTAATAACTTTTGTGTACAGATAGAACTCCATTAACATATTGACTTTTCTTTAGATTATGATAATCACCATTAATACAAAAAAAATGTTATGCTCATTTTTCTTGCATCTTATTTTTTTTATATAATTCACTAGATCATGACATCTTTTAAGAAAGTGTTTAAATGTAATAATAAAAAAAGTTATATGGTTAATCTAAATTCATATATTTTGATTAACTAATGAATTAATTAACGTAATTGAAAAGTCTTAGAAGTTATGTAGTAAAAAATATTTTAATTAATAAATCCATTAAATGCATCAAAATGAAAAGTTGTGGGGAATTTCAAATGAATATGATTGAAGAAATTGAATACATAAACAAATGAGTAGTCTTAAATTAATTGAGTTTAAAAATACTTAAAAATAATAATAAATCAAAATTTATATAAAAAACTAGGCGAATGCCCGCGCGTTGCGTGGGGTATAAAAAATATTTTATATTAAAAATAACTAAATCATTGTTATTAACAATTAAATAATAATTTCATAAAATATATAAAAAATGATTTTTAGTATTGTTATTATGTTGAACTATATTATAAGAGATAAGGTTGAAAGTTGAAGTTGTTTTGCATATACAAAGTTATATGATTAAAATAGAAACAAAAATTATTTTTTAAAAATAAATAAATCGTTATTGTTATCTATTAAATAATAATTTCATATTAAATTAAAACGTTTATATTAAATATTATCATTATGTAGAAAATACGATAATAGAGACATCTTTTTATCTATCTTAAATTTTATCATTCTGTACAACATATGATAATAGAAACAACTTTTTATCTTAAATAGTAAAAAAAAATGTTTTGTATCATAAATATTACCATAATTATGTAGAACATATGATAATAGTGACGTCTTTTATAAGGTTAAAACTTTAAATTGTATTACATACAGGGTTGTAGAACTTGGCTAACACAACCAAATACTCGACATGTTACTTAAACTCGGCCTCCAATGGAAGCGAGTTTGCCTAACTCAGCCAGACGACACTCAGATCCTTATTAAACTCGATCCAAATCTAAAAGATACGGTCCAAAATCATTTTCGAAATTCTGAAATTTAATTGGTCACTTGTCGACAAAGACAATCTCACCAAAGAATACACTCAACGTCCTACAAAGTTAGATGCAAGGAAGATCTCATGGCTTAGTCCCTTTGAAATATTTCACAACCTTTCCTATTTATAGAGGAGAATACATTCTCTTGTTTACTCTCACGATCAATGTGGGATGAAGACATTTTATTAAACTCATTTCTTTATTTGCCAATAATTTCATTTTGTTAAATAAAATATTAAAGAATAAAAATAAAACGTTATCCAGAAAATTTATTGTTCAATAGTTCCATTTTTCAGTAATCTCGTAAGTTGCTATAAAAAATTAAGTTTTTATTGAATAACTTTTTGTTAAATCCTAAAATCATAAATTCAGTTAGGTACTTAATATATAAAGTTTGTTTATATGTATTTTCATGATTCAAAATGTCATTATAAAATGAATTCATTTATAAAATATAATCGAGTATATACTTCGTGCTTTTGAATCAAAGTGATTTTTCAAACAATTATAATTTTATGTTTAGGTAGATTTTTTTATATTTATATAACATTATGTAACTTATAATATTATTATAAACAATTTGAATAATCATGGGAGTTTCAAATGTATGTGGTGAAAGGAAAATGCTTCATTTATCGGTCCAAATTGATCAAACTCGGACCGATTCAGCTTAATATACCAAACTACATAACGTTTTTTCTATTGAAACCCGGTTTGTATATATTTTGTGTTTTTGAATCAAACTTATTTTTCAAACAATTATAATTTTATGTTTAGGTAACTTATTTATAATATTATTAGAAACAATTTGAAAAATCATGGGAGTTGCAAATATATGTGCTGAAAGGAAATTGCTTCCTTTATCGGTCCAAATTGATCAAACTCAGACCGATTCAACTCAATATACCAAACTACATAACGGTTTTTCAACTGAAACTCTGTTTGAACCTAAAAAAATCTTGTTCAAAACCATTTTCGGGATTCTAAAACTTAAATGGACAGTTGCCAATAAAGACAATCTCACCAAAGAATACCCTCAACATCCTAAAAAGGTAGGCATAAGGAAGTTCTCATGGTTTGGTCCCTTTGAAACATTTCACAACCTTTCCTATTTATAGAAGAGGAAACGTTCTATTGTTTACTCTCACCATCGATGTGGGATGAAGACATTGTAATAAAACACGCTTTCTTGTTAATAAAACATTATTCAACTTATTTAGTAAAACACCCTTTCTCTTGTTTACCCTTTCTTTATTGTTCAATAGTTCCATTTTTCTATAATCTCGTTAGTTGCTATCCAAAAAAGTAAGTTTTTATTGAATAACTTTTTGTTCAATTCTAAAATCATAAATTCAGTTAGATACTTAATATAGAAAGTTTGTTTATATGTATTTTCAAGATTCAAAAGTTCATTATAAAAAGAATTCATTTATAGAATATAATCTGCGTATATATTTCGTGCTTTTGATCAAATCGAATTTTCAAACAATTATAATTTTATGTTTAGGTAGATGTTTTTTATATTTATATGACATTATGTAACTTTTTTAAAATATCATTGGAAACAATTTGAAAAATCATGGGAGTTTCAAATGTATGTAGTGAAAGAAATGCTTCTTTTATGGTCCAAATAGATCAAACTCGGACCGATTCAACTAAATATACCAAACTACATATTTTTTTTTCTAGTGAAATCCGGTTTGTATATATTTCGTGCTTTTGAATCAAAGTGATTTTCCAAACAGTTATAATTTTAGGTTTAGGTAGATGTTTTTTTATATTTATATAAAATTATATAACTTATTTATAATATTATTAGAAATAATTTGAAAAATCATGGGAGTTTCAAATGTTTGTTGTGAAAGGAAAATGATTCCTTTATCGGTCCAAATTGATCCAGCTCCGGTTCAACTCAATATACCTAACTACATAATTTTTTTCTAACTGAAACACGGTTTAAACCTGAAAAAATTCGGTTCAAAACCATTTTTGGAATTCTAAAAGTTAACTGGACACTTGCCAATATAGACAATCTCACCAAATAATACCTTCAAAATCCTACAAAGGTAGGCATGAGGAAGTTCTTATAGAAGAGGAAACATTCTCTTGTTTACTCTCACCATCGATGTGGGATGAAGGCATTGTAATAAAACACCCTTTCTTGTTTATAGAACATTATTTAACTTATTTATAATATTATTGTAAAGAAATTGAAAAGTCATGGGAGTTTCAAATGAATGTGGTGAAAGGAAGTTAAAAAATGGGGTTTCAAATGCATGAGATTTAAGAAAAAATGCTAGCTTTATAAGTATGTATGATTTATTTATATGCAACATGTAGATAGAGACAATCAAAAGTATATAATTGATATATGTATTATAATATAAGTCTTAAATATCAAACCTCCTAATAAACATCTTTTTTATCATATTAGTTATATTTGACAACATATATATATATATATATATATATATATATATATATATATATATATATATATATATATAAAAATCAAAGACATGTATTTTGGCAATTAAATTTATTAGCAATAAATTAAAGATAATAAGTATATATTGGAGGATGTTATTGTAATATAGATTTAAAGGTGGTTTTAACAACCGTTTTTTTCACGTCCTTAACCACTTTTATATTCAAGTTTTCATAATAAAAATGTCAAAAAACAGGCTTTGCTAATATGAAACAATTTCTCATGTATCATCGATTATCATCATGTAGTTCAAAGTTTGAATGGATTCTTGTGCAAAATATAAGGTTGAGGTGACACAATCTCATAGGTTTTTCTTGTTTTCGCGTTTTCGCAAATTATTTGCATTTTCGCATGAGCCCTTATATATATATATATATATATATATATATATATATATATATATATATATATATATATATATATATATATATATATATATATATATATATATATATTCCACCTTGCATTTTCGCCTTCCTTGTTGCTGAGTTCTTCAGCTGTGCTCGCCAATGTTTTAGCAATGCCAATTGCCTCTTGTAGCACCTTGTCAAAAGTTTCCGAAGATGAAGAAGACATTTGGTAGAGAATAAAATGTTGGTTTGATATAAAATAGTATATTAGGTTGGTATTTATAGTGTACGGAAATTGAACAAAAAAAGAAGTCGTTGTTGCCTGGTAGGGAGGGTAATTTTTTCGGGTTTCGGGTAATTCGGATTTTTCATGTTAAAAAAAATACTTGTTACCTGACCCAAATTAAATTCGGGTTTGGGTAATTCGGGTAATGGGTCGGGTTTGGGTAATTTGGGTATTACCCAAAATATATAATTTTTTTTAATGGCACCTGAAAATAAATTTAATGAAATAATATGTCGTGCTCTATTAGTATTGTTTATATAAACAAACGAGGCATAAACGAAGTTATTCAAAATTTGAACATTGAGATTTTTTAGTTGATAATACTTGAGATATCAAGTAATCTTTTAACAGCTTAATCTAATCTAATAAGATGTTAAAAAACAACTACTTAAAGATCTTAGTTTAAAAGTTTAAAATGTTTAAGATAATTGTAGCCATAAGTTTTGTCATGTTCTGAAGTTTTGTCAAGATAATAAGTTTGTTAGTTGCAACAAAAACTATAATCTAGAAATCTGTTAAGTTTTAAAGAACATGGTGACATATAAACAATTGATTTTGATATTGTTGGTGTCATACTGCCATAATAAAAGAGATTCATGTTTTACAATAATGATAGTTAATTTAAATGTGATCAAATACCTGCTACAGTACAAGCTCTATGAAAGAAAAAAAAAAGAATTTTTAGAATAATTCGGGTATTTCGGGTATACCTGAAACCCAATAAACGTATCCTTTACCCGACCTGAAAAAAATCGGGTTAGCCGAATACCCAAAAAAATTAACCCAATACTCGATTAACCCGATAACTAAAAAAATCGGGTGGGTAATTCGGGTATCGGGTATTTTCCACAGGGCTACTGTCTAGTCAACACCACGGTCAAGAGAGAGAGAGAGAGAGAGAGAGAGAATGGGGTTGTCGAATTGGCATATCAAGGAAGAGGTAGGGTGGTGTGCACCGAACCCTGAGCAATGTTGAAGGGTGGTGCCAAGCAGGGGCGCATCTTCTATGGGGCCAGGAGGGGTCCCCCCCCCCCCTTCTGAATTTTACGTTAGAAGTAACCCCGTATAAGCTTAATTTTCATAAATATAGGCCCAACAATATAAATCTTGGGTTGTGTCCCCTCGTGTTCAGGTTGCCAAGAAGTCTGATCCATGAGAGAATGAGAACAATCATTCAATCGAGTCCTAACCTGTAAACCTTCCGCCCCAATCCCCCAGGCCCCATCTTCGCACTTCGCTAATTACTAAATCGGCCGCTTGCAGCCTGCCATTCACCACCGTCCAACGCAGTACCGCCAGTCACCACAGTTACCTGTTGTCGAGCCATTCTACACTTATGTTGTTCTTTCTCAGTTTTTTGTTCACATAAGTGAAGAAAACCAGGTATGTTCGGTTGTAGCCTATTGCCCTAATCTGTCTTCTCTCTTTTCTAATTTCTATTGTTGTTGGAATTGTTCACACACATTTAAATGGATTTTTGCACCCACATTATGATTTCATTCAGGAGCCTATTTTGTGACTTTTGTATAGAATAAATTGATATGTATTGTTCCTTTATATTTGATTGTTGTTGAAATTTTGGAAATCAACTAATTAGGATTTCACACATTGTTAAATGCTCTCTTCTTGGTTCAACTAATTAGTGATGAGCATTGCTTATTTGCTTTTGTTTATCTAATGTGCGATTTAAGTTAGAGAGCTGATTTTGAATGATTTATTCCTCGATTTTGATTTTTATAGAACGGTAATTTTAGATATTTTGGTGTTTAATTGCTGAAAAATTTTGGTTTTTTATGTGTTAAAACATTAATTTTAGTTTCTAAGGGAGGAGGGAGTCATTCCCTCCCAACCCACTGAACCCACTGTCACATCACTTTTTCTCTTTTATTTTTCTTCATCTTTCCGAACTCACAACACACGGAAATCCTATCTTTTTGAACTCACTCAACCCACTCAATTAAAAAAAATACAAAACAATCAAATGTAAAATCTTAATTAGCAATAGAGTTATCGGCGATACCACTCCCGCTTCAACGAGTGGGTTGATTGGTTTCACTAACCCACTTCATCATCTTTCTCTACTTTCTCTTTCTTATTTTCTCTTGTACCATGTGTTTTAAAACTTGGACCTTAGTTGTTTTGTATTTTTTTTTTAATTGAGTGGGTTGAGTGAGTTCAAAAAGATAGGATTTTTGTGTGTTATGGGTTCGGAAAGATGAAGAAAAATAAAAGAGAAAAATTGATGTGGCAGTGGGTTCGGTGGGTTGGGAGGGAACGACTCCCTCCTCCCTAATAATTTCGGCCCCAAATTATATGATAAGTTCCGCCCTAGTGCCAAGCCACTCCTCATAGCTTTAATTAACCCGAGATTCCACAATTTTGACATTACCGCCGTCTTGTAATTTGGTTCGACTAACACATTTACATGTTCCTACAAAATATTATCTGTTTCACTTTTTTTAAATGGTATGCTTGGTAATAATATCTCGTAAAAAGGTTTACCTTTTATTTCATAATTAATTCTTCTAGCAGAGTACCCGCCCCAGAAAAAAACAAGTAGATTGTCAAGTAGTTAACTGATGCTGGATTACTGTTCTCGTCATCAACTTTTGCCACGCACTACTCCTGTTTCAGAGAAAAATGATGAGAGCTGCGTGTTTCATTCTGCTATGTGCCCTAATCTCAACATCATCTCAAGCAAGATCAAGTATCAAAACACCACTACCAAACCCTGATTTTAAGATCGACTCTGCTAATCATCAGGTAACTAGCGCTAATTGATTAGAGAATTTCATTCGCCTCTTCTACTTTTCAGTTAATTGAAAGCAGAATTCCAGTAACCACTTTCACTTGTTCATTTTGTAGTATGATGTTCTTCGCGTTAATTCAAAGCTGATTTCATAGAAGACGTTTACAGAAATCATAAATTAACTAACCTCGTTTGATTTTCATAGAACGAAGGAACTTGTTCGTTCACTGTAAGGCTTGTAACAAGCTGTTCTTCCGTTTCGTATACCAGAGATCAAATCAGTATCTCCTTTGGCGATGCCTACGGCAATCAGGTCTGATTGATGTTCTGTTCACATTTATAACTGCTCGAAATTCGCATCGATTGAGTGAAGAATATGTATATGATATTGATATGGAATAATGATGATAATTTCTAGGTTTATGCACCCAGACTGGATGATCCATCGACGAGGACGTTTGAGCGGTGTTCGGCCGATACATTCGAGGTATACGGTCCGTGTACGAATCAGATATGTTACGTGTACTTGTACAGAAGCGGTTACGACGGGTGGTTGCCGGAGAGAGTAGAGGTGTACGGGTACAATACGAAGGCGGTTTCTTTTGATTATAACGATTGGATTCCGGCGGAGATGTGGTATGGGTTCGATTACTGTTCGCCCTATGCAGTTGATGATGTTGTTCGTTCGTCAAAAGCAGCAATGAAGTGATAAATCAGGGGAAGTTGGCGGTGTAGATTTTGATCTTTTTCTTTCCACTTTGTGTTTTTTTGATGAATAAAACGAGGCGACTTGTAGAACCACTTGTTATAGATGAATGGATAATGGCATCTGTTCATTGATTTTCCTTCCGTTTTTGCTTTTGATTCATATTCGTATTTCTATCATGTTTCATCGATTACTTGCAATTTGCAAATGCACTTCCAGAATGTTGCAATTCAATGTAGAACTAGAGAGTAGAGAGATCAACAATGTCCCAATGTCTAGTGCTTGATTAAGCCCGGTGGGCCGGTCCGAGGCCCGCCCCAATTATTATCCGGTCTGATTTTTATATTAAAATTTATAAATTATATAAACTTTTTTAATGCTTCTAGCTATTGCATATTTGCATGACATTATAAAATAACAGTATTGATCAAGTGAAATATTCCAAATATGGCATAAGACATTAAGACCACTCAAACAATTATACCACCATACATCAATAAATCATATTCTATATATTTAAAATATTTATTTCTTATATTCATCTTTCATCATGGCTAGTTGGAGAGAAATTTATCGAATGTTTAGAAATTCAAGCGATGAGATTATGAAAATGATCATTAGAATTCTCCACCCGTTATTAGTTCTTTTTTATACTTTTTATATTTTATATTAGTAGTTTTTTTAATATAAAAATCAATTTCAGATGTTTAGTTATCATCAAGATTGAGGACATTCTCTTGGGATATTATTGTCATTAAAAGAAACAAAACTAGATCAAATGGGGTCTTATAATTATATTTAGATGTGATCTTAGCTGTACATATCAAAGTACAAAATTTTTTTAGTAAAATTATTGGTACTAAAGATTAATTGTCCCTTCGGTTTAATGGGAAACCATTCATCTATTATGATTGTTGGACAGTACACATGATTTGTGGAAGTGTGGAACACATAATCATGAGCATGCTTTGCATATGAAGTGTCATCTATATGCAATACAATTGTCTGGAGAAGAAACTCGATTAGTAGAAGACTTGTAGATGAATAATGTTAAATCACGTTGAGCATGTTGATCATAACAGCCATTACATATGGAGGGTCATCCCAAAATAATGTTGCATCAACACGCTTATATTGCAATCCGGTTTGAAATTGTTGTCATTATATAGAAGTAACAATGAATGTAGGACGATGTCTATGATTACTTTACAATGGAAATATCTCAAATATGACCATGTATTTGAATGTGCATTCCGTATGGAAGGCGGGGCCGTTCCAAACATATTTTGGGCCCATGGCAAAAGAGGAAAAAATACTCTCTTAAAATACACAAATTTCATCAACTGTTTTTATATTAACTTAATAATTGAAAAAAAAATTATGTATACTAGCTTCTAAATATTACATTTTTTATTATAAAAACTCATATATTTCAAGAAAAATACTTATTCTTGCTTTTTGAGATTTAAAATCACTAATAACATCTTCAAAATCGATCATGTCTAACATTATATTAATAAAATATATAAAAAATTTGGACCCCTTTAAAAGATGTACCATGGACGGTCGCCTATATCGTCCACCTTCTTGGACGGGCCGGATGGAAGGCAAATAATATGTATATAAAATATTTCCATTATGATTTTACTTTTAATAAAGTTATATTTGATTACTGATATGTATTATTAGTTAGTTATATATGTTTGTTTTATCTAAATCCATGTTTATAAAATAATAGTGTTTTAATGCAAAAAAAATAAAAAATAAAAAATAAAAAATAATGGATTTCATTTGAGACCACTATTCCATGCAGCAACATTTCATATAAAATATGACAATTTTAATAAATCCGGGTTTCAATATTTTTATATTCGAATATGGTAAAAATATAATTTAGCTATATCAACTATCTGATCATTCGGATTTGATTTATCCGGATTTTGGGTTTTTGGTTGGAAACTAAAGGATGTTGTCAAAAAATGGTGTACATACGATTCATTTGGATTTCGATTGGAAACTATAGCATTTTTTGGATAAAAAATATATAGATGAAAATATGGGTAAAAAATACGGTCATAGGTTTTTGAAATAATCGATACAAATGTGTATGCGATTTTCATGTGTACATCTCATTAATCACAACGTTGGTACATCAGAGATCCGTTTGGATCGGATTACAAATAATCCTATCAGATTACAAAACAAACTAATAGATAAGAATTACATTCAAATACATAATAGCTAGATAAGAAGATAATGTTGATATACTTCAACATCCCCCTTCAAGTTAGAGCATGGGGATCGAAAATGTCCAACTTGTCCACCAATTTGTCAAATTGAGTTTTGCGAAGTGCCTTAGTTAGAATACTTGTCAGTTGCTCGGATGTGTGAACATATGATTGAACCACTAGACCTTCAACAATAGCATCATGCACAAAGTGACAGTCTACTTCTATATGTTTAGTTCGTTCGTGGAGCATAGGATTATCTGCTAAATGTAGAGTTGCCTGATTATCACAAAATGGATTAATTGCTTGAGGGTGTTTGACTCCTAGACTGAGAAGTAGACTCTTCAGCCATTTAAATTCACATGTGATAGCTACCATGGATTGGTATTCTGCCTCGGCAGAAAAGCGGGAGACTATGTGTTGTTTCTTAGTTTTCCAGGCGATTGGAGAATGCCCGAGATAAACAATCCACCCTGTGAGAGATCGTCTAGTAATGGGGCATGCCGCCCAATCCGAGTCACACCAGCCCTGTAGAGAAAGAGTATTGTCAGAACGCAATAGAATGCCACGTCCAGGAGTACCCTTAAGGTATTTGACCACTCACAATGTTGCATCCCAATGCTCAATGCGTGGGGCTTGCATGAATTGAGATAAAATGTGCACTGAATAGCCCAGATCTGGACGTGTGACAACAAGATAGATCAGTCGTCCAACTAGACGACGATAAGCTTCAAGATCTGTTAATAGTGCACAATGAGCCCGACCAAGTTTATGTTTTTGTTCAATGGGAAAACTTGCAGGTTTTGCCCCCAAAAGACTTGTTTCATTGACTATGTCAAGAGTGTATTTACGTTGACACAAAAGCAGACCTTGGGGACTTCGAGCCACTTATATGCCGAGGAAGTACTTCAGGGGCCCAGATCTTTCATCTTAAAACAACTGTTGAGATAACCTTTAAATGTTTTAATAGCAGCGGGAGTTGTTACCCGAAATTATAAGATCATCCACATAAACGAGGACATTAATTTGAGTGCCACCACGACTAAGTGTAAACAAAGAGTAGTCAGAGTAAGACTGACGAAACCATATGATTTGAGAGATTTGACAAGCTTCGCAAACCAACAACGAGGAGCTTGTTTTAAGCCGTAGAGAGATTTTTGTAATCGACATACCAGATTTTTGTTAGGACTTTGAAACCCTGGTGGAAGGCACATATAAACTTCTTCATTAAGGTCTCCGTGTAGAAAGGCGTTATGAACATCCATTTGATGAAGTTCCCATTTATTGGATGCTGCCACGGCTAGGAAAACACGCATTGTCATCATCTTGGCGACGGGAGCAAATGTCTCATTATAGTCAACTCCCGCTTCCTGATGATTACCAAAGACTACTAATCTGGAGTTGTGTCGCTCAATTTCACCATTGGAGTGATATTTAATTTTGTAAACCCATTGACTACCAAGGGCTCTTTTCCCAGGTGGAAGAGAAGTCAAAATCCAGGTGCCATTATCTTCAAGTACACGACTCTCCTCTCTCACAGAAGCTTTCCAAACATCATGTTGCATGGCCTCCTTAAATGATCTAGGTTCTTGACCAGCCACAAGTGAAGCAATAAACTTCTGATATGTAGGAGAAAACTTATCACAAGCTATATGATGAGAAATAGGATAAGAAGTACCTGAGGTTGCCGATGGAGACGAGCAAGGACAGGATGGACTTTGGACTACTTTGGTGTGAGTAACAAAATCTTCAAGAAGTACCGATGGAAATTTATCGCGGTGCCCTCTTCCCATTTGATGTTCGACGTTTGATGGTGAAACAAATGTCGCTGGGGATCCAGATTCACTGTGGGCTTAGTGGTAGAAATGGGCTCAGACACCAATCTGGACTCATCAGCGGGTATGGGTTGTGTCGATGGGCTGTCATTTTAGGCATTCTCCATGGGCTCAAAGTAATTGGGAAGGTCATGAGGGTGATCTTTAGAATGAATAGACAAATCACTAAAAGGAAATATATCCTCAAAAAATTTCACATCACGAGAAACAAAAAATGTTTTGGTGTCTACATCATAAAGTTTCCATCCTTTCTTGCCAAATGGGTATCCAACAAAGACACATTTTCTACTACGACTCGCGAATTTATCACCTTTAGCTTTTTTATTATGAGCAAAACACAAACACCCAAAGGTTTTGATGGTAGAGTAAGATGGCGAAGTACCAAACAGGATCTCAAAAGGAGTTTTATTGTCTAGTAATGGGGACAATGTCTTATTAATTAAATGAGAGGCAGTAATCACACATTCTCCCCAAAACTTACAGGCAAGTTAGTTTGAAACATGAGAGCCTGTTCGATATTTAAAAGATGTTTGTGTTTTCGTTCTACACGACCATTTTGTTGTGGAGTACCCACACATGAGGTTTGAAAGAGAATGCCTTTTGTAGAAAAATAATTCATTAAACAATTAAATTTCGTACCATTATCACTTTGAACAATCTTGATCTTTTGGGAAAATTGTCTATGGACCATTGCAACAAATGACATGAACATTTGAAAAACTTCAGTTTTGTCAATCAAGAAGTATATCCACACAGCACGAGAATAATCATCAACTATGGTTAAAAAATAGTGTGCACCACAACTGGAAAGATATCTGTACAGTCCCCACAAATTACAATGAACTTTTTTCAAAAATTCTACTGGTTTTATTAATGCTTAAAGGAAATTTTTCTCTAGATTGTTTAGCTCGGAAACAGACTTCACAGACTTTATTCATACTACCCCGCAAACTACTAGTAGGAATAAGGGATTTCACCACTTTTTCTGAGGGATGACCCATTCTTCTATGCCAAAGTTCAAGAGTTGATGAGGATGAAGCTCTATTGGCTGAGACATGCTGAAAAGAGTCGCCTTTTCCAAAGTAGTATAGTCTGTCCCGTCTAACTCCCGTTCTAATCCGCTTCCTCGACCGGTCCTGTATCGCACACATGTAAGAATTAAATAATGTAATGCCTTTCATATCATCATTCATTTGAGAAACTGAGATCAAATTGCAATTCAATTTTGGAACCAAAAGAACACTTTTTAGTGTAATTTTGTCAGATAAGTGCACACTACCCTCATGGGTAGCAATAACTTTTCTACCATTCGGCAGTCCTACTAACAAACTCGAGGTTTTATGAGTATTATGAAGCCAAGAAAAATCTCTTGTAACATGATGGGTTGCCTTAGAATAAATTATCCAAAGTCTCTTTTGCAACATACCGTTTAATTGTTCTTCAGGGATTTTTTGAGGTGCTCATCAAACCTGTGAGTGCCTTCTACTGCTCAGCAGTGAAAAGCAATGATCCATGATGATGGTTTGTAGTCAACGCGTTTGCATGTGCCGAACCTCTTCCACGTCCACCAGATATGCCTCCTCTACCCCCACCATCAAGCTTACTTCGATCCTGCTCCCACCATTCCGGATATCCAACCAACTCAAAACAATTCACCACCTCGTGCCCATTTTTATTACAGTGAGAACACAGAAGAGATGACTTGTCTGTCTTCTCTCCTCGCCCCCTTCCTTTGTTGTTTGTGTTGGTTCGGACAGAAAAACCCAAAACATCAGCAGGTTTTTCTTCGAGGACCACATTAGCAGTCCTTACGCTCATATTGTACTATCAATTGAAATGCTTTGTCAAGTGATGGTAACGGGTCTTGTGAAAGTATACTTGTGCGTAAAGTAGAGAAGTAATCAGAGTTCAATCCCATAAGAAATTTATGGAACATGTTTGTGTCTCTCCTTTATTTGTCTTTGGTTCCAGCAGTGCAAGCATTACAACAGGTACATGTAATCATCGGTTCATGCTTGTGAAGTTCTTCCCACAACGCCATGAATTTCCCAAAGTACTCCGACACTGACATTGTTTTCGTTTGTTCACACTTGGCGATCAAACCCTTGAGTTGTTGGGTTCTTGGTCCATTAACAACATCATAGCGAGACTTGAGCGTATCCCATAGTTTCTTCGTGTCTCTATGCTTCGCCAAATAGCATTTTACTTCAGGATCTATCATGTTCATAATCTACAATACTAACATGGCATTAATGGTATTCCAATCAGATTCCGTGATTGGAGGAATCCTTTCGGTGATCATACCATCTAGGAACCCAAATTTTCTTCGTGCTTCGAAAGCCATCTGGATATCTCCGGCCCAGTCATCGTAATTATCACCACGTAGTCTCGTCGATGTGATGTAATCACCGGGTCGGTCTTGAGGGCCAAGATAGAATGGAGAATTCGACTCAATTTTGGGAGTCGATGATTCTCCAAATGTTTCTCCTGTCTTTCCTGTCATGATATTAGGTTTGTGTACACCATGAAATAATCGATACAAGTGTGTATGCGATTTTAATGTGTGTATCTCATTAATCACAACGTTGGTACTTATACATCAGAGATCTGTTTGGATCGGATTACAAATAATCCTATCATATTACAAAACAAACTAATAGATAAGAATTACATTCAAATACATAATAGCTAGATAAGAAGATAAGGTTGATATACTTCAACAGTTTTTGAGGTATCCGACTTATATCTAATGGATCGGATTTTGTAACAACTGTAATTCGGGGCTAGAAGTTTTACCCACATTAAGAAAAAATTTATAAACTTAAATAAAATTGATGGACTTGAAAATTTTAAAGTCAATTAAAAGATTAATATGTGTTAAATTGAAATTTAAAGTTTAAGGGACTAAAATTATCAATTTCGAAATCTTAAGTAAACCTTGACCTAACTAGGTTTGTTTGGGGTCTAAAATATCAACGATTTTACTAAATAGGGTAGTTCCATAAAAATATATGTTAGATGTTAAGTTTATACTTAATTCGGGTTAAAAGTGGAAAATAAAAATTTAAGGGACTTAAATTATCTAGTGACCAAAGATTTAAACATAAACCCAATCTCCCTCCTTCATTTCCTTGAACGGTTTTGAAGAGTGTAAAAGTTGAGAGTGGTGCCTTTTGGAGCTTAGAGAGAGTTTAAAGCTAACTTTAAGAGTTCTTGAAGGATTAGTGCTAGAATCTTAATAGGAAACTCAAAGAGGTAACCATCGTTGTAACATCCGGATTTCCAGGTATGTTATTTTAATTATTTATTTTTGAGGATCATTGATCTACTCGACGAGTTGGTGCTATAACTCGTCGAGTAGAAGCGGGGTGGCCACGTGAGTTTAATGAACTACTCGACGAGTCCAAGAGTAGACTCGTCGAGTAGGCGCTGTAAGTGGAAACCCTAGATCCCTGGGTTTGGGACCTATTTAAAGGCACTTATAGCCTCATTTGCCACACCTCACTGAGAAGAAACCCTAATCGCCCCTTGAGCTTGTGAGAGAATCTTGAGCCTTACTTGAGATTTGTGAGTGCATTTTGGTGAAGGAAAGGAAGATTCCAAGCTAGGATTGAGAAGAGGCTGATAGATCTACTGCTTATACGACCAAGAGCTTCTATTAGAGGTATCAAGTTCGAACCTTTCCCTTTTATTTGAGTAGATCTCTCATTTTGAAGATTAGGGCTTCTTTTCCTTTCATTTTGGGACTTTGAGGATTTGGGGTTCATGAGGAGGCTTGAACTCCAGATCTGGACCTTAGGAGGTCTCTAGCACCCAAAGGTTCCTGCTTTATTCAGCCTTGATGGTATTTATGAGTGAAAACCCCATTTAGATCATGTTCTTGGCATTTCATGCCCAAAATGCCATGCATGGACGTAAAGTTTATGACTTTACGTGGTAAATGAGCCCTTAGAGTATGGATCTGGAGTTTGAGGAAGTATTCCGCCTTAAAATCGTCTGAATGCAAGCTGAGTCTTAATAGACTCGCCGAGTTGATGAGCCGACTCGGCGAGTAGCTTAGGGTTTGTCCCGATGAGTTGAATCATGCGATAGCTCGACGAGTTAGGGGTTAACTCGACGAGCTGGGTCTTCCTGAGTTCACTGAGAATCGATGGGACTCGACGAGTCGCACGAGTGCACTCGGCGAGTCTGGTCAGAGTTGGACCGTTGACTGGAGTTGACTTTCGTTGACTTTTAGGGTTGGTCAACATTTGGATAATTGGACCATTGGAGGGGTAAAATGGTCTTTTTCCCTTCTGGGAGATTATAGGAAGGGATTAGTCTAGCCTATGAGAATCGTTGTTAATTAGAGATAAATTACTTAATGTGATTAGGCGGATGCTAGATCGGGGATATCGAACACGAGAGTTTACTAGACATCATACGAGGTGAGTCTTCTCACTATACCTTACCTAGGGTGGTAATTATGTGTGATCGGAAGGTCTTATGTGCTATGACGAGTATGTGATATATGTTTCTATGTGATATGTATATGTTATGTATGTATTGAGTAAGAATGGTATGGACCGGAAGATCAGTATGGTATGGACCGGAAGGTCAACAGAGTATAGACCGGAAGGTCAGCAGTGTATGGACCGGAAGGTCAATATGGTATGGACCGGAAGGTCTACTCAGTTTGTGGGACCGGAAGGCCTCTGAGACATATTGACCGGAAGGTCTCGTAGAGCTACAGTCTCGAGTGGCTTATGTGTTGTATGTAGTATTTTGAGGAACTCACTAAGCATGCATGCTTACCGTTTATGTGATATGTGTTTCAGGTACTTCAGAGGACTGCGGGAAGGCACCGGCATGATTGTACACACACACTATGTTTTGGGAAGAGCTGCTGGGGATCCTGGATTTTATGAGATGATTTTGAAAACTTTGTTAAATGAATAATTGGTGTTGAACAATATGATATATGTTTTTATGAATTAAAAATGAAAATTTTGGTTTGAATTTTCACGATGTTACAATCGTTGATCATCTTATTCATTCTAGTAACCTAGGGTTTACATTTCCCTTAAAATCCAAAAATGATATGTTGATTAGGAGTTAAATTGAGTTTCTAGTTTAGATTCTTTCAATAGTTAATCATTTTGTCAACAACATCCTTTAAAGTTGTTTGATTTCAATATCATAAGTAGTTTTGGAAGCTTGCAAACCTTAAATCGGTGAAATGTTGATTGGAAGCTTTAGATCATGAATTTAATGTTATTCTAAATTAGAAATGAGTTTCCTAATCTCGAATGAGGTTAACTAATCCATAATATGTGACTAATAACTTCTAATTTGCCATTGTAGTAATTTCAAGCTAAACTTTGGACTTTATGAGTTCATTTAATGATTTTAAATCCAGATTTGCTTTTGGATGGATTTGAGTAGTTGGATTATCAATCTAATTCATTAATATAGTTTAAACTTATCAAATGGAGTCATTATTTTAGGAGCTATTTGCATTTATAAAGGATTAAAGATTGTATTGAAGTTTATGAACTCATTTAGAGAAAAAGTTGAATTTAAACCTCTGGATCTCTATTTTGTCCTATAAATCATTGGACCGGTGGTGAATTGTGATGTTTTAGTGACTAAAACATGTGCTCGAAGTTGTGCAAACATGTAGTTTTACTCAACTGAGTGGATTTACTAGCTCAAATTCACTCAACCGACTAATGTCCTGACTTCACATAAATGAACTTTTTCTATCCTTTTTCACTTTGATTGCTTCCATTACTTTCCATAAGATTAATTATGATGGAAAATCTATTTTGCGTGTGTAACTTCAGTTTAGATATCTAGAATGTAATTAGTCATTAATTACTTAAATTGATGTTAATTTTAGGTGACCACTAAGTGTCTAATCCAAACTAGGATTGAAGTGTTGTGTCTACACTTGTTAAGGTGAGTGTTTATTCAATAATACAAGTTTGTATAATACTTTAATAAAAATAAAAGTGTTTTTTTCTCTATGAAACCCTATTTCTAAGTTATACGAGTGCTATAAGTATGTTTGTACATTCATAAATGTATTTTAAAAATATTTTAATTTAAATGGGATTTTTTGATATTTTGAACTTGGTTTTGATAGTGAATGTACATCCACTTAGGATGGATTAAGAGTTAAAGACTACATTCATAGGTAACCAATTTTGAACGTTAGAGTTAGTGACTACATTCTAAAAGGACTCACATGCACTAGGGATTTGTAACCTCTTAAGTAGCACGAGGGTGATGGCTTCCAAAAACCTAGTTTTGATGGGTATGAGAACTGCGACATTTCACACGGTGTCATAGGGTATGAGAAGTGTGTTGTATGCTAGCGTCTATCCTCACACATATAACATCCTTAAAATTCAGTTTAAGATGTTATAATAAGTTAATGTAATGGCTTAGGTGTTTGTTTTTTGTCTGTAGATCTTTTTGGCCTCTTCTGTTTGTTTTTTTGAAGACTGCAGGCCTAAAAATGTTTGTGCGTCCTCTTTTTGGCACAAATGTGGATCATAGTCTTCTAACATCTTCTAGCCTAAAAAACACATATATCTTTATTTTTTTAGTTTTTTTTTAAATTTATATTTAATCCAACTTTATTAATGATAAACAATTTGAAAAAAACAAGTTACAATACTTTTAAAAAAAGTTCGACGACACAAACATGACATTTTTAATAAATTTATAAATATAGATTTATTACAATAATGGTCGTTGAAATTATTTATATAAATATATAAAAAAAATCATTATATATTCTTATGTTTTTTATGCCAAATTTTATAAAACATTATTTAATACAGTATCATCAATTTCTTGGGAAAATATTTATTATACGTTTTTAATTGATTTAATTGAAAAAATCGAAGTTTATTTCCATCCATTTATATGTCAAATTCTTTGATTCTTAATTACAATGTTTATGTATAACTTTACGACCAAAATTGTTGGTTTTTATCAAATATATATGTTAATTCGTATCATTTTATTTTCACTTTTTATACAATAATGCATAAAAGTTGATCTAGATTTGTTAATTATTTATAACAAAGTCATAAAAATATTAAATAATCACTTTGAAGTTTAAAAAAATCAATTTATTTAGATTTTAGTAGCTTGTAGATGTTAAAAAAACCATCAGTCTTCTTTTTTCAGACTGCAGACGTTTGGTCTACCTCTTCTACTGCAGAAATTTACAAATGTGATCCACAGACTGCAGACATTTTGCACCAGAAAAAATAAACAACACCTTATACTTCTTCTGTATTTTGAAACTGTACTTACGAAAAAAATACAAAAATGAAAAGCATGTCTCTTATGTTAACATTGATTGTTAGAGTTTGTGGCATGAGGTCAACTCTTCATGTTAACAGTTAGAGTTAGAATGTAACTGATTATGTTAGAGAAAGACCATGTCACCAACTTGTTTGTTAAAGATAGTTAAGAGTTTTCTTTCTTCTTTTGATCACAACATATATTGAAGTAAGAAATAAGATGAAGAATTAATTTATCGGTTCTCTTTCATTCTTGATTCTCGTTTTGTCTTTTCCAAACCCTACAATTATTAAAGTTACATACTTACATATATTTATAATTTTTGCCCTTTGTTCTTGAATATTCTGACTCCCTTAGCAAATGGAGTTTTGCTCAAATATGACAATCTCGATTCATATATATAAAAATAAATCAAATATCTTCTGAACTTTTACATAAGCTTCATTTTAACCAATTACCCCAACCAAAATATTTTTATATGCACTAATATCTTCTGAAATTCCCATGCATGAATCTGAACATTTTTTAAATTTTGTAATAATTAACCAACTATAACTTACTACTTTGTCAAAAATATTATGTTAATTCGTTTGAGATTTCATATTCTTTTTTTTCTTTTACTGAAAACGTTTGCAGTCTCATTTCCGATCATGAAGTTATTGAATTTCACAAGTAACTGGTTACTTGCAAGTTAGCTAGATCCATTTCCAATTATTAAGAATTGGATTCGTTAATAGTTTATACAACATTACTTGTTACATACCTGATATAATATATTAAAGATATACGATATTTATTCTTGGGAAAAAAATCTTGGTCGTTAATGACTGTTACACGATATTTGATCGGATGATTATGATCAACAAATGTCTTTTTAATTTTATCTTACTTAAAGTTATCTAAATATAGTTGAATATGAATTAAATATTTTTTATCAAATTATCTAATACACAAAACATATTATAGCTAAATTTCCCGATTACAACAAACCTCTCTCAAGTATGACTAATGACACATGCTATTCATTTATTATAGACAAAATTTCATGATTGATTACTGTGACTCTAAATAGTTTCACTCAACTATCCGACCCTGTCTACTTTGACCCATACTACCCAACTCATGAGTCACACATTTATTTTGCCACCTCTAACGTTATTGATTGAAAACACAACATGTGAACCAAAAATGAAATTACTAACACCAAATTACTGCTTCTCCCATCAATTCCTAAGTAAAGTTTACTTAGTGGTTACTTTGAATTGAAACCAAAGCTTAGTTATGTTTAGGAGATATAATAAGGGTATGATATCATTTAGAGTCCAAATAACCCCCCTTTAAGCGTGAAAGGTGGTGTGTGGAGTATAAAACTGCAAAGATCCATGTGATTTGTAAATGGTTGCTTTTTCCCGACTTTAATCAGCCCGTACTTAACCATTTTACAACACACATTCAGCCGTATATTTCGTAATCCATATTTTAAGCAAGACATTTGCGTTTACCAGATTAATTACACATGTCATGTCAACATAACCATTTCTAAACTTTACTATGGGTCACAAAATTGATTTGCACTAACCAATTATATTTTTATCTAGATAATAAATTTATGAATATGATTACAAAAATTTATATTATTTGAAATAATAATATATTCTTTTAACAAATAAAACAATTTAAATTATTACAATATGTTATTGACGGCATTACACCCGTTTAACGGATTTTCCTTTTGACAATTCTTTTTTCATATAAATGGACTGAAATCTACATCTCTAAATAAGAGACTAAGTTGAAAATATTTTATTAACATTGCAATGACCAAGTATAACGATATACATGATATACAAGTTAAACCGATAGATTTGTAGGCTACAGAGCCATCAGTTAAAAAACCTATATAACGTGTGCAAGTGTGTATTCATTGTAGTTTTTTTGGTGTAAAAATAATACGTAGCAAAGAAAACTTCTAATAATAATGCATACCTTAAATAAAAAGATCGTGCAAGAGACCATACAAGAATCCGAGCGTAATCGCTCTAGTCATTTTGTATTCTCATCTTATAGCTCTATATATACCGTAATTATTGGTCTTATAAATTATCACATTCTTAAAGGTGGAAGTATTTGTACACAATGTTGGGCATTGTACTTTATGACAAAGTTACGAATCAGTAATTCAATTGGTTTCTTTAAGTGGTAGCAATAGCATTGTGTAGAAAATTATAGAAACTAATAAAATAACACCTATATAGCTTCACCTTAAAGCACGTATATATATGTGAGTGTGAGTTTATTGTATATATAAATACATGCACACACATGAACATGAGAGTACGGACACATTACTGAGAACTAATTGTTGGTTACATATGATATCTTGTCAGATTACCAGAATGGTGAGAGCCTTCTTTCATTTTCAAAGTCTTTTTGCAGATTCTTAAACCAATACAAAAAAAAGAAACTAACCAGGTTTTGGAACAGGGAGTGTTTTGTCTTTTTGTAGGCATTAAATATGGTAAAATTATTTGGCAGTAATTGTGATCCTCACATATAAAGATGCATACTCAGTTTTACTAAAAGTGAAGTTATTCATGCAGGTTCATTTGGTGACATTGATTGTGGTCTTGCTAACATGCATGCTTTCATTTATCTCGTGTGCTACTGGTGTCACAAAAGTCAGTCTTGCATCCACCACCATTTTTAACGTGATGGCATATGGCGCTAAAGGAAACGGGAAAACCGACGACTCACCGGTACTCAAACTCCTTCTATATAGTTCTAGATTGTACATTAAGCTTGTACTGTTATCACACAGATCAGGACATGACATGACATGACAGAACAAAACAGAGTCTTGTACTTTGTTTGACGTGCATTGGACTGGGACTGATGTTACGGGACAAAAATTGCAACTTTTCGTCCCGATCTCTCGTCTGTGCAAAAGACGTAAATACCCTTCTCATGTAACAAACGAATGACAGTTGTATGGTACAAGTTTATAAAGCAGATTATACATATACAGGCTTTTGCGAATGCATGGAAAGCGGCATGTCAATCGAAACCAAATAAAAAGAGTATATTAGTGATACCAGCAGGGAGGACGTTTTTTTTGAAGCCTATGGATTTCAATGGTCCATGCAACCCCTCCAGTATCTTTATCCAGGTAAGTATATGCATATAGCTATAGATAAATTTGGTCAAAGTCAAACAACATGCATTTATGCTAAAAAACATAACATAGTAATTCCCAAAAAGGAATCATGTATGTGACTATCTAAAAATAAAAAGACACATTATAATCACATGATCTTTAAAACTGTCAAAAACAGGTGTCAGGAAACATTGTTGCTCCAACCAAAAAAACCGATTGGTTTGGCCATCATGTTGACACGTGGCTATCTTTTAATACCGTGAATGGTCTTACAGTCAGTGGAAATGGGAAAATAGATGGAAATGGACGTATTTGGTGGACAAATGCCTGCATTGGTTCTCCACTACCAGTAAGTTAATTATTTATGTATTTTATTTTTCTAATTTTTATCTCATATAAGATAAAAATTCTTACATATTATTATTCCACTTAATTTCAGGGTACAACTTGCCGTGCACCAGTGGTAAGTAACCATTATCCAGGGTACAACTTGTAATGCACAAGCACTGCAAGTAGCAAAGTAATCAACTAACCATCATTATTTTTTTAAAAACTTTAGGCAATACAGTTTAAAAAATGCAACAGTTTGCGACTGAATGGGTTAACACATGTAAATAGTCCACGAGTTCATCTCTTAATGACCAAATGCAATGGTGTTATTTTTTCTAATTTAAAAATCATCGCCCCTCAAACAAGCCCCAACACTGACGGCATCAATATCGCAAGTTCCACCAATGTCAACATACGTGACTCCGTTATCGGAACAGGTATTTCCATTTTTACCCTTTTTTTTCCAAATTCGCTCGTTTTTTTTTTTCAAAAATATCAATTTTTTTCAAACCCGCTTTTTAGGAGATGACTGTATTGCTATTAGTGGAGGTTCATCTAATATCAAAATTAGCGGGATCATGTGTGGGCCAGGCCATGGAATCAGGTAGCTTATACACATTTTGAAACTTATAACATAAATAATTAAATAAAATCATTAATTCATTACATACAAAGCACAAAATCTATATATATATATATATATATATATATATATATATATATATATATATATATATATATATATATATATATATATATATATACCTTTTTGTGTAGCATTGGATCATTGGGACATGGGGGATTCGATGTGGTGGAAAATGTAGATGTGCGAAACTGTACCATGAAAAAAACCCTAGCTGGAGTAAGGATCAAATCTTATCAGGTAAGGATTCCTTTTTGGACTATAACTGAAAAAAAAAAGCGTAAATACAGGGACCCTTTTTAACTTTCTTTTTTTTTCAACAGGGAGGAACTGGTTATGCAAAGAAGATCTCATTTTCAGGCATTAAGTTTGATGCAGTTTGGAACCCTATCATGATTGACCAATACTACTGTCCCACTCAGAAAGATTGCCTAACCTCAGTAAGTATCAGTGTCAATCTATAAATAGTAACTTAGATATTGAATGAAAGTTGTTTCCATTTCCAACCCTTAAAATCTAAATCATTAACACTTTTCTTTATGTGACAAAGACAACAGCTGTGAAGTTGAGTGACATAACATTCAGAGGAATCGCAGGGACATCAAACATGGACAATGTAATAAACATAAGTTGCAGTAAAAGTGTTGCATGCACAAATATTGTGGTGGATAGTGTGTATATCAAGTCAGCAATTCCAGGAAGAAAGGTTTATGGGACTTGTATTAATGCCCATGGAAGAGCTAGCCATGTTAAACCTTCATTAAAATGCCTACAACCTTAGACCAACATTTATTTGTTATTCCCCCCTATTTGTCAATTGTCATTTGTATGCTTACTTTAACCTTTTGTAATAACATATGAGCTCCTTCTGATAATGAACATCTTTTATTTCAGTAGTACATAAGAAGTTACCTTAGAATGAGTACCTTAAATTTCACAGGACTCTGAACGACCAAATACTGCGTAACGGTTGTCCGCAATGTTTTCATACACAAAATTCCTAATGAATCTGCAGGAAAAGGGGAAAATTTAAGAATGAATAGAAGATTAATCAAATTGCATTCATTAGTAAAAGAGAGAAATGAGAGATCAGTGAGGAAAAGGTCTTACAAAGGTACAAACTGGAGAAAGAAAGCTAGTTGGGGAAATGGCAAGTCTATGTACTCCATGATCTTCAACACAGCCTCTGACTTAATATATGACCTGAAACACACCAGAGTCCTTACTTAATTACCTATGCAATCTCAAGGTTGATGAACAATATGCTACAGTAATAGCAGGATTGGTGTATGACTTTACCTGTTCTTCTCTACAAGTACAACACTTGAAATATCATCAGGAGATCTTCCAGATCTCTGTAGTAGATTCTTTCCTGCATCGCTTTGTAGGGCTTCAAACCTTATTCTCCTGAAAACGAAGGCACACCATTGAATCAAAACTGATTTGTTTTGGTATAATTTAACTGAATCAGAAGGATATGAATAGAAACCTTTGTCGGTCATTATCACGTACAAACTTGACGCCTCCATTACATAAGTTGCAGACACCTAGCAAAATTGAACAGCTTGTTTTACGTGGTCACATACAAACAACGCTGCACATTATCATCTATCACAGGCACGACTAATAGATGATTGCATATATCAAAACTATCGCATGATTTCTGTAGATCATGTGATATTTCAGAGAGCGTTTCAAATTATGAAGTGTTCTTGCTTCCACGTTAGTAATACACGAAACAATTACACAAACTTCATTTAAATTAGTGCGTCTATCATCAAACCCGCACGATTAATCATTTTGGGCAAAAAGTTATGCAAACCTAAGTTATTACAGATGCAGAGACTGTAAATTTTAAAGGCTGTTGAAAATAAATACATAATTCGTGAAACAAAGCATCGTTGATCGTAAATAGGTGTTATTATTACCGTCAAATAGCATGATAGGCCTGGTATCTTGTTCGAAGAAGCTTGATGTCGCATCCACCCAATCCACCGCTTCGACACTGCGCGGCGGAGAAGATAAGTTGGCTAGAACTGCAGATCGGCGGCGACCGGCGATTCTGACGCGTACGATTGGAGGTAGCACGCTAAGCCGTGCGCTGCTAGCAGCAAGAGTAGGAGCTGCAGGAGGAATGAGCGCCATTTCTGTTACTTACAGTTCCACGAATGACGAAATTCATTTATGTAATTCTTGAGATACTCTGATTATATTTGTGGGTCTTGAAATGTCCACGTGGAGTTTCAATAAACTAGGATTGTGGAATTCAGAAGTTGTTCAAAAGCTTTCTTTGACAATTAACAGATTTATTAATTTACCCGTCTGTTTCATTTCGTTGTTATAAAATTTCGTTACACCAGTTCGTTTTAAAATTAATATTACCAGTTTAACATTAAAACAGTTACAATATGCATATAGTTGATGTTTTCTCTTTGATCTTCTCTTTATAAATAGAAGTAGAGTCCTCAAATGTCCATTAACATCATGTTAATATGGTCTCAAGACTACTTTTAATTACTCTATGCATATTGAAAGCACCACTTTTCCCCACATTTATAGACAACCATTGGACATCTATTTATAGATCTCTGTGAGAGATCGTGTTAACAAACACATTGTAGTGGAATATATTATATATAAAGGGGTATACTTTATGTCTAACTAAACATCTTTATATAATTATATCTAATCTAACATCTCATTATCATTCATAATATATTAATAAAAGAATATATTTTATAAGTGTGGGGTATAAATATTGAATACATGAGGTGATTTTAAAATCACCCTTCAAAATTCATCGGTAGTTGTCTTGATCACTTTGATGTTTACTATTAGTGGGTTGTGTCAGTTTTTACTTTGTTTACTATTTGTGGGTTCTATTTTTTTAGTGGCTTTTTGCATGGAATAGTAGGTTTTGGATAAGAAAATATCGTTATAAAGTTATCTATTGTTAAATGTCACTACCTTCCATTTTAAGAATTTTCTTTTTCTTAAAACTACAGTTCTGCAATGTTGATATTGAATTTTTTTTTTTTTTTTTGGAGTTAATGATTTAAACTCTTCATGCCAACAATTTGTTTGACCTTTTTAGAATATAAGAGTTTTGTGTAGAAAGTCAGACAGCATAGATACATAAGGGTAAGATGACAAAAACAATAATGCAAATTTAGTTAGAAGATCAAACAGAAAAAACAATCTTAATACCACAAAAAGCTGAAAACAACTCCATATAGAAATCACACATACATTCTATTATTCTCTCTTTCAGTTCTGCTCTTCTGCATATCCCAATTCCCTCTCCTCTTGTGCAGCAGCCATTAACTCATCAAAGTTTTCTGTCTTCCCCAATACTATTTCAATCTGAACATACAATTTTCAAAACAATCAATTATCAACAGAATAATCAAATCACTGGAAATTTTACATTTTTACCTTGGCCTTTTGGACAGGTCTTCCCCTGGATTCCCCCTTCATCTCTACAGTTGATGTCATTATTTCTGCATATACACATGCCAAAAGTGTAATCAAACAACTTTATAAATCTACATTTGTCTGTAGTATACTTCTGTATCAGTTATAACTTATAACTCACTCTTTTCTACAGCGAATCCATTGTTCTTCAAGATTTCTGCCACTGTTACAACGGTTGCAATTGCTGCAAAAATGGTGTTATTGTAAGGAGGGGTACTTTGAAAAACGAAAAGGAGATTAATAATGGGCAAATTGAAGTGATAATCAATGCTCCCATCCTCCCTTCAGCAAATTTTGTAAAACAAACCATGGCATGTAATAGAAGCTTTAAACTTTAGAGATTCCAGAATTATTAAGCTTCAAACGAGAATAAAAATGGCAAAACATGGAAGTAGATAAAGCAATACCCATTCCAAGCGCTGAAAGTTCCACCTCGTTATGCTGCTGCATATACCTCTGATGTACAATCAAAAGGACAAAAAAATGGTTATAAATTTACAAATTAAACCGTATAAAAACCCTAAATACAGAGCAACATGACGCAAACGGTTATGTCAATAAAGACTGATCAACGAAGATTGCGTACAAGAAATATATTCGAAGTGGAAATCAAATCAAAAGGAAGGGTAGAGGGTTTCTGATAGGAATTAATGGAGTTACCTTGGCAAGATTGACGTAGAAGAATAGAGGCTTCTTGGTGTTGGAAACTTGAATTCGGTTTTTCTTGTAAGAATCGGAGGACATGTTTATGTTGCTTACTCCATCTGTTATCTCTTCCATGATCGAATTTGAACTCAGAAAAACCCTAATCGTGATACGATCCAACCACAGCCGCAGAGAGAGGTCGAAACAGATAAATGAACCCTGGACGGAACTCAAACAGTTTAACGGATTACAGTCTAGAACCACACGGATTGTTTTACGGTAAAAAGTTTCAATTTTATTAATAAAAAAATTATAAATTTAGCTTTTAATTTGATTTTTTGTCTATAATAATATGATTGAAAAAACTATTTCTCATTCTAATATATTTTCAAAAATATTTAACATATTAGTATTTTTTTCATTTTTTTAACTTTTTTTTTTTTTTTTTTTTTTTAAAATATATCCAACTTTTCTCCATTTCTCTTTTATTTTACATTTTACGGTTTTATTTTTTTAAATTTAAATTTTTACATTTTTTTAAATAAAAATTTTTATTTATATTTTTAATTTTTGTTTTTTATTTTAAATATCTATTTTTTATACATACAATTTTTTAGCCATCATAAAATTAAACATACAATATATTTTAAGATGCAAAAACTCCAACATTACACATACAATGTTTTTAAGATAAAAAACACTCAACATTGTTTGTTAAATATAAAAAATAAAAATAAAAATAAAAAACTCCAATATTGTTTGTTACAAAAAGAAAAACATCACAATTTGCTTGAACTTGAACCGGTAACAAATCCTTACTTATAAAAAAGATTAAAAAATAAATAAATAAATTAAGAGAATAGCCACAACAATACCATAAAAAAATATTATCTTTTTAATTATCTTGGCTTAGACGGACATTGTTTTCGATTATGACCCGATTGCATATAAACTCCACAAATAGTGGCATTTCTTATTCTTTAATATTCATACCATTTTTTAATCTTGTTGAACGAGGACGACCTTTTTTATTTCGTAATAGTTCTAAATTTAAAAGTAATGCATTAAATGGTGATTGTGGCCAATACGCTTCATGAAAGCGGGGAGAACTCGGATGCTCAAGTAGCACAATAATATACAATCGTGTAGCATTTATCAAGATATTGCCAACTATTCAAAGAGAGTTTGGCACGTGCATTCAAGACATGAGAACAAGGATATTTAAATGTCTCCCACTTACCACCTGTGCAAGTTTTTTGTTCCAAATTAACTACTTGCACATTTCGACCTCTTTAAGTTATCAACTCAAATATACATTTTTCTCAGTTAAATATCTTAATGAATGTGCACTTGTTCTTGCCATCAAAACTACTTGTTTTGTAACAGCATGTGGAGTATGTGCATCTCCATTAGCTTGAGAACTAGATCCTAAATGACGTCTCATCTCAAAATAATGCACCATTTTATAGAATGTAAGTTGCACACAAGTTGTAATTGGTAAAAAAACGAGCACCTTTAAGTACACTGTTGAAAATCTCTGACAATTTTGTTGTGAGTAACCCATATCTCCTTCCACCATCGCGTAAAATCATTCTTACTCGTTAATTGCTTCACAATCTAATTGTCATCAATATTCAAATTTGTTCCTTCCATATTAGTAAAAGTTGAAGGTACTTGAACATTGTTGTCGAAAGGTGCTTGTTCATCATTTTCATCTCTAATTCCATCTTCCAAATTTTCATTTAACTCAAGTTTATTATCTATATTCATCACATTAGTTACAACAGCGGCTTGAGAGATTATAGAAAAATTATCATTGTCAATCATGTTTATAATAGAATTTATCTACAAAACAAATAAATACAAACAAAAACTAATCAAAAACTGATCATATCATCTATGACAACAAGAAAAAAGAAACATAAACAAAGAATCAAAATCAAGAAAGAATCAAAAATTACAATCAATTCCATTTAAAAAAACATAAAAAAACAAGTTGTGATAAAATCTATCTACAAAAAAAAATCAAACAGAAGCAAAAATTGATCATCAATTCGGTGGAAAGGGATCAGAATCAAGAAAGAATCAGAATGGAACGAATTAAACAGAAAAAAACGAGCAGAAAAAGAGGTTGCATACCTTGAAACCGACGACAGGTTATGGAGCCGGTAGGTGGTCGGCGACGGGTAGAGGAGGCCGCAGGTGGCCGACGATAGGTAGAGGAAGCCGTAGGTGGTCGGCGATGGGCGGAGGAAGTTGTTGGCCGAAGAACGACGATTATAGCCTTAGTTTTCGATTTTTTTTCTGTTTTGTTGTTTCATTCTATGAGGCATGGACAAACTTTTTTTTAAAAAAAAAAAGACAATAATATTAGTTTTAAATTTAGAATAATACTAATAAGGTAAATATTTTTGAATGTATACTAGAATGGGAAATAGTTTTTGTAACGACTCAAAAATCAAGGGTAAAATTTTCATTTTTATTATGGCGGCGTGAGGTGGCAGCCACCATCTCACGGTGGTGGTGATAGGTTTTTTAGGCCAAAATAACAACATACATACAACAAAATCTCCAAAATAAACACACACAATAAAATACACACACACTCATCCACCCTTGTGGCGGCAGGCGGTGGTTGAGGATGACAGCCACCACCTCACGGTGGTAGTGGTGGTGGCTTTTCTCGTGAAGTCCGGCCAAGCAAACACACGCATATACATAGCTCGATCGTAGAAGCAACCCACATCAACATATGCTAAAAACAAAATGAACACCACCACCCACTTGGTGGCGTGCATCGGTCGGAGGGTGACTACGGGATGAAGTTGTCGCTGGAGCGGCGGCGGTGATCGTGACTGAGGCGTAGAAACAGGAGGAACAGGGGAAGGGAACGAGTGGGAACCATGGTGTAACATCCTGTTCTGGATTGTTTTGTGATTTAAGGCTCGTGGGCCTTAATCCGAGTATGAGAAGGTTTTGAGGCTTTGAAAGAGAAAGGTTAGGCCATTTTGGGATGTGGGTGAGGTAGGCTGTGTGCTAAAAGAGTTCGGTTTGTGCTTTAGAGCCCAAGTGTATTGTTAAAGGCGTTGGCTCGGGCTTTTAATGAATTTTGGATCTGAGTTCGAGTGGGCTTCAGGAGGAATAAAGTTGATAGAAGTGTAGGGCTTCTCGTTAACTTTTCATGGATATAAGGATCGTCGGAAATGGATTTATAACGAAGAAGTTATGGCTTTCAGAAGTTTTGTGGTTTTAGGCTTAGCCGAGTACGCTGGGCGTACACAAAGCGAACGCTGGGCATACTGGTGAAGAAGGAAGTACGTTGGGCGTATATTGGAGTACGCTGGGCGTACTGACCAGGGGTGGTCGCGAATGTTCTTCGGAGTACACTGGGCGTACGCCAATCAGACCTGAACCCTATTTTATGGTCTTGGACCCTATTTAAGCTCCTTATCTCATAACCTAACCCTAATATCTTCAGCCTCCATCCCTCTAAACCCTATAAATCGACCCTAAGCCTCCATTTGAGTGATTCTTGAGCATTTTGGTGATTTAGTGATGTGACAACCGTTAAATTCAAGTCAAAGTCAACAAGTCAAACCGGTCAAACTCAAATTGTACTTAGATGTTCAAAGTTATTCTATGTATAAAAAATGTACATTTGTATGTCAAAAATTCAAGTGTCTTGAAGAATCTATGTGTTAACAATGTAAAAACCCTAAAAAGGGAGTTGAACGCATCGAAACACGACTAAGGACCCTTGCGGGGACTTAAAACAATCATAAACAAAGCATAACGGGGTTCACGAACCTTGCATTATGAGATTATACAATAATAATGGCTAAGGTTAAATCTCTCCCAAATCTCTCCACGTATGTGAAATCTCTCCCAAATCTCTCCAAGTATGTGAAATCTCTCCAAGTATGTGAAATCTCTCCCAAATCTCTCCAAGTATGTGAAATCTCTCCCAAATCTCTCCTAGAATGTGAAATCTCTCCAAGGATGTGAAATCTCTCCCAAATCTCTCCACGTATGTGAAATCTCTCCCAAATATCTCCAAGTATGTGAAATCTCTCTCAAAATCTCTCTCAAAATCTCTCTCAACTTTTTATAGTCATCGCGACCCTTAACTTGGCCAAAAACCGCTTGAAACGGGGAGTTAGATCGAAAAACAGCTAATTAGAGCCGAAGCCCCTCTTAGGAGTCGAACCCTTCTAATGGGACCGAACCCTCCTGTCAGAACCGAACTTGTCAGAAGCACCTTCTCGGACCGAAGCTCAGCAGACCGAACCGAGACCCTCGCATCTTCGGTCCCTCCCTTCGGACCTTCGGTCTCCTCTTCCCCCTTCGGCTCTTTCTTTCCCTTCTCTAGAACCGAACCTCGCAGGTTCGGTCCATATTACCCGGTTTTCGACTACTTTCGCTTCCTAAGCCCGTTTTTGACTTTGACGGGATTTTTTCACCAAATTCATATTTTTATCATTTTTAACCCCCAGAACTCTTATTTTAATTAACTTTCAATGATTTATTAATTAAAATAGCTTAGATTATCAAGTGGGTCAAGTGTGCCCACTTGCCCTCCATGTGTCATCCTCTCATTTGCCACCTTATCCACATCACACAAACCAATGCACACATCACTTCAAACTCACAAGTTGCTCCAACAACCTTATATATAAAGAAATCCCTGGAGGATTTCTTGATTTACTTGCTCATTTCAAACATACACACACTTCTCATACCACCTCAAGAAAGCTTCTTTCTCTCTACTCCCCACCACCTTGTGCAAGTGTTCTTGAGTTGCTACTGCACTTTTTGGTAAGTATTCCATCTAAACTCAAGTGTTATTCCATAATTTCATAACACTCTTGGATCATTGACTCATGTCTTAACGCCAAAAATCGTTCTTAGGATCATCCAAGTCTTCACGTGTTCATCAAGTGCTCGTGACTTGATATTCCTTAACTTCAACCTTCCACTCTTCAAGTTATCACTCAAGGTGAGTTCATAACCCTACATTTTCCCATTTTCTTTAGTTTTCATCAAGTGCATGTACTTCAGGTTTATACCTTTAAAATGACTACTTGCACATCTCCATAAGATTTTTCTACAAATTATGGTGATTTTTACAAAACGGCCTATCACTGCAGCATCAAAGTCATACCATGTTGTGAAGATGAACATTTTCACCCTGGTTTGAGACCACCAAAAATTATAGGAAAATTTATGGATACAGTAGACTCTTTTTCCAAATACTCAGAGTTTACGGATTTAGTTTTCGACGTACGATGATTTTTCTATAAATATTCTAAAACAGTGACAGTTAAGGGTAAAACTGTCAAATACAGGTTTAAGAGTTATTCACACCTTGTAACATGCTGAGCAAGGTGTGTATGATTTACACTTAGTATTTTAAATATCATTTGATGGAAATACAAAGACATGCATAACAAGGTTTCATTCAAACACACAACACTTTTGATAAACTATAATAGGTATAGTTTGAGCACTTCGTTTGACAAAGAAAACAATAACTCAATCGACTTACAAATCAAGTATTTCATTACACACTACGTGAACTTGTTAATAAATAAATTTTTGAGACATTCTCCTTCGGGGTACTCTTAAGGTCCACAGTTAAGTCCTGTAGTTATAATCAGAATCTCCTGGAGGGAGAGCGTGATAGTTGTGTATAGATCTATATTGGGTCTGACAAACCCACACCTAAGCTGCTTGCAACAGCTAGACCGGCAGGTCTGTGGTGACAAGTGTCATAACATTCCGACGCCTGAAGAACGTCGAGTACGAGGTCTTCGAGTTTAGTATGGTTATAACATCTCACATGGGAAATTAACAAAACACACAGTTCACAGGGATTTAAGGAGTTTTATTTAAATATAAAACCACACATACACGAGTATGACGATTTACTTACATACACTAAATCTTGTTTAAGTTAAGACTATAACAATCTTTAAGAAAATATTGGATTTTCTGGAAACAAACTTGTAACAAACAAAAAGGAACATCATTTATTTTTCATTCATAAATTTGCTTATGAACTCACCAGCTTTATGCTAATACTCTTTCAAAACAACTTGTATTCTCGGGTAATCAGTAAAACAGGTAACCACAAGGTTTCTGAAGTCAAGACGCTAAGGCGTAGATTCTTTTGCTATATCTTGACATCATATGTAATTTATTTGGAAACATATACTTTTGAATCGATGTAACCTTTTAAATTATATTTATGATGGTTGTGTTTACTTTCTTCACTATGGTTATGATACTGAGCATGACGTCCTCCGCCCCCGAACGTTTCCGCCGTTCTGGTTTGGGGGTGTGACAGATTGGTATCAGAGCTTTGTTTATAGTGAACTAAGTATATCGAATCACGTAAGATATACAAACTATAAATACAAAGGGACAAAATTCTCTGACGTAGCTTTTCAAAAATACTTTAAAATAAAATTTTATATTGTTATAGAAGTATTCGCACAATCGCACATACTAATTCAGTATCATAATGGCGATAACATAAAAGTATCAAGACAAGTTGAACACCATGATTCAGCTTCGGGGTATGTAGTCAGATCTTGGATGAATATAGCCTGATCAACTATATTTAGCCAAGGTAGGACCAATGTATGCCGAATAAGGATCATGATGAGCAACAAGTCTTCAACTTATCAAAAACTTCGAGAATCAAACATAAAAATACTATAGGAGTATTTTAACTCAAAAACCGTAATAAGCACACTATAAATTGCGATAAATAACTTCTTTTCCCAAAAGTTCTCGCGGTATCCTTCTTATCCCTATTCTCGTACAGGCGCAATGGCTGGATTTCATTTGCCGGGTGACCCCTACTTCCCCAACCAAGGGAATGTCGGATGGATTGTGGAAGACCCAGAGGAAGATTCCGAAGAGGAACCCATGGAGGATGAAGAACCCATGGAAGAGGAAGAATCCGTAGACGGTGAAGAGGAAGAAGACTCGGATGGAACCAACTCCGAACCCGAAGTTTACAATCCGCACCCTGCCCCTATTCCTCAGCAACACTTCCAGGGCCTGACGCCCCAATGGGCCGAAACTATACATCGATGGAGCCGAGAGCAAGGTCAACGACCTCCATATGGCATGCAACGAGGTTTTTACGACCTCAGCAGAGGAGGATCAGCCGACCGAGCCCTTCCTGTCATAGTTCACCATGTCGCACGCCACGAGGAGCAAACAAGGGTGAACCTCCGCCACCTCATGGAAATTGGTGCCAACAGCCAAGTCAACTCCGAGAACACCGAGCCACTCTAGAAGGAGGTTTGGCAGCAGCAGAGCGCCAAGCGGCTGAATCCAGAACCGAAATGATGAACTTCGTGTCTTCACTTCGTGATCCTCAGAGCTTCGACCACCGCAAGTAGTGTTGCACTGCTCGCTCCAGTTTAATCTAGTTTTGCGGATAAATATTACTATTATTTTCTAGGATTTTATGTTCAATCTCGCGATTTAAGTGTATACACTTCCGAGATCAGTTAGGCGGTCAAAATTTTCCCATGCATGGATATAGCATAGACCCCTAGTCGGGTCAAATTTTCCCCAATATTGTATACTAAGTTATATCAATGAAATTGACTCGCTATTTGCCTTACTACATCAAATTCATGACATGAGCTATTTTCAGATTAAATTTACTGGTGTCCGATTTATGATAGTTTGGTGTATAAATCAAAGTTATATATGATTAAGACCATGTCGACCTAGAAATGGTGGTTCCGCCTTGGATCCTGTTCCTTGTTTGGTTGTGGGCCCAGGGCAGACCCATTAGATTCGAAAGTTTATTTAATCTTAATTATATATAAATATTATACCTCAAACGATCGTTGAATGGGCCCGGTATGGATTCTATTACGAACATTTCATGTGGATCAAAACTATCAGCATTCGTAAAGTCTATATTTCATTATCTATAGACCTCTAGTATGAATGGATTCATACAAAATTTTTACAAGTCGGAATCATGATGCATATAAAGAACTAATAATGTTTAGTTTTAAACTCTCGACTTGTGAGCATTATCAAAGACTTATTGTCTTTTCATTCTTGATATGGCAGAAAATGCCACCTCGTAGAAATCCTAGACGCGGCGGCGCCGCAGGAGCTGCAGCGCCTCCACCACCTCCACCACCCCCTCAGTTCGACCCATTTATGTTCCAGGCGGCCGTAACAGCCGCAGTAGCAGCTGCAATGTCCCAAATTAGCACCAACAATGCGGGTGGTGCGGGTAATGGTGCCACAAATTCTAACCACGGAGACAGCCAGGGACACTCGAGAGAGTGTACCTACAAAGACTTTACAAATGCCAAACCCAAAACCTTCAATGGAAGCGGAGGGGTGATAGCATTGCTACAATGGTTCGAGAAAACCGAATCCATTTTTGAAATATGTGCATGCCCAGAAGCAAGCAAGGTCAAATTCGCCGCATGTACCTTCTCTGAAAGGGCCTTAACCTGGTGGAATGGCCACGTCAAGGCATTAACACTTTCGGTGGCTAATTCGATACCATGGGAAGACCTGAAAACGATGTTGATGAATGAGTACTGCCCAAGGAGCGAGATACAGAAGCTGGAAGAGGAACTTTGGGGTCTCAAAATGACGGGTTCTGACATCCTGTCATATACCTTGAGGTTCATTGATCTAGCCATGCTGTGTCCCAGAATGATTCCGTCGGAAAGCAAAAAGGTGGAAAGATACATATGGGGACTATCTTCCCAACTTCAAGGAAATGTATTGGCCTCAAAGCCTACTACCTTTGACAGTGCCAAAGAACTGGCACAACAACTCATCGATCACAAAGCCAGCCATGGCACTGTGGCAACCACCACCGAGAAAGCAAAAGGGGGGAGCAACAAAAGAAAGTTCTGGAATAAGAAGAAGGGTCAACCTGCTCAAGACCCTGCCAAAAAGCAACAAGTGGTTGCGGTGCACGCTGCCACAACCACTACCAACCCAACTCCGATAAGGCAATACGCCGGGAACCTACCTAAGTGCAACAAGTGCAGCTTTCACCACAACGGCGCCTGCCGTGAAATGCATTGCACCAACTGTAACAAAAAGGGGCACACCGCCCGGTTTTGTAGAACTCCGGCTCAACCGAACGCACAAGCTGCCAACGCCGGAGCCAGCCGAACCTACTACGGATGTGGAGAAGCAGGACACTTCAAGCGAAACTGCCCAAAGGCAAGAAACCCCAACCCCGGCGAAGTGGGCAGAGTTCTGGCAATAGGTCATGAGGAAGCCGTCGCAGATCCAGCTGTGGTTACCGGTACGTTCCTCCTCAACAATACATACGCATGCATTCGTTTCGATAGTGGCGCGGAGAAAAGCTTCGTGAGCCACCAATTTAAACGCTTGCTAAATCAAACACCACAAACACTAAAAGACACATTCACCGTAGAAATGGCTAACGGAAAAACAGAGAACACTAACGACATTTACACTGGTGTACCCTCACCTTAAACAATCACTATTTCCAAATCGACCTTATGCCGGTCACCATAAAAAGTTTTGATGTTATCATTGGCATGGATTGGTTATGCCCTCACCATGCTGAAATCCTATGTCACGAAAAGGCCGTTCACCTTAATCTGCCGAGTGGCGAAACTCTCGTTGTCTATGGCGACAAACCTAGTTCAAACTTTCAGATCATCTCTTGTGTCAGGGCTCAAAAGTATCTCCGCAAGGAGTACCACGCCTTTCTAGCCCACGTCGTAGACAAGGATCAAGGAGTGAAAAACATCAAGGACATTCCGGAGGTCTGTAATTTCCCCGATGTATTCCCGGAAGACCTTCCAGGAGTGCCCCCTCCTCGACAAGTCGAATTCCGAATCGACTTAATTCCTGGAGCTACCCCCGTAGCCAAATTGCCATACCGTCTAGCCCCGACCGAAATGCAGGAACTGTCTAGTCAACTGAACGAACTAATGAGCAAAGGCTTCATTAGACCAAGCTTCTCGCCTTGGGGAGCACCGATTTTGTTCGTCAAAAAGAAGGACGGATCGTTCCGCATGTGCATTGACTACCGTGAATTGAACAAACTCACCATTAAAAACTGATACCCTTTTCCTCGAATCGATGACCTCTTCGACCAGCTACAAGGAGCAAGTTTCTTCTCAAAGATTGACGTTAGATCTGGGTACCATCAACTACGAGTTCAAGAGGAGGATATTCCCAAGACAGCTTTCAGAACGCGCTGTGGTCACTACGAATTTGTAGTGATGCCTTTCGGCTTAACAAATGCACCCGCAACGTTTATGGACCTGATGAATCGGGTGTGTCGACCTTACTTAGACAAGTTCGTGATTGTTTTCATCGATGATATACTAGTCTACTCCCGAAGTAAGGAAGAACACAGCCATCATTTACGTCGAGTCCTGGAGACGCTGAGGGCGGAGAAATTGTACGCAAAGTTCTCAAAGTGTGAGTTCTGGATTCGAGAGGTGAATTTCCTCGGTCATGTAGTCAGCAAGGAAGGAATCCATGTGGACCCTTCAAAGATCAAGGCAATTGAAAGCTGGGCAGCACCAAGAACACCCACGGAGATCCGGCAATTTTTAGGACTCGCCGGTTACTATCGAAGATTCATTCAGAACTTCTCCAAAATCGCAAAACCACTCACCACCTTGACTCAAAAAGAAGTGACTTTCGTCTGGGGGGATAAGCAAGAGGCTACATTCCAAACCCTAAAACGAACTTTGTGCAGCGCTCCGATCTTGTCCTTACCAGATGGAACCGAAGACTTTATGGTTTATTGCGATGCGTCAAACCAAGGTCTAGGATGTGTGTTAATGCAACGAGGAAAGGTCATTGCCTACGCCTCAAGGCAACTGAAGACACACGAGGTAAACTACACGACGCACGATCTCGAACTCGGAGCAGTAGTTTTCGCCCTAAAAATCTGGAGACATTACCTCTGCGGCACTAAATACATCGTCTTCACCGACCACAAAAGCCTTCAGCATATTCTCAATAAAAAAGAACTCAACATGAGACAAAGACGATGGGTGGAATTACTAAACGATTACGAATGTGAGATTCGTTATCACCCCGGAAAAGCCAACGTGGTTGCAGACGCCTTGAGTAGAAAAGAATACTCGGGCCGCCGAGTAAAGGCATTAACCATGACCATCCACTCACACCTGTCCGCTCAAATCAAGGAAGCACAGGAAGAAGCCTTGAAGCCAGAGAACGTGGCAGGTGAAGCATTGATAGGAATGGACAAAAATCTTGAAGTCAGGGATGACGGATTTCGTTGTCTCATGAACCGGATCTGGACACCAAAGTTTGGTGGATTCAGGGACGTTGTCATGAACGAAGCTCATAAAACTCGCTACTCCGTGCATCCCGGCTCAGACAAGATGTACTTAGACCTCAAGAAGATGTATTGGTGGCCGAACATGAAAGCCGAAATAGCTACCTTTGTGGGCAAGTGCCTGACTTGCGCCAAGGTTAAGGTAGAATATCAAAGGCCCTCGGGACTACTTCAACAGCCAGAGATACCCGAGTGGAAGTGGGAGCGGATTACGATGGATTTCATTACCAAGTTACCTAAGACCACGGGTGGACTTGACACCATTTGGGTAATCGTCGACAGATTAACCAAATCCGCACACTTCCTACCAATAAAAGAGACAGACAAAATAGAGAAACTGACAAGGATCTACCTTAAAGAAATAGTGCGCCTTCACGGAGTACCGATATCCATTATCTCCGATCGAGATAGTAAGTTCACGTCGCGATTCTGGCAGTCACTGCAGAAGTCTATGGGAACTAGGCTGGACATGAGTACAGCCTACCACCCACAGACTGACGGGCAGAGTGAAAGAACCATTCAGACGTTAGAGGACATGCTAAGAGCTTGTGTGATAGACTTTGGTAAGGCATGGGACGTCCATTTACCTCTTATCGAATTCTCATACAATAATAGTTATCACACTAGCATCAAAGTTGCTCCGTTCGAAGCCCTCTATGGCCGTAAGTGCAGATCACCCCTGTGTTGGGCTGAGGTGGGCGATAAGCAACTAGCAAGAGGGCAAGTCCCTAACAGCGCACTCACTGTCCCGGAGATCATAAGGGAAACAACCGAAAAGATCGTCCGAATTCGAGAGCGAATGAAGGCTTCGCAAGACCGACAAAAGAGCTACGCGGATAAGAGACGAAAACCTTTGGAGTTCCAAGTTGGGGATCGTGTACTTCTAAAAGTATCACCTTGGAAGGGTTTAATACGTTTCGGAAAATGCGGGAAACTAAATCCAAGGTATATCGGACCATTCGAAATCCTCGCCAGGATTGGCCCGGTGGCATACAAGCTACGATTACCACAGGAACTCAATCACGTTCATCCTACCTTTCATGTGTCAAACCTGAAGAAATGTTTCTCTGATAAGACCCTTGTCATTCCTTTGGAAGAAATTGAGATCAACGAGAACCTCCACTTTGTAGAGGAACCTGTTAAAATCATGGACCGAGAGGTCAAATCGACGAAACAAAGCCGCATTCCCATCGTAAAGGTCCGGTGGAACGCCAAGCGAGGACCCGAATTTACTTGGGAACGTGAGGACCAAATGAAACAAAAGTACCCACATCTATTCCCCAACCCTTGAAGTCCTACTCAAAATGCAAATTTCGAGACGAAATTCCTTCTAACGGGGGGATAATGTAACAACCGTCAAATTCAAGTCAAAGTCGACAAGTCAAACCGGTCAAACTCAAATTGTACTTAGATGTTCAAAGTTATTCTATGTATAAAAAATGTACATTTGTATGTCAAAAATTCAAGTGTCTTGAAGAATCTATGTGTTAACAATGTAAAAACCCTAAAAAGGGAGTTAAACGCATCGAAACACGACTAAGGACCCTTGCGGGGACTTAAAACAATCATAAACGAAGCATAACGGGGTTCACGAACCTTGCATTACGAGATTATACAATAATAATGGCTAAGGTTAAATCTCTCCCAAATCTCTCCACGTATGTGAAATCTCTCCCAAATCTCTCCAAGTATGTGAAATCTCTCCGAGTATGTGAAATCTCTCCCAAATCTCTCCAAGTATGTGAAATCTCTCCCAAATCTCTCCAAGAATGTGAAATCTCTCCAAGGATGTGAAATCTCTCCCAAATCTCTCCACGTATGTGAAATCTCTCCCAAATCTCTCCAAGTATGTGAAATCTCTCCCAAATCTCTCCAAGTATGTGAAATCTCTCCAAGTATGTGAAATCTCTCCCAAATCTCTCTCAAAATCTCTCTCAACTTTTTATAGTCATCCCGACCCTTAACTTGGCCAAAAACCGCTTGAAACGGGGAGTTAGATCGAAAAACAGCTAATTAGAGCCGAAACCCCTCTTAGGAGCCGAACCCTTCTGTCAGAACCGAACTTGTCAGAAGCACCTTCTCGGACCGAAGCTCAGCAGACCGAACCGAGACCCTCGCATCTTCGGTCCCTCCCTTCGGACCTTCGGTCCCCTCTTCCCCCTTCGGCTCTTTCTTTCCCTTCTCTAGAACCGAACCTCGCAGGTTCGGTCCATATTACCCGGTTTTCGACTACTTTCGCTTCCTAAGCCCGTTTTTGACTTTGAAGGGATTTTTTCACCAAATTCATATTTTTATCATTTTTAACCCCCAGAACTCTTATTTTAATTAATTTTCAATGATTTATTAATTAAAATAGCTTAGATTATCAAGTGGGTCAAGTGTGCCCACTTGCCCTCCATGTATCATCCTCTCATTTGCCACCTTATCCACATCACACAAACCAATGCACACATCACTTCAAACTCACAAGTTGCTCCAGCAACCTTATATATAAAGAAATCCCTGGAGGATTTCTTGATTTACTTGCTCATTTCAAACATACACACACTTCTCATACCACCTCAAGAAAGCTTCTTTCTCTCTACTCCCCACCACCTTGTGCAAGTGTTCTTGAGTTGCTACTGCACTTTTTGGTAAGTATTCCATCTAAACTCAAGTGTTATTCCATAATTTCATAACACTCTTGGATCATTGACTCATGTCTTAACGCCAAAAATCGTTCTTAGGATCATCCAAGTCTTCACGTGTTCATCAAGTGCTCGTGACTTGATATTCCTTAACTTCAACCTTCCACTCTTCAAGTCATCACTCAAGGTGAGTTCATAACCCTACATTTTCCCGTTTTCTTTAGTTTTTAGGGAGGAATACAGGTTAAAACACCAAAACATATTTGAAACTTAACTTGACAGCTTACGACAGAAAAATTGTGACCTGTTCACGAACTATTTTACCCAACTTAAACTTAATATTTTTTAAAACTGTTTAATATGAATGTAGTTCAGGTTTATACCTTTAAAATGACTACTTGCACATCTCCATAAGATTTTTCTACAAATTATGGTGATTTTTACAAAACGGCCTATCACTGCAGCATCAAAGTCAGACCATGTTGTGAAGATGAACATTTTCACCCTGGTTTGAGACCACCAAAAATTATAGGAAAATTTATGGATACAGTAGACTCCTTTTCCAAATACTCAGAGTTTACGGATTTAGTTTTCGTCTTACGATGATTTTTATATAAATATTCTAAAACAGTGACAGTTAAGGGTAAAACTGTCAAATACATGTTTAAGAGTTATTCACACCTTGTAACATGCTGAGCAAGGTGTGTATGATTTACACTTAGTATTTTAAATACCATTTGATGGAAATACAAAGACATGCATAACAAGGTTTCATTCAAACACACAACACTTTTGATAAACTGTAAAAGGTATAGTTTGAGCACTTCGTTTGACAAAGAAAACAATAACTCAATCGACTTACAAATCAAGTATTTCATTACACACTACGTGAACTTGTTAATAAATAAATTTGTGAGACATTCTCCTTCGGGGTACTCTTAAGTACCACAGTTAAGTCCTGTAGTTATAATCAGAATCTCCTGGAGGGAGAGCGTGATAGTTGTGTATAGATCTATATTGGGTCTGACAATCCCGCACCTAAGCTGCTTGCAACAGCTAGACCGGCAGGTCTGTGGTGACAAGTGTCATAACATTCCGACGCCTGAAGAACGTCGAGTACGAGGTCTTCGAGTTTAGTATGGTTATAACATCTCACATGGGAAATTAGCAAAACACACAGTTCACAGTGATTTAAGGTGTTTTATTCAAATATAAAACCACACATACACGAGTATGACGATTTACTTACATACACTAAATCTTATGTGTTTATAAGTGTTATGTGATATGTATATGTTTGCATGGTTTGGACCGGAAGGTCAACAGGGTTGGACCGGAAGATCAACAGAGTTAGGACCGGAAGGTCATCATGATATATGTTCTATGTGATATGTATATGTTTGCATGGTTTGGATTGGAAGGTCAACAGGGTTGGACCGGAAGGTCAACAGTGTTAGGACCGGAAGGTCATCATGGGTTGCACCGGAAGGTTTACCAGAGTTGTGGGACCGGAAGGTCCCACTGAGACACATTGACTGGAAGGTCTCGTAGAGCTATAGCCCCGTGTGGCTAATTTTATGTACGTAGTATTTTGAGGAACTCACTAAGCTTCGTGCTTACCGTATTATGTGATATGTGTTTCAAGTTATTCTCATGATCGCGGGAAGGCACCGTCTTGATTGTACACAACAGAGACAGAGTTATGTTTTGAGGATCCTAGATTATTAATCAAACAATAATGAAGTTGTGTTTTATAAATTAAATAAATGAGACCTTTGGTGAAAGGTATTATGAGAATTATATGATTTTAAAATGAAAAATTTTGCTCAGAAATTTAGTGTGTTACAAGTTGGTATCAGAGCCTTGGTTTGAGGGATTCGGATGCACCTTCGAGTAAATCTGAACTCAAACTGAGGATTTGAGAAAATTTTCAAAAGAAACGATTTTTCTAAAAACGACCAAGAGTTTCTAAGAGAAAAACGAGAAAGAGCAGTGTGTACAATCAGCCAGAGCCCGAACGGTGATTTCCCAAAATACCCTTACTTATTTGTGTTATGAGTTATTATTGAAATATTAGTGATGCATGATAGAAGATCGGCTAGGTATTTCATATATTAGGGCTAGAGTTGCCTGATTTGTGATGCCTTGGCCTAGGATTTGTTGTTATCTGTGAAGTGCTTTGAGTATGTACGGAGTAGGAGTATCCAGCATGAATCTTTTAGAGAGAGCCTTGAGTAGAGGAGTAATCTAGGAGAGATACCTAGATGAGTATTGGGGGAGCCTACTAAGAGAGTAGCTAGATACCCGTGTGGGGTAGAGTTGCTTGAGTTCGGTGACACCTTTGAGTGTGTGTAGAGAAAGTGGAGTTGTAACCTAGAGTGGTTTTACGTGATGGTGGAGATTATTCAATGCCCGAATGCTGCTTGCTTCGTGCTTTGTGGAACTCTTGATGATGGGAGTCAGCTACTAAGTGAATATGACGATATTCAAGAGGTAGATGGTTGTCATCATAAGGAGTTCTTCAGCAGCTAATGGCGGAAAGGTGTGAGGACCTAGGAAGAGCCTAGGGAGTGACCTTTGTCAGATGAGTATGCTGATAGAGGAGAGTATTCACAGGAGAGCGATCAGGTATGACGGGATTAGTGATCGAGGAGGTTGAGCAGCTACTTAAGGAATCTGGGACGATCCAGGTGGAAAGTATGGGTAGATGTGGCAGGTAGTATGGGCCCGTACTACTGAAAGCAGAGGACTCATACTTGATACATGGAGGATTCCAGAGGTTCTAAGTAGCAGATTGAGGGGTGATCACATGGTTCGACTACCATGATCCATACCAGATTGAGAGGTGATCACATGGTTCGAGTACACAGATCCATAGCAGATTGAGAGGTGATCACATGGTTCAAGTGTTGGGTTATGAGCATTCTAACACTCCTAAGTGTACATGCAACCCTAAATACCTTGGATCTATGTTTTCTCTATTATACATACAATTATGAACATCCAAGGTATTATCCTAATCTAGCATACAAAATAATAAATATAACAAGATAGAATACATACCTCTTTGATGTAGAATGTCTTCATGAAGCTTGAGTGCCTAGTGCCCCAAGTGTGACACCTCAAATGGTTCACACAACACCAAATACACTTGGAATAACTTGAGAGAAACTTGAACACTCCTTGAAATCGTCTAGCCCTCACACTCACACATTAGTGCACGATTTCTTGAGCCATGGGATTCTTTTATATGGTGGGTATTAGGGTTACACCATGTAACTCATAACTTTACCCATTCCTTATGCTCCATGGATTTTAACCTCCATGGAGTATCCATGGGTCACCCCATGGACTTAGTCCAACATAAGGAATCTTGGATCACAAGCCCACATATATAAGAATGAATGATTTACACAATCAACCCATATATTTAATTAGTCTCCTTTTGATCACTTAATTAATTCCAAATTAATTATTGATCAATACTAATTAAATAACCTTATTAATATATTAGAACTTATAATATATTAACCAACCTTAAGTGTTATTTCTCTCATTATAGTCTATCTAAATGCATGATGCCATGCAACCCAAATGGACCATGCCGGGTCGGGTCAAGTCTTACCAATTATAGTTATGGACTTAGACATTAATCCAACAGTCTCCCACTTGGATAAGTCTAAAACTATTATTGCGTATGACTTCAGGAACCGATCAGCAATCGTAGCTCTCAAAAGCTTCTGTCGAACTCTGACCTTGTCGATGAACTCTGACCTTTGTCAATGACTTGTCCATTAGATAAGGGATCATATATTCCTCCATTCTAGATATCATATGGACTGAGACATGGATTATCAATCATTCTCTCTGTCCATTTGTTGTTTCCCGATTTCCGATTCATGATGACTGACTGATTGAACAAATCAAATCAGTCCTGGCTTGGCCAAGCACTCACATGTATCATCTTTAAATCATCGAGGGGCCCACAGATATCGCTTTTATCCCGAAGGTAAAAGGAATGGATAAACTTCGACTCATATGGCTTGTTCTACTACTTGTTGAATCATACACAAAGGCACGTTTTATAACATCGAGTTACCAATGCGTTTTCGTGCAATCAATGTATAACCAACTCATAGTAACAACTCATATCTCTAGGTTTGAAGAATATTAGATATTATCGTCTCATGATCACTCGTGATAAAATCCATGAAGTGATTCAAATGAGCGCGGGTTGAATCCAATACTCAGAACTTATGAGCACTCATGAGTGTTGTAGCACCACTTTTGTCCACCAACTTGGACCTCTACAAACCAACCCATGACAGTCTTGATTCATATCTACTTCCAACATATGACCGACTGTGGATGGTTTGAATAACTTAATCATTCAGGAAGAGCGACTTAGTTATTCTGGAAGTCAAAACATGCAAAGTGAAACACAAGAATAAATGAATCAAATATGGTATCAAACCCTATGAATATAAATAAACACTTTTATTTATCACCATACTGATTACTCATTATTCATTGTTTCGGTTTTATCAACTTTATACTTGAATTTAAAACAATAGTTGTCCCATGCTCCAAGCATGTACACTATGTTTTCTAAACACTAGTCATGCCATACACCAAGTATGCATACTATGTTTGTCTATGATATTTACTTTGTAAAATAGATCAATTGAACATCACTCCAATGATCCTCTTTTCACAGTCCCAAATCCTTACTGCAAATGCAAGAATTCCAAATTCATGTCATTTACTGAAATATGTTAAATTCTAAACTTATATGCATTGATCCTCTTAATGATTATGCACGAAGTCAGAAAGACTTGACAACAATCATTACAGAGCATTCCAAAGGAGATCAGCTCCTTGGAAACATCCTTCTTTCATTAAGTTTCCTAATCTTACACAGATTGAATAATTTCTAACTTTGAAACATTTCCATATTCCATTTTGACTATCACTTCTGAACAAGAGTTGCCTCCTTACAGATTATGTCAATATGGTCCTTCCAGAATTAACATTATACTTCCAGTCCTTAAGCAACCAATCTTTGGTAAACCTTAGATTGTCCTCGACAATTGCTTAATCATTTTAGTTATATCCAATTCTAGACCTTTTCCCTTCATAATGCCCCAGGCATTTGGAAAATTTTAGAAAGGATGAATATAGCACATGTAATCGATCCTATATCCGAAGCATATGGGACACGATTCATGATGTCTCACATAAAGACTAAACCAGTCTTTTGCTATAATATTTCCATTTCAATTTGCCAAGTTCTCAAAATTCAGATTATGAAAAGGGATGCCGTAATCATAATCGAATTTTAGAACGCAAATAATGGACCCATATATAGAATTTCCTTATGTTGAGCCATTCCAACATGAAATTCATATATATATATCCTTGATTAAATACGATTAAAATCTCAATCTAAGCTTTTAGAATTGAAATGAAGTATAATTTCCTCTCCCTTAATTATAGCAAAACAACTTTTTCAACCCCTGCAACCTCACGAATTGAAACTTTTGTTTTCTATAATTAACACTGCTAACTTGCAACCTTTGTCATAATTATCATGCTCCCACTAACATGATGATTATTAGCATAACACTTATGCTCCCACTAGCTTTGACATGTACTCAGAAATCAGCTGACTTTCTTACCAAAGTTCAGATTTCTGATACTAGATTGTTTTGATAAAACTTTATCAAAATCATACACCTCTCTTAGATAGCTCACATGTGTGTCTAAACAATTTTAGAACTATGAAAAGGGATGCCGTAATCATAGTCTCAATTGTTTAGACCTTTGCCACTTCTCACAAGTCCATGTTAGTGTGCCGGTAAACCACACACGCTCCACTAACGACTTTGAGAATGCAAATATCACAATTGCTATCTAGCTAAAATCTACTTAGTGAAAGTGTTTCCTCACCATCATTTTCATGAATCGGAGAGAAACCTTATGACACTTAGATTTAATAGTGTATGTGTTCTTATCCATGTGAATTTGTCAAAACCATAATCACAAGACAAGGTTAGTGACAAATCCAAACTCATATTGATTAAACTTGTGCAATCTTAAATTCTTGCCATTTGGCAGCTCAGGTGCCTGCCATTGCTTCCAAGTAGTTGTGCAACCAATTGAGAACTCTCAGAACTCCTATGCAAAGCCAACTTGAATAGGCACAAAAATTTCAACACAGTAGGTTATAAACCTCAAGTCGTGTGCTAGTGAAGGACTTTAGGTTTTATTCTTGATTAAGTCTTGAAACTTTCAAGAGCTTTAAGACTCCCACTGTCCTCTTGACATATAAGACTCCCTTGTCAAATATTCAAGAGATAGTGCGGATTCTTTATCAAGACTAACACTTTACACAATTGGCCTAAGTTGGTCTCTGTTTTATCCAAAACATCACAACTTACCAATTTCAAATGTACAAGAGTAGATAACCTTTTACTCTTACATTTGACTAGTGTTAACAAACCCTCTTTAAGATATGTCACTCAAGTTACAATCTTGGAGTATGACTCTAAGAATTGTTTTGGAACGAAGTATGACTCATCTTTTTGATTTAACCATTTCAACAATTCATGACTCCTCTTCTTAGTCATAAGAATGCACTAAGATGACTTTAGAGGACCAACCGTGATATGGTATCTTAATCATTAAGATGATCATAAACATGATACTAAAGTACTCTCCCATCTTTTCAGATTTGAGAAACTTTTATCTTTCTGCCATACTTTGATTCTTCTTATTCATTCTGTCTCACATTGAAACTTCTCCAATGCTACAGACTTATACTTAAACTTATAAGTATAACCATATTTACTGAACTTAAGTAAATCATGACGAATAGTCTTCTTGATCTTTTGTGGTGGACTTGACCAGTGCACAAGAATGTGTACTCGATCCCTTAGTCCTTTCCTTATTCACATAAGGAATTAGTCTTAATTTTCCAAGCTGAAAGTTCTCATTCATCATACTATACAACTTGCATGATTCCAAGTTTCGATCCAATTGAACCTTAGGTGATGAGAATCTTTCCTTATTTTGTAATATTAGACACTACCACAACCGAAAAAATCAAATCCATTTTTCCAATATTGCTATCAATGGAATCTTATAAGCAACAACTTTTCACAAATGCCATTGTAAGGATACTTAAAATAAATAAAATCAAAACCTTTTTCTTTTATTTTAAAACTTTGCGGAAAAACTTATCCTTACAATCCATATGAAAACCTTGTTGTTATCTATTCCTAGGCAATATAAATATCATAACTCTTAAGTAATAGCCCAAAATTCTGATCACCGAACCATGCGATTGAAATCCATCTTCGCAATCAGAATCAACATGTACTTAATAGAGTTAGACAATGGACTTTACCTGAAGTAGAGCCAAACTTATTGACTTTAACATCCTTAGGTAAATTTGGCAGCTTCGTAACCAATGCCCTTCCTTTGGCAATAGTTACCTATGGACCCTTGATAATGGGACTACCTCAGACTTCGCCTCTCTCTTTACCATTGGGTCAACCGAGTTGACTATGGCCGATCCCTTTCCATTGGGAAGAGAGAGCTTTACTGGATATCCAATGTCATCATTGTCAATGTCCATAGCGTTTTAGGAAGTTGATCTTAGCAAATAGATAAGATCATTAAGGGTCTTGTATTAGTCTGTTTCATAGGATTCCCAAAAGAACTCACTATGTGACTTAGAAAGTAGTTGAGCCACCAACTTTCTCAAGACTTTGACACCCAACTCTCCCGGCTTGTCAATATGTGACTACATCTCCAAGATGTGATCACACCTAGACCTTACCTTGCCAATAGGGCTTGAGTGACCTTAAACTTTTTAGGAACTTGTGGGTTAGGGAGAATAATTGGAGGAGGTGAAAGAAGTATGATATCCATGGGACATCATCTTCATTTAGGAAAGCTTGTTTCAAGAGATTTGGGAAGATCATAAATGTCTAGACCAGACATCTTTTTGGGAGATATTCAAGATAGTTGATTTAAAGTCCTTAATATGACACCCAATATGAAATATTAAGGCTAGGACCCAACAAACTATTTTATAACTTAGAAGAGGGATGCCGTAATCCAAGCTATAAAATATTTGAAGGTAGGTGAATGACGATTCACCAATTTCCACCATGAAAAACGAAATAATTTATTAGGTTTTAATTGGATTTGAAAGTCCTAGATCTTTGAGATTCATTGAACTGTTCAAAGGCATGTTTCAATCTCGAGTGTGCCCTTCAGGTTTTGTGACTGGGATGCCGAGGATCACAAAACAAGGTGTGAATAACCATGCAAATATACTTGGTACCCTTAATATTTACCCCTTAATCAGTGTGCCGGTTAACCACACACGCTCCACCGATACTATGATAAATATTAAGTTACCCTTTGCCTACCTTGTTAAGTCCAGGTTAGTGTGCCGGTTAACCACACACGCTCCACTAACGACTTAAGCAAAGTGCAAAGTGTAATTTCATGGGTTAGCACCAAATTCACATTTTCCTAAGTAACTAAGATTGGGTATTAATAAGAGTTTAGTTACTTAGTATTTATCATTAATACTTTTAATGAAAGGAGAATTATAGTCCTTGTCCTACCCGTTCGGCTAACGACCCTCCACCAGTCAAGGAAGCGGTGGGTGAGAGTGGACACCCATTAAACTGCCATTTTATAGGCAGTAACCTTATACCCCCCTTATAGACCGGCTTCGTGAATGAGGCCTACTAACGGTAAGACTGACTTTACTCTTATACATATATATAAATATTATTAACTTATAATATTATAAAGTATAAGGGTTGAATTTTAACTTTTAAAATTCTAAGGGCTAACTTGGAATTAAAGTATTCATAAGTGAAAACTTTTCAAATTCCAAAACTTGAGGGCAAGTTTTGAAACTATTCAAAACTAATTAATTCAATAACTTATGAGTTTAAAGTAGTTTTAATTAAAAAAAAAATTCTTCAAGTTCCATAACTTGAGGACAAGTTATGGAAGACTTTAAACTAATTAATAAAAAAAAATAACTTTTTTTATTGTAACTTATGGAACTAATTAAGGTTACACTTTTTTTTTAATTTAATGAAGAGACTCTTGAACCTCCATAACTTGAGGACAAGTTATGGAGCCATAAAACCATTTAATTAGAACCAGACTCTTCATTTTGTAACCTTTGCCAACTTTTATGAGTTTTATGATTCTTAAATGTGACTTTTCATATAACTTGAGGACAAGTTACAAAAACACACTTTGGAATCAACTCTTAGATTAAAATGGATTGAAAACAACTATTTCACACAACTTTTCTATTAATCTAAGAACCTCATAAGAACAAGATAATTCAAATCATCAATCTTCAAGAAATTAGCATGAACATACAAACTAATACAAATCTTGAAATTATGACAATTATCTTAGAAATTGGATTAGCATGAAAATTACCACATCAAAAACAAGTTTATAAGTCCAAAAACATCTTAGGGTAATGTTCCTAGTCCAATTCCAGCCAAAACAATCGAATATATGCATCCAACTCGATTTTTCAGCTACTTTTGCAAGTATAACAAGAAAACAAGCCTAGGCTCTGATACCACTGTTGGGTTATGAGCATTCTAACACTCCTAAGTGTACATGCAACCCTAAATACCTTGGATCTATGTTTTCTCTATTATACATACAATTATGAACATCCAAGGTATTATCCTAATCTAGCATACAAAATAATAAATATAACAAGATAGAATACATACCTCTTTGATGTAGAATGTCTTCATGAAGCTTGAGTGCCTAGTGCCCCAAGTGTGACACCTCAAATGGTTCACACAACACCAAATACACTTGGAATAACTTGAGAGAAACTTGAACACTCCTTGAAATCGTCTAGCCCTCACACTCACACATTAGTGCACGATTTCTTGAGCCATGGGATTCTTTTATATGGTGGCTATTAGGGTTACACCATGTAACTCATAACTTTACCCATTCCTTATGATCCATGGATTTTAACCTCCATGGAGTATCCATGGGTCACCCCATGGACTTAGTCCAACATAAGGAATCTTGGATCACAAGCCCATATATATAAGAATGAATGATTTACACAATCAACCCATATATTTAATTAGTCTCCTTTTGATCACGTAATTAATTCCAAATTAATTATTGATCAATACTAATTAAATAACCTTATTAATATATTAGAACTTATAATATATTAACCAACCTTAAGTGTTATTTCTCTCATTATAGTCTATCCAAATGCATGATGCCATGCAACCCAAATGGACAATGCCGGGTCAGGTCAAGTCTTACCAATTATAGTTATGGACTTAGACATTAATCCAACATCAAGTACCATGATCCATAGCAGATTGAGAGGTGATTACATGGTTCGAGTACCATGATCCGTAGCAGATTGAGAGGTGATCACGTGGTTCAAGCACCATGGTTCGTGGCGGTTAGTGCTTCTGGTTTTACGAGTTGTCCTGTTGAGATTGTGTAGACAGGGATCAGATGTGATAGAGTGTGGGGCCAGAGGGCCATGTTGAACGAGTTTCAATGGATCATACCTTGAGAGGGAAATCGAGTTGGTTCTCGAGAGATTTTGGTGAGATGCCAGTTGGAGTCGCAAGACTCAGGGATGAGTAGAGATGGTGCTTTATGGAGGATTACGGTCTGAGCTGAGCAGCCGGCCGATAGCGGAGAGGCCGTTTTCTGTGACCAGATTTATGCTAATTTCTGTGAGAAGCAGAAGGGATATTGAGCTTTCGGTTTCAGAGTTGGAGGTAGACCCCGTGGGGCAGCAAGGGGTTACGACCTTTTTACCAGAGTTTTTGGACAATATGTTTGCTGCGAGGTATTCTTATCCCATGAGAGAGTTATTAGTGGGACTAAGATGGATGAGATCAAGGAGATGCCTTATTGAGGGTGATGTACTGTTATTGGCAGTTCCCGGTGGTTAAGAGGAGTATATCGAGGCGGTGTCCCTCGTGGTCTATGTTGTGTATCTACTGTAAGAGTGAGGTCTCTTGATTTTATGAGGATTCCCACGGTGGGAGACTGGTCGAGGAATCAGAGACGAGGTGCGTGATAGTGCATTATTCCCGGACCGAGAGTCAAGACTAATTCAGATTAGTTGGGGTATCCGGCGGTGTGTCGGTCGGAGGCTTCGAGATGTCTAGAGGCAGTCACGCGGGAGGATTCTGAGATTTTGTCTGAGTTACGGGATATGTGGAGTTTCTTGGTTTCCATCAGGAAGATCATTAAAGTGATCACGTGATACATTCCAAAAGTCAAGTGTGATATACCTGGTGAAACAGTCTATGGAGTAGATTGTGGTATGCCAATTGGTAATGGTTCGAACCCTGAGTGGGGGAGGACTGGGTATTCTATTGAGAGGATCAGTGATCCGTTCAAGTGCAGTTATAGTACTGGTTATGGGGATCTGCGGTGCGGACACACGAAACCTGGGTATTTGGTGAAAGAGGTGAGGTTCGATGCAAGGTGATGTATGCGTATGTGCTTGTGAAAGGGTGAGTGAATCCACGACGGTTGGCCGTTGGTCAGAGAATTTACTAGGGATTTTTCGGGTTTGCAAATGTTGAGTTCGAGGCGGTTGGGTCGCTGAGTTCAGGGTGCAATAGCTGACATTTGTGGGTATAGGTATAGATTGTGATCTATACTTCAGGAGGGGCAGTAGTTGATTTGCCAACCAATTTCAGAGTGGTATGAGTAGTTTCGCATGGGTGGTGATCAGTAGAGGATGGAGCTTCGGATTTTCGTCAACGTGTTTTTAGTCATTGACGATTCCTCCGTGTTTCAATGTGTGAGATGGGAATATTTCGAGGTTGCGAGCTGATTAAGGGCATCGTGGTACTACAGGGAGTCGTAGTACTCACTAGTCAGCGAGGGAGTGTCGCGATACTGCGGGGAACTGTAGTATTTGCCAAGCAGTGTGGTGGGATGTCAAGTCCACCAAGCAAATTACACCCTTTGTTTGCAAATAAAACGTAATATAATGGTAAAAAGGGGTATCGATCCTCGTGGAAATGGTTGTATTCAATCACCAATGCAATCTAAAAGAACTATTGTAAATAAACTAACTAACTACAATTAAACTAAAAAGGGGGGGTGTTGTGATTGCTTGAAAACTAAAAGACTTGAATAACTAAAAACTTGCAATTAAGCAAGATAGTGAGATGCTCACAAAGTGGAGAGAGTTGGTTAACTAAGGCAATTCAACACAATGAACATTTGTGTGCTTATCATTAGGATTCAACATGAAGCTTATCATTCATCCCAAATTGGTTATAGCAATCATGAAGCATGATATGCCAAGATTCCTCTTAGGTAGTATGGAGGTTGGGGAAGCCCACAACACACCCTCTTAATCAAGATCAAGGGTTTAATTGAAGCAATTGAACCCAAGAAGTTAATTAGCCTTAAGAAAGAAGGAATCCCCAATTCCTAGAGGATGTCAATGCTTACACATCCATAAAGGAGCTATGATTCATAAACTAGAGATGATTTTTACCATCATAAAGCCCTTGTTCTAAGTTAATTCAATGATTCAATGCAAAACCAAAGAAATAAACTAACAATAGCTCATTCAAGTGCCAGGCTCATGATCAAAGCATTAAACAAGCACAAGAAATATGATGTAGAACCATAAACATAAGATAATTGATAATCTAGCATGAATCCTTCAAAAACCCACAAACATTCTAAGGTTTTAACCAAAGTTAACCAATATAAAGAGTTTAGCCACTCATGGCAATAGAACAACAATCACAAAAGTCTAATTGCATAAAGAAACTACCAAAATCTTGGAAAGATGAAGAGAAATGAGTCTTGAGCTTCCAAAATCGCCTCCTCCAGGTCTCCAATGGTGTAAAATCGAAGTTATGGCTGCTAGGTCTCATACCCCAAGGTTATGGCAAGCCAAATGACCAAAATGCCCAAAATGGGCAGTTGTGCGGGTACCCGGGCGACGAAAATTCCACCCGCGCAAATGTTGTTGTGATGCTATTGGTCCTTCATTCCACCACTCCACCCTTCCACTACCAAAGATTCCTTTGGTCCCCTCCATATCCATGAGATTTAAATCAACCAATCATCTTTTAGCTTCAAATGTGGATGCTCCAAACCCAAATTAATTATCCATGATCCATCTTCACAAGTCCACTTCATCCAAGCCTTCAATTCTTTAAGGCCCAATTCTTCTCTTATCGATCCGCCAAGCCCAATAGCGCCTCGAGAGCCCACAAATCCGTCTTCACTGTAATCCACAATCGCAATAAGCTCCAAAACCCTGCAAAATTCCTCATGCAACATAAAAAGCACCCGGTACGATCCATACTAAAGAAAATAAAGAATATACAATGCAATACTAATAAAAAGAGCTAAAAAATCTAAAATAAACTAATAAAAATAAGGAAATAAAATAAGCTATCAAATCACCCCAAGCTTAAACCTAACTTGTCCTCAAGTTAGAACAAGACTAAAATGAGCTCGGGATGAGCTAAACTAAAAAGGAAAAAGAAAGGTACCATAGAACTTGGTCAACATCAGTCAACATGGTCAGAATTAGTCCTTCATGGACCCTACGCATCTTCAAAATGTTCCCCGCTTTAGAGCCATAAACCACATTCTCAACCACTTGATGGGCGAATAGATCACGGCTGGATGTAGTCGCGGTGTGCAAGACAAAGGAAACAGAGATGCGCCCAGTGGGGGCACTTTAAATCACCAATGCAGATCATAATGCACAAAGGAAAGGCGCCTCTTCACACACTATGATTCCTACATTTGTCAGGCTAAAGTGTATAGTACGAAATAGGGCTTTGCAGCGCGGCCTCCGGGAAACATCCGGTTTCAGAGGTTTCTCCCTTGTACTGTCCTTTACAGTCTACTGTCTCATCGTCAAGGCCTTTTCTCACCAAAAATCAAAAAAATAAAATAAAAATAATAAAAAATTCTACTTAACCTAAACTTAAACCTAACAGCTTAAATCTTCAATCTTGAACTTCTGTTATTTGGTCTTCAGCCTCTTTGTTGTTTGATATTCAGTCTTTTTTTTTTGATCTAAAGCCTTGAACTTGGATTCTTGTTCTTCTTTTTGTGTTGCTCTTTTTCTTCATTTTTTCTTCTTTGATTTTGTTGCTTTTTTTTTTTTCCAATTTCTTCATTTTTTTGTGTTTTCTTCTTTGAAGGTCTAAAGAATTTCACCATGTAACATAGGATGGAGGCTAACATGAACACCTAATGATCATTGACAATGTGCCAAGATCAACTAAAAAGGGTGGGGAATGACTCAAAAAATGGGTGTTACCGAAAAGACTTGGTCCCAAAAAATATGAATTGGGGGACCCATTTCAAAGTTCATCAAGCACCTCAATGCAAGGTGTGATAAACAAAATCTATCTATCTATCTACTCTAGACTCCTAAAAAAAATAACCTATCTTAAAAAGGTGGTGAGAATCTAACTAAGTAAGGCTCGGACGAGACTCGGGAGTACTATGGGGTACTCCCCCCAAAACCAAGATGCAAGTCTTCAATATCTTCAATGTACCTTACCGGGCTAATCTTTGCTCGCACACATCGGTTTGACCAATCACATCCCTCCGCACCTAGACCCAATCAAGCTACATGCATCTGACCCCCACACAAGCGGTCTTAAAATGGTCTGTGAGGCTCAAAACGTGTCCCACTTATCAAATACAAGGAATTCCATATCAAGACCCGGGACCAATCTATGATTTAATACTTATGACTCGGTGCTCTGGTACCTGTTAAGATGAGAAGACAAGAGAGAACAAAAATGCATGAACTTAAACTAGAATGCATCTAAAAAGTATGAAAATTAGAAAAGAAAGAAACAAAATATGCAATATTTTTGAAATTTTTATGCAATTTTTATGAATGACCTAAATGAGTTACTCTAAATGCAACTATATACAACCTAAATGCAATAAAAATAAAAATATAAGAATACCTCACCCCAAGCTTAAAATTAAGCATTGTCCTCAATGCTTAGGATGAGAGTAAGGAAGGATCATACCGGGATCAAGGTGGAGGAGGCCCACGAGGGGGGTAACCGTCGTCGGGCCGAAAATGATACCAAAGATCCTCCATATAGTTGTTGGCGCGGGCTTGCTGCTCCTCGATGCGGCGAATGGCGGCTGTATTCCGATTGCTCTGGAGGCGCAAGGAAGCAAGCTGACTGTAGATATCAAGAGGAAACTCATGTTCGGGATCGGGATCATTGGGCTGCGGTTGAGAGTGGTACTCATGTTGTGGCTCAAAATGTGCTCCCGAAGGCTGACCATAAAGGGGTGGTGGCAATTGTTGGATCGGGAGGTCATAATGGTCTTCGGTTTCAAATGGACTACCAGCATTGGAATGGTCGACCTGCATTTCATCATCATCGTCTAACTCGTCAGGTAAGAACCAAGTTTCAGGGTCGCTGGTGGAAAAGGCGGAGATGCTAGGGTTAGGTAAGATGTAAACTGGGTCTTTTACATGATTGAGCCAAGAATAATGGTTAGGACGGGTAGGATGAGGTGTCAATAATTCCATCCGGGTGAGAGCGATGTAGTCAAGGAGATAGAGAGGTGGGTCATCCACTGGCACATACTCAGACTCGGGAAATTGAAGGCCCACACCCAAACCAATTAGGGTAATGAGACCTCCAATGCAAATGTCGCCAGTGGTCTTCATGCGAATGCTGTCACATTTATCCAGAAAAAAGGTGGTGAAACCGGGCAAAGACCAACGCCGATGGCTCATGCAATAGAGGAAATAGAGCTCGACTGTGTTGATTTGTCCCGGCTCGTGACGGGCAAAGATGGAAGTTGAGAGGATCCGGTGGGCAATTCTCCAACAAGGATGGATGATGTAAATATCTTTTTGTCGACTTGGATTGAAGTTTGGAAGACTTGTGATTTGAGTCCAAAACTCTATTTTGGGCGAGCTCTTGAATTGAGTCCATTGATAGCTATAGATGTCGGTGTTGTAGTTATCGTATGTGCCCATGATAGTGTTTAGGGTGTCATATGTGAGTCGGTGCTGTCGACCCTGGAGTTTAAATGTGAGCACCCCTGCCGTGTCATCCCGTACATAAGTGGAAAGGAACTCTAGTGTGGGTTGTTTGTATGTGCGCGCGGAAAAAGCGAGGAACTCGTGCCAACCGATGTTGAAGAACAGCTGTGTCAGGCAATCGTCAAGGCCAAGGTACGTCATTGAGTCTTGGTGGTAAAATTTGGTGGCTCAAATTGCACGTTTTTGGAGGTTTGACTTGAATTGTTTGATTTGCGTGCTAGTGAGGACAAGGTTGCCCTCACGATCGGTATTCTCGGTTGACGCTTTTTGTGTGGATCGTGAGGATGAAGCCGCACGGGAAGAACCATGAGAGGCGTGAATGGTTTTGTCCCTTGCCATTGTACCTGTTAATAAACCTAGCAAACACAAAAACTTGGCCAAAATTATCCCTCAAACTCGCCTCACACCAATCCAAACAAACTAAATAATAAGAATATAAACCGAGCAAATATTCCAAACTTGCAATTTGGTACAATTCAATGCAATTCGATCAATTCAAAGCAAAGTAAGTCCAATTCAAATCAATCTAATGCATAGCACAAGCTAATTGAAATTAGAAGTTGAATGCAATAAAATTAAAGAAATGTACCGAATTCGTGTGTTGAAACCCAAAAAGAAATTCGCTAAAATCGCACCCCAAGCTTGAAGTTGACCCGAAAGATTGAATCTTTTGAATCTCCGGTGAGAAACAAAAATTTTGAAATTTTTGGTCAAAACGAGTGGCGGCGACAGACGGCGGCCGGCGGCGGAGCTTGGATTCCGGCGACGAGATTGTCCCGAATTAAAAGTAGATCGGTGTGTGGTGGAGTGTGGTTAATAATGCCCCAAGAAATTTTGGATTTGACTGAGATTTGGCTTCGGAATCGGGTTTTGAATGATTTTACGGCGAGGGGATAATGGTGGCTGCGGTTGGCTGTTCTCGGAGTTAAAAAGGTGGGGTTTAGTCGGAATTAGGTGGGGAATGTGGTGGTAGGGGAGCGCCGGCGAAGGGAGCAGCGGGGAGGCGACAGCGGTGAGTTTCGCTTTTCCGGCGACGAGAGTTGGACGAGATCGGGCTGCCGACGGTTGCTGGAGGGAAGCGCTGGCCGGCGGAACTTGCTGGACGGAGGCGCTGACCGATGGCGCTGATTGATTGCGGCGGCGACAGACGGGATCGTTGGTAGTGCAGGGGGGTTTCGTTGACGGGAGGCAAAAAGGGGGGGGGGGGGGGGAAGGGGTCCGATGGGTTAAGTGGGGGTATAAGGTTGGGTTAAGGAAGAATGGGTCGGGTTTTCGGGTCAGAAGCGGGTGTGGATCGGACTGGAGCGGGTCGGGGGCGGTCTTCCGGGTGGAGTTATAAGGGGGGGTGGTCGCGCAACTTGAAAGCGGAATTTTCTTCTTAGCCGCGCAAACATCTGCGAGGGTGGATTTCGGCCGCGCGCAACTCACAGTTTGCATCCGATGTTGGTGCAATTTGGAACTCGGAACTTGCGCGGCTGGGGGTCGGTCGCGCAGAGGTTGCGCGGGTACCCGCGCAAAAGTCAAATTTTTTTGAATTTTTCAAACTTCACCAAAATCACTGGAAGACTTCTATATGCTTATTTTTAGGCCAACTTCAAGTTTAGAAACACCCAAAACTTCAAGCGGAGATTATTTATTCACCATGCATTTATTTAACGTCTTTGCCAAGACATAGCCCCGCCTCCGTCAATCTTCGTAATTCGGGTTTTCCAATGTTACTTTGTCGAATTCTCCCGTGTCGAAGCCTTCATAGAACGGTTTCAAGCGGTGCCCATTCACTTTGAATATTTGATTTGTGTCCAAACTCTTTATTTCAACCGCACCGTGATCAAACACTTTTATAACAATAAAAGGTCCGTGCCATCGAGATCGCAACTTTCCCGGGAATAACTTTAAGCGTGAATGATAAAGAAGGACTTTTTAGCCTGGAATAAAATGCTTACGAGTGATGTGTTTGTCGTGAAACGCTTTGGTCTTATCTTTGTAGATGCTTGCATTTTCATAAGACTCGTTCCTCAACTCCTCGATTTCTTGAAGTTGCATTTTTCGGTGCTTTCCACTTTCTTCAAGATTGAAATTGCACTTTTTAACCGCCCAATATGCCTTGTGTTCCAATTCCACCGGTAAATGACAAGACTTTCCATAGACGAGGCGGAATGGAGACATACCAATTGGAGTTTTGTAGGCGGTCTGATACGCCCACAATGCATCTTCTAACTTCAAGCTCCAATCTTTTCGTGTAGTGTTGACCGTCTTCTCGAGAATTTGTTTGACTTCTCGATTTGACACTTCGGCTTGGCCGTTTGTTTGTGGATGATAAGCGGTCGATATCCGCTGTGTGACACCATATCTCTTTGTCATGGCTTCCATCATTTTATTGCAAAAATGAGTGCCCCTATCACTCACCAAAGCTCTTGGTACACCATATCTTGCGAAAATGTTGGACTTCAAGAAGTTAATTACCGTTTTAGAATCATCATGCCTTGTTGCCTTTGCTTCCACCCACTTTGAGACGTAATCAACCGCCAAGAGTATATAAGTATATCCAAAAGAAACGGGGAAGGGGCCCATGAAATCGATTCCCCATACATCAAAGATCTCACAAATGAGGATGGGATTTTGAATCATTTCGTTTTTCATGGATATGGTGCCTATTCTTTGACATCTATCACAACTCTTGCAAAATAGATAAGTATCTCTTGACATTGTTGGCCAATAGAGTCCACATTCGACCACCTTTCGCATGGTTTTGTTTTGACCAAAATGTCCTCCGCATGCATACTCATGGCAAAACTTCAAGATAGACTCGACCTCATTTTGGTGAACACACCTCCGTATTAGTTGATCCGGACAATGCTTCCAAAGATAAGGGTCGTCCCATACGTAGTATTTGGAATCACTCTTTAACTTGGCCTTTTGGTGCTTGCTAAACGCGTGGGGAATTTCTTTCGTAACCAAGTAATTCACAATATCCGCATACCATGGAATAGTGTTTGAAATGTAGAGGAGGTGTTCATCTGGGAATTCATCAAGGATGGGAGAAGAAGATTCACCAATATTCAACCGACTTAAGTGGTCCGCAACTAGATTTTCGGCACCACTTTTTTCCTTTATCTCAAGATCGAATTCTTGTAAAAGAAGAATCCACCGAATCAACCGTGGTTTGGCATCTTTCTTGGTCATGAGATACTTCAATGCGGCATGGTCGGAGTATACAATCACTTTTATCCCGAGAAGGTATTGCCGGAATTTCTCCAAGGCGAATACAATGGCTAGAAGTTCCTTCTCGGTGGTTGAGTAATTGGCTTGAGCATTATCCAAGGTTTTGGAGGCATAGTAGATGACATGTGATACTTTGCCTTCCTTTTGACCTAAGACCGCTCCAATTGCAAAATTGCTTGCATCACACATTATTTCAAAGGGAAGCTCCCAATTTGGAGGTTGGATTATTGGAGCGGAAGTGAGCAAGGCTTTGAGTTTATCAAAGGCTTCTTGACATGCAACATTGAAGTCAAAATCAACATCTTTTTGGAGAAGGAGGCACATTGGACGCGTAATCTTCGAGAAATCTTCTATAGAATCCCGCATGGCCCAAGAAAGATCTTACTTCTCTAACACATGTTGGGTAAGGGAGGGTTTGGATGACATCAATTTTGGCTTTATCAACTTCAATTCCCTTTTTGGAGACAATATGACCCAAGATGATGCCTTGATTGACCATAAAGTGACACTTCTCAAAGTTTAACACCAAACTTTTCTCAATGCATCTTTTCAAAATCTTTTCAAGATTATTCAAGCATTCATCAAACGAATTGCCATACACTGTGAAGTCATCCATGAATACTTCAATGATATTCTCAACATACTCGGAGAAAATGCTCACCATGCATCTTTGGAATGTGGCGGGGGCATTGCATAATCCAAATGGCATCCGCTTATAAGCAAACGTGCTAAAAGGGCATGTGAAGGTTGTCTTGTCTTGATCTTCGGGGGCAACGGGTATTTGATGAAAACCCGATTATCCATCGAGACAACAATAGTGTGACTTACCCGCCAATCTCTCGAGCATTTGGTCGATGAAAGGAAGAGGAAAGTGATCTTTTCTTGTGCTTGAATTCAACTTTCGATAATGAATGCATACCCTCCATCCATTTTGAACTCGAGTGGGTACCATTATTCCTTTGTTATTCTCAACAACCGTGATTCCCGTTTTCTTGGGAACCACTTGAACCGGACTAACCCACTTTGAGTCGGAAATCGGGTAAATCATATCCGCATCAAGGAGTTTGATTATCTCTTTCTTGACAACTTCCATCATCGGAGGATTTAATCGTCTTTGAGCTTCCCTCCTAGGCTTACAATCGTCTTCCATGAGTATCTTGTGAGTGCATACATTAGGGCTTATTCCCTTAATGTCTGCTATTGTCCACCCCATGGCCTCTTTATGATCTTTCAAGACTTCAATCAATTGGTTTTCTTCAAAGTCTTTTAATTGAGAAGAGATGATCACCGGTAGAGTTTCATCTTGACCTAGATAAGCATATTTCAAATGGCTAGGTAAGACTTTCAATTCAAGTGTGGGTGGGTGGATTATGGAAGGTGGCATCTTGTTTGGAGAATGAGATAAGGCAACTTGAGAAACATCCTTTTTTGTTGAGTTGTTAAGTTCTAAAGTCTTCACAATCTCTTCAACTTCGGAGTCCAATGTATACATGTCCAATGTTTTCTTCAAACTTTCAACATCAAAACTCATGTTGAGCACCATCTTCAAAAGATCCCCATGTGATAACTCGAATAATTCTTGGGTGATTGGTTCAATCACATCAACCCGATATAAAGGAGAAATGTTGCTAGGGTATCTCATGGCTTCAAAGATGTTGAAATGAATGATCTCTCCATCAAATTCCATTGTGATCTTCCCATTATGGACATCAATAATTGTGTGAGCGGTATTCATGAAAGGTCTTCCAAGAAGGATCATAGATGACTTGGAAGGGGTCTTCTCTTCAAGGTCAATGACATAGAAGTCCGCGGGAAATACTAGTTGATTGACTTGAACTAGTACATCCTCCAACACGCCTCTTGGAAATACACTTGACTTGTCCGCTAATTGAATGATGACTCCGGTTTCTTCCAAAGGTCCAACATTAAGAGATTGAAAAACCGAGTAAGGCATTACATTGATTGAGGCTCCAAGATCTAACATGGCACTTTCAACATGTAAGTCACCAATGGTACAAGGAATAGCAAACATGCCCGGATCCTTGAATTTGGGTGGAAGCTTCTTTTGGATAACTGCGGACACATTGGCATTGACTTGGATCTTTTCATTCGCCTTAAACTTCCTCTTATTAGTGCACAAATCCTAAAGAAATTTGGCATAGCGCGAAATTTGCTTTATGGCATCCAATAGTGAAATGTTGATTTGAACTTTGCGGAAAGTCTCAAGAAATTCTTTTTCTTCCTCTTGTTTCTTTGAGGAAGCCAACCGAGATGGGAAAGGTGGTGGTATGACCAATGGCTTGATGTTCTTGTTGGAAGAGTCGGGTTAATCAATGTTTGGAACAACCGGTTCCTTTGGAGGAACTACAACCTTCGGGGGATCAACAATGATAACTTCATCTTCTTCTTCTCTTGAAACTCTTTTGGGGTTGCTTTCTCCAAGGGTTTTCCCACTTCTTAAGGTTATGGCACTCACATTGGGATTCTTCTCGGCTTGAGATGGAAGTTATCCCCTTTGTTCCATCTTGTTGAGAGCGGTGGCCAAGTCTCCAATTTGTGCTTGAATGTTTGAGAAAGTGTTCTTGGTCTCTTGTTGAAATTGGGTTTGGCTTTGAGCAAGAGAAGTGACAAGTTCTTGAAGGCTCATTTGGTGGGTACCACTTGATTGGCCTTGTTGATGAGGTTGTTGGTAATTTGGAGGGAGGTGAGATGTTTGTGGATATGGAGGTTTTTGTGACGGATATTGTGGATGTTGAGGTCTCATCAAAATGTTTGGTGGATTTTGCTTTGGTGGGTATGGATTGTTTGGGTTATTCCTCCAATTTGGGTTGAAATTGTTTTGAAATCCCGTGGGTCTTGGTTGACCTTGATATCCGCCCATTGCATTCACATCCTCCGGTTCACTTCCAAGTGTGGGGCATTTATCTGTATAATGCCCCGTCATGGCACAAATACCGCATACCATCAATTGTTGACCACTTCCCACCACCATTTGACTTAGCACATTAGTCAAATACAAGAGCTTTGATTCCAAGTGTTGAGTGTTGCTAACTTCACCAACCACTTGTGGAGAATTTCTCTTCATTTCATTCCGAGTCCCAAAGTTCCTTTGATTTTGAGAAATGGTTCCAAAAAGTGATCTTATCTCTTGAGGGGTTTTGTTGAAGATGTCACCACCACTTGAAGCATCAATCATCCTTCGATCTTTTTCATTCATACCCTCATAAAATTGTTGAAGAAGTAGTTGTTCGGGAACGTTGTGTTGAGGACAACTTGTACATAAGTTGTTGAATCGCTCCCAAAAATCATGAAAAGTCTCATTCTCCCCTTGATGAATCCCCAAAATGTCACTTCTTTGGCTTGAAATTCGGGAGGTGGGATAGAACTTGCTATTGAAGGCCTTGAGTAACTCTTCCCATGTGTGGATAGATCCCGGTGGTAAGTTGAATAACCACTCTCTAGCTTTATCTTCCAAGGTGAGCGGGAAGGCGGTTAGCTTGAAATCATCCAATGTCACATTTTCGGGCAACATGCTAACACATATCATGTGAAAGGACTTCAAATGCCTTTGAGGATCTTCTCTATCCAAACCATGGAACTTGGTGAGTTGATGTATGAAACTTGACTTCAATTCAATCCCTCGGCGGTTTGCGGGATAAACAATACCAAGAGGTGTGTGAGTAACATCCGTCTCCATCATTTGTCTAAGTGTCAACTCTTGAGGGGGATTGGGTGGATTGGGGTAATTGGGAGTTTGTTGCAAGTAATTAGGATGTTGTTGGTAAGGTGGGTATGGGTATTGTTGGGGATTGTAGATTGGTGGTGGATAAGGTTGGTAGTTAGGGTATTGGTTGTAAGGAGGTTGTTGTTGGGGGTACATTGGGTTTTGGTACATTGGAGGATGTTGGTAATTGGGTTGATTTGGGTAATGTACTTGTTGAACTTGAAAAGCATTGTTTTGAGGTTGGTTGTTTTGGGGGAATTGTTGGTTTTGTGGTTGCGGATAATTGGGTTGGTTTTGAGGAGGGGCTTGATTCCAAGGTGGCATATCAATGAGAGGTTCTTGTTGTTGTCTTGGTTGTTGGGGTGGTGTATTGGCATCTTGATTGTTTGGGTTTGGGTTGGGATTGTGAGGTGGAGTGTGATTCATGGCTATGTAGTTTTCAAACGGAATGTCTTCAAAGGAATGACCAACAATTGGAGAACTCGGCTCGGTGTCGGTATCACTTGAAGTATGAACTTGATCTTCTATGTTGATTAGTGGAGAAGATGAAGAAGCTTGAACTAGTTGTTGTTGCTTTGCTTGTTTAGCTAACTTTTTCAACATTTTTGCTTCTTTTTCAATTTCCGGATTGTAGATTAGTTCACCGGTTCTTGTAGACCTAGGCATAAACAATCAAATAACAATAACCAAGTTCCCCGACAACGGCGCCAAAACTTGGTGGGATGTCAAGTCCACCAAGCAAATTACACCCTTTGTTTGCAAATAAAACGTAATATAATGGTAAAAAGGGGTATCGATCCTCGGGGAAATGGTTGTATTCAATCACCAATGCAATCTAAAAGAACTATTGTAAATAAACTAACTAACTACAATTAAACTAAAAAGGGGGGGTGTTATGATTGCTTGAAAACTAAAAGACTTGAATAACTAAAAACTTGTAATTAAGCAAGATAGTGAGATGCTCACAAAGTGGAGAGAGTTGGTTAACTAAGGCAATTCAACACAATGAACATTTGTGTGCTTATCATTAGGATTCAACATGAAGCTTATCATTCATCCCAAATTGGTTATAGCAATCATGAAGCATGATATGCCAAGATTCCTCTTAGGTAGTATGGAGGTTGGGGAAGCCCATAACACACCCTCTTAATCAAGATCAAGGGTTTAATTGAAGCAATTGAACCCAAGAAGTTAATTAGCCTTAAGAAAGAAGGAATCCCCAATTCCTAGAGGATGTCAATGCTTACACATCCATAAAGGAGCTATGATTCATAAACTAGAGATGATTTTTACCATCATAAAGCCCTTGTTCTAAGTTAATTCAATGATTCAATGCAAAACCAAAGAAATAAACTAACAATAGCTCATTCAAGTGCCAAGCTCATGATCAAAGCATTAAACAAGCATAAGAAATATGATCTAGAACCATAAACATAAGATAATTGATAATCTAACATGAATCCTTCAAAAACCCACAAACATTCAAAGGTTTTAACCAAAGTTAACCAATATAAAGAGTTTAGCCATTCATGGCAATAGAACAACAATCACAAAAGTCTAATTGCATAAAGAAAATACCAAAAATCTTGGAAAGATGAAGAGAAATGAGTCTTGAGCTTCCAAAATCGCCTCCTCCAGGTCTCCAATGGTGTAAAATCGAAGTTATGGCAGCTAGGTCTCATCCCCAAGGTTATGGCAAGCCAAATGACCAAAATGCCCAAAATGGGCAGTTGCGCGGGTACCCGCGCGACGAAAATTCCACCCGCGCAAATGTTGCTGTGATGCTATTGGTCCTTCATTCCACCACTCCACCCTTCCACTACCAAAGATTCCTTTGGTCCCCTCCATATCCATGAGATTTAAATCAACCAATCATCTTTTAGCTTCAAATGTGGATGCTCCAAACCCAAATTAATTATCCATGATCCATCTTCACAAGTCCACTTCATCCAAGCCTTCAATTCTTTAAGGCCCAATTCTTCTCTTATCGATCCGCCAAGCCCAATAGCGCCTCGAGAGCCCACAAATCCGTCTTCACTGTAATCCACAATCGCAATAAGCTCCAAAACCCTGCAAAATTCCTCATGCAACATAAAAAGCACCCGGTACGATCCATACTAAAGAAAATAAAGAATATACAATGCAATACTAATAAAAAAAGCTAAAAAATCTAAAATAAACTAATAAAAATAAGGAAATAAAATAAGCTATCACAGTGAAAGAGCGTTGTGAAACTGCGGGGAGCCGTAACTTTCACTAGTCAAAGGAAGAGCATTGTAGAACTGTGGGGAGCCGTAGTTTTCACTAGTCAGAGCATGACGCAGAGGAGTTCTTAGGCTTGAGTAGCCTTATCAGTTGAGTATCAAATTGAAAATGAGTGGTTCCAATTTTTCTATTGAATCAGACTCTCGAGTTAAGTTTGGGACAAATCGTGTATTGAGTAGACGAGACGAGGTTTTGGATTCGTAGATGGGTTTCATTTTGAGGAATATTGATCTCCATCTGATGTCTTAGACCGGAGTGGGTCAGTTTCGTTGGTATGAGAAGAACCGTGAGACGCATGGAACCAGTAGGTGGTAGACGAAAGAGGTCGGAGGTGAGACGATTTCAGATGGGGTTGTAGTATTCGCTTGGGGTAAAGTGAACATTGTGACTTGTGTGTCACGATGGGTCCGGATAGTTATTGAGAGAAGGAAGTCGGTAAGTCGTTTTATTGGGTGTGTAGTGGGTAGCCCTTGGAGATCCAACTGTTGGGTCGGGAGTTGACCTGGTGTTCAGTGTCGGAAGGAACATTTAAGAGGAACTGGGGCTTATGATTAAGGGTGCCAGAGAATCGTTCCGAGTTGGCTTGACCGCTTTCTTGTGTCTGAGGATAGAGTTTTGGAGGATCATTCCTTCAGAAGAGTTATGATAGTTGTTCAGGCGGTGGGTCCTTAGTGGGATATGACCTCTCCGTCCCTTTTGAGTTACGACCGGGATCGATTAGAGAATCAGAATTGGTAGAGTGTTCTTAGAGTCTGTTATTCGATGAGCGATTAACATGATGATATTTGCGAGGGTGGTCTGGCAGGGAGACAGACCACTAGAGTTTTCAAGTTCTGGAGAGACAGATCGAGTACCGCAGCGGCAGAAGGGTATGTCCTTCTTCGGGGTCGGGAGTTCCTATTGGGTTTAGGTGTTTTTGGAAGAGATTGTTGTATAATATGGGGTCCTTTCGGTAGTGCTTCTCCGATTATTGGGTTCGACCTATGTGTTGATTAGGAGCGATATCGAGGGCGGAATCGAATTTAAGTGGGGGAGAATTGTAACATCCTGGTCTGGATTGTTTTGTGATTTAAGGCTCGTGGGCCTTAATCCGAGTATGAGAAGGTTTTGAGGCTTTGAACGAGAAAGGTTAGGCCCTTTTGGGATGTGGGTGAGGTAGGCTGTGTGCTAAAAGAGTTCGGTTTGTGCTTTAGAGCCCAAGTGTATTGTTAAAGGCGTTGGCTCGGGCTTTTCATGAATTTTGGATTTGAGTTCGAGTGGGCTTCAGGAGGAATAAAGTTGATAGAAGTGTAGGGCTTCTCGTTACCTTTTCATGGATATAAGGATCGTCGGAAACGGATTTATAACGAAGAAGTTATGGCTTTCAGAAGTTTTGTGGTTTCAGGCTTAGCCGAGTACGCTGGGCGTACACAAAGCATACGTTGGGCGTACTGGTGAAGAAGGAAGTACGTTGGGCGTATATTGGAGTACGCTGGGCGTACTGACCAGGGGTGGTCGCGAATGTTCTTCGGAGTATGCTGGACGTACCATATGTACGTTGGGCGTAAGCCAATCAGACTTGAACCCCATTTTATGGTCTTGGACCCTATTTAAGCTCCTTATCTCATAACCTAACCCTAATATCTTCAGCCTCCATCCCTCTAAACCCTATAAATCGACCCTAAGCCTCCATTTGAGTGATTTTTGAGCATTTTGGTGATTTAGTGAGTTTTGGGTGCATATTGTGGAAGAAGGAGTTTCTTGAGGAAGCATTGCTTGGCTTGGAGCTTGTAGATCCAAGCCCTAATCATGTTGATCTAGCTCCAGAAATCATAAAGTTTGAATATTGGTGGCTTTCTCATGTGGATCTGGTGGAGTGATGACTTGTTATGTTTGGCCTTTGAAGAAGAATGAGCTTTGAAAGATAATAGCTTGAGCATCTAGCTTTTGGATCTATGTTCTACTCTTGTTGGTGCATCTTCCAGAGGTATCAAGTTTGAAACTTGCTTATTGTTGTGCTAGTTTTTGTTTTGGGTCCATTTTAGGGTTTTTGGTCCCAAAGCTTGAAGCTTTATGGGTTGTTGAACTCCAGAGCCTATTATATGTCCCTTTAAGTGTTTCTAGTGGAGAGGATTTATAAAAATGAGGCCTTGGACGTTGGAACCATCTTATGCATGAGATATGAGCATTTTAGGTAGTAAAGAGTGAGAGTTTTTGTGTTTGGGACTTGATCATCCATGCAAAGGCTTAAAGTCATGAGCTTTATTGAGTATGAGCCTTTATGGAGTCCAGATCTAAGAGTATAGCTATGGTCTTAACGGGTTAAGACCAAAAGAGTGGGAAAAAGCTAGTCTGGACGTACGCTGAGCGTAATCCTAGTACGCCCCGCATACTGGGTTGGTGTCCTCGATCAGGATTCATGCATGCTCGTGTACGCTGAGTGTACCAAGAGAGGTACACCCCGCGTAACCTCACTGTGGGCTTTTGGGCTAAGTCTCATTTTGGGCCTTAAGTGTTGGGCCTGGAGTTTGGGCTTATTGCACTAGAGTTTTGGACCTGAGGAATATATATATATGCCTTGGGCCCTTGAGTTGGGCTTGCCATTTGGACTTAAGAGTTGGGCCTCGGGAGAGCTCATTTATTATTTGGGCCTTGGTGGGCCCAATGGATTTTGGGTCATTTATGGGCTGGTTAGTTTGTTATCTTTAGACCTAGTGAGTGAGGTTTAATCTTAGATATTAATTGGGAAATTGTGGGTTTTGGTCCAGTGTTAGAGGCCGGTGTGCAGCAGCAGCATCTATAGGAGCTGTTCATCATCCGAGGTGAGTCTTCTCACTATACCTTACCTGGAGTGGTAAATATGTGTGACCGGAAGGTCTTATGTGTTTATAAGTGTTATGTGATATATGTTCTATGTGATATGTATATGTTTGCATGGTTTGGACCGGAAGGTCAACAGGGTTGGACCGGAAGGTCAACAGAGTTAGGACCGGAAGGTCATCATGATATATGTTCTATGTGATATGTATATGTTTGCATGGTTTGGACCGGAAGGTCAACAGGGTTGGACCGGAAGTTCAACAGAGTTAGGACCGGAAGGTCATCATGGGTAGGACCGGAAGGTTTACGAGAGTTGTGGGACCGGAAGGTCCCACTGAGACACATTGACCGGAAGGTCTCGTAGAGCTATAGCCTCGAGTGGCTAATTTTATGTACGTGGTATTTTGGGGAACTCACTAAGCTTCATGCTTACCGTGTTATGTGATATGTGTTTCAGGTTTTTCTCAGGATCGCGGGAAGGCACCGGCTTGATTGTACACAACAGAGAAAGAGTTATGTTTTGAGGATCCTGGATTATTAATCAAACAATAATGAAGTTGTGTTTTATAAATTAAATAAATGAGACCTTTGGTGAAAGGTATTATGAGAATTATATGATTTTAAAATGAAAATTTTGCTCGAAAACTTAGTGTGTTACACATGGCGGACAATAGCGTCATTTGCAATCTCGAACCTCCGGTATTCCCGACTGACTCACGTCTGTTTGCGACTCCTCAACAACAGCTGAAGCAACAACGGCGGCCCTTGGTTTGGTGGTTCCTGGCTTCGTCGGCGGTACAACAGCGCCAACAATCTTCGTCGTCAACAATGGTCCGCCGTGGTCTTGGTTGATCGGAACAGCAAGGGGGGTCGGGTGGTGGCGGTTGGACGATGGAGAAACAAGGTTGCGGTTGAAGTTAGAGCTAGGGTTAGGGTTTACACGTTACATATATATGAAGGGGGTGACGGGTTTATGCCCGTTAGTTTTAAAACGTAGACAATAATTACACTTCTAGCCCCTCCCTCCAAATTCTTTTCAACTTAAATCCGTTATTTACCAAATAACCCCCATCTTTAATAATTCATTACAATCCAAGTCCCAAAAGTTACCGTTTAACCCCCAATATTCCAAAATCCTTTCAATTTAAGTACAGTAATTACTAAACACCCCTTGATTTCTTAAAATATTTACAAAATAAATCCCAGAATTACACTTTAACCCCCGAAAGTCAAAATCATGTCATTTGGCTCCCCGAAACCAACACCTCGCTGAATATTATGGATTTTTAGGGATACTATAAAATATAAATTTACATCTTGGGGTTCATGGTTTATTATTTAATTACTCTATTTCAAACGGAGTTTTACAACTCCCCCCCCCCCCACTTAAATTAGATTTTGTCCTCGAAATCATTCCTTACCACTCCTGACACGCCAAACAACTTGAGCAACACGGTCACAACCACAAGCATACCCCAACCTTCCCAGGGCAACCAAAACCATCCCTCGCAGGGTTCCAAAACCCGAAGGTGAACAAACTCCTTGCAACATGATAACCTTTACTCAATTTGAAATCTGGAGTCTCTAGATGGTCTGTCTCCCTGACAGACCACCCACTCTGAACCATTGTCGAATTCATTGCACTTATTTCCCAACTGGCTACTAAACTTCTGATAATTTGAGATTCCCACTAGAAAACAAAGTCACAGACCAATTTTCCCTGCATAATACTTATACCTGACAAAAGCTCAAATAATCCTTCGAGTAGGAGACTTATCCCTGCAACGGTTAGACTCCGACGAGAGCTGCGCAACAGGGTCAAATCAACCACTCTGAGATTATTTAATCCACTGCAAACAACTTAGCGTATACCTCGAATACAGGCAACTCTACACCCGAATCCCAAGTCACTGAACCCACTTCGACTCTTCTTGCTACCAGTTGCTGCTTTTCGAAAACAGCCGAGACCTCTATGATCTCACCTTATCTATCAACTACTCGAAACATCGGACCCATAACCAATTGTTGGGCCAAAAACACACACAGCAGTCACACGCGACCTCCGTAGGATACATCGTCTAACAATAACTGCCCTATCTATACCGCGACTCATAGCTCCTTCAATCCATTTGATCCATCCGATCATGATGGCCTGACAACCTGTCACCACTGAATCTGATGCAAAAGGTGAATGCTACCAGAATATATGTAGTCTTACATCATACCCGGTCTCCTTCGACCTACCGTTTCCTGACTTCAATTGTGTTGTGACCTACGCACAACCTTGCTAACTGGCCCACCCTGGCCTAAGTCATCTGAACGAATCCGTGAATGCCACAACTACCCTGTAGTCTTTCTGCACTTCCCACACTATATGGCCGCTTGTGAATGCTACGGCTCCCCCGTAGTCTTACAATACTTTCACCCTAAATGACCATTAGTGCATGCTATGGCTCCCTCGTAGTCTTACAACACTTTCACCCCTAACTGACCATTAGTGAATGCTACGGCTCCCCCGTAGTCTTACAACACTTTCACACTAACTAACCATTAGTGAATGTTATGGCTCCCCCATAGTCTTACAACACTTTCACCCTAACTGACCATTAGTGAATGCTACTGCTCCCCCGTAGTTTTACAACACTTTCACCTCACCACAATCGCAACCCTACGACTTGCCCCAAATCTATCAATTCGGAACGCACACAGAGTCGAACACGCACTCGAATGAACACCCAACTGAACTCACTTCATGACTGGAACCCAACCCGCTTCCCTAAATTTTGCTATCACGCACCAAGAAGACGCGATTCACATGCTGGGAAATTTTACCGAACTCCAAACTCGCACAACCCTCAAATTAATCAGCCACTTGGGCCACCATTTTCCTCGATTGGGATGAGAAACTCATCCCGGTCTCATACCTGCTCCTGTCCTGAATACCTGCGCGATTCTCCCCCACTTAGATTCGACTAAGTCTTCGCAATACATGAGATTTGAAGGATTCCCAATCCTTCTTACTCTTAAATAGCCAAACTGCTGACAACTTGTGCTTACCCGTGCTAGTGTTCTATTACTAGCCCAAACCCCAAAGACCACACGACTCCTAAATATCGAACGAACACTTCCCGAATCCTAGCGAAACTAGTAATCTCAGACGTCTTGAAATGATGCCACACTTGTATCTTGAATTCCAAATAACCGATGCCCATACCAAAGCCTCAGTAGTAGACCACTTCCCCTGGCGCTTCCAAAAGCCGACCCAAGCATAATGTTTGAGTCACCAATCCTGATCTTGGACCTTCCGCATCACGTCCCTGAACCGATCTCGACCATAGACCGGGATAACATTGAACGCTCCAAACCAGCAAAGAGGGAAACGACCTTTCACTAACCACCCCGTAACTCACGGTATGCAAATGACATATGACAATGTTTGGAGGTATAACCCAAACACAAGTAGGGAAACAAACCCAGAGGTACACTTACCCAAACCTGTGGAACGAAAACTCCATCGTGCAGTTTCCCACAAGTGTTGTACTGAATCTGGCCCTGCTGGCCTCTCAAAAGCTGATCCAAACTCTTGGGTCTCTTCCCAAGATCCTCCACTAAATTCACATGACATGAACCTCTCTTATCGAGGTACTCCTAATCGATCTTCCGCCCTCGGGCTCTGGGACCCATATCATTCAGGGTCTCGCACCCTGACCTACTCACCAGCTCAATCGTCAAGGCTGAACTGCAATAGCTGGGGAAACCTTTGCTCTAAACCGGGATACTAACTACCCCCAAGACATAGTCTCCAATCCCGAAAGTGCAATAGATCGCACAATCATCCTTGCCGCCTGATAAAAGAGATCCAAGGCGAACTCAAAACCCTAACAGTCCTTCTACTAACTGGCCCACCATCGGAGCCGGGACCAAATCTCGGTCCTTCCTCATGTGTGCTCATCCTCATCTTGGCAAAGCAGCTATCCCCACTATCAGAGCATAACCAATAATTCTCATTCCCATAAGCTTCTTAGATTCTCTAGGACTCTTACCGATTCGAGTATGGATCCTGTGCTTTCAGTAGTACGAGCCTAATACTACCTTCCACACCTATCCATACTTTCCTCAGCAATCCTCCTGAACCCTCTAAGTCACCTACTTCTCTAATGCACCAAATATCCGCTAAACAGCAGCACGATACCCAACAAAGCAACTCATAGGCTCTCCTAGGTTTCCAACCTCACCGAACCGCCCCACTAACTCACTGGAGCATATCCTAGGCTTTCCTAGGTTTCAAACCTCGCCCTGCCATCAGCTGCTAAAGAACTCCTCATGATGTCAGCCATCCACCTCCTATATATCGTCATATTCACTTAGTAGCTAACTCCCATCATGCATGAGTTCCACAAAGCACAAAGCAAGCAGCATTCGTGCAGTAGCACTCTGATCCAAAGGACTATCATAGAACATTCAGCCCACATACCACAACTCATGCTATCCACATCCATCCATTCTCACTGTCAGCTGCCTTATGCATGCAAATTATACACAGAACAAGATCTAATAGAGTGTCGAATAATAGACTCTACCCTAGGACCACAACCAGACAAGGAACAGGAAATAAGGCCAAATCAATTATTCTAAGGCTATAAGATCCTAACCGTATACAATTTTAAAAGCATACACTTAGCAGTTACTAATAACAATAATCATTCTCATTCTAGCATGGCATCCAATATTCCCAAGGCTACAAGCATCACATATCAGGCCAATCTATCGCCGACTACTCAGCACTAGCATGCAAGTCTACCAGCCCATACAACATATAAAGGCATCTCTCCTAGCCCTAACTAGCATGCGATTCATAAATTCATAAGTCAAGTCATAACATATAACATATATGGGTATTCGGGGGAAACTTACTTGAGCTCGGCTGATTGCATGCACCACACCCTTTCTTTTTCTTGTCTTAGAAACTCTTTCCTTAAAAACATTTTTCTTTTGAAAACTTTACAGATCCTCAGTTTAAGTTCAGACACACCCAAAAGTATGTCTGAATCCCTCAAACCAAGGCTCTGATACCAACTTGTAACGACCCAAAAATCAAGGGTAAAAATTTCATTTTTTTTATAGTCAGAACACATATATCTTTTAAATTCAAGCATTCCAAAAACATTGTTAATTAAAACAATTATCAGAGTTCGTCCCAAAATCACATATTGTGGAAAACATGGGTGTGCACTGCGATCAATTCGGGCCCTTCCTTTCAAAACCAATGATACCTGAAATCATAAACAAAACTGTAAGCACGAAGCTTAGTGATTTCCCCATAACATACCCCACACAATCCACATAATCACATAAATCATATCAACCACATAAGCCATGCATACAACATATACGGAATGCCATGGGCTCCCCCACATGGTTTGATATCCAACTGCCACGGGCTCCCCCCAGGGTCTTCCATGCAAGTATCACAAAGAAAACTAGCATATCACATACTGTCATAAACAACTAACGTACCACATGTCACATAATCAACTAGCATACAAAATACACGTATATAAACATATAAGGATGCCGTGGGCTCCCCCCAGGGTGTAACACCCGGATCCCAAAATGTTAAGAAATGAAAGAAAAACTCCAAGTCAAAGAGGTATTCTCGTCGATTCCAGGGAGGAACTCGACGAGTAGGAGCGGGTTTTTATGTCGCAGATTAAGTGACCGACTCGGCGAGTCGGGGGACCAACTCGGCGAGTTGGTCAGGGTTTGGGAAACCCTAAATTCGGGCCTTGTACCCTATTTAAAGAACATGAGGCCTCTCACTCAGCCCCCTTACTACCCTCTCAAGTCCAGAAAAGAAACCCTAGCCACCCAACTCCATTTCTTGAGCTTTGTGAAGATAAAGGTTCATTTGGAGTACACATCTTGGAAGATTGGAAGCAAGGATCAAGGAAGGAAGTGTAGATCCAACTTTTATTTCAGTTTGGCAGCTTGTAGAAGGTAACAAGTCGTTACCTTGAGTGTTCATTTGATAGATCCCTTCATCTTGAGCTTTATGGCCATTCCTAGCACATTTGTGGTCTAGTGCTTGCATGGAACACAATCTGCAGTTGCAACTTCAGATCTGGACTCTCCAAGGTCGCTAATGTATTAAAGTTTCAAGCTTTTGAGGCTTGAAGCCCTCCTCCATAGCAAAACCCTTCCTTGTAGTTTAGTTTTGGATTTTGGGAATTATTTACACGTAAAGGTTGCAACTTTACATGGAAAGCATGCTCTAGGAGGTTGGATCTACCTTTGGGAGCAATTGTTTGGCTTAGAATCGTCTGAATGAGAAGTAGACTGAATGAACTCGGCGAGTTGGATAGCCAACTCGGCGAGTTGAAGAGGGTTTTCCTGTGTTTGGTTACTGCATAAACTCGGAGAGTCGATACGGTGACTCGACGAGTGGATAGGGTTTTCTTGATTATGGATTTTGCATGTGCTCGACGAGTTGATGGAACAACTCGGCGAGTTGACCAAGGTTTTGCATGGTTCTGAGTTCTAAGGAACTCGACGAGTTTGAGGATGACTCGAAGAGTTGACTCGGTTACTCCCGAGTTTGAGTAACCAGGGAACTCGGCGAGTCAGGGGTTGACTCGACGAGTTTGTTCAGGATTTCAGAGCTCTGAGGTTTTATAACTCGACGAGTTGATGAAACAACTCGGTGAGTTGCGTCAACTTGGAGCGTTGACTTTGACCATTGACCGTTGAATTTGACTTGGACCAAGGTTGACCCAGTTTGACTATTGAGGGTAATTTGGCCTAAGTGTTATTATGGTATTGGTAGCTCGGGAGCCGTAGGAGCAGCAGCTCGGGGAATTGCCAGCTAGCATCCAGAAGAGTATCAGCAGGACTTCGGCAATGCGAGGTGAGTCTCTTCATTGTGTGCATGGGTCTACGGCCACAATTCTGGCCCATTATGTTTGAGTATAGTAGGAAGACCCGGGGGTTAGCCCTACGCATTTTTATGATATATGTTCCAGATTACGATCCGATGTCGGGCGAGGCCCGATGTATGTTAGTGTGCTAGAGGTCTTTGTGATTCTTGCATGTGTAGGTAGTATGTTCCGGACTAGGGTCTGATGTTGGGGTAATCCCGAGGAATGTTATATGTTTCATAGTAGATTATACTTGTCATCTTTGTGATACATGTATGTGCCTGGTAGGGAGGTGAGTGTGGGCGAGGTCTCGTATCTCACCACTAGCTGAGTACGAACGGGGTTCCGTATCTCATTATTAGCAGAGCAGGGGCGGGGCCCGGGATAGGAGAGAAGTGAGTGTGGGCGGGGGCCCGTATCTCACCATTAGCAAGAGCGTGGACGGGGTTCCATGACTCCTCAGTAGCAGGACAGGGGCGGGGCCCAAGACAGGCAAGGCCTAGAACAAGAATGCAGTAGTATATGTCTACTTTATGTGCTGGTATGTTTATGTGATTGTATATGTATAGTGGGCGGGGCCCGGAGATAGGCGGGCCTAAGAGAAACAGATATGTATACCGAGCGGGGCTCGATTCCAGGCGGGGCCTGATGCCGGGCGGGGCCCGATGCCTGAGCGAGTCCGATGCCAGGACTAGTCCCGATGCAGCGGGCGGGGGCCCAGTATGTGGTTATGTTTATGGTATGTGGTAGTATGGGGAACTCACTAAGCTTCGTGCTTACGGTTTTCAGTTTTGGTTTCAGGTACTTCCGATAGCAGAGGGAGGAGCGCGGGATGACAGCATGGCACACACACCATGGTGTTTTAGTCTGGGACGTTTTACTCTGATATTTTGATACTCTGATTATGATGTTTTGAGATATTGATTATATTCGATGAAAAGATTTGATAAACATAGTTTTACTTATTGATTTAAAAATGAAATTTTTGGTCATGATTTTTGGGATGTTACACAGGGTCTTACTCCAGGATGCCATGGGCTGCCTACATGGTCTTACACCTAAGTGCCATGGGCTCCCCCATGGTCTTTAATAGGAAAGCCATGGTCTCCCCACATGGTCTTACATCCAAGTGCCATGGGCTCCCCCCATGGTCTTTAATAGGAAAGCCATGGGCTCCCCACATGGTCTTACATCCAAGTGCCATAGGCTCCCCCATGGTCTTTTATACAAGTACACCACATATACAACTATCATACCTCCTAGCATATAACCAACAATCATGCCACATAACACTACATCAACTAGTGTACCACATATCATAAAATGGGCCGGCCTTGGTGCCTTAGACCCATTCGTAATGTGAGGAGACTCACCTCACTGCCGAAGTCTCGCAAATAAAACTCTAGGTGCCGGTTGACAGATTCCCGAACTGTCAGCATCAAAACAACACCCAATTAATAATTGGGTTCCAATACATAACCATAAGTCAATGCTTGGGGTAAAAATACTATTTTACCCTTAACCTAACTTGGTCCAAAACCAAAGTCCAAACACACACTCTGAAAGCCCAAAAGCCCAATAATCAACCAAGGCCCAACATATAGCCCAATTTTCCGAATTAGGCTCAAACCTGTAACACCCATAAAATTCAAGCCAATTTAAAACATTTGAATCCATTCAAAAACCCTTAAGTTGTTACAGCTTGTTTTCAAAATAGTTTAAAACGTCAGAGTATCCCCAGAACCAAATCACAAAATCATGAATTATGAGGAGCAGTACAATCACGCCTTCGCCTTGCCACGATCTCCTGATGTACCTGAAACAATACACTGAAACTGTAAGCCCGAAAGCTTAGTGAGTTACCCCCAAAATACCCATACACATACAACCATACATATATAGTAACAAAACAGCATACTATGGGTCCAGTCAACCATCAGGTTGGAATACCCCTGGCCCTCAACCATCGGGTTGGAATGCCAACATACTATGAGTCCAATCATCCTACCGGGAAGGAATACTCCTGGCCCATAACCATCGGGTTGGAATCCCCACACCCCTATACCTACAATATCTACTATGGGTCCAATCATCCTTCTGGATGGAATACCCCAGGCCCTCAACCATCAGGTTGGAATGCCAACATCCTATGAGTCCAATCATCCTACCGGGATGGAATACTCCTGGCCCACAACCGTTGGGTTGGAATGCCCACACTCCTACATCTATTCTAACTACTGTGGGTCCAATCATCCCTCAGGATGGAATACCCCAGGCCCTCAACCATCGGGTTGGAATACCAACATACTATGAGTCCAATCATCCTACCGGGATGGAATACTCCTGGCCCACAACCATCGGGTTGGATTGCCCACATACTATCGATCAGACCTGTGCACCTATATCAGATAATCACATAACAGTCTATCAGACAACATACTAGGGCCCTATCATCCTCGGGATGGGATGCCCTCCACTACTGCTCAATCATGTGCACCTATAACAGGTAATCTCCTACCAGCATACAGACAGTCAGACCACTAAAGGTCACTAAGCATAACACATCCGCGCTCACAAGATATAGATCCAACCGATCATACAAACATATAACCATCCTATCTACCAGGATGTCGAGCTAACATATGGCAATAGTATATATCTCAAATAACAAATCAAAGGGCCGGGCTTGGTGCCTTAGACCCTTGGGTACAATGAGGATAACTCACCTTGCACTTGCCGAGCTGGAGAGATAGAATCAAAACTCCCGATCACCGCCACGAACACCACCACCTATTACTCCAATGAAACCATCACCATCAGAACCCAAATTACCAAAATACCCCTTTGAAGTCAAACTGGTAAACTCTTGATCAAAGTCACAGTCCTGGTCAAAGTCAACCTTCCTGATTGACCCTACTCGCCGAGTCAACCCGCTGACTCGCCGAGTTCTTAAACTCAGAAAACTCTCATATCACAAGTCGACTCGCCGAGTCACCCCATGACTCGTCGAGTTCAACAATCTCTGAGTCCTATCATGTCCAACTCACTGAGTCACCACTCAACTTACTGATCTGAGTCTTAACCAGAAGAGGTTAGGGTTTTGCGTTTTGACTCGCCGAGTCCAAGAACAGACTCGCCGAGTCAATGGCAATCTTCAACAGACTCGCCGAGTTGTTCCTCCAACTCGTCGAGTTCATGCCAATCTTCATATGACTCTCCGAGTCCACCCAAGTGACTCGTCGAGTCTCTTCAGTCCTTTATTCATACCGAGGCTTTTCGAGCCATGCAGGGGCTCCAAACTGTAGATCCACCATTCTAGGGCATGACTCTCACGTAAAGTTGCAAACTTTACGTGAATACAAAGTGCTAATGGCCCAAAACAAGCTAGGGCTAGGGTTTAAGACAAGAATGCTTCACCAACAAACCAAGGGCTGATACTTTGTGAGTTTCTGGACCAAGACAAGTCTAGATCTGAAGTAGCAACCTCAGATCTAGACCCCTAACCCGAAATAGATCCTTAACATGCCAAAATGGCCCCAAATCTCATTCTTGAATAGATATAAATGCAAATAGAGTCAAGGTAACAGCTTGTTACCTCCAAACTGTGCCCAAACTGAAGTAGATTCTGGATCTACACCAATCCCTTGATGCTAACCTCTTGAGCTTCAAGCTCCCTTCTCAATATTCCTCCTCCAAAGCTCAAATCTCTTTAACAATGGAAGCTCACACGATTTTAGGTTTTACTGAATCTCAAGGGAAATAAGGAGGCTGAAGGGAGGACATATGGTCCTTTAAATAGGGTGCAAACCCTAAATATTAGGGTTTTCTCTTCCCAGCACTGACTCGTCGAGTCCAGCCGCCGACTCGGCGAGTCAGGCCACTTAATCACGTGCTCTTCACACGCTCCGACTCGACGAGTCATAGCTTCAACTCGCCGAGTCCACCCTCCTAATAACACTTTACACCCCTGAACTCTTGCTTCTGATCTTGGGATGTTACAATTCTCCCCCACTTAAATTAGGCTTCGTCCTCGAAGCCGGCTGCAGCACACGATTCCAAAAATCATCTCTACAATGCTACCTCCCGCCTTGAACCGATCACCGGTCTCTACCGAAATTACTTATCGCATCCCTTACAAAACCACTTCTTCCCATACCGAACCTTGTCAACTGATCTAAGCCGGCCACCGACTTCTTTCCCCTGATGACTACACATATCAACTAAGTATCACCTGATGATACTACCATATTCCCGTCTTGCACCTACTTTCGCAGCTTGCAAAAACTGGATACCATAATAAACCACTGGACTCTACCATAGCTTTAAGCTATCTTTCTCTTGCCAAAACTGACGACAACCCGGGTACTCGTGATATTGGAAACTCATCCGGTTCTCCTCCTGAATCTAATCCCTTTTCTGGGCTAAGATAACACATCCTTCAACGTCCAAACAACTCTCATGGACAACCAGCTAAAACGCATAACACTCATACCTGGCCCAATCAGCCTCAGGCTGGAATTCCAGGTACATCTATGACGGGTCCAATCATCCATTGGATGGTATACCCTCGTATCCTCACACATGTTTGGCCCAATCAACCCTCGGGTTGGAATACCAAACATATCCGGTCCAATCAATCATAGGGTCCAGTCATCCTCACGATGGAATATCCTAGATTGGAATACCACTACATACATATCCCATGTCTACAACCATACTTGGGATCCAAGGATCTATCCTTGCATCTCCTTCAAACTCCTCTGATTCGACACAACCGAGTGTAACTCACCCAAATATTGACATCACGTCTACTCCAAACGTACCATGACAGGGAACATTACTCTCGCGATCTCTAGGTCCACGTCCTACGACTGAAATATCCTCACACGATCCTCAGTGCCGGTTTGGACTGCTCCCGAGTCTATCAACTCCGCTATCTCTAGCTCCTCTGTCCAAATCTCCAATCTGGAGCTACTCACCTTCTCCTCTTCCAAGGAGACCTAAACCATGACCTCACATCATCAGTCGGTGCCGAAATGTCGAAACCTCACTCTATATCGTCCACTTGTGGAGCACGTCGCTATCCCATAACACAAATATATACTCAGAAACTGATTGCATAACCTATACTCCATAAAGAGTCTTCCGCATTCCCCTCAACATTTTCGACACTTGGGAGCAACCCCACTGATTGTTATAGCATAGCAGTATTCTCACTGCTCGCTCAAATATCCACCATACATACAAGGTTCTTACCATAATTGGAACGCCTCATCGCATGACTTCCTATAACCGGCATCCAAACTGCGTCATGCGACTTCCTTCTAACCCACGCCCCATTCGATAATTTCCAATTCTCCCCCACTTAAAGCACTAACTACTGTCTACCGGAGGCAAAGCTGGTACGCGACTCAATCGTCCCAATCCGAGACAACGAACTTCAAAGGGTTCGAGTTCCCGCTGATGATTCCAAATCTCTGGATCATGTCCTTCCTCTCTCTTGCATGCATCACCAGATACTACCCCTCTATAATTCTCCAATAATAACTTCTCACTATCATCTACTATGCTCTAATAACTTATGCAGGAAACAAACAACTTATAATAACATGAACAAGATATAGAAGAAAAGACATACCGGCTGTCACCTCTAGCGCTGTCCTGATCTCCTCGGTCACAACCTGATATGCACGCCCTGGGGCCTTCGGAGGCTCTGCTCGACCCTGACCCCTGTCAGTAAGTCTCAAAGTGGCTGGTGCTGGGACCTGCACTGACCTGGCATCCAAAAGAGGACATTGGGCCTTCATATGGCCCACCTGATCACAATGATAACAAAGTCGGACTCCGGCAGCTGGAGCCTGTTGCCTGCAATCCCTGGCTATGTGGCCCTCCTTTCCACACATGTGGTACCCATAAGAAGATCGACAAACTCCATCATGTACCTTACCGCACTTCCCACAAGTGCGACTCCTCTGACTTTCCTGACGATAATCAGCGACCCTCATCCGTTTCGGCGCAGGCTGCGACTGCACCGGGGCCTGCCTCTGTTCCCTCAGCTGGAGCTCAATCTCTAACTCGCGCCGCCTGGCGGCCTCCTACAACTCCAACAAAGTATCACATCTCTGTGTGGACACAAACTGTCTGATGTCCCTCTTGAGCATGCTCAGATACCGGGTCATCTGAGCTTGCTCCGAAGCAAACTCAGAGCAGAACATCGCCCTCTCCGTAAACATCCTGGTGATCTCCATCACCGACTCTGAATCCTGTCTAAGTTCCAAAAACTCCTGAGCCAATCTCTCCCGCTCTACCCGCGGAACATAACGAGTACTAAACATATCCCGAAACTGATCCCAAGACAACAGAGCTCGCTACGCGGCAGAGTATGATCCCGTAGTCAACCTCCACCAATCCTTCGCCCCGAGCCTTAAAAGGTTCAGAGCACACCTCACCCTCTGCTCAGCAGGGCACGAACACGTGAAGAAACATCCCTCCACATCCGACAACCATCTCATAGCAACGATCGGATCCTGAACCCCGTCGAAGGTAGGGGGCTTCGTATTATCGAAGTCCCGGTACTGGAAGCCCCGTCCGGCTCCTCCCTCTGCCGCTGCTACAGCCGCTGTAGCTGCCGCGGCAGCCGTCTCAGTAAGGGCTGCATAACGATCATCGAAGTACTCCCTCATAGCGGACTTAATAGTCCCAAACAACTCCAGGATCTGACCCCGGACAATCTCGACCACCTCCTCGCGGATGATCTTTCTGACCCGATCCTCTGTCAACACTGGCTCCTCCTGGCCGATAATCTCAGGTGCCGCTGGGGCCTCCTGCTCACCCTGTCCCGATCCTGATCCGGATCCGGTCACGACACGCCTTGTAACCACCATACTGAAAATAGAAGAGGAAGATATCAGACAATCCGCCTAGATAACCGGGGACCAACTCCCTTCAAAACCCTAGGGTTTGTGACTTCCTTGCTACGCGTATGGGTCCTGTGCTTTCAGTAGTACGAGCCCATACTACCTTCCGCACCTACCCATATTTGTCTCAAGTATCACCACAACACCCTAACAATATACATAAGCATAGCGAGCATTCAATCCCCACTTCTAGAGGAAAACTAACTGTCTCACGACTGACCTACCGGTCCCACACAACTCACCCATCCATGAAACTTCCACCAACCCTGTAGTACTAGTGTATGCTAGCCATACATAACGCTGGACCCTATAGACTTTCGAATATCCAATCCTACCCTAAGCTCCCAATCAAACAAGAACAGAACATAAGGCTAAATCAAACATTCTCAGGCTATAAGATCTTAATTATCTATGGTCGTGATGCATACACTTAGCAACCACAGTAATGATGTTAATTTCATATAAGGAAACCCTAGGCTATTAGGCATCATACCATCAGGCAATTCTATCATGCAATTCCTGAAGATCCCTAGCCTAGCACTAGCATGCTGTTCTAACATATCACATAATCAAAAAACTATATGGTATTTTGGGGTCTACTTACTGGCTCCGGCTGATCGTACATCCTGCATCCTCCTTTACTTATTTTGAAAACCATTTAAAAATCATTTTAAAATCCTTTCCTTGATTTGAGACTGGATTCACACGAGTGTTCCTCCAATTCACTCAAACCAAGGCTCTGATACCAACTTGTAACACCCATAAAATTCAAGCCAATTTAAAACATTTGAATCCATTCAAAAACCCTTAAGTTATTACAGCTTGTTTTTAAAATAGTTTAAAACGTCATAGTATCCCCAGAACCAAATCACAAAATCATGAATTATGAGGAGCGGCACGATCATGCCTTCGCCTTGCCACGATCTCCTGATGTACCTGAAACAATACACTGAAACTGTAAGCCCGAAAGCTTAGTGAGTTACCCCCAAAATACCCATACACATACAACTATACATATATAGTAACAAAACAGCATACTATGGGTCCAGTCAACCATCAGGTTGGAATACCCCTGGCCCTCAACCATCGGGTTGGAATGCCAACATACTATGAGTCCAATCATCCTACCGGGATGGAATATTCCTAGCCCACAACCATCGGGTTGGAATCCCTACGCCCCTATACCTACAATATCTACTATGGGTCCAATCATCCTTCTGGATGGAATACCCCAGGCCCTCAACCATCAGGTTGGAATGTCAACATCCTATGAGTCCAATCATCCTATTGGGATGGAATACTCCTGGCCCACAACCGTCGGGTTGGAATGCCCACACTCCTACATCTATTCTAACTACTATGGGTCCAATCATCCCTCAGGATGGAATACCCCAGGCCCTCAACAATCGGGTTGGAATACCAACATACTATGAGTCCAATCATCCTACCTGGATGGAATACTCCTGGCCCACAACCATCGGGTTGGATTGTCCACATACTATCAATCAGACCTGTGCAACTATACCAGATAATCACATAACAGTCTATCAGACAACATACTAGGGCCCTATCATCCTCGGGATGGGATGCCCTCCACTACTGCTCAATCATGTGCACCTATAACAGGTAATCTCCTACCAGCATACAGACAGTCAGACCACTAAAGGTCATTAAGCATAACACATCCGCGCTCACAAGATATAGATCTAACCTATCATACAAACATATAACCATCCTATCTACCAGGATGTCGAGCTAACATATCGCAATAGTATCTATCTCAAATAACAAATCAAAGGGTCGGGCTTGGTGCCTTAGACCCTTGGGTACAGTGAGGATAACTCACCTTGCACTTGCCGAGCTGGAGAGATAGAATCAAAACTCCCGATCACCGCCACGAACACCACCACCTATTACTCCAATGAAACCATCACCATCAGAATCCAAATTACCAAAATACCACTTTGAAGTCAAACTAGTAAACTCTTGGTCAAAGTCACAGTCCTGGTCAAAGTCAACCTTCCTGATTGACCCTACTCGCCGAGTCAACCCGCTGACTCGCCGAGTTCTTAAACTCAAAAAACTCTCATATCACAAGTCGACTCGCCGAGTCACCCCATGACTCGTCGAGTTCAACAATCTTTGAGTCCTATCATGTCCAACTCACCGAGTCACCACTCAACTTACTGATCTGAGTCTTAACCAGAAGAGGTTGGGGTTTTGCGTTTTGATTCGCCGAGTCCAAGAACAGACTCGCCGAGTCAACGACAATCTTCAACAGACTCGCCGAGTTGTTCCTCCAACTCGTGGAGTTCATGCCTATCTTCATATGAATCTCTGAGTCCACCCAAGTGACTCGTCGAGTCTCTTCAGTCCTTTATTCATACCGAGGCTTTTCGAGCCATGCAGGGGCTCCAAACTGTAGATCCACCATTCTAGGGCATGACTCTCACGTAAAGTTGCAAACTTTACGTGAATACAAAGTGCTAATGGCCCAAAACAAGCTAGGGCTAGGGTTTAAGACAAGAATGCTTCACCAACAAACCAAGGGCTGATACTTTGTGAGTTTCTGGACCAAGACAAGTCTAAATCTGAAGTAGCAACCTCAGATCTAGACCCCTAACCCGAAATAGATCCTTAACATGCCAAAATGGCCCCAAATCTCATTCTTGAATAGATATAAATGCAAATAGAGTCAAGGTAACAGCTTGTTACCTCCAAACTGTGCCCAAGCTGAAGTAGATTCTGGATCTACACCACTCCCTTGATGCTAGCCTCTTGATCTTCAAGCTCCCTTCTCAATATTCCTCCTCCAAAGCTCAAATCTCTTTAACAATGGAAGCTCACACGATTTTAGGGTTTACTGACTCTCAAGGGAAATAAGGAGGCTGGAGGGAGGACATATGGTCCTTTAAATAGGGTGCAAACCCTAAATATTAGGGTTTTCTCTTTCCAGCACTGACTCGTCGAGTCCAGCCGCCGACTCGGCGAGTCAGGCCACTTAATCACGTGCTCTTCACACGCTCCGACTCGACGAGTCATAGCTCCAACTCTTCGAGTCCACCCTCCTAATAACACTTTACACCCCTGAACTCTTGCTTCTGATCTTGGGATGTTACAAAACCTCTACATGCACTTAACTTATGGCCCAACCATTTATCCTAGTCCAAACATTTGGCATTCTGATGGCCAAATATCTCATAATCATCGAGGCCCAATTATGGTCCACCTATGGCCCAATTTTCCAAATTGGGCCCAAGCCTTTCCAATGGGCCTTATCCTAAAGCCCAATAATTTCCATAGTCCACAAACTTGTTTGCATTTGGCCCACGAAGGCCCACCGCAACCCAGTCCAAGAAATGGCCCAACAAGAACCCAAAGCCAATTAGGGTTTTTCACATAAAATGACGATTAGGGTTAAGTGTTCCTAGTTAACCCATTAAGGACGTAATCCATTAAGTCCACCACTCCACTAGTCCAAACATACAATGTGGTCGGGTGTAATTCAAAATTCTAAATCCAATGGTCCAAACGCGGGTCCCGACAAATCCAAAACTCACATTCCCAAAATTAGGGTTTTCTAAACCCTAATTAGGGTTTCTAACCCAATCGTGTGCCAATTATTTAAATGGTTAGGTTTTTAGGTCAATTAGGGTTAAATAGGTCGGGCACCACCCACTACCACCTCGGGTAGTGGTGGTCAATGGCGGCTCACGGCGGCGGCCACCACCTCGTGGTGGTGGTGGTTACGATTCTAAATCAAAACACATTAAAACATTCCTAAAAGCAATCCAATCACACACAAGAGCACACCGCCACCCAAGGTGGCGGCTGGTGGCGGCAGAATGGCGGTGAGAGGTGGAAGCCACCACCTCACGGTGGTGGTGACGGGTTTTTCCGGCCAAAATAACAACATACATACAACCAAATCTCCAAAATAAACACACACGATAAAATACACACACACACACTCATCCACCCTTGTGGCGGCAGGCGGTGGTTGAGGGTGACATCCACCACCTCACGGTGGTGGTAGTGGCTTTTCTCGTGAAGTCCGGTTAAGCAAACACACACATATACACAACTCGATCGTAGCAGCAACCCACGTCAACATATGCTAAAAACAAAACGAACACCACCACCCACCTGGTGGCGTGCAACGGTTGGAGGGTGACTACGGGATGAAATTGTTGCTGGAGCAGCGGTGGTGATCATGACTGAGGCGTAGCAACAGGAGGAACGGGGGAAGGTAACGAGCGGGAACCATGGTGGACAACAGCGTCATTTGAAATCCCGAACCTCCGGTTTTCCCGACTGACTCACGTCGGTTTGCGACTCCTCAATAACAGCTGAAGCAACAACGACGACCCTTAACTTGGTGGTTCCCGGCTTTGTCGACGGCGTTATAACAGCGGCAACAATCTTCGTCGTCAACAATGGTCCTACGTGGTCTTGGTTGATCGGAACAGCAAGGGGGGTCGAGTGGTGGCGGCTGGACAATTGAGAAACAAGGTGGCGGCTGGAGATTCGTAAGGTGGCGGCTGAAGTTAGAGCTAGGGTTAGGGTTTACACGTTACATATATATGAAGGGGGTGACGGGTTTATGCCCGTCAATTTTAAAACTTAGAACAAAATTACACTTCTAGCCCCTCCCTCCAAATTCTTTTCAACTTAAATCTGTTATTTACCAAATAACCCCCATCTTTAATAATTCATTACAATCCAAGTCCCAGAAGTTACCATTTAACCCCCAACATTCCAAAATCCTTTCAATTTAAGTCCAATAATTACTAAACACCCCCTGATTTCTGAAAATCTTTACAAAATAAATTCCGAAATTACACTTTAACCCCCGAAAGTCCAAATCATGTCATTTGGCTCCCCGAAACCAACTCCTCGTTGAATATTATTGATTTTTAGGGCTACTATAAAATATAAATTTACATCTTGGGGTTCAGGGTTTATCATATAATTACTCTATTTCAAACGGAGTGTTACAGTTTTGTCTATAACCCTATTAGGGATAAAAACCCCTTTTAATAATAAATCAATATTATGTTTGCCAAATATTATTGAATTTGACACATGTTATTTTTAAAAATTTAAAAATTATTTTTTTTCTATTTGTTATTTTTGTGTTTTTTATTTTTATTCAAATGTTACCTATTAAATATCACATCATATTAATTACTAGGTTATAACATGTATGTTATACCGTTTTACAAATTAAAATAATATAAATAATAATGAAAATATATTAATTACTTATAAATTTATACAATATTTGATGTTATAAATGATAATATGAGAAAATAATTTTTTTACATTCATGGCCAAAGGGTCCGACTGAAATGATAAATTAGTTGGTTTATTAAGTGATATATATATATATATATATATATATATATATATATATATATATATATATATATATATATATATATATATATATATATATATATATATATATATATGTTTAGGTTATTTGGTTTTTACTAACTATTGTGTGCCAGAATGCACAGATCTGGACCACCGGATAAATAGAATCAACAATAATGATCCGAGGGTCTATGATATTACAATAGGGCAGCATGTATCATATAATCACACAAATTTCAGCAAAAGGGTATCTTGGTTAATTAACCTATTTTAAAAAAGGAAATTTTCGGATTTTAAGGGATCATTAATTCCCTTATTTTTCAAAAATCTGATTTTTTTTAAAATTAATTCTAATTAAATTATAATATTACTTTTAATAATAACTGATTTTATTCTGTCAGAATGACAAAAAGTCAACAATAAACTAGTAAATATATTTGCGGTTTTATTCTTGCAGAATATTGTTTCATTCAAGATATTTTTTATATTAAACATGGTTAAAGAATTATACAACATAGTATCAAGAATAACATTTTCTAAAGAATACATATTTTATTCTTTAAGAATCACTATTTACATTCATCCGTAAACAAAAAGACTAAACAATTATTACAATCATTCTAAAAAAATTATGACTAATAATGGTTTAAGGATTACATTTATTCTTAAAGATTAACACTAAAAATGGTTAAAAAAAACATCAAAATCTAACAAAAACATTACTCTATTCCGAAAGAATATTATTGTTAAGAAACAATTTACAAATTCTGACAGAATACATTCTGTTAGAATACAATATCGTTGTCCATGTTTTCTTCATTTTCCACATTAATGACAACCTCTTCAAAACCTAAATTCACAAGGAAAACATAATCAACTTTCAAATATTAAAATTTTTAGTGCATTAAATAGAATAAAACAATAAATTCTAATAGAATGTGATATACATTCAAATAGAATATAACTATAATTTCTACAAACCAACATTAACAATCATCCTTAAACTTGCAATGTATATTATTCTGAAAGAATGTAATGTTTCATTATTTAGGATGTCATTCTATAGGAATCGAGACCAATAACAAGAATAGAAACCAATTTTATTCTGACAGAATTGGTTACGGTAATTCACTGCTTAAGTTGACAAGTAAATTCAAGATTCTATTCTGACAAAATTAGAATTCGATATTCCGTTCTAGCAGAATGATCAACATTAAGATGCATTAAAAAACCTAACAATCTAAATAGAAAAAAGGACTATGAAATTGAAATAGTTGGATACATAGAATGCATAAACATATATACTTATCTGTTGGTTAAAAAACTGATGATTGTGTTCCAAAATCAAAATCAAAAAGCAATTGGATGTACAATCTATTTTCAAGATTGAGGTAAATAATTTCTATAGTTAAGCACAAGTTACTACATCACATAAACAATCTTTTGTTTTCCAGTTACAAATACCTATATTTCAACTATGCATTTTATCGAACACGTGGTGTGCTTCTTCAGTTTCTTCAAAAAAATTAGTGAGAGTCTTACCAATTCAGTTTCTTGGTTCGTTGGTAATCTATAAAAAAATAAAGAACTCAACGTGTGCAACAGCAAATTGGAGCTGCGAAGATACCTGATCAAAAACGAAAAAAATGAAATATGAAAATTAAATTATTGCTATAGCCACCGGAAAATCAAACATTCACGAAATTGTGATGTTGCAATTCAGGTAACCAATGGAGACTTGTCCTTGTCTCATCGGAAACCTGAATTTCGCCCACTGTGGGGTTGACCTTCCGAAATTTTGTCCACCGTGGTCTCGCTGTCTCCTTGCATCGCCTCACCACCATCACATTATTAGTGACAAACCTGAATAGCAGGGACCAATGCTGGGAAAACGAGATGGAGGAGAAATCGTTGTAGACGTGAAGATGAATTCCAGAGAAAGAGAAAAAGAATCGGCTAGGGTTTTTTTCAACAGATTTTGACTTTGACATCCCATATTTAAAGGAATAATAAACAATATATTAATTATCTACCATAATTAAATATGCAAAGATTACTATAATACCCTTAAATGATTTATTTAACTATTCATTTTTTCCTAAATTCCTATTGGTGCATTCATGCACACAATAGTTGCTAGAAACATTTGAACTTAGCTCTCTCTCTATCTCTCTCTCTCTCTCTCTCTATATATATATATATATATATATATATATATATATATATATATATAGACTTAGGTTATTTTGTTTTTATTAACTATTGTGTGCCAGAATGCACAGAACTGGACCAACGGATGGAATTAATCAATTGACATGATTTGAGAGTGTATGATATTACAATGGGATAACATGTACCATATAATCATACAGATTTTAGCAAAAGTGTATTTTGGACAATTAACTACATTTTTAAAAGGAAATTTTTGGATTTTTCGGGATAATTAATTCTCCTAATTTTAAAAATCTGAATTTTTTAATTAATTCAATTTTAATTCTAACGTAATTTGTAAAACATAACCGATTTTATTCTGTCAGAATATTTTTTTGTTAGAATGATGTTCTTTCAGAATTTTATTCTATTAGAATATTATTGAAGAATAACAAAATTTTTGAATCCGAGGTTGAACAATAACAACATTCTAATATATTCTTATACATCCGAACTTAAATACAAATTTATATATATTCTTACAGATTAAAAGTCTTATACATTTTAATATAATTATACATATTCTAAAAGAATATCAACAAAAATGAATAAAATTCTTAAAAAATAACAACATTCTTAAATTGTGAGTAAGAACAAACTTTATTCATTCTTCAAGTTATTCCTATTAGGTCTTCAACGTATTATTTCAGCCATTCCTATCACAAATACAACAAAAACTAATAATGGTTAAAAACATGTTACTTGCAATTAACTATCACTTTATATATTCTAGTAGAATACATAGAATATGACAGAATATATAGAATACATTCTGGCAGAATACATAGATTTTATTCTGACAGAATACATTCTGACAGAATACATAGAATACATTCAAAAGTATCGTATTTACTGCTAATATAATTTTAGATTCCAAATATACAATAACGAGGGACAATAGAAATTGGAATTCAAAATCACAAATTGAACCAAAATAATACACATACAAATTAATTAACTTTTTAAACAATTATATAAAATATGTGTTGCTAGTAATTCTGACAGAATGCATACAACAATGTTAAATTCTTTAGATTCTCTTTCAGGCATTTCAACAAACACTTGTTAGGCATTATCATCAAACAAGCCAAATTTAGAACATTGAAAAAATGCAACAGTACAAGCATTTACACAAAAACCTTCTCTTTTTGACATTATATCAAACACTTGGATGACATGTTTTATTATCAACATTGAAAAAATGCAACAGTACAAGCAACATTCAAAAGCATTGATAACAGAAAAATTGATTCTTGATTCTCATTCACTTCCAAAATCACAACTAGTAGATAGAAAAATTAAGTGCAATTGATGCTAAAAAGATAAAATACTTCCTGATTCTTATTTGGATTCCAAAATGGATGAGTAGATAAAAGAATGGAGCTTAATCGGTGACTGTTACTAACCTTAATCACGAACACAAAACCCTTGGTTGATTTCAGTGACATCAAAAGAAATCGATGGATTTTAAAGACTTGATATCTCCTCTCTCGACATGTCTACTTGCTCGTGATTCCTATCAATTTCAGCAAAAGAAATAAAAAATTTCATACAATGGATCGATTATAGATTGGTGCAGGTGTTTACCAGGATCGAAAAAGGAAGAACACAAAACACTAGGATGAAGGATTTATGGCTTGGGTGGAAGTCGGTGTTTTTATGGTGATGATGATGAAACGAACGATAGTTTTTTAAGGGTTTATAAACTAATTATCTTGATTAAATGCTATTAAAGGGAAATTGACCAATTATTATAGGGATTATTATTTTGGAATATAATTAATTGTACATACATAATGACTAAACTACCCTTTATTATTTAATAAATTATTTCTTTTTTTTTTTAAATTCTGATTGGTCAATTTATGCACACAATATTTACTAGAAACATTTGAACCTAGTTCTCTCTCTCTCTCTCTCTCTCTCTATATATATATATATATATATATATATATATATATATATATATATATATATATATATATATATATATATATATATATATATATATATTGATGTAAAGCATTCTAAAAAATTGTTATAAAACAATATACGTTTGTTTGGATTGATTGCTATGGAGGGCATGATGATATTAATTTCTTGTGATATAGGTTGTTAAATACTTGTAATGTACAATTTAAACGCTTCTAAGGCACATCAAAAGGGAAAATAAATATTAAAAAATGGCTAAAAATCATAGTTAACTCTAAAATTATTTTTTATAAAAATTTAAAATTTCAAAATGAACTCCAAAAAAATCTATAAAGTAATTTATAATAATATATGACCGATAAAAATCGATCCATTATATGTAATTTACTTAAAGAAAAGACATAAATATGAATTGAAAAATCTTTTAATGATGCATGACTTAGACAAAGGATTTTGTTCCAACATTAACTGGATTCATTTAATTAAAATAAAAAATTATTTTTTTATCCAACAGAATGAAATGAACCGTTTGTAAGATAAATTTGACTAATTTTAATGCAATGCGTATGAGGTGTCTTTTTTTTTTCGTTCATCAATTAAAATGAGAAATTATAACTTCAATGCTTTATATGTGTAATCTTCGATACCATAAAGTCTTTTAAAAGATTTAAAAGTTTTAGTAAATTTTCATGTTTATCTCTTAAAAAATAAGTATACAAATATTATATTAATATGAGTAATTACACGAATGGTCCATATGGTTTAGGGTAATTTGCGTGTTTGGTCCCTAACTTATTTTTTTAACTTCGAATGTCACTACTGTTTGTTTTTGTTACACGCTTGGTCACTATCTTACCTAAAAAGACTATTTTGCCATTGATTTTTTAATTTATTTAAATAAACACACCTCCAACCACACCCCCTCACTTTACCTTAACTACCTCATAATTTTTTCTTATTTAAATAATAATCTTTTTAGGTAAGACAAGGACCAAATGCATAAAAAAAAACAAACAGTAGGGACTAAGCGCGTAACAAAAACAAACAGTAGGGACCTTCCGAGTTAAAAAACAAGTTAAGGACCAAGCGCACAAATTACCCCAAACCATAAGGACCATTCATGTAATTTACTCTAATTTTTTTTGTTTGATGTTTCCATAGGTTTTTGGTGTTCCATATATAAAAATATTAATTATTAGGTGTGACACCTATATATTATTCGTCCACATGAGTTAATTAACAAAAAGTTAAGTAGATGTTTAGCATAAAAAAATTATTGGTTATAACTTATTAGCTTATAAAGTAATAAGTTAGAGTGAAGTAACTTATGAAAAAAATGGTTTATTAACGGTTTTTCATCGCTATAAACTGTTTTTATCAAAATATTTTTTTGTTTATAGAGGTTTGGAATATCTATTATGCTCCTTTGCCAAACACCCCATAAATATGGAGATGTAAGTATTAAACATTTTTTAAAGTAAAATTTTGAAATAAATATAAATGAAATGCATATTATTACAAAATAAAGAAAATAAAGTAAAAAGTTGAACAAAAAATTAAGTTCATTTCTTGCAAGTAGTCATATTTATATTAGATGTACTTTTTTTTGTTTTGACATGGTTATTTTACCGTTTATGCAAATCCTTTCTAATAAATGAAAGTTTTTTTTTTGCCACTTGTTACACTCTCATTCATTTTGTCAAATGTCATTTTGTAGTTACTAGGTGTGAGACTCATGTATTACATGAGTTTATTTAAAAGAAAAACTAAATACAAAATTCTAAACATTTGAGTAGTTTGAATTTATAAGAAAAGTGAGAAAATATTGAGCGATAAAATATTAAAGTGTTTTGTTTTCTCTTTTAAATTTAAATAAATAGAGAAAATTAATGAATTTTTAATTTAGTAATTTTGAAATTAGAAGGAAAGTTCATTAATGAAATTGATATGCATTTATTATTGCATTTAAATACTATCTAGAATTTAATAAAATGGAAAAACAATAAAATGACATGTGAAATAAAAATTAATTTAAAATAACCATAAAATTATTTGTGACAAAATAAATGAGAATGCGACATGTGACAAAAAGATCTTTATTTATTAGGGATAATGATTTTGAATTATTTTTTTTTCCACATATCATTTTATGAGTTTTTTTCTATTTTATTAAATTTCACACAATATTTTAATATAATAATTGCGATAAATATAGTAATAAATGGATATCAATTTTATTAATAAACTTACCTTTTAATTTCAAATTTTCAAAATTAAAGCTCATTAATTTTTTATTTATTTAAATTATTTGTTTAAATTTAAAAGATAAAAAACATTTTCATTATAATAATTCATTATTTTTCTTATTTTCTTATAAATTCAAAGTTCTCAAATATTTTGAACTTTATATTTAACTTTTTTTTTTAAATTAACCCATGTAATACATGGGTCTCACAACTAGTACATAATGAATCAAAATCCTTTCATTGTAACTGTCATTACGCATATATTAAAAATTACGCATATATTAAAAATGGAAAGTCGTTTTATATCTTTTTAACATTTTAATTGAAACATAAAAATTATAAGATGTAATTGGTAAATTGACATGTATGGAATCATGATGAAGGATATGGCTTATATCATTATTGTTATTTAAGTCATGAGATTGATGAAGTTCTATATACTATCCTTATAATATTTTGATTAATTCATAGAGTAGTGAATATTTAACATATAACTCATTTAAACTTTTAAATATGCCGGAACTTTCCTAAATAATGTATTAATATAATTGGAAAATGTAGTAATTTTGGCCTTACGTTTTAGGAGTTGAGAAATATTTGCCATTTATTATCACGTTTATTATAATTAATATTTTATACATATAAATATTTGGATTGTGTGACACTTTAATTTATAAAAATTAAAAAACAATATAAATTGACATATGAATATTATTTATTTCAAAAATAACACAAAATAACATGTGTCAAAATACATGAGAAAGTGATACGTGACACTTTAATTTACGAAAACTAAAAAACAACATAAATTGATTTATTAAAATAGATTAGGTGTGAGACCCGTATATTACACGAGTTTATTAAAAAAAAGTTTAATATAAAATTGTAACCATTACATATTTTTTTAAATAATACTTTTATATAAATACAAATGATATAATTAATAGAGAATGTAATTTAATATATACTAATACAAAAATATCGACATATTTTAAAAAATGGTGTTGAAAATTAAGGTGTAAACATTAAGCATTTTTTAAAGTAAATTTTCGAGATAAATATAAACGAAATGATGAATAAGTAGATAATTGAATGTGTAATAATAAAAAAAACTATTGACAAATTATAAATAATTGTTATGAATCACAAATTTTCAAAGACTTATTTGAATACAATATTAGATGTCGTATTGCTAAATTTACCATCTTTGTCTAAAATTAATATTTTAATCAATTTTTGCTATAACTCTCGATAATGCAATATACAACTGACCACTGGTTATTTAAAAAACAACCTCACATTTAATAGTGATTGTCATTGATTTTTGTTTATTTTCATTGCAAAACAAATTGTCAGTGGAAATTAAAAAGCCATTACTTAATAAGGATTTGTTACGCGCGATATGCCGACGACTTACTAGTGGGAATCGTGGGTTTGTCTTCATTGAAATGTTAAATGAATCATTTTATCTGAAGGCGTCAAAGATATTCTTGGAATAAACGTACGGTTTCCTAAATTACTTTCATATATTATCTCTGCTTTTATAACACACTTACCCAATTCCATTACAAAATTCGCTTTTCTGATTAATATTCCTTAGTAACAAAACTAGAACACCGACTTTTAATATCGAGTTATGAATTGGAAAACCTGGCAGTTTAAGACCATTTAGAACATCGTGCGCGTATAAACATCCCAGGCTGAACAAATGGTGTGTGCACTGCAATCATCCTGAGCTCTTTCCCTTGCTACCGAAAGTACCAAAAACCAAAACTGAAGACTATAAGTACGAAGCTTAGTGAGTCTCCCCAAACTACCACATACCATACACATAACATGCAATTAGGAGATACGGGCCCCTCTCACTCTCATGGAGATTCGGGCCCCGCCCACAATCCGCTGTCTAGAATATTTGGGCCCCGCCCACATTCCGCTGTCTAGGAGATTCGGGCCCCGCCCACACTCCGCTAGTAACATGCATACAAGTATCACACAGACAACAAGTATATCTATTTTTATCAAGCAGTCACATATCCATACTCAAATCATACTACGAGATTCAGGCCCCGCCCACACTTGGATACTATGAGATTTGGGCCCCGCCCACACTCAGCTACTAACGTATCACATATACGGGCCGACCTTGGTGCCGTAGACCCGTTCCTACTGAAGGAAACTCACATCGCACTGCTGAAGTATCACGAATAAATCACTGGCTGTTGGCTGATAGATTCCCGAACTGTCAACATCAAAATAACACCCAATTAACAATCGGGTTCCAATGCATACCCATAAGTCCATACTTGGGGTAAAAATACCATTTTACCCCTAACTTAGCTTAGTCTAAGACCAAAGACCAACTCATACTCTGAAGGCCCAAAAGTCAAATAATCAACCAAGGCCCAACTATTGCCCAATTTTCCAAATTGAGCCCAAACCTCTACATGGTCTTACCTTAAGGCCCAACCATTTATTCTGGTCCAAACACTTGGCAATCCAATGGTCCAATACCTCATAATCATCAAGGCCCAGTTATGGCCCATCTATGGCCTAATTTTCCAAATTGGGCCCAAGCCTTTCCAATGGGCCTTATCCTAAGCCTAAATCAATATTCTAGTCCATATACATGTTCTTGGATGGCCCATTAATAGTCCAAACATCTAGGCCCAACAGAAAAGGCCCAACTCAAAACCCAACACAATTAGGGTTTTCATATGAAATGACGATTAGGGTTAATTAGAAACACTTAACCCATTAAGGACTTAATCCCTTAAGTCCATCAACCTACTAGGCCAATCATACAGTGTAATTCGGCATAAGTCATACATCAATCCACTGGTCCAAAGGCGGGTCCCGACAATCCAAAATTAACAGCTTCCAAAATTAGGGTTTTCTAAACCCTAATTAGGGTTTCCAACCCAAAAACAATATAACCAAGTCCAAGATTAAGTTTTTAGGTCCATAAGGGTTCCACTAGGCCGGGCACCACCCACTGCCACCTTAGGCAGTGGTGATCGGCGGTGGCTCACGACGGCAGGCGGCGTCAACCACCATTTCCAATGGTGGTGGCTTATAATTTTGACCCAAACTTCATCAAAACAACCCGGAACACACAACACATTCACACAATCATATATATACTCGTAGCCACCCAAGGTGGCGGCTGGTGGTGGCAGCAAGAGGACAGCAGCCATGGTAGTTGTCTACGTTCTCAAGCCAATTAAACACCCAACCATACCTTCGAATTGCAACAACAACACACATACCTGCATGAAGTCCCACTGAATACGTACGCAACACGGCCACCCTCGTGGTGGCAGGCGGTGGTTGGAAATAGCTAGAAATTTAGAACAGCCGCATGGCGGTGATGACGATGGGACTCGGGAAATGGTAGAAAAGCGAAGGAGCATGTCACCGGGGGAAGGGAGAAGCGGCGGAGACCACAAACTCGTCGATCCTTGCAGTCACCGACGATGGCAGCGTGCGAGATTTGGCTCCGGGGCTTCCGGCTTCGTGGCAGTGGGTGTCACCGGCAACGGTTGTGGCGGTCGATCTCGGTTGGGCGGCGGCGGCTGAAGAGGTTTCACATGGTGGTAGCGGCTGCTGCATCACATTAGGTTTAGGGTTGATACCAGCTACACGAGAGGGATGAGTGCCGGGTCTAAATCTCGTGCCTTCATTCAAACATTTGATCGTGTTTACAAGATCAGTCCCTCCTCACCAAATCTTCTTCAACTTTAATCCAACATTTACCCTTTAGCCCCTGATTCCATAAATTCATTTCATTTTAGGTGTAACATCCCAATTTTCAAGACCAAAAATTTTGTTTTTAATTAAGTAACCTATAAAACAGTTTACTGAAAAACATCAACGATTCATATCATTCCATAAAACCTCAATCACGTGTCTCAAAAACCATAACATAAAATAGTAATAATGTCAGAGTACGATCCCATGGATCTCAAAATGCGGAAATCATATGTGTGCGATGCGCTGCTACCGTGCCGACTCCTTCCCCTTCGCTGAAGAGGTACCTGAAACAAAACTGAAAACTGTAAGCACGAAGCTTAGTGAGTTCCCCCATCATACCACATACCATACAATAAACATACTGTCAGGCATATCTGGGTGCCCGACCTACCCTGCTAGGCATACCGGGGTGCCTAACCTACCCGTGTCAGACATACCGGGGTGTCCGACCTACCCCTCTGGTTTATCTTAACCGGTTACGGGGACTATTTCACCCCTACTACTACCACACGATATCAAACATAATCATACTGTCTAGCATGGTTGGGTACTATACTACCCCTTCGGCCCTATCGATCGATAACCAGGGACTATTCCCCTTACTACTACTATCACATAACAACATATTATACTAGCATGTAAAACATATCAGACAGTAGCAAACCTAGATAATTATCACAAAGACAATTATCTAACAACAACTCCTACCAGTGGGCCGGCATTGTGGCCTTAGACCCACTTCTACTAGAAGGTAACTGACCTCAATGTCGTGAAGTGTCTGAACTGTCCTTGCTGTCGGGATCAACTCCTCTCAATTCCTACACGTAACAACCTTCCTTAATTTACCATTACATACTCTCAACCCCTACAAGGGTTACTCAGGTCAAAGCCAAAGTCAAGGTTAATACCTTGGTCAAAGTCAACTCTGGGTCAAAGTCAACGTCTGGTTGACTCAACTCTCCGAGTTGACCCAGCAACTCGCCGAGTCCCCAAATCCTCAAAACACTAAGACCTCGATCCTACTCGCCGAGTCTTGCACGCACTCGTTGAGTTCTACTTCATGCAAAGTCGGGAACTTCAACAACTGACTCGCCGAGTTCATCCTTGAAGTCGTCGAGTCATTCTTCATGCAAGAAGGCATATTTAGCCATGGACTCGTCGAGTTCCTTATGAACTCGTCGAGTACGTCTTCATGCAGTTGGGACTTGCCTTGAACTTGCCGAGTTCTGTTCTTGAACTCGCCGAGTTCCATGATTTCCAGGCCCACTTTCACATCAATCTTGTTGAGTCCTCTTCTAGACTCAACCAGTTCGATCCAAGCAGAAAAGGGTTGGGGAACCATACCCCGACTCGTCGAGTCCCAAGAACAATTCGCCGAGTCCCCCAAAGTCCATATCCATACAGTTGATTCAGTCGGGTTTAACACATCCAAAACATAGATCTGGCCTCCTAGGGTCCATGATACACATAAAGTTACAAACTTGACGTTCATGCATGGGGTATTTGGCTCAAATGGCCCAAAAATGGAGTCTACAAGATGCATGGGGCTCCTATGGCAATAATGTTGGCACCTTTATTCCATAGGAACCCTTAATGGTTCCAGATCTGAAGTCATACCCCTTTATAATCACAAAATCCCGAATATGGCACTTCTAAGGCTTAGAAAAGGTAGAAATGAACTCTAACTAGAGATCTAAGAGATAAATGGTCAAGGTTTCACCTTTATACCTCAAATGAGCTTGAAATGTGCCAAAACCTCTGGATCTTCTTGCTTCCTCTTGGTCTCTCAAGCTTCCTTCTCCTTCTTAAACTTCAAATACACACAAATGGCACCAAAAATCTCAAGAACACTCAATAAATGATTAGGGTTTCGAGTTAGGGATTTTCTGGACTGGGAGGGACGGTGGAGGTTGGGTTGGGACAAGATAAGGTGTTTAAATAGGGTGCAAACCCAAAATATTAGGGCTTCATCCAGTCAGTCCTACTCGCCGAGTCGAGCTCCCAACTCGTCGAGTAGGTCACTTTAAAACCCGCGCCCAAAGTCTAGTCTACTCGACGAGTTGGGCCTCCAACTCACCGAGTCCCGGTGTAAAAACATACAATTTTTAAATTTAGAATACGTACCGGGAATCGGGTGTTACAACTCTCCCCCACTTATTTTAGACTTCGTCCTCGAAGTCTGCTGCTACGTCTGGGAAAAGCTTAGGGTAGTGCTCCCTCATCTCGTCCTCCGGCTCCCAAGTCCATTCTGAGCCCTTACGGTGTTGCCATTGCACCTTCACCAACTCAACTCTCTTGTTCCTCAGGTCCTTCGACTTTCGGTCGAGGATAGCTACCGGTCGCTCAATGTAGTTCATGTTGTCGTCCACCTGAATATCCTCGAGAGGTACCACTGCAGAGTCGTCTACCAAACATTTCCGCAGCTGGGAGACGTGAAAGGTGCTATGAATCTGACTAAGCTTAGCTGGCAGATCCAGCCTATACGCCACCTTGCCTACCCGGGTAGCAACCCTAAAAGGATCGATATACCAGGGGCCCAACTTGCCGCGCTTCCTGAACCGGATGACACATTTCCAAGGTGACACCTTCAGGAGGACCATATCCCCGACCTGGAACTCCAGGTCCAAACGACGCTTGTCGGCATAACTTTTCTGCCGACTCTGAGCAGTCTGAAGCCTGCTTCGGACCTGCTGAATCCTCTCCATCGTCTTGAGTACCACTTCAGTACTCCCCATGACTCTTTGCCCAACCTTACCCCAACAAATCGGGGTCCTGCACTTCCTCCCGTATAACATCTCGAAGGGAGAACGATCGATACTCGCGTGATAGTTGTTGTTGTAGGAGAACTCAGATAATGGAAGATAGGTATCCCAACTACCACCGAAGTCTAAGACACATGAATGCAACATATCCTCCAAAGTCTGGATGGTCTGCTCGCTCTGACCATCCGTCTGCAGGTGAAAAGCGGTGCTAAAGTGCAGACGAGTACCCAACTCATCGTGGAATTTCTTCCAGAATTTGGACGTGAACCGTACATCTCTGTCAGAAATCACAGAAATTAGCACTCCGTGTCGGGCTACAACCTCTTGAATATAAATGTCGGCCAGCTTCTCGACCGAAATGCTCTCCTGGATCGGTAGGAAATGGGCACTCTTGGTCAACCGATCCACGATGACCCATATGGAATCCACTCCCTGCGTGGTCCTGGGAAGTTTGGTGATGAAATCCATGGTAATATCTTCCTATTTCCACATGGGAATATCTAGCGGCTGCATCTTGCCGTGTGGCCTCTGGTGCTCGGCCTTGACCTTCCTGCAAGTCAAGCATCGCTCTACATACCATGCTACATCCCGCTTCATGCAGGGCCACCAGTAATCGGGGCGAAGATCTCTGTACATCTTCGTCGCCTCGGGATGTATAGAAAACCTGGATTTGTGCGCCTCCTCCATCAGAACTTGGCACACACCTCCATCATAGGGAACCCACACCCTACGATGTAGTGTCAACAACCCACGGTTATCATAGTCGAAGGAGGAAACTTGTCCTACAATACGCTCGCTCTTCCTATGTTCCTCCTTCATACCCTCCTGCTGGGCCTCTCGGATCTGCTCCAGAAGCGGAGTCACCACTGTTATCCGCAAGCAAACGTCTCTGATTGGGGATGCCTTGCGGCTAAGAGCATCGGCCACAACATTGGCGTTCCCCGGGTGGTAGAGGATCTCACAATCGTAATCCTTCACCACGTCTAGCCACCGACGCTGCCTTATGTTCAGATTCGGCTGATCCATGAGGTACCTCAGACTCTTGTGATCCGTGTAAATGGTACAACGGACCCCGTATAGGTAATGTCGCCAAATCTTGAGGGCGAAGACGACCGCCCCCAACTCCAAATCATGCGTCGGGTAGTTCGCCTCGTGAGGCTTCAACTGCCTCGAGGCGTAGGCGATGACATGCCCTCTCTGTATCAATACAACGCCCAGACCCGAAATGGACGCATCACAGTACACTACAAAATCCTCCACGCCCAGACCCGAAATGGACGCTATCGGGAGGAGCAAACCGATACGGTGCCTTTGCACTTTTCGCACCATTTCGCTTCGCCTCCTCCCTCTCTCGAACCAGACTTCGAGAATTTACTTTTCTTGTTGGATCTTGAAGATGCCTCGAACTTCCTCTTCTCACCCACCTCAGTTCTCTCCAGACCCCTTTCCTTTAACTGGGTCTCAACATTCTTGGCTGCTCTAACGGCTGCCTTCAGCGTGCTTGCCATTTTAACTGTTGGGCCAAAGTCTGATGGCAATCCGTTAGCAAATTTTTCTATCTTGGCGAGCTCAGTCGGCACCAGGTATGGAAATAACTTCATCTTCTCGGTAAACGCATTAGCATAGTCAGCAATGCTCATTTTCCCTTTCTTCAAGTTTTGGAATTCATTGTTTAGATCGATCAGATCTATCTCGGAGCAGTACTGCATCTTCAATTGTTCCATGAACGCTTCCCAAGACATCTTCAAAGCTTCTCCTCATGGCATCGTATCCGCCAATAATTTCTACTAGCTCAAGACTCCGGTCTTCAGTTGTCGACCCGCAAAGATGATTTTTTGCTTATCACCACAGTTGCAGCTTTCAAATACCATCACCATTTTGGAGATCCAGTCCATAATCTCCACAGGCTTTAGGTTTCTGGAAAGACTTGGTGGTTTGGCACCCAAGAAGTTCTTATACATACGTCCATCTCGGTCAATTTCCCTCTCCGGGTGATTCCTTCTCACCACTGGGGGTTCCACTTGACTGACAGTGCGACTGTTATTCCCTTCTTCAGACTCTCCGTCATTTCGTTCGGGTTGTTCAACAAGCATTGAAGGTTCACTTCTGTTATTCAGCAACAGTTGTCTCATTTCTTCCCTCTGTTCCGCCATCATAGCCCGAATCATGGCTTGAACTCCAGCCATTGTGACTGGCTCAGGTGCAACTTCGACTATCGGCACCTGCCCAATCACTTCGGGATGAGGCTGCTGATTCCTGTTTCCATTTGCATTTCCAGCTCCACTTCGGGTTCTTGCCATTTCGATTTATACACCAAATTAGGTGAATTTAGATCTTTATTCACAATAGACATTTAAATTCCCCTTATCACTCCGAAACGTTACATGCTAGTTCTAATATCGTATTCAAACGCTTAGAATCCTAAACACATAAGGTTTCCGGATCCGGCCGGCAACAAACCATAGATCCGAACAAATAATAGCACATAAGGAAAGCATAAAGCATTTGGCACATAAAAGCATTTTAGGCATCTTTCCTAAAATAAACTAGTGCTCGTGTCTAAATATGGAAGACACTCATCTCACGATCATCGATTAGCATTCTAAGTTTAAGTCTATAAATCCTACAAATTCCTAGTTCGTTTAAACTAATGCTCTGATACCAACTGTGACATCCTCATTTTTACGGCCAGAAAAGACCAATTTCGTTTATGCTTTTTAATAAAAATCAGAGTAACTTCTTAAGAAAAGTGTTGCGGAATTTGTTCCCAAAACAAAATATGATAAAAATTTATCATAACATTTCTTAAAGAAAATGTATTTTCATTACATTAGAAAACATGGGATGTCATCGTCAATACAGATCAAAAGCATAAACATAACATCATAGGCCATAAAACAAAATTGGCCTTAAAACAATATAGGCCTTACAACATTCCGTTTATTTTCTACTGGCCTAAAATCCATAATCTCTCGTCAAGTCATCCAACTATGATTTTGCCACTACCTGTAATACAAGAAACTGAGTGGGTCAGGCTGGGGAGCCTGGTGAGCATATAGGGTTTTCAACCCACAATAAATAAGTTTATTATTTTCAACAATCATTAAACCCGATTACCCGTTCCCGTTATCCTCACCTTACGTCCCTAAAGCATCTATCATAAGGGACCTATCCTAAGAAATTTCATCGGGATGGACACTACTGCTAAGGGGATTCCTCAGCCATTTATATCCGTAAGGCAACCATGGGGGGATGGAGTACACCGGTGAACACTTCGTTCACAAACACCTACAGGTTGCGAGCCTGCTAGCATTCCACTAGACTTCCTAGAAAAGTTTGTGGTCGTCATCCATACTCCGCTAGATGACTGGATCAACGTCAACATTGAGGCTTCTCATCATTTTATTTCACCACACGCCAACTATTTCATCTACCAATGTTCTACCCAACATATTTGTAAATATAAAATATATAAATGGTCCAGATTTGTAAAACAAAGCTTACATCTTTTATCCAACATAACTTTCAAAGCATAAAATACATTGTGATAACCCGGAACTTCTATCTTGTACACTTAGTCAATTCAATCAATGTTAAACTTGTTCTGTTGACTTCTTGCACCGTTTGAGGGTTCATTTAAGTGTTCTAAGCTTGAGTATGACCAGGGTTGAGTTTAGGAATGAGTCAGCAAGTAGTATAGTGTCAAAACCAGGCCATACACACCCTTAGAGGGAGTGTACGGCCGTACACATGGGTGTGCGGCCGCACACACACCTCCTGCCAGCACACTCACTTTTGGCAGCACACTCCTACCCCTATATAAAGGGTAGACTCCTTTCCTTTCATTCCTTTAACACCTGGGCAGCACACAACACCATTTTCTCAAGCTTCTTCAACCACAAACCCTCCAAAGCTTCAAAAACGTGAGTAACTCATCCTCTAGCTTGTAAACCATGAAAGACCACTCTATCTAAGCCTTAAGGATGCAATATGCATCTTGTTCTTCGTGTTTGGAATTGAGTGCGGCCGCACACCCTCTTAAGGTGGTCGCACACTCTTAAAATACCCTCCAAAGGGAGAGTTTGACTTCCATATTCGAGATAGACATGACCCTAGCCTTGTTGCACCTTGGAATAGACATTTTGGACATTATCTTGTAGGGTGTACGACCGTACACACCTGTGTACGGCCGCACACACCCTTGTATGACCACACACTCAAGTGTGCGACCACACACTCATCCTAGGGCCGCAAACCCACTTCTAGGACCCTTAACTTGCACTACAATTGAGTATAGACCTAGGACACTTCATGGATTGCAAGTATAGACCTTGAAACACCCCAAAGACACCTTCCAACATGAGTGTACGGCCGTACACCCCTTGGGTCGCACACCCATCGCCGCACACACCTTCAAGGTGGCCATACACTCCCCTCATGCAATCCTTTGAGGTCCTAACACTTAGTGCAAGTAGTTCCAAGTCCCTGGAATGGTTCTCCATCACATCTAGTGGTGAAATACCTTCATTTGACATCCTTTATGTGTCATTACTTGTTAATTAGGATCAAATCGTATTCAAGGCTTCAGTTGAACATCCCGCATTCCGTATCGATCCTTCATTCAAATCGCCCGAGGTGAGTTCATACCCCTACGTTTTTCCGAGTTTTCATGTTTTCAGGGGGGAATACAAGCAAAAGTACAAGGAAACTTGTGCTCAAAATATATTATTTTGTTTAAGATAATTATATTTTCAGTATGCTTTTAACATGGAAAATAGTTTTTGCCAAACGATTACGAAATCAACTCGTAGAAACAGTTTTCAAAACTAGGGTAACGAATTTGTGAATCATGTAGTAAAATGTATTATTTTATAAAGGATTCATGCAAATCATAAACATGATTTTTAGTATTATTACTTGTAAATTTGTTAGTCTAAGTTGGAGACACGTCCTTGGTAACACTCCCACAGAATCAGAGTGTAGGACTAGCACTTGTAACCAGAATCTCTTAGAGGGAGAGCGCGACTGTTGTGTATAGATCTATATGAGACTGACAATCCCGCACCCCGCTGCTAGCTACAGTTGGACCGCCAGGTCTGCGAGTTACAAAGTCATAAAGGATACCGGCCCCGTTACGTGCCTTATCCAGTCAGTTATGGTCATGAAACTCACAACCTAGATAATAGGAATTTACTTTTGTAATAATGAAGCAAGTGAACTAACCTCAAAGTAATAACCGATAGATTACTGGAGGGTATTAATAATACCTTCAGGACTTAGTTCATCACGTTTTCTTTTTATTAGTTTTGTTTATGTAATAAGGCTAATATACCTCACTGGGAGTAACCAGGGTTTTAAAAGAAAACTACTTTTATCGATACGAGTATGGTAGATACTTGCACACCTCGGTTTAAAACGGATAATCAATAACCAACTTTTACGGAAAATATAGGATTTTCCCGGGATAACTCGGTGTTTCATAAACGGATTGTTTAACATGTAACCAACGGATATTCATATTCATTCCACGAGTCCTTGGATTATACATTTTTAGTATGAAGCTGGAAGTCATGGAAGGAATGGGTTTTCAAACATGCTTTTCATAAGAAAATATAGGATTTTCTTGAGGAACACTTTTCAAAAGGATCAAAGAACATTTTCCACAAAAACTAAATGCTTATGAACTCACCAGCTTTATGCTGGTATTCTTTCAAAACTGCTTGTATTCTCAGGGAATTAGTAGACAGGTACTTCCAGGAGTTCGGAGAAGTCGAAGCGTTAGAGTCGCGTCTTTCTATTTTACTTTTGATATGAACAAAAACTATGTATTAAACAATGTAAACCTTTTTCATATATGTATTCAATGTCTGGTTGTGTTTACTATGCTTGCTATGATACAATTGTTGTGATCCTACGCATGACGTCCTCCACCCCACTTTGAGATCTATGTTGGATGAAAGATATGAACTTCTTTCCTTCAGATCTGAAGAAAAAGTTTAGATCTGAGATGAGAAAGTGTAGATCTGAAGGAAAAAGTTTCAAATCTGAAAGAAAGAAGTATAGATGTTTCATCCAGCAAACATCTCAGGTAAACAGATAACATATATATACACATAGCACATAATTTATATAAAATACTTCATATCTATGTGTAAGATGAAAGTGACTATACACTCACCTGATACGGAGTGATTTGGACAGCACTTCGCTTCTTAAAATAATCTTCTTTGACGAAACCGGGAAGTTTGCTTGAAAACCGGGCTCTGCACGGGCAAAGTTTTAAACCGAAAAACTCTTTTTCTTGGAGCCTTCGAGCTCTCCGGGGATTCCTTCGGGGGCTAGGGGGTTTCCCTAGGCTTTAGGGGGGTTTAGGGAGGTAGTGAGAGAAAGTAGAGAGAGAAAGTAGAAGAATTTGGAGTGATTTCCTCGGCAGCCCTCGCATACAATTTATAGGCGCCAGCCTGGGATGTACGTTGGGCGTAGTCCTCGGCTACGCTGGGCGTAAGCTCGGATAAGAACAACAGGTGGCGCTCCTCGGATGGGGCGACGTTGAGCTTACGAGACCAAGCGATTTCGAACGCGGGGCGTACCTTCTACGTGGCGCGTATGCGAGGGCAGGTGTCTCCATCCGAAGTGAGTCTGTGATCAGCAAGCGACCGCCCAGATCGAGCTACGTCATCAACCTCTCGTAGATTTCACAATTTTCCTTCCCGACTTCTAGAATTCAAAACTTTCGCATACGAGCTCCGTTTTCGAAATTCTTTATATCCACGCGTAGGCGGGACCGTACTCTACAACGTTCGTTTAGACTCCGTCGGCTAATTTTGACTTTATTTTTAAAGTTATATTTTTAACAGGCCGGGACATGATTGGTCCGTTAAAAATTCATAACTTCTTTATCCGACGTCCGTTTTTGTCTGTCTTTTTATCGTTGCGCTACTATTAACGAGATCTTCAATTCTCGTTTGGGTTGTGTCGGCCAACAATCGACCGATCTACTATTCGAACTTCGGGCTGTGCACTGCCGATCCGAAGCTTGGAAAAATCATAACTTCCTCATACGAAGTCAGATTTGGGCGTTCTTTTTATGCACGCTCTCGTTTTAACAAATACTACGACTTTCATTTATATCGCTAGGGCTAAAAAGTCCTCTATCGTAAATTCACTATTTACGTCACGCAGTGTCGTGCCGATTTTGTCATGAAACTTCGACATGCCATAACTTCTTCGTTATAACTCGGATTTCGGTGCTCATTATATGTCCGAAATCCTTGTCACGACCACTACAACTTTCTTTATTGATATCGGGCTTATCTAACATTTTATGTTTGACGCTTATTTTTATCATTTATTTATTATATTATTATAAACAAGTAATAAGCACACAAAAGCACATAATTCACATAATATTCAAGTAATTCATCTTTATTACTTTAAAATGGGTTAAAATGGTTGACCTAGACTATTACATCATTGTATCAATGCTGAGCCTCGAAACACAGGCGTTACAATTCTCTCCCCCTTAGGATGATTCCGTCCTGGAATCATGCATCAACAAACAGATGCGGATAGCGACTCATCATGTCATTCTCCGTTTCCCAGGTGAGATTTGGCCCATTCGAATGTTTCCATCGCACAAGCACTAAGTCGACCATCTTGCGTCGCAACTTCTTCGTCTTACGGTCAACAATCACCTCGGGCTCTTCGATTAGCCTCTTATTCTCATCCATTCTTAACTCTAAAATTGGAATTATGTCGGGAACTTCTCCCGTGAACTTCCTCAAATAACACACATGGAATGTGTTATGAACACCATCTAGTTCTTCGGGTAATTCGAGTTTGTTAGCTTGGTTCCCAATCCTTTGAAGAACTTTGAACAGTCCAATAAACCTTGGACTCAACTTTCATCGTTTCCCAAATCTTATAAGTCCCTTCCACGGTGAGACTTTGAGCAAAACTGAATCCCCGACTTCAAATATCACCGGTCGCCTCTTCTTGTCAGCATAGCTCTTTTGACGATCCTGAGCTGCTAACATCCTTTCCCTAATCACTTTCAGCTTTTCAGCAGTCTGATGGACTATCTCGGGGCCCATAAACTGCTTTTCTCCAGCTTCAAGCCAACAAGATGGTGTACGACACTTTTGTCCATACAAAGCTTGATAAGGTGCCATCTTGATGCTCGAATGGTAACTATTGTTGTAGGAAAATTCTACCAGAGGCAAATGTTCATCCCAATTACCTTGAAACTCCAGGGTACACGCTCTTAGCATATCTTCAAGTGCTTGAATCGTTATTTTGCTCTGACCATCAGTCTGCGGATGGTAAGCTTTACTTAAACACAACTTCGTACCCAATTCCTCTTGTAGACTTCTCCAAAATCTTGACGTGAAACGGATATCACGGTCTGATACAATCGTTAAAGGAACACCGTGAAGTCTTACTACCTCCTTCACGTAAGCATTGGCAAGCTTATCCATAGGCCATCTTTCATTAGCTGCTATGAAGTGTGCACTCTTAGTGAACCGATCAACGACTACCCAAATCATGTCGTGACCGTCCTTCATTCTGGGCAGTTTAGTGACAAAATCCATAGTAATGTCTTCCCATTTACCCATGGGAACATGTAAAGGTTTCCAAACTCCCATATGGTTTCTGATGTTGTGCCTTAACTCTCGCGCAGATTACACACTCTGCCACATACTTCACAACATCGAGCTTCATCGTCGTCCACCAGTAGTAGGGTTTCAGATCCCTATACATTTTTGTGCTACCGGGATGAATCGAGTACATGGTCTTGTGAGCTTCTTCCATCAGAAGATCTCCCATCCCTCCCGTTTTAGGTACCCAAATCCTATCTTGGAATACCTTTAATCCTTGATTATTCGTACCAAACACCAGTGTTTTGCCCAAACGCTCTTCCTTCCGGTCATTTTTTCTCTGAAGCTTCTTCCTGAGCTTTCTTAATACTTTCCACAATAGTCGAGACAACTTCTATTCTCAACGCTCTTGGCCTTTTTCTTTCCAGATTGACTTTTCAGCTTAGAGCATCAGCTACGACATTTGCTTTACTAGGGTGGTAAAGTATCTCGCAGTCGTAATCCTTAAGCAACTCCAGCCAGCGTCGTTGCCTCATATTCAATTCTTTTTTATCAAAGAGATACTAAAGACTCTTATGATCCGTGAAAAGCTTGCACTTCGTGTCGTAAAGATAATGCCTCCATATCTTTAGTGCAAATACTACCGCCGCCAACTCCAGATCATGAGTGGGGTAGTTCTTTTCGTGTTCTTTCAATTGTCTTGATGCATATGCTATCACCTTATCCCTTTGGGTCTGAACGCAACCTAACCCAACTCCAGATGCATCGCTATAGACTGCGAAGTCTTCAACTCCCTCGGCCAGAGAAAGAATCGGTGCTTCACATAACTTCTTCTTTAGCTTCTCAAATGCTTCCTCGTGCTTCTCATTCCAAGTATAAGTAGCTCCTTTATGGGTCAAAGTTGTCAATGGAGCAACTATCAAAGAAAATCCTTGGATAAACCTTCGGTAATATCCAGCTAATCCTAGAAAGCTTCGGATATTCGTGGAACTTTTCGATCGTTCCCACTTCATTACAGCTTGAATCTTTGCTGAGTCAACCATGATCCATTCTTGGTTAACCACATGACCCAAGAATTGGACTTCTCGAATCCAAAAATCACATTTGGAGAACTTTGCATACAGCTTCTCCCTCTTCAAAACTTCTAGCACCTCTCGTAGATGCTTGTCATGCTCCTGCTCGCTTTTAGAGTAAACCAGAATGTCATCTATGAACACTATCACATATTTATCGAGGAATGGTTTACAAACCCTGTTCATCAAATCCATGAATGTCGCTGGAGCATTGGTTAGTCCAAACGACATAACCAGGACTTGTTCTTCACCGTTGCCTTGTTCAGCTCTCAGTAGTCTATACACATTCTCATGCTTCCGTCCTTCTTTTTCACGAATAACACCAGAGCTCCCCAGGGTAATGAACTAGGTCTAATGAAACCGTTATCCAATAACTCCTGAAGTTGCGTCATAAGCTCCTTCATCTCCGTCGGTGCTAATCGGTATAGTGCTTTTGCTATTGGTGTCGTTCCTGGTAACAAGTTTATTCGAAATTCCACTTGTCTATTAGGCGGTAATCCGGGAAGATCTTCGGGAAATACTTCCGGATAATCACACACCAGTGGTATTTGCTGCATCTCCTTCTTCTCTTTCTTAGCATCGATCACAAATGCCAAGTATGATGTGCATCCTTTGAACAAATATTTCTTGGCTTTCATTAGGGAAATGATTCCAGAATTCACTCTACGTTTGTCCCCGTAGACCACAAATGACTCTTTCCCAGGCGGGTTCACTCTTACTATCTTCTTCTTGTACAGTATCTCGGCATCATTGGCGCTAAGCCAATCCATTCCCAGTACGATATCGAAACCATTTAACTCAATAGGTAATAGCTCCTCGTGGAATTCGTTTTCGTTCAAGTCGATGACGATATTCCTAATGCAATTGCTAACATGTATGAATTTGTCACTGGCAACTTCTACAACTAGGGCATCATCAAGTTTTTCTATAGGCAATGCTAGTCTTCCACTAAATTTATGTGATATAAAGGAGTAATTTGCTCCAAAATCAAACAATATATCGGCAGGTAATCCATTTACAAGAAAGGTACCTGAAGCGACGTCCGCTGCTTCCTTTGCGGCTTTGAGTGTCATCTGGAAAGCTCTGGCTTTTGGCTTCGGTGGGACATTAGGCCTTGCTGCCTCCTTCTTCTTCGGGCAGTCCCTCAAAAGGCACCCTTCCTCATTACAACCATAACAAACTTTCTTGTTGAACGTGCACTCGTTGGCATAGTGCCCAGGCTTCCCACATTTAAAACAAGTGACCTCCCCGTCACATTTCCCATGGTGCTTCTTTTTGCACTTTTCGCACCATTTCGCTTCGCCTCATCCTCCTCTCGAACCAGACTTCGAGGATTTACTTTTCTTGTTGGATCTCGAAGATCCCTCGAACTTCCTCTTCTCACCCACCTCAATTCTCTCCAGACCCTTTTCCATTAACTGGGTCTCAACATTCTTGGCTGCTCTAACGGCTGCCTTCAGGGTGCTTTCCATTTTGACTGTTGGGCCAAAGTCTGATGACAATCTGTTAGCAAAATTTTCTATCTTGGCAAGCTCAGTCGGCACCAGGTATGGAAATAACTTCATCTTCTCGGTAAACGCAGTAGCATAGTCATCAATGCTCATTTTCCCTTTCTTCAAGTTTTGGAACTCATTGTTTAGATCGATCAGATCTATCTCGGAGCAGTACTGCATCATCAATTTGTAACGCCCGTGTTTCTAGGCTAGGCATTAATATTGATGTGATAGTCTAGGTTAACCTTTGTAACTCATTTTGAAGAAATCAAAAGGGATTATGTGAATATTATGTGTTTTATGCTTAATTATTAGGATTTAATTAATTAAGAATAAAAATGAGCGTTGAAAATAAATATTAGATAAAGCCGATATCTATTAAGAAAGTTGTAGTGGTCGTGACAAGGATTACGGATATATAAAGAATACCTAAATCCAAGTTATAACGAAGAAGTTATGACCTGTCGAAGTTTCGCGACAAAACCGGCACGGTGTCGAATGACGTAAAAAGTGAGTTTTTGATAAACTACTTTTTAGCCTTAGTGATCTAAACGAAAGTCGTAGTGTTCGTTAAACTGAGAGTATGCATAAAAAGAACACCCAAATCTGACTTCGTATGATGAAGTTATGATTTTTCTAAGTTTCAGCTTAGCAGTAGACAACTAAAAACTCGAATTTTAGATCGAATGATTTTTAGCCGACACAACCTAAAAGAGAATCGAAGGTCTCGTCAATAGTAGTACAACGGTAAAAAGACAGACGAAAACGGACGTCGGATGAAGAAGTTATGAATTTTTAACGGATTTCCTGTCCCGGTCTGTTAAAAATACTAATATAAAAATTAAAGTCAAAATTAGCCGACGAAGTCTAAACAAAAGTTGTAGAGCGTAATTTTATCTATGCGTTCATATAAAGAACGTCAAAAACGGAGCCCGTATGCGAAAGTTATGGATTTTAGAAGTTTTTGCACAATAATCGAGAAAAAATGTCAAATCCGAGAAATTTCGCATGGTGGGACTTCGGCCTCGTCACCTTCGCTGCAAGCACGCCACGTGTTCGAAAATGCTGAGTCACCGAGGCCAGCTGGCGAGGCGTGTTGCAACCCTCGCATCCAAAGTGCAGGTCCAACCGCGATCCGACGCGTGCCGAGGTGACTCCTCGCATCCGAAGCCGCCTCACCTCGCACCGACGCGTGTCGCACCAGCTGTCCGAGCTTCGCAGGCGCCACCTCCCATCCCTCGGACCATAGACCTCGGTCCAATCAGAAGCCCACACCTGGACCCTCGCACGTGCGAGCCACCTGCCTTCTCTTCGGATCTGCTGCCGCGTGGAGTCTTCTCAGTCGTCCGATCAGAAGCCTCGCCCCTATAAATAGAAGGGTGCGAGACCTCCCGGGTATATTTTGGAAAAGTGACATTTTACACCCTTAAACCCATATTTCTTTCATTCTAACTTCCCCCAAAGCCCCGGTATTATACCAAACACCCGAAATACGCCCCGAAGTGCCCGAGAAGCCCGAGAAATTTATCTTTTCGGTTTTGAAGCCCGACCCTCGCAGAGCCCTGTTTCTCAATAAAACTCTCGGTTTTATTAGAAACGGTCGTTTTAGGAAACGAAGTGTTGCCCGATTATCATTAAATCATGTGAGTGTGTAGTTAATTTCACCTTACACATAGATATGAAGTATTTTATATAAAATACATGCTGTGTGAATATATATTGTTTGTTTATTTGAGATGGATGTTGAAGGAATGATTTATACAGGTTTTTAAATAATTTAAACTGTATATGTATTTTTATCTACAAAAATGTTGGGTAAAACATGGGTAGATGAAATAGTGGGTGTGTGATGAAAGATGAGTTGGATAAATGAGATGATCAGTGATATAGATCATGAGTTGAGGGTGAGTGGTGTATTATGAGAGAATCACTTACCCAAACGTTGGCCCCCGTCATTCAGCAGAGTATGGATGACAACCACGGACTGTTCTAGATGATCTGTGGAACACTAGCAGGCTCGCAACCTGTAAGTGTGTGAACTATATGTTCATCAGCTGTACTTTAAAAACCCATTGACATGTATTGCAGGGGGGATTCCTATGAATAATACTGTCAATAAATAAGAGCTATGGACTTAGCACATGTTGTATAAACCCTGACAGCTATGGACTTACTGCCTGTTGTATAAACCCTGGCGACGATGTGACTTCGTGCCTATTCCTTAGGATAAATCCTTAGGAATGAGTGATAGTTGATTCTTAGGGTAAATCCTTAAGAAATAAATAAGATAATGGGGTTGGGGTAATTTGGTTGACTGTTTGATGTTTAAGCATAATAAATTTATTTATTGTGGGTTGAAAACCCTATATGCTCACCAGGCTCCCAAGTCTGACCCACTCAGTTTGTTTGTATCACAGGTATCGATACGAAGTTACTTTACACTGAGAGATTAAAAGAGATGTAGATCACTAGTGTAAGTGAATGTAAGTTCTGTTTATGCTTTTGATCTGTATCGGAACATGACATCCCGAGGTTTTGATATAAAAGGAAATTATATATTTCTTAAAGAGAGGTTTTGATAAACTTTTATCATGTTTTGTTTTGGGGACCAATTCCGCAACATCTTTTAAAAGGATTTCTCTGATTTTATTTTAAAAGCATAAATTAAATCGGTCTTTTCTGGCCGAGAAAGTTGGGGATGTCACACAATTGTTCCATGAACGCTTCCCAAGACATCTTCAAAGCTTCTCCTCGTGGCATCGTATCCGCCAATAATTTCTACTAGCTCAAGACTCCGGTCTTCAGTTGTCGACCCGCAAAGATGATTTTTTGCTTATCACCACAGTTGCAGCTTTCAAATACCATCACCATTTTGGAGATCCAGTCCATAATCTCCACAGGCTTTAGGTTTCTGGAAAGACTTGGTGGTTTGGCACCCAAGAAGTTCTTATACATACGTCCATCTCGGTCGATTTCCCACTCCGGGTCATTCCTTCTCACCATTGGGGGTTCCACTTGACTGACAGTGCGGCTGTTATTCCGTTCTTCAGACTCTCCGTCATTTTGTTCTGGTTGTTCAACAGGCATTGAAGGTTCACTTCTGTTATTCAGCAACAATTGTCTCATTTCTTCCCTCTGTTCCGCCATCATAGCCCCAATTATGGCTTGAACTCCAACCATTGTGACTGGCTCAGGTGCAACTTCGACTATCGGCACCTGCCCAATCACTTCGGGACGAGGCTGCTGATTCCTGTTTCCATTTGCGTTTCCAGATCCACTTCGGGTTCTTGCCATTTCGATTTATGCACCAAATTAGGTGAATTTAGATCTTTATTCACGATAGACGTTTAAATTTACCTTATCACTCCGAAACGTTACATGCTAGTTCTAATATCGTATTCAAACACATAGAATCCTAAACACATAAGGTTTCCGGATCCGGTCGGCAACAGACCATAGATCCGAACAAATAATAGCACATAAGGAAAGCATAAAGCATTTGGCACATAAAAGCATTTTAGGCATCTTTCCTAAAATAAACTAGTGCTCGTGTCTAAATATGGAAGACACTCATCTCACGATCATCGCTTAGCATTCTAAGTTTAATTCTAGAAATCCTACAAATTCCTAGTTCGCTTAAACTAATGCTCTGATACCAACTGTGACATCCTCATTTTTACGGCCAGAAAAGACCAATTTCGTTTATGCTTTTTAATAAAAATCAGAGTAACTTCTTAAGAAAAGTGTTGCGGAATTTGTTCCCAAAACAAAATATGATAAAAATTTATCAAAACATTTCTTAAAGAAAATGTATTTTCATTACATTAGAAAACATGGGATGTCATCGTCAATACAGATCAAAAGCATAAACATAACATCATAGGCCATACAACAAAATTGGCCTTAAAACAATATAGGCCTTACAACATTCCGTTTATTTTCTACTGGCCTAAAATCCATAATCTCTCGTCAAGTCATCCAACTATGCTTTTGCCACTACCTGTAATACAAGAAACTGAGTGGGTCAGGCTGGGGAGCCTGGTGAGCATATAGGGTTTTCAACCCACAATAAATAAGTTTATTATTTTCAACAATCATTAAACCCGATTACCCGTTCCCGTTATCCTCACCTTACGTCCCTAAAGCATCTATCATAAGGGACCTATCCTAAGGAATTTCATCAAGATGGACACTACTGCTAAGGGGATTCCTCAGCCATTTATGTCCGTAAGGCAACCATGGGGGGATGGAGTACACCGGTGAACACTTCGTTCACAAACACCTACAGGTTGCGAGCCTGCTAGCGTTCTACTAGACTTCCAAGAAAAGTTTGTGGTCGTCATCCATACTCCGCTAGATGACTGGATCAACGTCAACATTGAGGCCTCTCATCATTTTATTTCACCACACACCAACTATTTCATCTACCCATGTTCTACCCAACATATTTGTAGATATAAAATACATACATGGTCCAGATCTGTAAAACAAAGCTTACATCTTTTATCCAACATAACTTTTAAAGCATAAAATACATATACGGTCTAGATCTGAAGAAAAAGTTCAGATCTGAAGGAAAAAAGTTCAGATCTTTCATCCAACATAGATCTCAAAGTATACAGTCTAGATCTCAAGAAAAAGTTTAGATCTGAGATGAGAAAGTGTAGATCTGAAGGAAAAAGTTTCAGATCTGAAAGAAAGAAGTATAGATGTTTCATCCAGCAAACATCTCAGGTAAACAGATAACATATATATACACATAGCACATAATTTATATAAAATACTTCATATCTATGTGTAAGTTGAAAGTGACTATACACTCACCTGATACAGAGTGATTTGGACAACACTTCGCTTCTTAAAATAATATTCTTTGACGAAACTAGGAAGTTTTCTTGAAAACCGGGCTCCGCGCGGGCATAGTTTCAAACCGAAAAACTATTTTTCTTGGAGCCTTCGGGCTCTCCGGGGCTTCCTTCGGGGGATAGGGGGTTTTCCTAGGCTTTAGGGGGGTTTAGGGAGGTAGTGAGAGAAAGTAGAGAGAGAAAGTAGAAGAATTTGGAGTGATTTCCTCGGCAGCCCTCGCATTCAATTTATAGGCGCCAGCCTCGGACGTACGCTGGGCGTAAGCTCGGATAAGAACAACAGGTGGCGCTCCTCGGATGGGGCGACGTTGAGCTTACGAGACCAAGCGATTCCGAACGCGGGGCGTACCTTCTACGCGGCGCATATGCGAGGCCAGGTGTCTCCATCCGAAGTGAGTCCGTGATCAGCAAGCGACCGCCCAGATCGAGCTACGTCATCAACCTCTCGCAGATTTCAGAATTTTCCTTCCCGACTTCTAAAATTCATAACTTTCGCATACGAGCTCCGTTTTCGACGTTATTTATATCCACGCGTAGGCGGGACCGTACTCTACAACTTTCGTTTAGACTCCGTCGGCTAATTTTGAATTTATTTTTAAAGTTATATTTTTAACAGACCGACACAGGATTGGTCCGTTAAAAATTCATAACTTCTTCATCCGACGTCCGTTTTCGTCTGTATTTTTATCGTTGCGCTGCTATTAACGAGATATTCAATTCTCGTTTGGGTTGTGTCGGCCAACAATCGACCGATCTACTATTCGAACTTCGGGTTGTGCACTGCCGATCCGAAACTTGGAAAAATCATAACTTCCTTATACGAAGTCAGATTTGGGCGTTCTTTTTATGCACACTCTCGGTTTAACAAATACTACGTCTTTCGTTTAGATTGCTAGGGCTAAAAAGTCCTCTATCATAAATTCACTATTTACGTCGCGTAGTGTCGTGCCGGTTTTGTCGTGAAACTTCGACAGGCCATAACTTCTTCGTTATAACTCGGATTTCGGCGCTCTTTATATGTCCGGAATCCTTGTCACGACCACTACAACTTTCTTTATCAATATCGGGCTTATCTAACATTTTATTTTTGACGCTTATTTTTATCATTTATTTATTATATTATTATAAACAAGTAATAAGCACACAAAAGCACATAATTCACATAATGGTATGTTTCATGAAGGTAGCGCCTAGCCCTCGCTGCTGAGCATAAAGCTGGTCCGCGTTGTGGCCTCTAGCCCTGAATCACCAGCTCTCCCCCACTTGGGCTCCTGACACGTACCAATTGTTGCGCGCAGTCAATCACAGCCCCATTTGGGCTCAACCAGTCCATACCGATGATAACCTTGTTCCCATGTAATGGTATGGGAACCAAGTCTACCAGGTAGCGCTCCTCGAACAGCCTCAAAACACAATCTATGAAAACCTCTGATGCTCGAACTGATCGGTCGTCAGCAATCTCGACCTCTAGTGGGCAATCTGATGGGTTTGGATCAATACATCAATCCTATGGTGTACATGCAAACCCTAATGCTCGGATCTAGTTCTTCTAGTTATACATGCAAACCAATGTCAATCCCAACTTAGTGTGCCGGTTAACCACACACGCTCCACTAATTGTCTCGACAAGGGTACAAAGTGTAATTCCCTGGAATAACATCATTTTCACATTTTCCCTAAAGTAACTAAGATTTGGGGATTTATAAAAGCGTTTAGTTACTTCGTATTTCATTATACTTATAATGGAAGGTTGTGTCCTATCCTACCCATTCGGCTAACGACCCTCCACTAGTCAAGAGTGCGGTGGGTAAGAGTGGATACCAATCAATCGCCATTTTATAGACAATTTCCTTAAACACCCCTTAGAGACCAGCTTCGTGAATGAGGCCTACTAACGGTAAGACTGACTCTTTACTTATACATATATAATATGTTAAACCTTTAAATGTTATATAGTATAAGGTGTATTTTATACTTTTAAAATACTAGGTGGTCTAATTTAATAAATTATACTTTTAATTTAATTAAATATAAACCATATCATTATGGATTTATTAACTTTCTTTTAATTATACACTTAATTAATTTAATAAAACCATACGAATGCAATTTGAACTATTCAAACACTAGGGTTTAAGAATTTAACATTTCAAAATTAAAACTTTTAATCAAAAATTTAAATTCTAAAACTTGAAGGCAAGTTTTTGAAACTTTTCAAAACCTTATAGATCAAATTACAAATAATACAATTAATCAAATAATTGGTGATTATCTAAATTTGACCTAATTCAATTTCTTTTGAAGATAATTCAAATCAAAAAATACAAATAATTAAATTTATCTTATAAAACAAGTAATTATCTTATTTATGACAATTATCCATTAATTTGATTAGGATATCAATTACCATAATAGAAAAAATCTGATTTTAATTTGAAAAAACAATTTATAGTAATTATCCAAAGCAAATTAAGGCAAAATTTCCGAAATCATGCTGTCAGACTGAATTCACGAGGTGAACACACTGTGTTCACGACATGAGTCTGGTTTAATTCGAAAATCTGCTGTCAAACTGAATTCACGAGGTGAGCACACTGTGTTCACGACGTGAATCAGGTCAGATTCAAAATTTGCAAATTTTAAGCTTTGAAAACTTAATTTTGCATCAAATACAATAGAAGAACACCCTAGGCTCTGATACCACTGATGGGTTTTGATCAATACATCAATCCTATGGTGTACATGCAAACCCTAATGCTCGGATCTAGTTCTTCTAGTTATACATGCAATAATCTTCCAAGACTTGAAAAACCCTAAATCTAGCATACTAATTTCGAATACAACATATGAAATTAGGGTTTAGATCTTACCTTGATTGTTATGTAGCAATAACAATCACAATCCTTCTTGATCTTGACTTCTGAAAGCTTAGTGCCTCAAGTGTTGCACCTCTAATGGAGTCACAAACACCATGAGCAACAAGATGATTTAGGAGAAGGAGGAGGAGGCACAAAACGTCTAAGAACCCTTAGGGATTACTTTCCACTCGTTTTTAGGGCCTTAGGGGTTCCTTATATAGTTAGGCTATTAGGGTATTCAACCAGGAAACCCTAATCTGACTGATTAGGCCCTAAGCAGCCGATAGACTCCCTCCTTAGAGGCCTTGGACGAATTCTAATGGGTTTCCCCATAGATTTCATCCACTCCAACTTCTATGGAGTCCAATAGCCAAATTTATGCAATTATCTTATAATTACAGTAGCAGTCCCCTTTATTTAATTAATCTCTTTTAGCCACAAAATTAATTCTTATTAATTCTTGACTAATATTAATTAAACAATATGATTTCTCTTTTAATATATTATTCATATAATATATTAATAAATCATAATTAATCCTCTTTCTCCTTAGTTCATCCTATCAGTTGCTATGGTGAAGGCAACCCAAAAGAACCATGCTCACAATCGGGCCAAGTACATACCAAAATAGTTATGGGCTTAGACACCTAATCCAACACAATCCAACATGCCCGAAGACTCAGGGAACTTCTTGCTAAGTGCAAGAGAGACAAATGATCGGGTAGCACCCGAATCGATCAACACCTGAACTGGAATATCGTTCACATGGAACGATCCTAAACAAAACACATAACATAGCACATAAATATCATAAACAACATATAATAATAGCTAGGGAGAAGAAATCATACCCGTCTCCACATCGGGTGCGGCGCGTGCCTCCTCAATAGTCAACTGGAAGGCTCAGCTCCTCACCACTGGAGCCTCTGTCTTGCCCTGCCGGCCATCAATGATCCGCAGGGTCGCTGGAGCTGGCGCTGCTGCTGCTGTCAATCTCGGGCAGTTGACATTTTTATGGCCTCGCTGGTTGCAGTGAAAACACAGCAACTCTGATGTCGGAATGATGAGGGTAGGGGTTGTACAATCCTTGCTGAAGTGCCCCGTCTTGCCGCACTTATAGCAACCTGATGTCCCTAGTCTACATGCCCCCTCCTGTGGCTTGTCGCACTTCCCGCAGCGGCTCCGGCCCTGATGGCCCTTTGACTTAGAGTCGAATCCCTTGTGTTTCTTCCCCGAAACTCCAATACCCTGCTCAGTCTCTGCCTTCCTCTTCTGGAGGTGCTCTATATCGATCTCCCTCTCCTTAGCCCTGTGTTTTGTTGTGTGTGGTACTTTGGGGGAACTCACTAAGCTTTGGCTTACAGGTTGATTTCATGGTTTCACATACATCATATGATCGGAGCAAGGCGAAGGCATGATTGAGCACATCATTGTTGGATATTTTATTGATAAATGATTTTGAGATACTCCGATTAACGATTATGGACTTTGGAACAATGTTTTGAATGATTTATGGATTATTAAAATGGTTTTAAAAAATGACAATTTTTACTATGATTTTTGGGATATTACATTTTTACACAGATATCATATACACCTAATATCTATAAAATTCACATAAACACACACACACATACACACACACATATACACACACACACACATATATATATATATATATATATATATATATTTTAAGTAATTTAATTTTTATTTATTTATAGAAGATTTCAATCGTCGAACGACATACATACAGATTCATAACTATGCCTAGCGATAAACGCGGACGTTACACCATATTCCTCCATCACTCGATAATTAATGAGCATTATAACAAACATTATTATGATTTTTATAGGGGTAGTTATGCACCACTATAATGAGCATTCATAACATATCTCACAGTTCATCAAACATTATTATGAGTTTTATGGGGTAGTCATGCACCACTATAATGAGCATTCATAACATATCTCACATTTCATCTTCTTTGTCTAGTATAAACTAGGCGAATACCCGCACGTTGCGCAGAATACAACAATATAATAGGCGAATGCCCGCGCGTTGTGCAGAAACACCTATATAGTTGAAGTCTTTACAAATATATGTTTTTTTTAATATAGCAATAACGTTGTTGTTAAATTTGATATAATAATTCGTATACTAAATTGATATAATGTATTGATTATATTGAATTATATGATAATATATACTTCTATTATAACTGCATAATCTCAATCGTTTGAATGACTTCTACCCGCGACTTACACATGAATAAAATTAAATATAATTTATGGTTTAATGTTATTTATAGTTGTTGTTATTGTTAATTAATTTTTTAAAATTTATTTGCTTCATGTTTAATTTTTTTATCATTATAATTATTTAAAACATCAAACATTGTTTTTTGATTTTAAAGGTAACAATATAATCATTTATATAGAGTTATTTTAACTATTGTTATTGTAAGTTATTTTAAGCTACTTATTTGAAACCTTTTAACGATTATAAAAATATCTTCAGGAAATATTTTAGTTCATTTGATATTACAATTTAAATTTTGCATTTATCACTACAATTTATCACTTTTAACTATTTACAAAATATTCTTTGGTTTTTTAAGTGGAACTGAAATTTATATTTAAGTTGACATTGTAACGTTAAATTTAAAATAACAATTTAAGTATTTTATCCAAACTGTTCAAAAGTTGTAGCTTTAAACTGATAATGGTTTACATACAACAACACATTAAATCTAATAAATTAAGGATAATATGTTAAAAGTTAAAGACATAACTTTATAAGTAGAAGTAAATATATTATTTTAAAATTGAAATTTAGTATATTTATGATTACGCTTTAGGTTTGATATTTATTTAACGTTATTAACCAACTTATAATCATTATTAGAAAAACACTACAGTTAATCACTTTTAACTATTTACAAAATATTATTTGGGTTGTTTACGTTAAACTAAAATTTATATTTAAGTTGATCTTGTAATGTTATATTCAAATTAATAATTTAAGTATTTTATACAAATTGTTCCAAAATTGTATCTTTAAAATGATAATGGTTTACATCCAACAATATATTAAAACCAATAAATTAAGTATAATATGTTAAAAGTTAAAAAAAATCACTTAATAAGTAGAAGTAAATATATTATTTTAATATTGAATTTTAATTTATACATGATTACACTTTAGGTTTGATGTTTATTTAACCTTATTAACCAACTTATAATTATTATTAGAAAGAAATTGAAAAGTCATGGGAGTTTCAAATGAATGTGGTGAAAGGAAAAAATAAATGGGAGTTTCAAATGAATGTGGTGAAAGGAAAAATGATTCCTTTATAATATAGTATGATGATATGATATGATTTGATTTGAAATCTTTACAAATATATGTTTTTTAAATATATCAATGACATCGTTGTTAGTTCTTATATAATAAATATTATAATACATTGATATAAACATTGTTTGTTTTGAATTATATGATAATGTAGACATCTTTTAAAATTATATAATTCTTATTGTCTCAATAGTCTCTACAGCAGGTTAGTCATGAATAAATTAAATATAATATACTTTGTTATGATTAATTAACTTTAAAAAGTTTATTTGCTTAAAATTTTAATTTCTATTATTGCAATTATTTAAAACATCAAACATTATTTTTGTTTTTAAAGGTAATAATATATTTTTTGTATATAATGTTACTTTTAACTATTGTTGTTGTAAGTTATTTAAAATACCGTATTTGAAAACTCTTAATTATTTTAATTTGGTTTTAGAAATTTAACCTTTTTAAAATTTATTTGATGAATATTATTAGTTTCTTTGATTCTAATTATTTAAAACAACAATTTTTTTATAAAGATAACATTATAATTTTTTATATAATATTATTTTTAACTATTCTTATTGTAAGTTATTTTTAAGCTACTTATTTGAAAATTCTTAATTATTATAAAAAATAGTTTCATGGTTTTTTTTTGTTAATTTAGGATTACAATTTAGGTTTAACACTATAATTTGTAATTTTTACTATTTAAAATAAGAGTCTGGATTATTTTTTAAGTTTAACTGAAATTTTGATTTAAGTTAATTGTTTAACATTATATTGAAATTAATAATTTAACTATTTTGCATAAAATCATAAATTATACAAATTTTTTTTACTTTAAAAATGACAATTGCTCACATACGACAACATATTTAAACTAATAAGTTAACTATAATATTTTAAAAAGTTAAAGTCATAATTTTATAAATAGAAGTAAAATATGATATTTTAATATTATAGTTTAGTTAATTTATGATTAGAATTTAATTTTTACATTAATTTAACATTATTTACCGATTTACAATAATTATTAGAAAGAAATTGAAAAGTCATAGAGGTTTAAAATGCATGTGGTGTAAGTAAAAATGTCTCTTTATATATATATATATATATATATATATATATATATATATATATATATATATATTGAATATTATGTATTATAAAGGTCAATTGTTTTTACCACAAGTGATAAAATAAAGTCCTTTACAATTTTATTTTCTACTTTGTTCTTTTACTTATTTTTATATAGAACAATTGCTTTACCACAAATGATAAAATAAAGTTCTTTACAATCTCATTTTCAATTTCATTCTCAGTTTTTTTGGACATTAATATAAAAACTGGACCTTAATAAAAAAAACTGCAAATCATAGGGATATTTTGTAGTTTTTCATCTAGAAAATAACATAAAAAACATGTTGTGATCTTATACTTCTAGTTTCTAGAATCCAATAAAATATAATATTCAATTTCTTCCCAACAAGAAAAATCTTTTGCTTTTATGCGCGACTCATCCCCTTTTTCATTCACATCCCCTTAAAACCCAATTAGAATCAACCTTTATATTCTTCTACATCAATTTCTTCATATAAAACTTCATTGAGGATCATATTTGATCAAAACTCACTGTCATTTCGTACTTTTCTTCTGAAAATTTCTTGATAAAATGAAAGCCGGAAATCCTCTAAATCTCACGTCTCTGAATCACGTCTCCTTCCTATGCCGATCACTACAAGAATCAGTCGACTTCTACACCAAAATTCTTGGATTTGTCCCAATTAAGAGACCTCAAGATTTTGATTTTGATGGTGCATGGTAATCCAATCAATTCAGTAGACCATGTTGAAAACGAGGTCACTCTGTTTTTGTTGCTTTTGTTTTTCCATTAGTAAAGCTCTGTTTTTTGTTGCTCGATGTTATCTAGGCTTTATAACTATGGAATTGGGATACATTTGATTCAATCAGCAAACCCAGATAAAATTCTCAAGAAAACTGAAATAAATCCAAAAGATCACCATATTTCCTTCCAGGTGGGCAAAACTTTCCCCAGTTTTCTTTCATAATTCATCTCTGTTCTCCAAGTTCGTCATACTCTGCTATATTGCAAGTAAAGATAACTGAAAAAAACCAAGAATCAACATACAATTTTTTTCCGACATTTTGGATGTTTAATCAAAATTCAGAAGTTCCAATTTGACGGTTTTTTTTTTTGTCATTTGTGAGCTGTAAACATGGCAATTTTACAAAGGATGATAAACATACGATGTGTGAAAATGTGTGTACAGTGTGAGAACATGGGAGCTGTGGAGAAGAAACTGAAAGAAATGGGGATAGAGTACAGGAGACAGAGGGTGGAAGAATATGGAATCCATGTCGATCAGTTATTTTTCCATGATCCTGACGGGTTCATGATTGAGATCTGCAACTGCGATATTCTTCCGGTGATTCCCATCACTGGAGAGATGGGTCTATTGAGCTCCCGGATTCGTGTTCTGCCGCTACAAGCAGCATTAACAAATACGACAGTTTGTTCTGCTGTGAAAAGATAGGAGAATTCAAAAATTGGTGGTTGTGGCTTTCAAGTTGTGATCGGAGCTTCTTGCTCCAGCCTCCGGTGGTGTTTTCAGTTGGGTTGCTTGCTCGGAATAAGGGTTTGTTTCTGAAAGTGATAATTTGAAATAAAATAATCATAATCAACTATAACAAACGGGCTATGTAAAATATTGTGTTTGTATCATTATTATTTTTATTTTATTTTTGAAAAAATGTGTTTATATAATTATATGTGCTTTGGAATCTGTGATAATTATATAATTAGGTGTTGAATAAGTTTTAATTATTTTGTTTGTTTAATAAAATTATTTATTAACTGATAAATTGAACCAGAAGTGTAGAACGATATTTTTATATAATGTGATTTATTTATATGTAAAATATGGAAAAAATTTCAATGTTTTAAACATCTAACCTAATAAATTAAAATAATTTTTGCAAAATGTCATGTTGTCATTGATTTTGATACATCTTATTTTTATGATATTTTTAGAATTTTTTCTTTTCCACTTGGTTTTTTTTATGTTTTTTATTTTTTTACTTTTAAAATCCACATTTCCTAAAAGTTTATATATATATATATATATATATATATATATATATATATATATATATATATATATATATATATATATGAAGTAGACAATTTTATTAAATTTTAGAATAAATGTTTTGCCTCCGTTTCTTTTGTGAGGGGTTATATATGTAAAGTAAATCATTTTTTAAAATATGATTAGTATATATATTGAATTATTTATTTTATTCATTATATTTTTGTATTTATATAAAAGTATTATTTTAAAAAATATGTAATGCTTACAAATTTATATTAAAATTTTATTTTTAATAAACTCGTGTGGTACACGGTTCTCACACATAGTTATTAATTCATAAATAGCATAAAAGTAGCCACACATAATTCAAGCAATTAGATCTATTCATAGTAGAAATAATCAAACATGTTAGGTTTTTTAAGTCCATAAGTTAGGGTTATAAAAACGTTCGGATAGTATTTTTTTTCAAGGAGATAAGTTAAACATATGATTTAACTATAAATGATTGTATATTTACCGTCACATTCATTTTACTCAAACTTATAAAATTTAATTTAATTTAATTTAATTATCTTTTTCAGAATGATGAGTTAGTATATGCCTACGATTGAACCTAAAACCTCATTGTTAGAAACATCTTGTTAGAAATCATGTTAGCCAAGTGGGTTAGACCCAACTTATAAAATTTAATTATCTACAATTTAAAGTTGTAATAATTTTGTAAAAGATACACAATGAAACACCCCCGTAAACTCCTAAATTGAATCTCACAATGACTTGAACTAATGTACTTTTAGTTTATTTTACTTGTTGGGATGTAAAGCTTGTTGAGACGAGTCTAGACCTAGCAATCTGTGTCCTCGTGTAGTGTATACGTGTTAGACACAACTTCACATGACACGAATTTGTAAAACACGAATATGACAAGAATTGTAAAACGTGTTTTGGGTATCAAACACGAACACAACATGTAATTAATCCATGTGACATGTTTTATTAGAACGACAAACTAAACTATTCCTAAATTACCACTTGTGTCTTTAACGAGACTTAAACTCATGATCTCCCAATTGAGAGAGTCACTCCTTACCGCTAAGCCAAAGATTGTGTAACATGTGACAAAATATTCCACGTTGTTAACTATGTTACACGAAAGCATAGATTTACACATGTAAGATATGAAGCATGGATTAACACATGTAAATCACGAAACAATATTTTAAATTTCTAATTTTTTTTAAATTGATCCCTAAACTTTCAGTAAATGTAAACTTTAACACCTAAATATGAAAGATCTATAGGTGTGTACACATGTTTATATGTGCCACATGTCATACAAATTTAATATGTGTATTATACATGTTAAAACAAATAAATTCATGTTTGATATGTGTAAGACACAAAGTATGAATTTAAAAATCGTGTCGACACAAATAGATACAAAACATGAATTTTTAAAACTCATACACGGAAACTCATGTTGTGTATCGAATCGTCAGGTCGAGATAAGTCCTTATTCATCTTCTTGATATTGTTAGACATATTTAAATTCGTTGTTATGGAGTTTTTTCGTGATATGAAAATACTCTTGAAAATATTGTTGTTTTATGTGTCAGATTATATTTTAGATGATTTTTTTTGTAACAATGTTGCATTAGACATTTGGTGTGTGTTGTATGAGGGAGAGTGAATCAGGGGTTGCTGATCACTTGGTTTTCAAATTATATAATTATATAACATTATTTTCTTTATTTAGGAATTTTATAAATTTTATAATTCTTTGTATTAAGGCTATAAATAAAGCTTTTTTAAGTGATGGTTTTATTTATTTATTTCATTTTATCCTGCTCTCTCCATATTGTCGATTTTATACAATGTAAAAGCCTTCACCTTCCTCGTCTATATTACTACAAGTTTCTTCTACTTGAGGATTTTTTTCCCACAAAGAGTTTTATCTATACTTGTGTTCTTATTGTGCTTATTTTGTGTATCGTGTTCATCATATTATAACTAATTGTATCAAAGCCTACTTTCCTAAAACCCTTGTCCTTTTATACTGAAATCGATTCTCTCTCTCTCTCTCTCTCTCTCTCTCTCTCTCTCTCTCTATATATATATATATATATATATATATATATATATATATATATATATATATTGCAACCTGAAATGTCTCACTAAGGGTCATACCATGTCCATGAGTGTCATAGAGAATAATATGGAGTTCTTGAACTTGGCTCATCACAATCTTGGTGTCTGCCATTTTAAAGTCCAAGAGCTAGGCAACCACAAATTTCTTTGTTTCATTTGTTTTTGTACTTACAGTCCAATGACTCCCACTAGACATTCGTCGATGTAGCTTTGTAATATACATTATATAATGTGTCCACTAGTCTGTTCATCACGTAGTTACGCCATTAGAAATCTAAATGCTTCTAAGTATCTACCGTACACACAACTTGAGCGCTAGTCTCCCCTTTAACTAGTTGGTTATATCTCGAATTCTTTGTTGTGGGTGTTTTTTGTGATAAGAAAATTCTCTTGAAAATATTGTTGTTTTATGTGTTCAGATTCTATTTTTGGAACAATCTTGCATTAGCCATTTTAAAGAGTGTGTTGCATGAGGTGAAGCCCAATTTCCTCTTCACAAAGGGTTGCTTACTTGGTTTTCAAGTTATCCAATTTTGTGACATAATATTCTTTTATTTAAAAAATTTAATAGTTTTATGATTCTTTGTACAAGGATATAAAAAAAATCCTTTTTAGTGATGGTTTTATTTATTTCATTCTCACCTACACTCTCGCTATTGTCGATTTTATATACCATGTAAAAGTCTTCTATTTCCTTGACTATAATATTAAAAATTTCTTCTACCTTGGGAATTTTTTCCCAGAAAAAGTTCTCATCTTTACTTGTGTTCTTGGTGTGCTTATTTTGTCTAATATATCATAGCTAAATTTTAAAGTTCACACAAGAAAAAAAAATCGGTCTCTCGGCATGATTCGTAATTGTGGTGGCAGCCACAATGGGTGGTGTCATTGATGAACTCGAAGCTGATTTCACAAAAAACGCTCTTATTGTCTTATCCAATTTTGAAATAGTTTTAAACACCAAAATTAGCGCTTAATTTAACTAATTAATATTTATTATGTGGAGATATAACTATTAGTGTATATATGTATTGTATTGTATGTAGCCCATTAGATTGTTAGCCCACTTGTAGCCCATGTATTATGCTCTCTGTTTGTATTTATTGAGGATGTATCGTATAAACCTATTATGGGAAAATATTGTCTTTTACATGTCGTGCTTTAATTGATAATAGTACTTGGGTTCTTGTTCCAAGGCCTATTGGGGATAATGTTGTGCGATCTATGTGGTTGTTTAGAAAGAAATATAATGCAGATGGTACTCTTGAGCGGTATGAAGCCCGTCTTGTAGCTAATGGCAAAAGCCAACTCCCTGGGATTGACTGTGATGAGACATTTAGTCTGGTTGTCAAACCGGCCAACATTCGTACAGTTCTTAGCCTAGCGACTTTGCGGAGATGGTCCATTTATCAGTTAGACGTCAAAAATGCCTTATTGCATGGTCAGTTGAATGAAACTGTTTACATGCACTAGCCACCTGGGTTCCAGGATACTTCACATCCCGATTATGTTTGCCTTATACATAAGTCACTTTATGGTCTGAAACAAGCCCCAAGGGCTTGGTTTCAGGGATTTGCATCCTATATCACCAGGATCGGTTTTTCACATAGTCGATGTGATTCTTCACTATTTATTTTTTGCAGGGGTTTTGAGATGGCTTACTTACTTCTTTATGTTGATGATATAGTTTTGACAGCTTCATCTACAACACTCCTTCAACGTATCATTTCACTTTTAGCAACAAAGTTTTCCATGAAGGACCTGGGTGATTTATCATACTTTCTGGGCATAGCTGCAACACGGAATAATAAGGGTATATTCTTATCCCAATGCCAATACGCGTTGGAAATATTAGAGCATGCTAACATGATGAAATGCAACCCGTGCCGCACACCTACTGACACACAATCTAAATTGGATTCTTCTGGCGAGCTGGTTACAGACCCGAATCTCTATCGCAACCTTGCACGTGCTCTCCAATATCTCACATTCACTCGCCCAGATCTATCATATGCGGTTCAGCAGATATGCCTATTCATGCACGGCCCTCGCGAACCTCACTTTCATGCCCTCAAGCGCATTTTGCGCTATGTCCGTGGTACATTGGACTATGGGCTTCAGCTTCATCACTCCTCCACTACGAGTCTTATTGCCTATTCTGATGCAGATTGGAGGGGATGTCCCGAAACATGCCGATCTACCAGCGGTTACTGTGTATTTTTAGGTGACAACCTCTTATCTTGGTCTTCAAAACGCCAGCAGACAGTCTCTCGTTCTAGCGCAGAAGTTGAATACCGTGGCGTGGCAAATGCAGTAGCCGAAACTTGATGGTTAAGAAATTTGCTCCGAGAGCTGTACACTCCTCTCACCAAGGCAACCATTGTTTACTATGATAATGTCAGTGCAATTTACTTGTCTACTAATCCTGTTCAGCATCAACGCACAAAGCATATAGAGATGGACATCCATTTTGTGCATGACAAAGTTGCAACTGGTTAAGTCAAAAATTTTCATGTCCCTTCCAGTCTTCAATATGCAGATATCTTCACCAAAGGGCTCCCTACATTTCTGTTCACCGAATTTAGGACCAGTTTGAGTGTTTGCTCTAGAACTCCCGCTCAAACTGCGGGGGCGTATTAGTGTATATATGTATTGTATTGTATGTATGTAGCCCATTAGATTGTTAGCCCACTTGTAGCCCATGTATTATGCTCTCTGTTTGTATTTATTGAGGATGTGTCGTATAAACCTATTATGGGAAAATATTGTCTTCTACAATAACCACATATTTAGAAACTGAAATAAAAATAACAAACATATTTATATTTCCTAGTGGAACTTAAATTTAATCTGCAAAAATCTGATCAAACAATAAAATATGGACAAATCCTGAAATTTAACAGAACAAAAAATATTTAAATTGATTTGTTCTTAAACTAAAAAAAAAACAGAAACAAAGGGGAATTGTTTTGTTCTTAAGCGTGCCTTTTGACTTTTGTTACAAAAAAGTTTTTACTTCTATTTGTAAAACTTCAGTTTAATTTAACACAACCAAAAACCAGAAACCTCGATAGTTTTTCAGAAATTGCAACAAAAACTGTGCTATAAAATCTGGACAGTTTTAATCGATTTTGTAAAATGTGGATTATTATATATTTTCATTCCTTCGGTAAAATCCGGACTATTCAACATATTGTGAAATTTCTGAAAAATTAGGAATGTTTTACATTTCTACAATAATCTCCAAAACTACAGAAAATGAAAATTTTAAGATGTTACTTATAGGGCTAAGGGTATTGTCACCACCAACTCATTAGAAAAATGTTATCATGTCACCGTCACGTCAGCTCCACTACATGTTCAATACAAGCTTACTACGTTTTGGAAATGGTTACCACTCCACATTATTTATTATTTATTTTTTATTTATTTTTTATATTATATTAAATAAAAACACACTTATTAAACACAAATAATATTTTAATAATAAAAAGTTACATTAAATTAAATAAAAACATAATTTTAAATTTCAATAAATATTTAAAGCTACTTTAGAAATTGAAAAAAGGTAATTGAAATATCTAAGTCAAAGGTGTGATATGTAATTTCCGAAAATCATTTAAGTATAAGAAATTTGATTTAGGGTGGGAGGTGTAATCAGCCAAGACTTCAGGGACCAAAGCAGCCAAATCTTCATTTTGCTGTCTTCTTCCTCCCTATACATCGCAGCTCTTTTTCTCCATTTTTACCCTACAGCTCCTGATTTAAAGCAATTGATGCACTCTTCAAAAAAAAGTATTTTTTTAAATCCTTCAACGTTCATAAAGAAAGAAAAAACGGATCAAAGGGAGCATTAACCAATCAGCTTCCTCGTCAGCCTTCACACTTGGTTTCCTCTCCCATACCGAATGGCCTTAAGTTGTAATGCATAAAAATTAAAACTTATGAAACTGCAGGAAAAGGTTTCCTGGTTATGTTTTTGTTTTCTCAAATGTTTCTAAACATAAACTGAAATTTAGAATTTCAAAAGTGTAAGATGAACTTGCCGGAAATAACAACTTTAGAACAAGGAAAACAATTTCCTTCAACCCAATAGAAACAGAGTTTCTAAAACCAACAGAAATCTCAGAAACTGTAAAATAGCAGACTTAATAAACTTGAGAAACCTACGTTTTCTTTTCTGTTCTTTTTTTTTTCCTTCATTTTTGTAAGAATTTGTTTTAAAGATTGTAGGAAATGATAATCAGATAATGAAAACTAAACATAAAAATAAACTGAAAGCTAAGGCTTGTGTTAAACACGGTGTATCCTTAAAACAAATTCAACCAATAACGGACGTTTGTTTAACAGGATACAATAGCGAGAAGAACATTTCTTCCAAAACCACTTAACTCTACAAGGCTTAATTAGATGTTACCTTGATAGCAGCTTAACGATAGAAACAATATGAGGAGGGTGATTTGTGTTCAAAGATGGGAGAATCCATTTTTCTAAAATGAGAAAACTCATTTTTTTCCAACATAAAATCAAAATATCATTGATACGATTTGCTAACATGAATAATTTTAATTTAAGTTAGAGTTTGTTAAAATTGAATTGTTAAGTGCTGATATACATAGAAGCTCGTTTAAGATTGTGAGTCCATCTTTTGTCATCTTTATATATAGATGTGTCCCTGATTGAAATTACTTCTAAATTCGTCTCTGCTCATACTAACATACATACTTACATACATGTTTGCATGCATGTATCATGTATGTAAGTACATGATACCTCTGTGTATGTGTATAAAAAGGAACAAATTTAAGTTTTAAGCAATAATCACAAAACATAAAGTCATAAAAAATGATATACCAATCATAAGATGACAATAACTACAAAAATATTAACAAATACATATACAAATACAAATGAAATGATCAATCATTATGCGTTTTCATTATAAAGTTATCAAAGAGCAACATATATATAATTATGCATAGCATATATGTCAAGTTCCCCGGGCTAACATTTTATTATAATTATCAATGGACTCCATCCTCTGAATCTTTAATTGGTTTCTAAATTTCATGATGAACTCCTCCGCACTCTGATCTATGTCCGCTGCTTTTGGTGGCTTGTTCTTCTCCTCCACTGCCTTTGTCACCGGCACCACCACCTTTGCTAGCGGCAACACCACATCCGTCTTATTTAAACTCGCCATGGGGTCTCTTTCTTGAACCCCTATTTGCAAATTCTTGGTGTTGATATTGTTGTGGGAAAGAGGTGACTTGGTGGATCTCTTCATTTTAGATTTGCTTTGCTCATACACAGAGAGCCTTGATCATTTGTCCTTCATATTTATAAGTGTGCAATAAGGAAGAAACCTTAAAAAGTCAACTTGTGGCGTAAAAGAATTGGGATCCCATGTGATCTCTTCCACCATCCGCTAGATGAGGGGCAAACCTATCCTTTCAACATGTGCATTTTTTTTTCTTCTAATGGTACGTACTCAAGTTTAAAACTCTCTTCAGCTACTTTGATAGACACGTATTCTAACATGGGTTCGTATTACTGCTACAACTTTTTTGGGACACACAACAATGAATGATTGAATGATGATATTCTGCACTACAAAAATCAAAATCATAAGTGTGTAACAATCCATTTTACATTGGGTATAACTTTGGATTTATACCCAATCACCTTTATAGAAGATTATCAAATTTAGAACGCCTTATTTGTGTAGAAACTTTGTCGTTAGAAAAGAAACCTGTGGGACTTGTACCACACGGGAAGGAAGGAGGATAAACTTAAACCTTCCTTACAAGGCTTTATTAAACATTTTAACTTATCAAAATGAACTGAGTAATGGGTCAAACCTTTTGGGTTGGATTGGGAGGTGGGTTAGCTAAATCATGCTTAGATTAAGCTTGAATTAATACATATTTAATGGTTAAAGATAAAGTTTTTTTTTTGACAATTTGAATTGTTTTTATATATTAATTCCAATATTATTTATTTACTAGTTAAAATAAAAACTCTATTAATTCGGTTATAAATTGTCTTAACAACTAATTTCGGTTTTTGACAGTTATTGGTCGTTCGGCCGTTAATAATTTGTCACTATATAAAGCCGAACAATTGATAGATTTGAGGGTTGATCAAATTTTGTCACTATCTTTCTTGAATTCAATTGTTGTATCCTCAATATAAACACATACCGAAACAGTTTTTGTCTATACGATATTGTTTGGCCCCGTAGATTTTATTGTTTGCAATCTTCAAGAATAAATAAGTATCACCGATTTTAATCCAAATATGTTATTATAATTTGCATATTTCTTTTGATGTTGTTATTTTCATTGATTGTGCTTCATCTTACAGTTTGTATAATGAAAATTGTTTGTGCAAAATGGCATATATTGCGTAGCCGTATAAACAAAGGGACTTTGAAAAGAGTACAAATTGTAGAAAGTAGAAACCTCTCCCTTTAAAAAAAATAATAATAAAAAATAAATAAAAATTAAAAAAATTAAAGTAGCACATTTACTTTTACGAGTTGGTTGTGGCTTAAGTCATGGATTTGGACGGTCCATTACTAAAAATACGGCAACATGCCAACATCCATCCCCCTCTCTTGTTACACGATCACAAGACAAATGAGTTACATTAGATATAATTAAGTCGTTAAACATGGTAACAATAATATATTTTGTTACAAGATTAAGAGTGCATGGATAAACAACACTTCGAACACAACCGTTATTGGTAAATTCATTAGTAAATGTGTTAAAAAAAAATTTCTATGTTAAATTTCCCTTTAGGGTTAGCTAGCTTTTATATTCCCCTTCTTGTTTTTTGGTTTCTTACTTTCATCAAGAACCTTGTAATTTCTCTCTTTCTATAATCATATGACTCAATTATCATATGTTTTTTTTACATAGTAAAAGAAAGTAAACCTAAGGAGAACAAAACAATGAGGAAAAGAAGCCAGAGTAAAGTGGTGCGTGCAATTTCTTGATAATATCATTAGTATGTTATAATGTTAAATAAGTGTTGAAGTGTACATCTTGGTCGGCATGAATTTTGAAGATTTTGTCATTTGTTATGGATTATGATAGACATTGTGTTCATGATTAAGTTGTAGATTACAATTTAACCACATCCATTTACTATAACTAGATCTTTACTGAATAAATATGAAATTACAATGCTAGATACAGAGTCTGATAATGATATCTATAAACGGGGTGGATAGATACAAGATTAGTCCCATGTTGACTAGAAGGGGAAACGAAATCATGTCCTTTCAACACATGTTTACATCCATTTGAACAACAAATGACAAATCTCACATGAAGATGGATAAAAACATTAGATGCTGTAAAAATTGGTCAGGTGGTAGAAGCTTGGACACAAAATAAACAATTGTACAAGATCCATAACCTAATCATGAACCCAAGATTTTGATCACTTTCGTGTTCTAAAATTGACCTGCAACGGAACTTCGAATTACTTTCGGTTATTTAGCGATTACAGGAAGGAAGATGACGAAAGAGCAAAAAGGAAGAAGGTGAGAGCGTAAACTAGAACTCCATGTTTCTAATGCTAATGCATGACTATTAGTGTTAAGATTTCCTGGGAGTTGGAAGGTAAGGGCAATATGGTTCATTTAGTTATTTTTTTTCAATTTTAATGATTATAGAACATAAAAAATGATTACAAATTATTAATAAGTATTAGAACAATGATTGGACAAACATGATATTTAGATTATAAGGGGTCTTTGTGATTACTTTTGAACATCAAAAGTCTTTTTTGTAGAAGGACTTTTTGTAAAAAAAAACTTTTTACAAAAGTAATTCTCTAAAATATGTTTGGATTAGTAAAAAATCAACAAAATGACTTTTAGTTTAACAACAAATAATCACAAAAATTAGGTTTTATGAATTTTTTAGAAATCTCTCCTATCATTTTCAAAAAAAAAAACTTTTCTATTATCCAAACACAAATCCCAAACATCCCTAAGCCAACTATATATGATATTTTTGACCGTTTATTAAAGTATATTTATTCTGTTTTACACCAAAAAAAATTGAAGGTGAATCCAGATAAATCCAGTTAGGGCCGGTTTCCAAAACACATTATCTACGATTCAGCTGTACGAGAGCAAAATCGTCAATGATGGATGGAATTCAGCGGCTATTACACCATCTCTCGCCGGCACCACTCCCCGGAAAATGTTCCACACTCGGCAGAACCTCTCCGTTTCATACACAAATTCCAGTTCTCCAATCCCAATACAAACCAATTGCAAGACCCGAAATTTCTCCGTCAAAATCCGCCATTAAAGTGCATTTCATGAAGAAGAACACAGGTCTGGGTCTCAGTTCGTTTTCAACCGGTCCTGCTCGGGCCGGTTGGTTTCTAGGCCTGGGGGAGAAGAAGAAGAACATTACAGATATACCGGAGATTGTCAAAGCCGGTGACCCGGTTCTTCACGAACCCGCCGGAGAAGTACGGCCTGAGGAAATCGGGTCGGAGCGTATCCAGAAGATTATTGATGACATGGTGAAGGGCATGAGGTCAGCACCTGGGGTTGGCCTTGCTGCTCCCCAAATCGGTATTCCCTTAAAAGTAATTATTTATTTATTTAAACCTTTTTTCTGAATAATATTAAATCCATAAATATACCTACGAAAATCAACATAATATACTATTATTTACTTTTTTTTTTGGCAAGTCATTGTTTAGGAATTATCTTATATGTTTTACAGTCTTTTATTTAACTGATTGAATTCCTTTTTTTATTTAAGATCATTGTGTTGGAGGATACTGAAGAATACATAGGGTATGCACCAAAGGAAGAAACCAAGGCACAAGACAGACAACCATTTGATCTTTTGGTAAGTATTTATTCTCCAACTTTTCCCTCATAAAATAACTAAAAATCTTGAAAATTTAGGTGATTATAAACCCAAATCTTCAAAAGAAAGGCAACAAATCCGCACTATTTTTTGAAGGCTGCTTGAGGTGAGATTTTATCCCTCGTTAAATAATCAACAATAACTGTTACTGATGCTGATACTGATACTGATACTGATATTTGGTACGTGCAGTGTTGATGGATTTAGGGGAATGGTGGAAAGGTTCCTGGAAGTAGAGGTCACGGGGTTGGACCGATATGGGCAGCCCATAAAGGTGGTTGCTTCAGGGTGGCAGGCTCGTATTTTACAACACGAATGTGATCATTTAGCAGGAATTTTATATGTTGACAAGATGATTAAGAAAACATTCAGAACTGTTGAGAATTTGCAGTTGCCTCTAGCTAATGGATGTCCTAAGCTTGGTGTTCGCTAGCATTATTATTATGGTTTACAGATATTTTGCCAAAATTTATTCAGATTATGTAGAGGCTTAATATATGAGTAATGAGTGAAAGACTTTAAAAGTAATTACTTGAGTACAATATAGTTTATTCTTTTTCATTATGATTCAGCCCATTTATGTGAAAATTGGTCAGTTTTGGTTATATTTTATAGCGAACGAGTCAAATGGGTAAAACTAGAAAGTTTGGTTAAAAAATAAAAGGGCTAAGTGCAGAAAATGGTAATGTACTTTCATATATTTGTGTGTTATAGCATCTTACTTTCATTTCTTTTTATTACACCATTGTACTTTCATTTTTTTATTAAGACATAGTACTTTGGTATACCTTTCTAATTATAACATTATAATTTTAGTTTTTTTTCTTATTACAGTAGTAAAAATTACTATCATATAATACACAAATGAATTGAAGTAGAGTCATTTTTCTTTTTTACCAAAAGGCTCTTAGACCAACAATATCATAAGGTCTATTCCTTCTTACGGGGCTTAAAAAAACAATAATAATAATATTTTTACACAAAATTACATAAAAGGTCCTTGTTGTATGGAGAAATAGGCACTTCTAGTCCAACTTCAGAAAAATGGACAAACTCGGTCCTTTTGTTTTGGCGATATTGCGGAAATGGTCTTTCCGACACACATCGTCAAAAGAATGCTATTTGTAAAATAACATTTTTACCCTTTTTCTTTCATATTTTTGTATTTTATTATTTATTCCCTAAACTGCAGGTACCATTTATGTAAAAGATTTAAAAAAAGTCTGATGAAGACCACATGACAAGCCCTCTTGGCATCGAAGCACCATTGTAAGGTCATCCGTTATACCTACCACTAACCACTATAGTGGTGGGTGCCACACCATCACCACACTCCTTACCACTAACCATGGAATACCTACCACTAAACACACCACTCCACTTCATTTTTTTTAATTAAATTCAAATCAAAAATACATAAAAATCATATAATCTTTTTTTAAAATACTAGTTTTCATTAATTTAAAATACCAAATTAGATTAATTAAAATAAAAAAATAAAAATAACATTAGAAATAAAAATTACATTAATTAAAATAAAAAAATAAAAATAACATTAACATTAAAAATAAAAAACCTAAAATTACCAAGCTTAACTAAAAAAACTATCCCTTATTCCTACGTCGGACTCGAACGGACTCCTTCATCGCGAGAAATAGGTCCAAATCTTCGCCTTTGAGGTCGTACGCTTTCATTTTCAAAATTTTCATATCGGTTTTTGTTTGAATCACTGATTATGTTTCTATCATTTTTTGTTTTACCCGACTCAACATCTCCGCCTTCGTTTCATGAACGTGCACATAACGATCAAAGTTCTCTCCAAATTGATCCATAACACTAGATCCCGAAGCCGTTGAAGCCGCTTTTTTTTGCTTTATTTCTTCCAACGGGCCGACGAAGAGGTTGCTCGTCTTCAAGATCGAGCGGTTCGTCGTTGATGTCGAAATGTGTTCGCATGTCCGATTGTTGAGACGTTGCATCGGGGTTTCTTGAACGCTTTGAACCGGAAGATTGTGAACTTCCTTCCGTTTGCTCTTTCCATTTCGGAGCATCTTTCAACTTTAGCCAAGGTTTCACACACAAAAAAGCTTTGTGGGTTGCTGTTGTTTTTTCAAATTGGTTCAAAGCCGCCTTGAAAACATCAAAATCATTTGACCTGTTTTTTCGTATGCAGTGACGGAGCTTGAACTTTTGATTTGGGGGGGCCGAAAGTATAATAAGTATGAAAATCGGAGAACAGGGGGGCCAAAGCTAAATTTTATAGCTTTTGGGCCTAATATGTAAAAATTTTAATACTTAAGGACTATTTGTGACAAAAAAACAGGGGGGGGGGGGGGGGGCACAGCCCCTCCTGGCCCCCATAAAGATCTGTCCATGTTCGTATGTTTAGGAGGTTGTTATAAATTCCTCCAAATTCGGTGCATTTGAGTCGAATATCGCGCCACTTGAAGCTAATTTAATCGGGATTTCGACTTTCACTTACCATTAACTCATAAAACATCGCGTAGACTTTCTCCTAAAAACAACCGAACGTTTGACTATCGCCTTCAATCGGGTATTGGGAAGCCGAAATCCATGCCTCGGCTAGCTTTTCTTTATCGTCTTTTGTCCATGGGACCCTTTCTTGGGTGGTGTTGGGTTGGGCCGGTGTTTTTCCTTTTTTCTTTTTAGGTTGAGGTGGTGGTGAAGGTTGAGTTTCCGAAACAAAATCCGACGAATGAGGGGGTTGTGATGGTTGTGGTTGGAATTATTGTTGTTGGAGTTGTTGGAATTGTTGGAAAGCTTGATATTGTTGAAGTTGTTGTTGTTGGAAGGTCGGGAAAGGTTGATATTGTTGTTGGAAAAGTGTTGTTTGTTGGATTGGGGAACCGGTTTGAAGCAAGTTGACAAAACCACCTTGAGGTGATTCCATGGTCGGGGAATTGGCGATGAGTTGTGTCTAACGCAAAGGCGTTATCGGGTTTGCGATTTCTAAAGTTTTTTTTTTGGGGGGGGGGGGGTGTTTTGGTTGGGATCCATTTTTGATTGATATGAAATTGTTGTGTGTGTATTGTGTATAGAGAAAGAAAAGAATAGTGTAAAAATTAAGTGTAAAAATATGGTATGTTTAGGTAAAAATATAAGTTGTTTAAATTTTTTTTTTTAAAAAAAGTTTGTTTAAAAAATTTAGCCGTTCAACGGCTAATTGCATTCCTCTTCTCCCATTCGTCGTTTTCGTTCGTTATCCGGAGCACGAGGCTCAACGAGCACGACCGACCACGAGATACCGGGGTGGTGTGCACGGACCACTATCGTGGTCACGTAGACCACGAACCGGCTCGTGGCCGGTATACCGGAAGGTCTAACATCACTCTCCAACCCGGTCCTTCTCCCCATGCTCAGCTACTTAAACCTTCACCTCCATATCTCCATCAGCGTCTCTCTCCCTTCAGTCATATCATTTACATCCTGTGAGCCTATCTGCACTCGCTTCTTTTTTAACACTCTATCGACATATCCTTTAGACCCCTTTTTCCTCCTCACACTCTTAATTTTTGCTCAACGTGTGGAATATTGGAATCCAGAAACCTACTACTAGACTACCGAAAAGAATTATGAAGTATATGGTAGCAGCGGCGATTGAGAAAAACAAAGATGATGGTGAAATCACAGCGATGATGAGGCTATGAAGGTAAAGTAACTAGATCACTAACAATGATGGTGAAGCGGAGTTTATACCTGAAGCAATGAAGCAACGATGGTGAAGAGAAACGAATGTACATTGGAGGGGATTAGTGACTATTAATATCCTGGATTCTCAATGTTTGATCTATAATTGTTAATATGCGATCTGTGATTCTTCATCTTTTATATTTGTGTAATAAACTGTTCATGAATCTAGAAAACACCATCGACTATCGGTTGCCAGACATTTCTTTGTTTTTTTTATTTGATTATTGAACATAGAAACGCCCCTTCGTATCTTTGTTTGTTTGTTTATCTTGCAGCTAGAAACGAAATTGTTCATCTGATTTATACAGATCGGGGTTTAAGTCGTAGATCATGTTTTGAGCTACCAAAACTGATTTTGTAACTTGATGAAAACAATTGTCTGGACAAAATAAACAGTTGTTTAGATGCTGAAATTGGTTTTCAACGTAGAGATCGGGAATGGAAGGTAATTGACAGGAAAAATGGATAACGACGTGTAGAAGTGTCATTGGCTGAGGAAGGCCAAAGTACTGAAAGTCAAGGTCTCAAGGAGATGTGGCTTGTTTGGGTAGTGATGAGTTTCTAGTTATGAATGTGTTCTTTACATAAATGATACATGTAGTTTAGAAACTTTTTTTGCAAAAAAAAAAAAAAAAAAAAAAAGTATGCAAAAGATAAAAAGGAAGAGTAAAATTGTCATTGTACAGAAATTTAATGGCATTTTTTTGACGCCTTGCTGTTAGGACCATTTCTGCAATAATTCCAAAATAAAAGGACTGAGTTTATTCATGTCTCTAAAGTTGGACCCCAAAATAAAAGGACCGAGTTTATTCATTTATCTAGAGTTGGACTAGAAGTGCCTATTTCCCATACCACAAGGACCAATTACGTAATTATGTATGCAGCGGAGATGTTTAGAGTGGAATCAGGGGTGTTTGGCTTATCTTTTGAGATGCCAAAAGTCATTTTAGGAAAAGATAAAAGGCAAAAGATGTTTGGTAAAAGCATTTTAAAAGCTACTTTTGGATTTTGGATATAAGGAAAACTGACTTTGTGGAAAAGTCATGAAAACCTGACTTTTTGCAACTTTTCCAAAAAAGACTTTTGGCCTCTCAAAAGATAAGCCAAACACCCGAGTTAAAAATTTGGAGGGGATTAGGTTAGGGATATATTATTACTATTACCATCGCGCCTGATCTAGAGACAAGGATAGGGATGAGCATTTGGACCGGGGAACCGGCCGGAACCGGTACCGGAACCGGAACCCCATTGAATCGGTCGGGTCGGGACCAGGACGATATTCTTGTGGATTTTTGGAACCGGTAGAACCGGCAAAAACCGGATTCGTATGTTGCTATTTCTCGATGACCGGTTCCAACATTGAAGACACGGTAGGAACTGGTAGAACCGGCGGTCCGGTTCGGTTCTTAATTTTGGTCGACTTCGGTTCTCGGGCCGGGTCCGGTTCGGGCCGGTTCCAGCCGGGTCGATTCCTTTGCTCATCCCTAGACAAGGAATTTTGAACATGACTCTTGTTCTTCAAAAAGCGATTGGAGGAGCAACGGTGACTTGCCTTCTCTTTGGTTCTTATTCTTATGGTGGTGCGTTTTCCACTTTTAGATTTCCAGGGTTTCACTTTTTACATAAATTTTAACCACTAACCTTTTTAAATAACATGAGAAAACAACTTCAATCTAGGATTATGCATAAAGCTATAACTTCTTATTTAGGAATGACAGGGTGTTTGTTGAGAAAAATAATTAAAGAAGAATTTTTAAAAAATAATGAGAGTGACGTTGGGTCATCAGTACATGAACTTTTATCTCAATAGTCATTCACAATTCAGTATTTTGTGTACATAGTTGATCAAGTTAGTAGTTCATTGAAACGAAAGTTTGAACAATACAAACAATATGAAAACATTTTTGGTTTCTTATTCACAACAGAAAAGTTGACATCACTGAATATTAGTGAGTTAAAGACAAGTTGAAAAAATATTGAAAAGAGGTTGCCAAATTGTCACATCTCAAACATCGATGCTGATGATTTATCCAAAGAACTAGAATTGTTACAAAAAGATTTACCAATTGAAAAATAATACAGTTAATACAATACTAAATTTCTTAAAAATGATAAACAATTATCTAGTTTCTTGTCTAACATACACAATATTGTTGCCTGTTTCCATTACCATTGTATCAACACAAAAAAAGGTTTTCAAAACTAAAGCTTTTAAAATTTTATTTGCGTTTGACCATGTCTCAAGAGAGATTAAACATTTTGACTTTAATTTCAGTTGAAAATGAATTTCTTCATAATACTGATTGGGAAAGTGCAATGGATGAATTTTCTTCTAAAAATGCTAGAAAATCAATGTTTAGAAAATAATAATTCAATTTATATTTTATTTTTTGAAGTTGTCTGTAACAACTACAACTTATTACTAATGAGTGAAGAAATGATGTTGTGGTAGTGAATTTACTAGATGTTTGTTAACAAATTTAAAATTTGAATTTAAGGGTAGCAAAATTACTAAATAATATTTTACAAAAAAAATTATGGGGCCTCATTTTCATTTTCGTACAAAGTCTCCGAAATGTTAGAGTCGGGCTTGAAACCAGACACTAAATTTGCAATTTACTCTTATATTTTCCTCAAACTAAAAAATTAGCATTTAATAATTACTATCTTTAATTATTTATGTTTAACAATCTTTTATTTAATTAATTGAATTTTTTTATTCAGATCATTGCGTTGGAGGACACTGAAGAATGCATAGGGATAGGGTATGCACCAAAGGAAGACACCAAGGCGTGGGATAGACAACCTTTTGATCTTTTGGCAAGTGCTTATGCTAATCCCCATTTTCACCATGAACCAACTATCCTTTCTTTTCCCGCATAAAATCTTCACTAGCTTCTGGAAAATTTAGGTGATTATAAACCCAAATCTTCAGAAGAAGAGCAACAAATCCGCACATTTTTTTTAAGGCTGCTTGAGGTGACCTTTTATCCATATTTAAAAAAGCAATAAAGATCGATTGTTGTTACTGTTATTATTACCATCGATAGAAATGTTCTATGATTTGTTTTGTGCAGTGTTGATGGATATGGGGGAATGGTGGAAAGGTTCCTAGAAGTAGAAGGAACTTTAGATGTTGACAAGATGGTTAAAAAAACATTTAGAACTGTTAAAAATTTGCATTTGCCTCTACCAAATGGTTGTCCTAAGCTTGTCGTTGTTCCTGAGCATTTTCCAAAAATTATTGATTATATTGTTTGAGTTAAGACTTTATCAGTCATTACTTGAGTACAAAATAGTTTATTCTTCTTCATTAGGGTTTAATGCAAGATCAAGAAACTACCCAATTATAGATGTCATCGAAATAATAAATAATTTTCCACCCTATAATCAATAGGGTTATTCACACTACAATATCCTAATGATTTTTTTTATTGCAATGCTATAATTGAATAGATTATTCAAAATACAACGCCTATACACGAAAAAGATTAACACTACAATCTAGTAATAGACAGAGACAAAGATAGGGTGTTTTAATAAAATAAAATAAATAAAAATATGTTGTTAATTTTGCATTTGGCCTTTTTCGTTATGATTCAGCCCAATGTGGAAATGTGTTCATGAACATAAATCCACATGTTGCGTAAATTCACATGACTACATAGTACATACAACGACCGGAAGATTTTACTCCAATTACGTTTAAAAAAAAAGGTTCATTTTGGGTTACTTTATATTGATAACTAGTGAAATGAGTATAATTAAAAAGTTTAGTTAAAAAATAAACATTTCAAAAAAGGTTTAAAAGGTTCCCCAAAAGTACACTTAAAAAGACAAAAAAAAAAAAAGTGATCTATTTTGATTCATCTTAAAATTACCCGGTTTGACATGTTATCCAACCTGCCAACTGACACACCAACACAAAGGCACACATTTTTTTTTACCAATTATAAATTTTTTGCATAAATATAATTAATTAATACATTATAGCATTATTGATTCTATGGGTTGAAGACTAGGGATGTATGAAACAATATGTTTAATGAAGGTTGCTGAATTTGAGTAGTAGCAAAGAGGAGGGTAGATAGTCCCTGAAGTTGTCCCTGTGGCTTCCCAACAAAAAGAGGTGGTGGTGACATCATCAAAAGATGATACAAGATAAACATCTTCCAAAAATAGCCCTTCACAAGGGGCAACATCACTACATGCAAATCTTATGGCTTCTTTAGTTGCTGAAGTTCCTCTTATATTCACATATGATATATTCTCCACATTAATACCACAAGTCTACAATATTACACAAAATGTTGATTTAGTTTTAGATATCCATGATTGCATTTAGCTCCAAAGTCCAACCACTTAATATGATAAGACATGTTGTACCTTGTTTGGACATGGTGTGTTTGAATCACAGTAATATTGATCGATTATGATTGGATTTGATACATTTTGCATCCAAATATCATCAAATTTAACATTTTTTACAAAACCACTTCCACCCTGATGAATGAAAACTTCACATAATCCATTAACTCAACATAAAATTATCATATCAAAAAGCAAGTTAACATCATCAAGAATCAAAGTTACCTGCCATGTTTTGATCCTGACTCCATTTTCAGTGTTTGACAAAATTGCCCCTCGAACACTCACATCATATACTTGATCACATGTGCCTGACTTTCCCAAGCTCCCAATACTTCCAAATTTAAATATCATAAAATTCATTTTTTTATACACTCTTATAAAAAGTTTATAAAAAAAGTCTTTTTATTTATTTATTTACCTTATTCCATGGCCTGGACCACAGAAAATCCTCCTCACATCAATTTTTGAGGAATTACTGACTATAGATATGCAGTCATCACCTGGATCATTCAGTAAAAAGTAAAAACCCTAATTTTATACAAAATTTACAAACTTAACATTCTGGAATTGTGATTCTGATAAAGTGATAACTAACCTGTTCTAATGACACTGTCTTTGACTTCAACATTAGTGGATGAACTTATGTGAATACCATCTGTATTAGGGCTCCATGAAGGAGCAAAAAGACTCACATGTGACACTGAAACCCTGTCACAATTCGTGAATGCCATTTGCATTTGTTGACCATTTCTAATAATCAGATTCTTCACTACCAAATTGTTGCATTTGTGAAAGGTTATAGCCTGCGATATGGTAATTTTAATTTCCATGAATGTGTAAAATCACATAATTTTTTATTCTCTTTTGGATATAGATTCAATTCTCCATTAGTACTAACCGTTGGAGCATGTCTGCAAGGCTGGAAAAAAAGGAAAAAAGAAGAGAGAAATTAGATTGTGTTTATATGATACAGATAGAAGAAAGAAAGATGTTGAATTTGAGGTCATATATATAGAACAATAAATACGTTTTTTGGGTTGATTTTGCAAGAACTAGCCCACCATTCCTGCCCCATGCCATTAATGGTTCCTCCCCCTTCTACTGTGAGGTGATCCACGCCATGGAAGTATATCCATTTATGTGTGTCGTTGCCATTCCAGACATCGGGATTACTTGGCGCAACAATGGAACCGAAGATCTATGAAGATATGAAACAGTGATTTAATTGAAAAGATGGTGATGAGATTGAAGAATATTGTATTGATCGATTGATATTTTTCATACCATCAAGGTAATTTTCGAGTGGCAAGAACCGGCGAGATTGATTGGTCGAAGAAGATAAGAACTTTCATCAGGGATTATGATTCTTGATTCTATCTTTGAAGAACATGCCTTGTTCCAAACATCTGCAAAAGCCTGAAGTCCAAACTCTCATTTAATCAGAAACGCCTAATGTGTTGTTCGTGAGACCTTATGACTCCATGTAACATTTGAAAAACCCCTCTTTGGCATTTCTACAAACACCTGGTGAACTAAAGAACAACTATTGATGTAAGCTTAATCACCTCACCTGTGTATCATCTTCAATTCCATCCCCTTTTGCTCCATAATCCTTAACATTCAGAACAATTTTTGATTCGAAAATCTTGCTTAAAGCTCCGAATTGTGGGAGCTGAATCTGATGTAGTAAAGAATCAAAAACTCGTGCATTTGCGAAATTCGAAAAGAGAAATACCGAGTAAATGATGAGACTAACAAACTTATGAGCTGAAGCATACAAAAATCCTGTTTCGCTCATCTCTCCACAGTCAGATTACAGACAAATTATATTGAAAAATTCACAGGGTTTTCATATCATAAATTTTACTCAGCTTTTGGCATTTTCATAATGTTAAAGCAGAAAACATGTTCTACTTTTTGTAATTTATAATAACAGAAACATCATTTCCTTGTTCTTTTCTATCTTCTTTCTCTCTAATTTCACAAAAGAATCATGATGGGTGAAGCAAGCTTGAACCTTGAGGACAGTAGATGATATTCTCTTTCTCTCCCCTTTGATAGTTTCTCTATTACCCTTTGACTCCTTCGGCTTTCACAAATTGCTCCAAAGCTAGTTCGATTGAACCCAAATTTTCAATCATTTATAAAAATATTTAATACACAAATATACAATATATAATTATTATATTATTAGTTTTTTTTTGACATGGAGATGAAGTGTGATTTAATTATTTTGTCCGTTGATTATAGGGAATGATTCGGTATTTTTATATTCATATAATTATTATATTATTATTGTTGTTTTGACATGGAGATGAAGTGATATTATTATCTTTATGTTTTTAGAGATATTTATTGACCTTAGGTTTGATATAATATTGTTTTAAAATCTCGCTTACGGAATCAAAGTAATGCAAAATAATATTCATCTTTTATTAGAACAGATATAAAAAATAAAACCTAAAAATTTAAAACAAAATTGAGTTTTTTTTGTTATAATATCATACATATACGTTCAACTAATAAATATACATTATCGTCTTTGACCATCGATCGTTTGAATTCCGAAACCTACGATTCGTTCATTGATATTTAGAAGAATATGTTTTTTATAATTATTTAACGGTATATTTATAAAAATTTTAAAAAACTTCTGAAAGCTGAAAAACTAGCTAATAAAAAAAATAACGTTTTGTAAAAAACTAGTTGAAATATATAAAATGACGTAAAAACATTTAGGGTAATAAGTTTTCTATAATTAATTAAGGTATATGTTGAATGTTTTTAAAAAACTTCTGAAAAGCTAGTCTAAAGCTACGCCACAATTAGTTAATAAACTAGTTTATTTTTCAAATTTTTAAGTTGTCATATTTGGCAATTAAAAAGATAATTTATAAGCTAACTTTTTGAAAATCTACTTAAAGTAGTATCGTAGGAACTTTTAAAAAAAATTTAAATATACCCTTAATCAATTATAAAAAAATATATTCTTCCATATGTCTTTTTTTGTCATTTTATATATTGCAGCTAGCTTATCAGCTAGTAGCTAGTTTTTCTGCTAATATGTCAAACATAGCTTAAGTAGCTTTTTAAAAAGCTAGCTTATAAGTTATTTTTTGTTTGCCAAACAAGACAACTTAAAAAAACTCGAAAAATAAGCTAGTTGTGGCAAGTCAAACACAACGTAAACAGTTTTTTAAAAAGTTAGCTTATAAGCTACTTTTTTGCTTGACAAACATGACAATATAAAAAATCGACAAAATTGCAAAAAATGGTTCATATGGCTAGTCGAAAATCGCCACTTTGGTTCAAAAAGTTTTGGACTAGCACTACCGGTCCAAAACTTTGATTTTGTTGCGATTTTGGTTCAATTTCTAACATCCCAAAAATCACAATGAATTTTAACTTTTCAAAAACAACTCAAAACCATAATTGTTTACAAAATCATTGTTTCAAAAATGTATTTCAGTAATCAGAGTATCCCAAAATCTAAATAACATAAAACCAAAAGATGTGCACAATCACACATTCGTCTTGACACGGTCATCTGAAGTACCTGAAACAATAAACTGAAACTGTAAGCCAAAGCTTAGTGAGTTCCCCCAAAATACCACTACACAACATATAATCAAGCACACATCGGGTCTACAACCTCCTGGTTGGATTACCCCTGGTCCATAACCTTACAGTTGGAATGCCCTGGCCCACAACCTTACGGTTGGAATGCCCCGGCCCACAACCTTTCGGTTGGCTTGCCCAATACATCACAGATCCACAACTTCCTGGTTGGATTACTCCCGGCCCACAACCTCCTGGTTGGAATGCTCCGGTCTGTTGACTGACAACACAAAGCAACACATTCTCAGCCCACATACTATGTCAACATATACATAACAATTAACATAGATCTAGTAACAAATAATCATATAACCAATCAACAACAGATAGATCTACAGATCACTACCGCATAACAACATCCTATATACCAGGATACATAAACTAATGGGCCGACATTGGTGCCTTCGACCCACAAGAACAGTGAGGAAAACTCACTTATCAGTCCGAACAAGTAGCTGAGTAGGTCTCTGCTCCGAATATCAACTCTACTAGTCACCTATTTTATCAAATAGCGACTAATCTCAAATACAGCTCAAAATACCCAAAATACCTTTAGGTCAAACTTGGTCAAATTCTGGTCAAAGTCAAAAAGTCAAACCTGGTCAACACAGCTGAGTACGCCCAACGTACATGAGTATTGACCAAAATACGGGCTGGTTGATTTAGTAAGCCCGGCGTACCTGGGTTACGCCCAACGTACGTTGCCTTCACTCAAACTTTCCATTAAGAGCTTATTCTTTAAGCTCTTTTGTCCAAATTCCAGATCTAGTCATAAACTAACGTCCTTACCCATAAAGTTTACAACTTTATGGTCTTGCATGGCCATTAAGTGCCCAAACACAAAAACCCTAACTACTTAACCCATTAAGACCTTGTAACTCATGCATGGAAGGAATCTAACAATCAAGATTACATTTTTATGCTTCAGATGCTTCAAAACGTCTGAAAGGACAACTTATATGGATTAAAGTAACTCACACTCATAATACCAAGCTTATGGGACCAAAAGAACACCATTTCATAACTAAACAAGATCTAAACAACTCTTAATCAAGTTTAGAGCTTTTTACCTCCAAATGATGTTGCTATTCTGGATCCAAAGAGTCTCATTCCTTCAAGATGATCTTCTCTTCTTCCTCTCTCCTTCAAGGTTACTAAAACACACACAAAGTGCTCAAGAATGCTCTAAAATGGATTAGGGTTTGCTTGAGGACGAAAGTGGTGTAACACCCATAAAAATCATGCCAAGTTTAAACTTTTAAAAACATTTCAAAACCATTAACCATTAAAAAACTTGTTTTCAAAATGTATCATATCAGAGTGTCCCAGAAATAAAGTCATAAAAAGTGAGGAGCTGTACGATCACGCCTTTGCCTTGCCGCGATCCCCTGATGTACCTGAAACAATAAACTGAAACTGTAAGCCCGGGAGCTTAGTGAGTTCCCCCAAAATATCCATACCCACAACAATACACATATAATCATAAACAACATACTATGGGTCCAGTCAACCATCGAGTTGGAATACCCCAGGCCCTCAACCATCCGGTTGGAATGCCAACATACTATGGGTCCAATCATCCTCGGGATGGAATACCCCTGGCCCACAACCAACAGGTTGGAATGCCCACATACTATGAGTCTAATCATCCTCGGGATGGAATACTCACGGCCCACAACCAACAGGTTGGAATGCCCAGGTCTATTGGCTTCCGCACAAAGCAGGTAAGCCTCACCACCAAACAAACATGTGCGCATATATATCAGATAATCACATAATAGTCTATAGACAACATGTGATCTAACAGATCATACCAAACAACACGTAATACCATCCTATCTACCAGGATACCGATCTAACAGATCATACTAGCATAACATATCCATATAACAATCCAAAGGGCCGGCCTTGGTGCCTTAGACCCTTGAGTATAATGAGGATAACTCACCTCTCAACTGTCGACTCGAAAGATAAGCTCAAACTCTCGGATCACCGCCACAAACTCCACTACCTATATTTACCATGGAACCATATTCGTAAATTTCCAATTTCCCAAAATGTCCCAGAAGTCAATTAGTCAACCCTTGGTCAAAGTCAAAGTCAACGGTCAAGGTCAACAATCCATGTTGACCCGACTCGTTGAGTGCAGTCACTAACTCGTCGAGTCCTTTCAGAACTCGAGTAGTCGTGAAATCCCCCCACTGACTCGTTGAGTTTCCCTGCAACTCGCCGAGTTCACGCGTGTTCAAAAGTCGAGAAAACCCTAGTTGACTCGCCGAGTCACCAAACTGACTCGCCGAGTCCATGCAGAAGTCCTTGCACGACAATCTTCATCGGACTCGCCGAGTTGACCAAGCAACTCGCCGAGTCCCTTCAGTCATTTATCCATTCATATGCTTTTTAAGCCATTTTAAGGTCCCATATTGCATATCAAGCTTCCCAAGGCATGTTTATCACATAAAGTTGCAAACTTTACGTGCATGCAAGGCTCTAAAGGCTTAGAATGTCAAATCCAAACTTGTAATGGAGTTTTACACCTAAAGAGAGGTTTACACTTGCTAAAGCTGGAAACTTTATGGACTTAGAGACCAAAGAGAGTTCAGATCTGAAGTTGCAACTTCAGATCTTAGCTCATACCCAAGAATAGCTTCCTAACATGCTAGAAAAGCCCTAATCTTTAACCAAATGAGATCTAGAAGGAAATGAGGTCAAGGTAACAACTTGATACCTTCAAATGATACTACACTGAGGCAGACTTCAGATCCACACACGTTCCTTGCTGCTAGCTACTTGATCTTCAATCTCCTCTTACTAAGATCCACCTTCCAAAGCTTAAAACATACAAGAATGGAGCACACACACGGATTAGGGTTTGTTGGACTCTCAAGAGGCTGTAAGGGAGGCTAATAAGCCTATTCGTACTTCCCACAAGTGCGACTTGGCTGTCCCCCAGTCCTGGTATCAACGGTCTTAGACCGCTTCGGCGCTGACTGTGACTGTGCCGGGGCCTGTCGCTGCTCCCTCAAATGCAGCTCAATCTCCAACTCGCGCCGCCTAGCGGCCTCCTGTAAGTCCAACAGTGTATCACATCGTTGAGTAGTAACAAACTGACGGATGTCAGTATTGAGCATGCTCAGATAACGTGTCATCTGATCCTGCTCCGTGGCAAACTCCAGGCAAGACATCGCCCTCTCAGTAAACACGCGCGTGATCTCCGTCACCGACTCAGTATCCTGTTTCATGTCTAGGAACTCCTGTGACAACCGCTCGCGCTTGAACCGAGGAATGTAGTGAGTGCGGAACATATCCCTGAACTGCTCCCGCGTAACAACAGCTCTCTGGTCATCCGTATATGACCCAGTCACCAGCCTCCACCAGTCCTTTTCCCCAGTTCGTAACAAGTTCAGGGCACACCTGACCTTCTGGTCAGTAGGACATGAACACGTGAAGAAACATCCCTCCACGTCAGACAGCCACCTCATGGCTACGATAGGATCCTGAGTACCATCGAAAGTCGGGGGCTTCGTGTTATCGAAGTCCCGGTACTGAAAAACTCGGCCAACTCCTCCCCCTTCCGCTGTTACAGCCGCGGTAACTGCAGCGGCAACCGTCTCATCAAGGGCTGCGTATCTCTCATCGAAGTACTCCATCATAGCAGACTTGACAGTCCCAAACAACTCCAGAATCTGACCCCGAACAATCCCGACCACCTCCTCGCGGATGATCTCCCTGACACGATCCTCTGTCAACACTGGCCCTTCCTGGCCGATAATCTCAGGCGCTGTCGGGGCCTCCTGATCGCCCTGCCCTGATCCCGATCCGGATCCAGTCACAAAACGCCTCGTAACCACCATACTGAAAATATAACAGGAATATATCAGACAATCCACATCAATAACTGGGAACCAACTCCCGACCATACCCTAGGGGTTGTGACTTCCTTGCTACGCGTATGGGTCCTGTGCTTTCAGTAGTACGGGCCCATACTACCTTCCACACCTACCCATATTTGTCTCAAGTATCACCACACCACCCTAACAATATACATACACAGGGTGGTCGCTCAGCCTCACTCCTAGAGGAAGGCCACTGTCTCACAACTGACCTACCGTCCTCACACAAACCACCCATCCATGAAACTTCCACCAACCCTGCAGAACTAGTGTATGCTAGCCATACATAACGTTGGACCCTATAGACTTTCGAATATCTGATCCTACCCTAAGCCCCCAATCAAACAAGAACAGAACATAAGGCCAAACCAAACATGTTGGATATAGTGTCTAAGTCCATAACTATAGTTGGTATGTACTTGACCCGACCCGGCATGGTCCATTTGGGTTGCACTTCACCCGAACAATTTATGGATAATCGTTTGAGAATAGTATAAGTTATGATTTATTAATATATATATTATAAGTCCTAATATATTAATATAAAATCATATTATTTAATTAGTATTGATCTATAATTAATCTAGAATTAATTTAGAGATCAAAAGTATGACTAATTAAATATGGGCTCTTGTATTTATATAGTGTGGGCTAATGCTTATTTGGAATGGGCTAGGCTTGCATGGAAAGTCCATGGATACTCCATGGAGCTTTAACCCATGGATCTCATGGAAATGAAAAGACATGGGTATTAGGGTTTACATGGATGTAACCCTAATCCACCACACTATATAAAGGAGGCTTTGGTTCTTGAAATGACACGAGTTGTGGTGAGTAAAGTAAGAGGGCCGATTTCAAGAAGGTGATTACTATTCTCTCAAAGTTCCAAGTTTGTGGTGATTTGTGATTTCCATTTGAGGCATCCACACTATTGGTGCTAGGCTCTAAAACTCCAAGCAATCAACTACAACTACAAGGTAAGTAATTCTACTAACTTTATTTGATTCAAGTTCCCCATGCCATGCTAGATAGGATAAGAACCTTAGAAAAATAATTATTTGCATGTATCATAGTCAAAAATAGATCCAAGGTTTCTAGGGTTGCATGTACACCATAGGAGTGTTAGAATGCTCAAAACCCACAGAAATCCTTTGGTTACATCTTCTACAGACCCAGTGATAATGTGGTCTTTGTAGCAAGAAGAGGATTCTTTCGAGAGAGAGAATTCATGAGCCAAGGAGACAGTGGGAGGCAAATTGACCTTGAGGAAATTCAAGAGTCAAGTGGTGAAGGAACCTCAAACACTAGCCCTCAACCTGAAGAGGAAACTCCTGTTGAGCCGACTGAAGAATCTATACCTCTGAGGCGTTCCACCAGAGTTAGGAATGCACCTGAGCATTATTATGGTTTTCATATTACTTCAGAAGGTGAGACACTTATCAGTGATAACACACTGGTAAATCTGGATGAGCCTAACAGCTACACGGAAGCCATGGCAGGCCCTGAGGCTGCTAAATGGAAAGAGGCTATGGATAGCGAGATACAGTCCATGTATGACAATAAAGTTTGGAACTTGGTTGACAATGTACCTGATCGTAAGATAGTTGGGTGCAAATGGATCTTCAAGAAGAAGACCGACATGGATGGTAATGTACACACTTATAAGGCACGACTGGTTGCAAAGGATTATTCTCAAACTCCGGGAGTTGATTATGATGAGACCTTTTCACCAGTGGCCAAGATTAAGTCTATTAGGGTTCTGTTAGCCATTGCTGCATTTCATGATTATGAAATATGGCAAATGGATGTCAAAACCGCTTCCCTTAATGGAAAGTTGGCTGAAGATGTTTACATGGTTCAGCCAGAGGGTTTTGTCAGTACAGAGTACCCCAGTAGAGTGTGTAAGCTCGAGAAATCCATTTATGGATTAAAACAGGCACCTCGCAGATGGAATCTTTGCTTTGATGAGAAAGTCAAAGAATTTGGCTTTTCAAGGAGTGAAGATGAATCTTGTGTCTATATCAAGGCTAGTGGGAGTATAGTCGGCTTTTTGGTACTGTATGTGGATGACATACTACTCATAGGAAATGACATCCCAACCCTGCAGGAAGTAAAGTCCTGGCTTGGGAAGTGTTTCGCTATGAAGGACCTTGGAGAAGCTGCCTATATCCTAGGGATAAGGATTTTGAGAAACAGGAGTAAAAGACTAATTGGACTTAGTCAAAGCACCTATGTGGACAAAGTGTTGAAAAGGTTCAACATGCATAACTCCAAGAAAGGAGAGTTACCCATCCAGAGTAACGCCAGATTGAGTAAGACACAAAGCCCTAGTACTGAGGCTGAGATAGCATAAATGAGTCGAATACCTTATGCTTCAGCTGTAGGATCGATCATGTATGCTATGACGTGTACTCGACCTGATGTAGCCTTTGCTTTGAGCATGGTTAGCAGGTATCAGGGGAACCCTGGCAAGGCACACTGGACTGCGGTAAAGAATATCCTCAAGTACCTACGGAGGACTAAGGACTGGGTCCTTACCCTCGGTGGCAGTGAGGACTTGAGAGTTGTAGGGTACAATGATGCTAGCTTTCAGACTGACAGGGATAATTTTCGCTCTCAGTCGGGCTGGGTCTTTACTCTAAACGGAGGGGCAATTACTTGGAAAAAGTTCCAAGCAGGAGACAATGGCTGATTCCACTTGTGAATCAGAGTATATAGCAGCAAGCGAGGCAGCAAAGGAGGCTATATGGCTAAAGAACTTCATCGGAGACCTTGGAGTTGTACCAGCTATAAAGGAGCCAATGGAGATTTTCTGTGACAACAATAGTGCGGTTGCCTTAGCCAAGGAACCAAGAGATCATGGGAGATCCAGACACATTGACAGAAAATATCACTTCATCAGACATCGAATAGAAGAAGGAATCCTCGTGGCAAAGAGGGTATCATCGGATGAGAACCTAGCAGATCCCCTCACGAAGGGACTGACTCGGGCTAAGCATCTCCAGCATGCTCGGAGCATAGGGCTGAAGGATGATATTAGTTTTAGTAGTTAGATAATCTTGAAATTTATAAAATGTAATTGACATTTGATGATAAATAAAAGCTGTTATTTATGAGCAAAGTGTTGCTATCTCTTGTCAATCGTTTACTATTATTTCTTTTTGCATGTTTTGACTTCCAGAATAATTATGTTATGGTTTATATCATATTATTCAAACTCTCTACAGTCGGTCATATGTTGGAAGTAGATATGAATCAAGACTGTCATGGGTTGGCTTGTAGAGGTCTAAGATGTTAGACAAAGCGGGGCTACAACACTCATGAGTGCTCATAAGTTCTGAGTATTGGATTCAACCCACGCTCACTTGTATCACTTCATGGAATTTATCTCGAGTGATCGTGAGACGGTAATATCATATAAGTCTTCAAACCTAGAGATATGATTTGTTGCCTATGAGTTGGTTATGCATTGATTGCACGAAAACGCATTGGTAACTCGATGTTATAAACCGTGCTTTTGTGTGTAATTCAACAAGTAGTAGAGCAAACATATGAGTCGAAATTTATCTGTTCCTTCTAGGATTAGAAGTGCTATATGGGCCCCTCGATGATTTTGTTTTGACCTATGTACCGGGCCCGGTCAGAACTAAATTGATGTGTTCAGTTAAGTTCTATGTCAAACAAATCGGAAATCGGGAAACAAATGCTGGACAATAAGCAAGACCATGTTCCATGTATTTGTCCGGCTGATATCTAGAACAGAGGATTATATGATCACTTATCTAAAATGGCGCTTCATAGTTCAACAGAGTTTAAAGAGCTACGATTGCTGATCGGTTCCTGAAGTCATAGTTGCAACTATAGTTATTAGACTTATCCAAGTGGGAGACTGTTGGATATAGTGTCTAAGTCCATAACTATATTTGGTATGTACTTGACCCGACCCGGCATGGTCCATTTGGGTTGCACTTCACCCGAACAATTTATGGATAATCATTTGAGAATAGTATAAGTTATGATTTATTAATATATTATAAGTCCTAATATATTAATATAAAATCATATTATTTAATTAGTATTGATCTATAATTAATCTAGAATTAATTTAGAGATCAAAAGTATGACTAATTAAATATGGGCTCTTGTATTTATATAGTGTGGGCTAATGCTTATTTGGAATGGGCTAGGCTTGCATGGAAAGTCCATGGATACTCCATGGAGCTTTAACCCATGGATCTCATGGAAATGAAAAGACATGGGTATTAGGGTTTACATGGATGTAACCCTAATCCACCACACTATATAAAGGAGGCTTTGGTTCTTGAAATGACACGAGTTGTGGTGAGTAAAGTAAGAGGGCCGATTTCAAGAAGGTGATTACTATTCTCTCAAAGTTCCAAGTTTGTGGTGCTTTGTGATTTCCATTTGAGGCATCCACACTATTGGTGCTAGGCTCTAAAACTCCAAGCAATCAACTACAACTACAAGGTAAGTAATTCTACTAACTTTATTTGATTCAAGTTCCCCATGCCATGCTAGATAGGATAAGAACCTTGGAAAAATAATTATTTGCATGTATCATAGTCAAACATAGATCCAAGGTTTCTAGGGTTGCATGTACACCATAGGAGTGTTAGAATGCTCAAACCCCATCAAAACATTCTCAGGCTATAAGATCTTAATTATGTACAGCCGTGATGCATACACAAGTAACTACAGTAATGATGTCAATCTCACATAAGGAAAACCCTAAGCTAACAGGCATTATGTAATCAGGCAATTCTATCATGCAATTCATGAAGATCCCTAGCCTAGTACTAGCATGTTGTTCTAACATATCACAATATCAAATAACTGCATGGTATTTTGGGGTCTACTTACTGGCTCCGGCTGATCGTACACCTTGCATCCTCCTTTACTCAATTTGAAAACCATTTTAAAATTATTTTGAAAATCTTTCCTTGATTTGAGACTGGATTCACACGAATGCTCCTCCAATTCACTCAAACCAATGCTCTGATACCAACTTGTAACACCCATAAAAATCATGCCAAGTTTAAACTTTTAAAAACATTTCAAAACCATTAACCATTACAAAACTTGTTTTCAAAATGTATCATATCAGAGTGTCCCAGAAATAAAGTCATAAAAAGTGAGGAGCTGTACGATCACGCCTTTGCCTTGCCGCGATCCCCTGATGTACTTGAAACAATAAACTGAAACTGTAAGCCCGAGAGCTTAGTGAGTTCCCCCAAAATATCCATACCCACAACAATACACATATAATCATAAACAACATACTATGGGTCCAGTCAACCATCGGGTTGGAATACCCCAGGCCCTCAACCATCCGGTTGGAATGCCAACATACTATTGGTCCAATCATCCTCGGGATGGAATACCCATGGCCCACAACCAACAGGTTGGAATGCCCACATACTATGAGTCCAATCATCCTCGGGATGGAATACTCACGGCCCACAACCAACAGGTTAGAATGCCCAGGTCTATTGGATTCCGCACAAAGCAGGTGTAACATCCCAAATTTCGAGTCCAAAAATTGCATTTTAATTAACGGATTATAAAACATTCATAAGAAAACTGCGTAATAATATATCATTTTGTGAATCAATGTATCATGTCTGAAAACCCAAAACATATAATAGCAACATGTCAGAGTACAATCCCAGAATATCTCAAGTGCGGAAATCAATGCGTGTGTGTATGATGTGCCGCTACCGCGCCAGCTCTTTCCCCTTCACTGAAGAGGTACCTGAAACCAAAACTGTAAACTGTAAGCACGAAGCTTAGTAAGTTCTCCCATCGTACCACACTTATACAATACATACTGTCAGGCAGTTCTGGGGTGCCTAACTACCCAGGTCAAGCCATTCTGGGGTGCTTGACTTACCCAGGTCAAGCCATTCTGGGGTGCTTGACTTACCCGTCGGTCTATTTCACCCGACTATCGGGGACTATTTCACCCCCTACCACTACCACATAACATACATATACTGCCATGCAATTCTGGGGTGCCTGACTACCCAGGTCAAGCCATTCTGGGGTGCTTGACTTACCCGTCGGTCCTTACGACCGACATCCGAGGACTATTTCACCTCCTACTACTACCACATAATATCATAGCATGAACATACTGTCAGGCAATACTGGGGTGCCCGACCTACCCTTCGGTCCTAACGACCGAACTTGGGAACTATTCTCCCCCTACTAACACTATCACATATAACACATAACATATCATGCTAGCATATAAACATATCAGGTAGCAGCAACCCTAGATGAATGTCACAAAGACAATCATCTAACATACAACTCCTACTGGTGGGCCGGCATTGTGGTCGTAGACCCACCGCTACTGAAAGGTAACTCACCTTAAACGAGTAGCTGCTGATAATCTGTGCGGGGAATCTCTGACTGCTGCTGCTCTGGAAATCCTCCGGCTATAATCCCCACAAAACACTTAATCAGAATCTGATATCTACCCTTAGGGTAAAATGACTATTTTACCACAGACCAAGTCCAAGTCAAAGTCAAAGTCAACTTCCAGTTGACCCGACTCGCCGAGTTGGGTCGTCAACTCGTCGAGTCCCTATTTCTTTAACTGTTCTCATCCACGTCCCTACTCGTCGAGTTTAGCAACGACTCGACGAGTTCTCCTTCTAACACAACCTCGGATGAACCTTCTTCCGACTCGCTGAGCGGTATGAACACTCGTCGAGTCCATCTTCATCCTAAGAACAAGTCCTGTCCTCGATTCGCCGAGTTGTATGAACAACTCGTCGAGTTCATCTTCAAGAGTTGGAAGATTGCCTTGGACTCGCTGAGTCTGCTCGTGCACTCGTCGAGTCCTATGAACGACTCGCCGAGTCGATGTAGTCCAAGTCTTATTTCTTCGATTTCTGGAGTGCAACTCTTGTCCAAATGATAGATCTAGGTCCCTAAACTCAATCTAGCACGTAAAGTTACAAACTTTACGTGCATGCATGGGACTTTGAGCCTAAAATGCCCAAAAAGAAGCTCTTAAGATGCATGGGGCCTTCCATGGGTGCAAAAGCAACCCCTAACTGCCTTGTGACCCTTCCATGGACCTAGATCCGAAGCCTCAACCCCCAACTATGCTTGCAATCATGGTTGGCTACCAAGAATGACTTATAAAAGCCCCAAATCTCCCCAAAAAGGGATCTAACAAAAGAACAAGCAAGGTATAGACTTTATACCTTCTAAGAACAGCAAATGATGCACCAAAATCGAATCCTTCAGTCTCCTCTTGATTCTTCTATGCTCTTCCTTCTTCCTTGTGATCAAAATCCACCGAAATCACTCAAAAGCCTTGAATCTTGCACCAAAACACTTAGGGTTTGCTAGGGAGGGTTTCTGGGAGCAATAGGGACGAGTGGGGGCTGAATGAGATGATTAAATAGGGTGCAAACCCTCAGATTAGGGTTTTTGTCCAGACAGAGCCTACTCGTCGAGTCCAGGATCCGACTCGACGAGTCCCATACTTAAACCCTGCGTTCTATCCCGCTTCTACTCGGCGAGTTGGGTCATCAACTCGCCGAGTCCCAGGCCAAAAATGTAAAGTTACATAAATGAAATACATACCAGGAACTAGGTGCTACAAATCTCCCCCACTTATTTCAGACTTCGTCCTCGAAGTCTGCTGCTCGCTCCTGAAAAAGCTCCGGATAATGCTCCATCATCTCATCCACCGGCTCCCTAGTCCATTCCGAGCCCTTCCGGTGCTGCCATTGCACCTTCACGAGCTCCACCCTCTTGTTTCTCAGATCCTTCGACTTCCGGTCGAGGATTGCTACAGGTCGCTCGATGTAGTTCAGGCTGTCATCGACCTGAATGTCCTCTAAAGGTACCACTGCTGAGTCGTCCACCAGGCACTTCCGCAGTTGGGAGATGTGGAATGTGTTGTGGATCTGGCTGAGTTCGGCTGGCAGATCCACCCTGTACGCCACCTTGCCCACCCGGGCTAAAACCCTGAACGGTCCAATGTACATGGGGCCTAACTTGCCCTGTTTCCTGAATCGGATGACGCCTTTCCATGGCGACACCTTCAGGAGAACCATATCCCCGACCTGGAACTCCAGGTCTAATCGGCGCTTGTCGGCATAACTTTTCTGCCGACTCTGAGCAGTCTGAAGCCTGCTCCGGACCTGCTGAATCCTCTCCGTCGTCTTGAGCACCACTTCGGTGCTCCCCATGACCCTCTGGCCAACCTCGCCCCAGCATATCGGGGTCTTGCACTTCCTCCCATACAACATCTCGAAGGGAGGACGATCGATACTCGCGTGATAGCTGTTTTTATACGAGAACTCAGCCAATGGGAGGTAGGTATCCCAGCTACCACCGAAGTCTAGCACATATGCCCGCAACATATCCTCCAAAGTCTGGATGGTCCGCTCGCTCTGACCATCCGTCTGCGGGTGAAATGCAGTGCTAAAGTGCAGACGAGTACCCAACTCTTCATGAAACTTCTTCCAAAACCTGGAAGTGAACCGCACATCCCTGTCTGAAATCACCGAAACTGGCACCCCGTACCGCGCCACCACCTCCCTGATGTAGATGTCGGCCAACTTCTCGGCCGAGATGCTCTCCTGAATTGGAATAAAATGGGCGCTCTTGGTCAATCGGTCGACGATGACCCAAATCGAATCCACTCCCCGCGCGGTCCTGGGAAGCTTTGTGATAAAATCCATCGTGATGTCTTCCCACTTCCACAGTGGGATATCCAACGGTTGCATCTTGTCGTGTGGTCTCTGATGCTCGGCCTTGACCTTCCTGCAGGTCAAGCACCGCTCCACGTACCATGCCACATCCCGCTTCATGCATGGCCACCAATAGTCCAGACGAAGATCCCTATACATCTTCGTCGCCCCGGGATGAATGGAGAATCGAGATTTGTGCGCCTCCTCCATCAGAACCTGGCGCACACCCCCGTGGTACGGCACCTACACCCTACGGTGGAGGGTCAACAGCCCTCGGCTATCATAATCGAAGGAGGAAACCTGGCCTACAATCCGCTCACTCTTCCGATGTTCCTCCTTCATGGCCTCCTGCTGGGCCTCTCGAATCTGCTCCAACAGTGGAGTAACCATGGTCATCCTCATGCAGGTATCCCTGATCGGCGCTGCCTTGCGGCTAAGCGCGTCGGCCACAACGTTGGCCTTCCCCGGGTGGTAGAGGATCTCACAATCATAATCCTTTACCACATCAAGCCACCGACGTTGCCTCATATTTAGATTTGGCTGGTCCATGAGATACCTCAGGCTCTTATGGTCCGTGTAAATGGTACAACGGACCCCATAGAGGTAATGACGCCAAATCTTGAGGGCGAATACAACAGCCCCCAGCTCCAAATCATGCGTCGGCTAGTTCGCCTCGTGAGGCTTCAGCTGCCTCGAAGCGTAGGCGATGACATACCCTCTCTGCATCAATATTGCGCCCAAACCTGATATAGACGCGTCGCAGTACACAACAAAATCCTCTACGCCCTCTGGCAGGGCTAAGATCGGCGCCTCGCACAACCTCTGCCTCGGTGTCTCAAACGCTGCCTGCTGCTTAGGCCCCCAACGAAAGACTACGACCTTCTTCGTCAACCGCGTCAAGGGTACAACTATCTTAGAGAAATCCTGGATGAATCTCCGATAGTAGCCGGCTAATCCCAGGAAACTCCGAATCTCAGATGGAGACTTCGGAACCTCCCATCTCATCACGGCCTCCACCTTGGCCGGGTCGACCAGAATACCGTTCTGGTTGACAAGGTGCCCAAGAAACTGCACCTCGCGCAACCAGAACTCACACTTGGAGAACTTGGCGTACAAGCTCTCTCTCCTCAGAGTATCCAAAACCTCTTGCAGATGCTCCTCATGCTTCTCCCGCGTTTTGGAATAGACCAAGATGTCGTCAATGAAAACTATCACGGACCGATCCAGCATCGGTCTACACACGCGGTTCATGAGGTCCATGAACGCGGCAGGAGCATTGGTGAGCCCGAAAGGCATCACCACGAACTCATAGTGGCCATAGCGCGTCCGGAACTCAGTCTTCTGTATATCCTCCTCTCTGACCCTCATCTGATGATATCCTGATCGCAGATCAATCTTGGAGAACCAAGATGCTCCCTGTAGCTGGTCAAAGAGGTCATCAATCCTCGGGAGTGGGTAACGGTTCTTCACCGTCACCTTGTTCAGCTCCCTATAATCTATACACATCCGATGCGACCCGTCCTTCTTCTTCACAAACAGAATCGGGGCTCCCCAAGGTGAACTGCTCGGTCTAATGAATCCCTTGTCCAACAGCTCCTGCAGCTGTGTAGACAACTCCTGCATCTCAGGAGGAGCCAATCGATACGGTGCCTTGGCTATCGGAGCCGTACCAGGGACTAGGTCGATCCTGAACTCCACCCGTCGCTCTGGAGGTATCCCAGGAAGCTCCTCTGGGAACACATATGTGTAGTCTCGCACCACCGGAACGTCACTCACCGTCGCCTTTCCCGCCTCCCAGGTATCCTTGACATAGGCGACATATCCTGCGCAACCCTGCTGAAGGTAACGCCTAGCCCTTGCTGCCGAACATAAAGCCGGTCCTCGATGTGGCCTCTCGCCCTGAATCACCAGCTCTCCCCCACTTGGGGTCCTGATCCGCACCAACTGCTGCGCGCAGTCGATCACCACCCCATTGGGGCTTAGCCAATCCATGCCGATAATAACTTTGTTCCCCCGCAAAGGTATGGGAACCAAGTCTACCAGATAGCGCTCCTCGAATAATCTCAGCACACAATCTCGGAATACCGCTGATGCTCGCACCGATCGATCATCGGCAATCTCTACCTCTAAAGGGCAATCCAACATGCCTGAAGACTCGGGGAACCTCTTGCTGAGCACAAGAGAAACAAACGATCGGGTAGCACCCGAATCAAACAATACCTGAACTGGGATACCGTTCACATGGAACGATCCTAAACAGAGCACATATCAATATCATAAACATCATATAAATATATCAGAGGGAAAGAATCATACCCGTCACCACATCGGGTGCGGCGCGTGCTTCCTCGGTCGTCAACTGGAATGCCCGGCTCCTCACCACTGGAGCCTCTGCCTTGCCCTGCGGGCCATCAGTAATCCGCAGGGTCGCTGGAGTTGGCGCCTTCACTGGCGTTGCTGCTGTCAACTGGGGGCAATTAACCTTCTTGTGGCCCCTCTGGTTGTAGTGGAAACACAGCAACTCAGATGTCTGAATAGTGGGTGCAGGGGCGGTACAATCCCTGCTGAAGTGCCCCGTCTTGCCGCACTTGTAGCAGCCCGACGATCCCAACCTACATGCTCCCTCATGCTGCCTGTCGCACTTCCTGCAGCGGCCCTGTCCTGGCTGGCCTTTCGGCCTACCATCTGGTCCCGTGGGCTTCTTCCCCGAAGCCCCAGTCACTTGCCCCTCCTCTACCTTCCTCTTCCGGATGTGCTCCAGATCAATCTCCATTTCCCTTGCCCTGGCAATCATGGAATCCAGGGTAGGGCAAGCTGAAAAACTAACATGCTCCCGAATGTCGGCTCGCAGCATGTCATGGTAGCGAGTCCTCCTCATATCCTCATCTCCCGCATACTGGGGTACTAGCAACGCCCTCTCCCGGAACTTGGCGGTGATCTCCGCCATAGTCTCCGTAGTCTGTCTCATATCTAAGAACTCCCTCGCCAACTGCTGGAGCTCCACTGCAGGTGCAAACTCCGCTATGAACCGAGTCGCAAAGTCCGACCATGTCATAGCCTCAACCGCCGGGGCTCCTAGAGAGTCACCAACTGACTCCCACCAATCCTTGGCCCTATCTCTCAAGCATCCTGCTGCATATCTCACCTTCGACCCCTCAGGGCAGAAGCTGGTCAACTGTGCAGACTCAATGTCTGCAATCCACCGTCTGACCACAATGGGGTCCTTCGCCCCATGGAAATCCGGCGCACCACTGCCCCTGAAGTCCTTAAAGGACAGTGTGCGTGATCCCGACTGGTTGGTCGCCATGTCGCTCCTGAATGCCCGGAGGTGATCCTCCATCAGCTCAACAATCCCTTCCTTGATCGACCCAAAGATGACCGGGGTCGCATCAAGGATGCCTCTAGTGATCTCGGACGCGATAAACTCGCGTAGCCTCTCATCCACTGGTTCGGAACCTGAGCCTGAACCCGATCCCTCCCCTGAACTGCCAACTGCTGGCCTCGGACATAGTACCACCATTCTGCAATACATAATGACAACCATCAGTGATACTTATACATCTAGAGGGATCACATCCACCACGAGCTCCTTGGTCTTTCCTCAGCCTTTCTCGATTCAAGTACGGATCCTCTGCTTTCAGTAGTACGGGCCCATACTACCTTCCACATCTATCCGTACTTTCCTCAAGAACCGCCTCGACTCCACCAAGTCACTACTACTGTTACTGATCTCTACTACTCTCATCCTAGGCTTATCCTGGGGAAAATCTCTGACACCATCCAAACCGGTCCTCAGCTGCTGAAGGCCTCCTTGTAATGCCAATTAGCCATTACCTGAATACCATCACATGTAACGAGGCTCAGATAATCCTTCGAGTAAAAGACTCGTCCCTACAACGGTTAGACTCAAACAAGAGCTGTGCAATAGGGTCAAATCCAATCCTCTAAGATTATCCAACCCTTATCACATGTGACTTAACGTATTCACCTAAAAGCTAACTCCCATCACTCAAAGTCCCACAAAGCACAAAGCAAGTAGCATTCAGACCAAAGGGATCGATCTCAAGCAATCCTATCCTCAGAACAGGAAACTTTACTAGCATACAATGCTGAGCTCATACTACCAGGCATAACCTAAACAGGCTATCCTATTACGGTCTACCCAATACTAGCATGCAATTCTCATAAGATGAAGCACATAAAGCAGGCATATAAGGCATCATTCCTAGATCCTTAGTCCTATTCTAACATGCTGTTCTACTGAAACTAATAAACATAATATAGACTTGTATGGGTACTTTGGGGAATACTTACTTGAGCTCGGCCGGTCGCGCACATCACACACTTCGCTCTTTCTCAAAACTCTTTTAACTTAGCTTTTAGAAAACCATTTTTCTTGTATAAATCTTTTAAATCCCTTGATTTGAGTTCAGACACCCCGAAGGTGTGTCCGAATCCCTCAAACCAGGGCTCTGATACCAACTTGTAACATCCCAAATTTCGAGTCCAAAAATTTCATTTTAATTAACGAGTTATAAAACATTCATAAGAAAACTACGTAACAATATATCATTTTGTGAATCAATGTATCATGTCTAAAAACCCAAAACATATAATAGCAACATGTCAGAGTACAATCCCAGAATATCTCAAGTGCGGAAATCAATGCGTGTGTGTATGATGTGCCGCTACCGCGCCAGCTCTTTCCCCTTCGCTGAAGAGGTACCTGAAACCAAAACTGTAAACTGTAAGCACGAAGCTTAGTGAGTTCTCCCATCGTACCACACATATACAATACATACTGTCAGGCAGTTCTGGGGTGCCTGACTACCCAGGTCAAGCTATTCTGGGGTGCTTGACTTACCCAGGTCAAGCCATTCTGGGGTGCTTGACTTACCCGTCGGTCTATTTCACCCGACTACCGGGGACTATTTCACCCCTACCACTACCACATAACACACATATACTGCCAGGCAATTCTGGGGTGCCTGACTACCCAGGTCAAGCCATTCTGGGGTGCTTGACTTACCCATCGGTCCTTACGACCGACATCCGAGGACTATTTCACCTCCTACTACTACCACATAATATCATAGCATGAACATACTGTCAGGCAATACTGGGGTGCCCGACCTACCCTTCGGTCCTAACGACCGAACTTGGGGACTATTCTCCCCCTACTAACACTATCACATATAACACATAACATATCATGCTAGCATATAAACATATCAGGTAGCAGCAACCCTAGATGAATGTCACAAAGACAATCATCTAACATACAACTCCTACTGGTGGGCCGGCATTGTGGTCGTAGACCCACCGCTACTGAAAGGTAACTCACCTCAAACGAGTAGCTACTGATAATTTGTGCGGGGAATCTCTGACTGCTGCTACTCCGGAAATCCTCCGGCTATAATCCCCACAAAACACTTAGGGTAAAATGACTATTTTACCACAGACCAAGTCCAAGTCAAAGTCAAAGTCAACTTCCAGTTGACCCGACTCGCCGAGTTGGTTCGTCAACTCGTCGAGTCCCTATTTCTTTAACTGTTCTCATCCACGTCCCTACTCGTCGAGTTTAGCAACGACTCGACGAGTTCTCCTTCTAACACAACCTCGGATGAACCTTCTTCCGACTCGCCGAGCGGTATGAACACTCGTCGAGTCCATCTTCATCCTAAGAACACGTCCTGTCCTCGATTCGCCGAGTTGTATGAACAACTCGTCGAGTTCATCTTCAAGAGTTGGAAGATTGCCTTGGACTCGCTGAGTCTGCTCGTGCACGCGTCGAGTCCTATGAACGACTTGCCGAGTCGATGCAGTCCAAGTCTTATTTCTTCGATTTTTGGAGTGCAACTCTTGTCAAAATGATAGATCTAGGTCCCTAAACTCAATCTAGCACGTAAAGTTACAAACTTTACGTGCATGCATGGGACTTTGAGCCTAAAATGCCCAAAAAGAAGCTCTTAAGATGCATGGGGCCTTCCATGGGTGCAAAAGCAACCCCTAACTGCCTTGTGACCCTTCCATGGACCTAGATCCGAAGCCTCAACCCCCAACCATGCTTGCAATCATGGTTGGCTACCAAGAATGACTTATAAAAGCCCCAAATCTCCCCAAAAAGGGATCTAACAAAAGAACAAGCAAGGTATAGACTTTATACCTTCTGAGAACAACAAATGATGCACCAAACTCGAACCCTTCAGTCTCCTCTTGATCCTTCTATGCTCTTCCTTCTTCCTTGTGATCAAAATCCACCAAAATCACTCAAAAGCCTTGAATCTTGCACCAAAACACTTAGGGTTTGCTAGGGAGGGTTTCTGGGAGCAATAGGGACGAGTGGGGGCTGAATGAGATGATTAAATAGGGTGCAAACCCTCAGATTAGGGTTTTTGTCCAGACAGAGCCTACTCATCGAGTCCAGGATCCGACTCGACGAGTCCCATACTTAAACCTCGCGTTCTATCCCGCTTCTACTCGGCGAGTTGGGTCATCAACTCGCCGAGTCCCAGGCCAAAAAATGTAAAATTACATAAATGAAATACATACCAGGAACAAGGTGCTACAGCAGGTAAGCCTCACCGCCAAACAAACATGTGCGCATATAGCAGATAATCACATAACAGTCTATAGACAACAACTGATCTAACGGATCATACCAAACAACACGTAATACCATCCTATCTACCAGGATACCGATCTAACAGATCATACTAGCATAACATATCCATATAACAATCCAAAGGGCCGGCATTGGTGCCTTAGATCCTTGAGTATAGTGAGGATAACTCACCTCTCAACTGTCGACTCGAAAGATAAGCTCAAACTCTCGGATCACCGCCACAAACTCCACCACCTTTATTTACCATGGAACCATATTCGTAAATTTCCAATTTCCCAAAATGCCCCAGAAGTCAATTAGTCAACCATTGGTCAAAGTCAAAGTCAACGGTCAAGGTCAACAATCCATGTTGACCCGACTCGTTGAGTGCAGTCACTAACTCGTCGAGTCCTTTCAGAACTCGAGTAGTCGTGAAATCCCCCCACTGACTCATCGAGTTTCCATGCAACTCGACGAGTTCACGCGTGTCCAAAAGTCGGGAAAACCCTAGTTGACTCGCCGAGTCACCAAACTGACTCGCCGAGTCCATGCAGAAGTCCTTGCACGACAATCTTCATCGGACTCGCCGAGTTGACCAAGCAACTCACTGAGTCCCTTCAGTCCTTTATCCATTCATATGCTTTTTAAGTCATTTTAAGGTCCCATATTGCAGATCATGCTTCCCAAAGCATGTTTATCATGTAAAGTTGCAAACTTTACATGCATGCAAGGCTCTAAAGGCTTAGAATGTCAAATCCAAGCTTGTAATGGAGTTTTACACCTAAGGTGAGGTTTACACCTTCTAAAGCTGGAAACTTTATGGACTTAGAGACCAAAGAGAGTTCAGATCTGAAGTTGGGATCTTAGCTCATACCCAAGAATAGCTTCCTAACATGCTAGAAAAGCCCTAATCTTTAACCAAATGAGATCTAGAAGGAAATGAGGTCAAGGTAACGACTTGATACCTTCAAATGATACTACACTGAGGTAGACTTCAGATCCACACACGTTCCTTGTTGCTAGCTACTTGATCTTCAAGCTCCTCTCACTAAGATCCACCTTCCAAAGCTTAAAACACACAAGAATGGAGCACACACACAGATTAGGGTTTGCTGGACTCTTAAGAGGCTGTAAGGGAGGCTAATGACCCTTTAAATAGGGTGCAAAACCCCAGAAATTAGGGTTTCATTCTCCAGCTCCTACTCGTCGAGTCCTATCATGGACTCGGCGAGTAGGTCACTTAAACACATGGCCAAACCCGCTCCTTCTCGACGAGTTAGGGTATCCAACTCGTCGAGTAGACCTTACATTTCATGAAAATTAAAGTCATAATATTAATACCTGAGAGTCGGGGCGTTACAAGTGGGTTAGAGGCTGGTGAAAGAAGGTAGGTTGGGAACTTAAGGATGCTTAAATAGGGTCCAAACCCTAAATATTAAGGTATGTAGTCGTGGCACGTACGCCCAGCGTACCTGGGAGAACGCCCAACATACATAAGCTGGCTCCAATATTTACGAAAATGCCATTTGGTCCAATTTTGCAATTAATTCTCATCCAAGTCAAAAATAAAATTACTTCTCATACTTAGGGTTTAAATTGAAAATATCTCAATATCAAGATGTTACACAATTTATTTTGAATTTTTTTGCCCCTTATATATATATATATATATATATATATATATATATATATATATATATATATGATTTTGTTAATATTCTGATTTAAAATTAAACAAATAATAACATAAAATACAACCTAATCCCTAATAACCCTACCCCACCCACATTCCTCTTCAAACATACAAACACCATCTCTCTCTCTCTCTCTCTCTCTCTCTCTCTCTCTCTCTCTTCCCCCCTCTAATGTTGTCGGACTACCACCGCCTGTCGGACATCATCATCGTCGGACTACCACCTCTCATCAGAGTAAGTAAAAGAGAACGGAACAACGGATGACTCCGGACAACCCAAACCAACTTTGATCTGTAAACCCTTGATCTGATCGCCAATCTCGTCGTCGCCATCCAGATCTGTAAACGTCGCCTCCTTCACAGTGTCATCAATTTTCCCTCGTCTTCATTTTACGACACAGAGATTGGAAACTCTATGACGGCTTGGTCCGAAAACTCGAGCCACAGACGGCGTCTTCGTGTTTAGAGCACCACCATCTTATTATTCACCTCTCTGTACTCTCCAGCGCTGGATCTGCAACATCTTTCTAACGTCGCCTACGACTCTGACGATGACGCCAACGGAAAGGCGGAACGCTTCAGATTAATGTTTCTCCATCTCCTTGTCGGAAAGACAACGAACGAACGATAAAGACAAAGTTAGAGCTAGGTTTTCTTTCTTTCTACATCGAAAATCGAGCAAGGTTTCATTTTTTCCATCTGAAAAATTGAGAGTTTCTTGTTCGTCTCTGGAAATCGAGGGTTCCGACGGGTTTTCTCACTTGTCGTCTTTTATATCTGGAAGTTGTCGTCAAACGAAGAAAGAAAGATCCTAGCAGTTGGTGGCGGCAGTTTTCGGCGATGACACCGATGGTTTACGGCGGTGGCACTTGTGGTCTCCGGTGAGCAGTAGAAGGGGGGAGAGAGAGAGTGTGTGTGTGTGTGAGAGAGAGAGGGGGGGGGATTGAAGGGATGTCAATGGCCTTGGGGGTATTAGTTTAGGTTTATATTTTCTTTTTTGTTCTATTTTTAATTATAAAAAATTTAAAATGAATAAAAAAAATTATAAGATGAAAATAATAAGGGCAAAACCAGATTTTTTTTTAAATAATGAACAAACTTGCAATAAAATCAAGGTTTTAGACTTTTGATGTGTTACATATACACATTTTGATACCAAGTTACAAGCCCTCGCAATGAAATACCTACAAATCTTCATCTTACATGACAATGTCAATTATGTGTTTGATTTTTATGGTGAAATTGGAAGCTTGGCTACAAAACTCTAAAATGTATCTCTTCTGAAATGAAATATTTAAGATGTAAAGCCAACGTGAATCATGTGTTATTTTCTTGTCATAGATTCAGATTCACACTCGAACAATATTTTGTTGTATAATTAACTTTTTACAACTTTTACACATTTTTTTTTCAATTTCCCACAATGGGCCATCCATTTCATAAAAAAAATCGTACAACATTTCATAGAGACAAGATTTAATTAAAACAAAAAGGCCTGACTGACTAGACAAGTTAAATAACCGAACTGGCGAAGTATTTTTTACCCATGGGTTTGATAGGAGAAAAAGTAGTGTGAAACCAATGTATATAACCCACATGTAAGGTCCCTTGAGGAAGGTGGGTCCCTTTGAATGGACCAATCTTGTGACTCTCCCTGATCAACATCATAAGGTGACCATGATTGGTTTGGTTCTGCTTCAGCTGACAACATTTCATCATCCCACAAATAACCAGAAGAGCCTTGCCTCCTGACCCTTGCACTTGATCCCTGTCCCCATGCCATTTCACTCTGTGTTTGATGAAAACAGAAAACCTCTTTTGACTTTGTAAGGATACATGCAAGGAGGATTTATATTCCTGATCGATTATTCTCCAATGTTGGTGTTGTATAATACGACGGATCCAAATTGACTTAAATAATATTAGCTCAATGCGGAATGTGATCAAAAATTATCAAAGCGTAATAATCACAACGTAATACGAATAAAATAAATATAATAGAGACACAGGAATTTACGTGGAAACCCAAATCGGGAAAAAAACCACGGGCGGAGGAAGCCGAGAAACAATTCACTATAATTTGCAGTGTTTACAGGGATTACGAAAGAGATTACAAAATAGAGTGGGAGAGCTAAAATACACGGTGGTGTATCAGTATATATATGTAATGTTTTTTTATATATACTTGGATGATGATTTTAAATCTCTCTGGCTCAGGCTATTTATAGCCAAAAAGAATATCATATGAAAGGAAAAAATGCCGTCCAACTTTGTGCGTCTAATTGTAGGCAATGTTAGGTAATGTTAGGCGCCTAACATTTGACCAAAAAGTTCGCCGTTCAAACATTACATTACTATTCATAGTCAAATTGTAGGCGTCCAAAATGTGCCGTCCAATTATTCAAATTCACATATATATATATATATATATTACTATTCATAGTCAAAGTATGAATAGTAAATGATAAGTTACTGAAATAACCCCTGAACTATTTGCCACTTGCTAATTTTGGAGGCAACTTTTCCACGGTTGGAATATAGAATACAATACCAGGTTGTGTTGCCAACTTGTTGGATTTCAGAATACAAGACCAAGTCATTATTTATATAAAAGTTGATTTACGGTTTATACAATATTGTCAAACACTGATAAATTAGTGATTATAAATGTTTATATATATAGAGTGATTGACAATTTGATAAGATGATGGAATCTGGAACATGCTTTATCAAATGCAAACCATAAGAAGATGGAATCTAAAACATGTGTTATTGAACGCAAACAGACCTTAAGAAAATGGAATCCCAACCATGGAATTTGTGATTCACGTATTATAACTTATGGTTTCACTTGTTCCATTTGTGTTAAAAAAAGTCATCCCCACCCAAAATTATATAAGTTATCATTCACATACATTGTCATTTTATAATATAGTGCTTGAAAAAAGTCTATAAGGTGTCGTTCATGGTTTTATAAGGTATCTATCTAATAATTAGTGTCGAAACCACCAAATAATAAAGGCATATATGCACATATGCGGCTTACAAAGATTGTAGTAGTTGCAAACATGAGCGATCCCAAGGGACTTGCTTTTAATTCAAAAAATACACCAAAATAATCATGCTAGAATTAAGATGCATGACGGGTAAATAAGGGGATTTCGAAAACAAGTAAATTAGATTATAAGACAATAAGATAAGCATAACCTAGTTGACATTCAGTATAATTGTTGGAAAAACATGATCATAAGTAGTGATTGTGAAATGGTCTCTTGAATTCTTTGTAGGTTGGTCGGAACAAGATCTAGTGATCATATTTGTTTACACTTAATTAAAACAAGTTCTTTAACCAAGTTACTTAATTATCCAATTAAAATAGTTCTTCAAACGGAACTACTTTACTACACAATTACTAAACAAGTTCTCAGTAACTTTGTGAGAATTGCATTAACACTCGTACAACTTACAACCTATGAATTTCACAAGTTGGTAGAAACTTTGTCTTTTAGATTGGAGATCCCGTGTTCTAATCCGAGTGTTGGTAATTTATACTAACTTAGGATACTAACTTCTAACCACTAACCAACCGTTCAAAAAAAAAAACTATGAATTTCATAATGCCAAACGTTATGTATTACAAAATCAACGACATTGTTTGTTACTTAAATTGATCTAACTGTTGATCACGTGACCAAACAACCATCATAACCATATATTATCTAAATCCTATTGAAATAATCAAATTCAAATTGAGACAGCAAGGAATTATATAAACAAAAATCATAAAGAAAAAAGAAAAGAAAAAGAGAAACACAATCAACAACTTTACATGTCAAATCCAAAACTTGTCATATGATTACAAACAAAATGTCAAAATCAGTGATTTAGTCGCTTAACTTCCAAGATCTAATGCAATAAACAACAATAAATGAACTTACAAACGAAATCAAATGATTATTTTGATGCTAACTGGAAATCGACCAAATTAGGTTTTAAAACACCCCCCTTTGTCCCACAATTTAAAGTATTTAAACCAAAAAAATTCATAGTAGGAAACTGTATGAAATGATAAAGTTAAATTTGTATAAAATTGAGTGTTTTCCTTCGATATTTTTCTCTTTAAGGTGTTTGTGGAAAATGTTGCCTCCAAAATTAGCAAGTGGCAAATAGTTCAGGGGTTATTTCCGTAACTTATCATTTATTATTCATAGTTTGACTATGAATAGTAATATATATGTGAAATGTTTGAAAATTTGGACGGCACATGTGAATTTGGAGATTTGTTATTCAAAAGTTTGTAGGCGGAGTGTTTGGTCATGAATAGTATTCAAATTTGAAGGCGCAACTTTTTTGGACGACGGCATTTTTTATCCTTTCATATGTTCTTTTCTTTGGCTATAAATAGCCTAAGCCATTTCATTACGAAAAAACCCAACCACAATCAAATATATATATAAAAGCATTATATATATATATATATATATATATATATATATATATATATATATATATATATTGATACACCACCGTGTATATTAGCTCTCCCATTCTATTTGTAATCTCTTTCATAATCCCTGTAAACACTGCAAATTATAGTGAATTGTTTCTCGGCTTCCTCCGCCCGTGGTTTTTTCCCGATTTGGGTTTCCACGTAAATTCCTGTGTCTCTATTCTATTTATTTTATTCGTATTTCGTTGTGATTATTACGCTTTGATAATTTTTGATCCCATTCCGCATTGAGCTAATATTATTTAAGTCTATTCGGATCCTTCGTATTTCACAACAGTGTTAACACACATGGTAGGAGTATGTTTGGTATAATAAAAAAGAATCACAAAAGAATAGAATAACCATGGTACTGGAGAAAGTTATAACATTTAAAATTTGCAATACAACTGGATGAGCTCGTTGGTATACTTATTCTTGTACGTTTAAAACAAGGTTAGTGTATAAACTCAAGAGTTGGTCACTAGAGGTTGTCCTACCATAGGCTTGCTATAACTTCCTATCTCTATTACGAAGTAACATGCAATTACACCAATCAAAGGTTCTTTTTCGTGTTGTAATGTTGTCGATGGATAACGAGGGGAATGTTTTGGTAAACATGAGTGAAATATTCTAGATTAAAACGAATGAAAAACATAAGAAATGAAAGATAAAAAGAAGGGAAGACAAATATTCGTTAACTATGAATGGTTTGATTAAATAGATGTATTCGGTCAATAAATGATATTTAGGACCATATATTTTTTGGTACTCTTCTTTTTTATTTTCCCTTTCCTTGTTTATTTATTTATATTTTACCCCTTTTTGTCTAGTATTTTTCTTATTTTTATATGCTTTTACAACTAAACATCTTTTGACTCGATAACAAATCTTC